>NC_056741.1:1827128212-1827728212 GCF_019279795.1 Protopterus annectens
TTGAGTTTCTGCTTACCATCTTCTACAACCACTATGGTTGTTTCTGATAAAGAATTCCTAAATGCTAAAGAACAGATTTATCTGGTGTATCTAATGTAAATACTATCCAAATGAAAGGTACCTCTGCATGTCACCACTGTAAACAGTGCAGATACATTAGTAATTCCTCTTCACTTCATTTTACACATATAAACAGGACACGTTGGTCTAGAAACTATTGCACCTGCCACAGTGAAATGGTGGTGTACATAGCTCAGTGCTTGTCATGTCCAAGCTATTATGTAGGAATGACTACAAGATGTCTTAAAAAAGAATTAGTGAGCACATTTTAGCCATAAAGAAAAAAGACGTGACTAATGCATTAGGCAAGCATTCAACTATATGTAACAACTTCAAAAAAATTATTTTTTCTGTTTTAGACAGTGTCTCCCAAAGACTTTTTATGGGAGACAATAAAGTTATGTTAGAATGCAAAGAATCTCTATGGCAGGTATATCTAGGAGCGGATCAAGCTCCTGGATTAAATGAATTAATCAATATAAAATGCTTTTTACAAATGAAATGAATTTGATTTTATGTTATTTTTATATGTTTTATATTAATTGTTAAACATTAGAGTATTTTTTGTACTTTTATACAAAAAGATATATAAGATACATACAAATATCATATATTTTAAGATATTAATCAATTACTGACATCATTGAACATGTGATCATTGTTTTATTATAAAAAGTGTCTCTGGGTTTGGGTGAGTTTTTTCTGATGAAGTTCACGTTAAATAAAGTGAATGAAAGCGCTAGAGTTTGGTGTTCCATACTTCATTTCGTTATTCTGAACTATTCCTGAAAGTGTTTTTTCCTGTTATTCAGTTGTGTGGTTTCCTTCATTTTTCTAAATATATATATATACATATATATATATATATATATATATATATATATATATATATATATATATATAAAATAGAGAGAGAAGAACTGTTTATGTGAGAATTAGCCTGAGTCTATACAGTATTTGTATTGGTGCTTTCCACTATTATTTATTGACATTTGTTAACCGGGTTTGTCCAACTGGGCTTGTGACCCATTTTCAGTGGAGACCCGAGGAGAAAAGCTCCAGTAATACATTTTAAAACAAGTACAATTTTAAACAATATTGATATAATAGCAGTTATAGCAAAACAATTCACATATGTTGGGATACATGCATAAAGTTAAAGTTGCATTAAAAAGAAGCTAATTAACAATTTTACATTGATATAGTTCAATAGGTCAACAATGAACATTTTTTGTTTGTATAAAATTGTGCAAATGTACAATAGACACATTGGAGAGAGAGGTGTAATGAGGTACTAAGTATGGTCCTTTTGAGGGTACATAAAGGGAAGGAAGACTAGGTAGGGTCATGGCAAGGGCAGGTTCTGGAATTGAGAAAATAAGGAACTATTTCTTACTTATTTTTGACTACGCTAGATGGGGCAAACCTCAAAATCTTGACACAGGCTGAAGTCAACACATTTCCCCTGAGATGCATGCTGCATACCTAATATTATTTCAAGGAGTTCCATAGCATAAAACAATAAAGATATAAAATAAAGTGAGTGGTAGTGATAGTTAACTCAGAACTAAGAGAAACAAAGGAGTTAGGAAGCAAACAAGTACCAGGTTGGGAGCTAAAAGGAGTCAGGGAGAAGAAAAATGCAAACTGGACAAATGGTCGAGGAATTAAAACATGTGCAAGAATTAATAACTTTTGAGATAATATGGCAGAAGATGCTTGAAATGAAGCACACATTGCATGAAAACTTGGCCTCACAGGAAATGACAATTTCAAAGGTGACTGACAGCCTATATTAAAATTATAGCAGTAATCTAGGATTTGCTTGCTGAAAATGGGGAACCTTAGGCATGACCTGAATTGGTAGAGGCATGGGTTGACTATCTTAAAGTAAAAACAGTTGGCTTAGAGATTCAGGTACAAAAATTTGAAGATAATGGGCTAACATGAGGAGTGGAATGGAGAAGTGGTTTCAGCCCAGACATTAGTGGTAGTTTAGTAGTTTATTGGCCATTTTGGGCCAATTTCTATCTCTTTCATTTCCCTGCTATAAATACCACATTTGCCAGGTTTTGCATGCCAGGTAGCGCCGGTTAGCTAGGGTAAAACTATTCCTGGCTCCACAAAGTCTCAATGTTTCCCTTGGAACTAGACAAACTTTTAACTTAAGCTCTCAAGCCATTCATTTCTCAGCCCAGCACTTGCTCAAAACTCATAGCAAGCACTTATAAACCCTAGCACTAGACCCTCCTGTACTGTACAGAAGGACAAGGCTCTCTATTCATCCTAAACAGCCATCCAGTAAAACAATTCACTGTACCTGTCCAAAGGGCAGTTTCAGGTGTACTCTCAAGTCCAATTGGTGAATCTGGGCATTTTGAGGCAATGTTACAACTGCCTCATGTACACAGACATAAAGGTCCTACCAAACACCCTAACATTGGGTGATTTCAATTACCCAAACATTAACTGGGAGAACTACTCAAGTACTAACTCCCTTGCCCAACATTTCCTAGAATTTATAAACTCAAATGCCTTGGTTCAAATGGTCAACACTCCCACCAGAGGTGACAACATATTGGACCTGGTCATCACCAACATGGATGACCGGTGTTCCACACCGGAGGTCAACCCCTCACTGGTTAGATTTGGCCATAAACAAATCACTTTGGATATCCACATTCTGCCCCCACCCCCGGACAAGGAAACCACCACAAAAAACTTTTCAAAAGCAAACTTCACGTTACTTAAGACCGAGGTGGAAAGTTTCAAAGTCCCCATGCTGAAAGATAACGCTGTTCAAGCTGCAAAATCCTTTACAAATGCATTCTACAGGCACCTACAAGAATGCCATCCCTAACAAAACCAAGACTCACTCCTCCAAGAAAAGGAAACCAGTCTGGTGGACTCCTGCCATAAACAAGCTATACAATAGAAGGAGGAAACTAGTACAGAAAGGAGTATAAAGGAGTAAAATCCCAAGTTGGGGAGACATCCCTGATCAGTAACAGCAAGAAACTATGATCCCTCATAAAATCATCCAAGGCAAGCTTCGAAAGAACAATTGCCAAGGACTCCAAAGATAACCACAAGGCATTCTTTAGCTATGTCAAGAATCTAAGTGGCAATGCTCAGATCTGCTCGGAGTTAGTACAGAATGGCACAAAATACACTGAACCGACCGATATTGCCAACATCCTGGCAAACAGGTTCAGCTCAAACTTCACCCCCCTCTCACTCCCAAAGGGGCCCATAACCATACCAGAAGAATGTAAAGTCCCTGAAATAACAGACACTCAGGTTAAAACAGCCCTCATCAAGGTCAAAAACACAGCATCAATGGGAGTGGACAGTGTCCCAGGCTGCATCCTACACGAGTTCAAAGATGAACTAATCCCTCACCTAAACACACTGTTCAAACTCAGCCTCTCCACAGGCTACGTACCCATAGAGTGGCACACAGCAATGGTTATTCCGCTCCACAAAGGTGGAGCCACAACAGACCTGAGGAACTATCACCCTATAAGACTGACTAGCTTGGTCTGCAAGGCTATGGAGCGCATCATCATGGAACGCATTAACAGAGACATTGGGAACCTCCAAACACTGGACCCTACCCAGTTCAGCTTTGTTAAGGGCAGATCATGCCTCTTAAACCTGGTGGACTTCTTTGAGACAGTTACCAAAGCTATAGACATGGGAAAGGTGGTACACACAGCCTACCTAGACCACGCAAAGGCCTTTGACACCATTCCCCCTTTCTGGTATTATAGACAAGCTCACCAGCCTAAACGTAAACCCCTATGTCACAAGATGGGTTGCCAACTGGCTCATGGACAGAACCCACATGGTGAGAGTTGTGGGAGGTAGGTCCGACTCTAAACCGGTTACAAGTGGCGTTCCCCAGGGCTCGGTCCTAGGACCCCTCCTCTTCGGCATATACTTCTCAGAGGTACAGGCAAGCACAGGAGGACTATGGTGACCAAATTCACAGACGACTGCAAACTAGGGGCTATAATTGACTCTCTGGCTGACACAGACATCCTCCAAAAGGGTCTCACTGAGATGGATACCTGGTGTCAAAATCATGGCCTCAAGCTAAATGCCAAAAAGTGCATAGTCATCCCCTTTGAAAAATCAAAGTACCCACAAACTACCACATAGGTGGTAGTCCACTAAATACGGAAGACATAATAAGGGATCTGGGGAACAAGTAGATAGTAATCTCACCTTTGATAATCACATTGCCAAAGTGGTTAGAAAATCCTTCTACATGGCCCACCTAATCACAAAAGGGTTCACATCCAGATCAAAAGAGGTCATTGTGCCACTCTACTCATCACTCATCAGACCCATCATAGAGTGCAGCATCCCATTTGGGATATACCTTACAAGACACCTGCAACAGCTGGAAAGACCATGGAAGTACCTCACCAAGAGGATCACTGGCCTCCAATAGATGCCCTATACAGCTCGACTGAAGAAACTCCAGTTGTACTCGGTTGCATACCGCCTACTCAGAGGTGATCTCTGCCTGACATACAAGGCCATGTCCAACCCAGAATTGATGGACATGCTGCACCTAAAGAAATCCTTATCCACTCGAGCCACATGTTCTAGGGATCTAAACCTCACCACAACAATAAATAGGATGTGCTGGAGGGATAGATTCCTGTCCCAGAGACTTCCCATGCTTTGGAACAAGATTCCACTCTACATTAGGCAGAGCTCCTTGCTAACACTCTTCAAAAGAAACCTTGACGAGTGGATGGGAAACAGAAAGTTTACCCCGGGGATCACTTCAGTGGCTCTGCTGGACAGAGGCACAAGGAACTAATCTAAGGGGGGGGGGTGAAAGCCAACACATTCTGGCTAGGCTTATAAATGCCTTTGGGCAGATAGCCTAGTACCTACCTATGAACATCCTAGTAGAGCAGAACCTGAGTGAATGAGCCCTTAGAACCTCTTGGCAGCAAGGGAATAAAGTTAAAATAAAAGCCTGCTCTCTCATCATCTGTTTTTAGACATATGTCATGAAGGAGAGAATAGTAATGGAACTTTGGAAACCAGGCAAAAAGTTAAAGCTGGGAAATGAACAGGTGTACATAGATCATGACTACTCCTATGAGAAAGAATGCATTTGTTCCAGTCATTAAAGCATGTAAAGAAAGAGGGCTAAGGTGGAGACCTATTTACCCTACCACTATGAGAATATTCATACAGGATAAAAACTGGACGCAACCACCACGATATGATAAAACCAGTGTTTAATATTAAACTGAAACAGAATAAGTGCTTTCACATGCTACACAGGTATGCTTCTTCAGATTTCAAAAACTCATTGTATCAACCACATTTAAATACTAGCCATTAAACAGTATAACTACTTGATTAATTGCTTAATTGATTAATTAATTAATTAAACAGAATAATATTCTAATCCTAACTTAAAATCAGAATAAAAGCATGTGTCACATATATATAGTGTAAATATAAATTATTATACAGGATGTATACAAAAATATATAAAGTCAAATAAAATGTATAAATAAATATATATAACATAACTTCATCAGTATAAGTCATAATATTTATAACCTAATACATATAGAACTTCACTAGAGATGTTCAGTAACAACATTTAAAAGATAAACAAATAAGGCTCTATTAAAAATGTGTATAAGTGTATCATGAAATATATGTGCACGTATATATTAGAGATACTTATTCTACTCAAAGTACTTATATAAACATGTATAGGCATATGTAAGGGTATGTTAAAATGTATATGTTGTTCTCTCTATTCAACACTATCCACAGAAAAAAATATAAATAAATAGATGAAACATGTTAGCAGAGCATTCATGATGACACCCTGCATTATAACACACTCACTGTGATGTCAATGAGAAAAATATAAACTAAAAAAACTGACTCATATCCAAAAACTACTACAAAGTAAAAATATATAATAATATTCCACCTGTGTATTCCTAAACCAAAGCATATAAGATTTTTATGTAGGTTTTTGACATATCGAACCCTTGTGGTTCGTTCTTTCTTATATCATTCATAAATTTTTATCTGATTTTAAGTTAGGATTATAGAAGCAAAGCTGTCTATAAATGGCCAAGAGCAAATCCTGACTCCTCTTTGAAACGGAACACACACAGTAAAACAACCAAAAAAAGAGAGAACATAAAACCTAAAAGAGTTAGTAAAAAATAGGGCAATAAAGGGAAGGGGTGTGATCACAGTTTATAATATTAATATAATTCAATTAAACGAAAGAAGCAGTATCGAAAAATAATGGAGGAGAGGGGGAAGGATTTTAGCACTCATACACAATGAAAAATTGCAGAAGACAAAAACCAATGAATTAGAAACCAAAAGAACTGAAAGTAGATAAGATAGAAAAGCTACCTTGGAAAGAATAGGGAGGGGTCACAGTGAATAGGGGTGACATGCAAGGGAGGAAAGGTACAGCAGGAAAGTCTTAAAACAAAAAGATCAGAAATAAAAGCCATAAACATGTTTGAGAGACCTTGAGACACAGTGTGTACTGTCATGGCTATGGAGGGAACTGGAATTTATAAACTTGTACATAGTTAATACGTTTTTGAGAGCGGCATCACTGAAGACAAGGGGGACATAAAAATAATTACTTCAAGGAGACTTCCAAGATGGCTGCACATTTATGAACATCTTCATTTCAGCAGGGAGTGGGGTAGGTTGGCAGACTTTAAGGATCCTATGCGGGATGCACTGTCAGAGATGCTGGGTGGGTGGATTGGTGTGATGAGGGAGATGATTTTTCTGAGCTATGATACAGAATCACAACTGCCAAAACATGGTAAGGTCTTGCTGTGTTTAATTATAGTGGCTGCCAAAAAAGCAATTATTAGAAAATGGGAATCAAAATCTAAACCAATTATATTAGAAGCAGTGAATATAGTAACAAAGATAAAACAACTGGAAATGGGATCTTTAGAAAAGAGTAGGAGCAAACTACAAATGGGAACTGTGGAAACAATACATACAGGAGAGGAATGAGGTTTAAAAGAAGGTAGGACTTAAATTAGCTATGTAATGTTTGAAAATGATTGGGTAGATTATAAGTGATATATAATGTTTGCAACTGGGAGTGTATCAGTATGGTTTGTGATGTAAAATGCTTGAAACTAGGACTGTGTCGATGTGGCTTGTTTTCATTTATATAAATGTATGATTGGTTATGTCATAAGTTATGGTTTAATAATGATGTTTCTTGTTTAAAAAAGGGGTCAGGAATTTAATGTTGCTCAGGTTATATGATATATAGCAATATATGTGAAGTATAATGTTTGTTATTTTTGTATAAATTTAAATTTTCCTGTGTCACAAGTGATAATTCAATAAAGGGATTTTAAAAATCTTAATTTCAACTCTCACAGTGTGAAAAAGAAACTGAGAAATAATTACTACTTTTAGTAAATTTATTTACTGCTAGTAAGTACACTGTCTGGATGCCAGCAAAGAAGAAAACTTAGAGAGCCTGAAAGAAAATTAGCTATAAAAGGTGGACATAAAACACTGACTAGAAGAATCCTGCAACTGTTCAGAAAAAAATCAGTTCTAGCTCCAGCTTTGGTGCAAGACATGGCTTTCAGTAATCTACAGGAAAAAAGAAATCAAATGTCCTCAGAGCTGATTAAAATAAATAAAACACTGAAGGAGTATAAAATAACAAAAGGCTGGAAAATGGAAAGAGACTTAAACAGATATTCAGATACTGTAAAAACTGCAAAAATCAGAGGTCTAAAGGAAGAGCAGGCTGTCTTGAGTATGATTGTTTAAGAAGAAATGTTTAAAAAACTGTAGAGTAAGAGGACAGAGTACACAGGGAAAACCTGAGAGAGATTTTTTGTTGTACCAAAGAAACTGGAGGGAAAGGACTGTATTAATTTTATTAAAGCACAGATAAGCAATTGGACTGATATTCTACAACATGATTCATTAACTGAAAAGGGCACATCATGTGTTTGCTCCAAACTTGGCCATGATAAAACAGCCAATATCTGTATTAGTAAAGATGCAATCATACCAGCAGAAAGAGTTGTTTCTGATAAAAGTGGCAGAAGGGCAAAGTATTAAAAATTGGAGACAGTAGAGTGCTTGCAGAAAATTATTATTTATTGTTCTCCAGGCAGAAGAGAAGCAAATTTATTTATGTGATCAGGGAATGTTGAGAAACAGGTGTTAGATTCAAGCTGCTATATCCAGCTGTCTTCAGAATGAGGATCAAAGTCATTTTTGATGCAGAACAGGGTAAGGAAGAAATACAAAAGTTTACCCAACAAAAAGTGATTCATCATACAGAAGAGAACTTTGCTTTTTATCCTTCTGATAATAAAGCTCAATAGAGACTTTGCTTTTCATTCTTCTGATAATAAAGGTCATAGAGAGAGTTGCCAGTGTAACTTTTTCAAAATTTCTAAAGGAAAATGACTGAGACACAGAAAAAAGCACAGACATTGATTAGAAGTTAGGGGTACCTTGAACTTGAACTGGAGTCTGGGGAGGGAGATGGAGATGAACAGGAAGAAAACCATCAACAATGAAATTTGTGAATAAAGCAAAGAATCAATGTGAAATGAGGCTGCACAAGAAAAAGTAGAACGACTAGACTTTTGTTGACTTTGTTAAACTTTGAGGGGAATGAAAAGTATATGCCCCACTTTATGCTATTAATGTTTGGAAGGGACACTAAGGGGAAGTGAAGAAAGGGGAAAAGGTAACCAAGTGAAACAATTTCTGTTCTTAACAGTATTTATATAAACATTTTATGACATTGCATGCTGCATAGTACAGAAGTTTCAGCTACTGCTGTATGTGATAAAGATACTAAAAGTAAAAAGTGCCTTTTTCTTTTACTTTTTATTTTTAAAAAAATGTAGGCATTACAATGTACAAACAGAAGAAAGGCTGGAAAACAGCATGTTTAAGTTTAGTGGGTTGTAATTTGGGGTTGTAGAGATGGGGGATGGGGTGTAAAAGTGCACAGATCATAATATATGTAGGGGTGACATATTTTCCCTTTACTTTTGCATAGGTGAATGTCTAGAAGTGGTTGGCTTAATCTTGTAAGTTTTTAGTGTAAGCAATAAATAAGAGAACACTGAGTGTAATGAAAAGTTTTCCTTTAGCAAATAAATGTTTAGTGTGAGTTGATAAGTCTGCAGCAAAAGGCAGGTGTGTATTTTGTTCTTTTGTTTCTATGCAGGCAGGCTGACTACAGGTCCAGGGTGTGCACACTTATGCAACCAGCGTATTGTACGTTTTTCTATTTTTTATATCTTTTCCCCTAACAGATTTGTTTTTTTTTTTCAATTGAATTGTACAGGTTAAAAGGTCACATTAAAGGTGGAAAATTTTTGAAATGATTTATTGTAGTCTCATTTTTTTATATCACAAAAATCTGGCATTTTAACAGGTCTATATTATAAGATTGCTGGTTGAAAACATCGAACAACATATGGTCGACACCATATGGTCGTTGTCTTCAAATGTCGACCTTATAAAAACACCAAAAAAAAGAAAAAAATGCCTAACGGTTTTAAAAAGGGAGACAAGCCCCCCTGCACCCCCACACCCCCACTACTTAAATATATCCACTCTGAGACCACACTACATTGCAGTAAATGGAAATCTCCCCTTACGGAGATTTCCGTTTGCACGCTTGAGATTCTGAGCATTCGATATTCTCATATCGACAATGTCAGATTCAACATTGTCGGCTTTCGAGAATATAATATAGACTCATTTTAACAGGGGTCTGTAAACTTTTTATATCCACTGTAATGCCTTTGTGTGCAGCTATCAATTTGGGACATTTGTTTCTGTTAGGAGGGTTAACTTCATTACTTGAAGATGTGCATAGTTTTGTGTGCTTGCTTTCAGTTAAGAGGCTATGGGGGTGTTCTGTGTTTTTTTTTTTGAGAGTTTTCATTAAAACAAAGTCTTGTAAAATGTGACATAGGTTCAAATGGAAATGACAAGAAACAACTGTCTAAAAGATCAACCTGTCAGAAATTAATGGGTGCACATAACACAAATCTGAAAATAGACATTTAAAAAAGTTGTCATATAATAGATGGGAATAACAACTTTGTATCATAATGGCAACACTATCCATATCATTTTGGATTATGGTCTCACAGATACAGACAAAAAGGAAAGACTATTTAATTATATTAAGAAATGCAGAGTGCAAATAGTAATGCAACAGGAGATACATTTGGAAATAAATGAGCATGCAAATTTGATAAAGAAAGGATTTCAGAAGGGATATTCAGCAGATTATCAGATACAAGGGAAAAGGGGAGTACTTACACTAATTGTTAGAAGAGCTCCAATAGTTACTGAAGAGTGAAAAAAAGATGAGAATGGTAGACTTGTGGTAGTAAGGGGCTACTTTTACACTGGTATGTATTTATATTTCATCTAAAACTGCTATTATGATGCTTAAAAATTTCTGGGAGAGATAATCAGCTTTCAACAGGGAATATTACTTATTGGCAGGGACTCAGTGTCACTTTGCAACAGTGAGGATGTATCTGGGGATCTAGAAGGGAAATATAACAAAAGAGGGTACATTTCTGAAGACATTTATTAAAATATTTGGTTTAGAAGATGTAAATTCAGTAGTAGGAACTTGGACAGCATTTACAAAGCATTCCCCTAGGTACAATAACTGGGCTACACTAGACAGAATTTATATTTCACAGGAACATGTGCAGTTAATTGAATGCATCAAAGTGCATCCAATAATTATTTCACATCATGTGCCAACAACAATGGCGACAAACATGCAGGTAATAAAATAAAAATGAGACACTAGTGCTTCCTCATCTACCTGTTAAAAAGAAAGGAATTTAAAAAATGCCTAGAAAAGTAGCTGGAAATCTGGTAACAAAATTGATAAGTGAAGTGTAGGTTTTAGACTAAACACTGGATCTAATGCTTTCAATTTTCATTCTATCCTCAACTGATAGGCTCAGATCTGATCCTCATATCTGACTCGGCAATTACTAAAGCTCGTGGGAACCAAAAAACCCTTGAGCATCTCCCTTACCCATAATGCACCAACCATAAGTTACCTCAGATCTCATTTGCTGATTTTCGCAAACGTGGTTGCAATAGATCTTAAGCCTCATCACTTACTTTTCAGATAAGTTAAACTTTTTTTATCATATTTTTCTGCCTTTATTGTTCCCTTACCCTCGTAAAGTTAGTATAGCTATTTTTATTATTTTTTAGTTGATTGAAATTTCTCCTATTTTTCTTATTCAGTAGAGTAATCTACTATACCATTGTTGGTATTCACTGTTCTCTTGCTACTTGTTATAGTAACCTTAATTACTATTGTTGGTAATTGTTATTTCTCCCTTTTTATTAATTTTCTACTACAAAAAAGAATTAAAATTTATTTATATAAAGCTTCCTTCATTCTTCTCCCATTTCTCTTCATCATTACTATGGCAGAGAAAGGGCTTTCTGGTTTCAAAAAATGTTCCAAGTGTGGACATAAAATGGCTATGTTGGGCACTCAGTCTCTGTGTCTATTGTTTGGGCCCTCTACATCTTCAAGAACAATGTTCTATTTGCAGTAATTTTAATCCATGCATTTTGGTGGATAGAAAAAACAAGTTAATAATAACAAGTTTGTTACTGTCTTCATTCAGAAAGGCTATTGTAGGGGCTCAAACTCCCAAGAAAAAATCCAAGGAGTTGAAATCTCCTACTCCAGCTGCTTTCTCAGCTCCACCCTCCGAGCCTTCCAGGAAGGAATCAAAATTGGATCTAAGTAGGTCTCATAACCTTTCCCCCTCAAATCTAAAGAGAAAGAGATTGTCGGATCCGATACTCTCAGATCAGAAGAAATTGTTGGACCTGATACCCTTGGATCCTACTAAGAAACTATTGGATCCTACAACTCAAGATCCTATGCCTTTACCCAGGACCTGGTATTCTCCATCAGTAGATCCTGCTCCTTCTAGGCTGCATTCTTGTATCCTAGAGAGGAGCCATACAAAATATTCTTTGCTAGCATCATCTCTATCATCTAGAGGTTTAACTGAAGAAGATGTGGATCAGATGACAAGGAAATTTCTCTCAGCTCAGTTCCAGAAGGGTGTCTTACTGGTGCCAACCAGCTCAGATTAGGCAGGCCATCTGTTGTCCACTCCACCATCTCAAACCCTCCTCTGATTCTTTTGGTTGTTTCAAAGACCAGGAACTGGATCTTCTGGGTCCATGAGGCTTGGATTTGAGGATTACCTTATCATCATATCTGAAGTTGATTCTGAGCACCTTGGCTCCAATTATTTTGGATCCAGAGGACTCTTGGAGTCAAAGCCTCCATGTCAGATTCGAGGCACAGTTTGGCATTGGATAGCTTGGCTCCAACTTCCCCCTCCACGATGCTGCTTTCAAGGAGGGAGGATTTAACAGTGTGGAAGCCTGTTTTTTTGGCTCTGTGATCTTCTCTCTCTCAGGAGCAGTCAGCCTTTGAGGTTGTGAAGAGGGTTTTCTCTACTACACCAAGATTGATGGAGCCTACCCCCTCGGATTTCCAATCTACCCAGGTGCCTTTGCTCCTAGAGCCTTGCCATTTGATGCCCCATGGACAGTCAGCTCGAGACCTCCAGATTACCCAGCAAGGTATTACAGTCTCTTCTGACACCTCCCTGGAACAACCCACTAAGGAGGTCCATGGAAAGAGGAAGTGTAAGAGGAGGCACATGGACTCTCCACAAGAGTCAGTCACTGAGGAGACAGACTTTGATTAATGTGAAGGGTCCCCATGATCACCTCCAGAAGTTGTGTCATTTGGAGATATCCTCAAGATCCTAAAACAGAGAGGCGGTTGGACCCCAAGCACCCCTTCAGCTGAGAAGTCAATTTTTTTTTAGGTGTTTTTAACTGGCCAGTCTACCTCCTGGGTTCTTCCACCTGCTGACAACCTAATTGATTTGGTTGCTTGGTGGGTATGGAAGGAACCAGACACAAATGAACAGATACCCATGAGACCAGACAAAATTCTAGCACCACCTTCAGGAAGGAATTTTGGGCTAGAGGGGTGCCTGTGGATGCCATGGTCATGGTGGCAGCCACCAAAAAGGAACTTGCTGAACAGAATTCCCCTGTTCTTCCCCGTAACAGGGAGTCTAGGGTGATGGACAGGCTTGGAAAGCATGTCTATCCATCAGTGACTTTTCCCCTTAGATCTTTGAATAATTTGGCACATTCAACTTGGTTGCAAAGGATTTGATCAAGGAACTTTCAAATTCCCTTTCAGGGTCCATTCTTGAAGAGGTCCAGTCATCTGTGGCTTCTCAGTTGGCTACCCTACAATCTATTTTGCATTCATCATTGAAGCTAATTTTGCATGCAGTCAAAGGCACCCCAAGGGCAGCAGGTTCAGGCGTTTCCAGTAGGAGGCATGCCTGGATGTGCTTATGTGATTTTGCAGAGACCTTCAAGTCATCATTCATCAATGCTCCATTTAACGGCACTTCTTTATTCAGACCCATGGTGAAGGACACTTTATACAACTGTGAGAAGGATGGAAAGACATGTTTTTCGACCCCTCAAAGATCCTTTTCAAGGAATCAATGAGACAGGTGGAAGATGTAGTTCAGGAAGTCCCAGGGTCCTTTCCAGCACACACATATGGAGGAAATTCCACTAAGGGCAGAGGGGGATTCTAACAGTCAATGCCTTCCTTTCAGTAGAGGAGGCTCCCAACACCAGGTGTCCTGAGATTCTTTCTCTGATAGACCCTTGCAGGACAGCTGGGTTCAGATGATTATATTAAGAAGTGATATAATACCCCTTTTTCCCTTCCACCTCCAAACCCAAGGAAAATCCCAGATCTTCCACCCAGTCAGAGAAAATAAGCAGAAATTCAAAAGCCGTTAGAGAAAAGAGTCATCCAAGAGGTCCCGCCAGACCAGATGGAAACTGGAACTTAGTCAAGGTTCTTTTTAGTGTCAAGAAACCAGGGGACTGGAGACCAATTTTAGATTTTAGTAACTTGAACAAATCAGTTTGACACACAAAAATTTGGATGGTCACGGTTCAGTCCTTTCTTCTATCTCTGGGCAAAGACGACTGGATGTGCTCTATAGATCTATAGGATGTGTATTATCACATTAAGATGAACGGGCAATCCAGAAGGGTTTTACACTTCTGACTGGGAGCCAGTCACTACCAGTTCAGAGCTCTGCCCTTTGGCCTCACCATAGGCCCCAGGGTGTTTACCAAATGTATGGCAGTAGTTGCAAGTCTCTTGAGATTACAGGGATTCTGGGTGTTTATGTATCTAGACGACTGGCTTCTTACCACCTCGACCTGGTATCTGTTGATAAGGACAAGGAATCAGGTTTTCCAGACTTGAAGTCATCTAAGGATAACCATAAATTACGACAAGTGTCATCTACAACTGATTAAAAATTTGGAATTCATAGACTACAGGTCAAAAATATAATCTGCAGTACTAAGATTACAGCCCAGTTGGTCCTTCAAGCCCTAGGATCAATGGCAGCGGTGATAACCTTAGTACCTTTAGCCAGTTTTTATATGAAGATTCTCCAATGGATGATAACACAATGGTTGATACTTTACTAACATACGTTGACTCTCATATGAATCACTCAGACATGCAGAAAGATCTCAGGTGATGGATTCAATCAGATCAGGTTCTACAAGCCCTTCCATTCATTCCTCTCAGCCCAAGGCCACAGTGACCATAGATGCTTCACAGATGGGGTGGGGGAGCATTTTCTTGGCAAGACAGTCCAAGACACTTGGTCTGCCAAAGAGGCCAATTTGCATATTAATGTCCTAGAGATGAGAGCAGTGATTTTTACATTGCACACCTTCCAAAATGCTCTCTCTTTTGGGGATGATTGCATTTCAAATGGACAATATGTCAGTAGTTTGGTTCATAAATAAACAAGAATGGACCGGATCATTCCTCTTGCTTTGAGAAGTGCTCAGTGTGTGGCAATGGGTGATCTCATCCAACTGCTTTCTCATAGCAATTCATATTCTGGGGAAGTCCAATGTGATAGCAGACAAACTGAGCAGTTCCATTCTTCTACCTCACGTGGTCTCTCAACAAGTATGTGACACAAATGATTTTTCGTCGATGGGGCTAATCTTACTGCAATCTTTTTGCTTCTCCCCTAAACAACAAATGCAGCCGCTACTTTGTCCTAATCCCCCCATAGGGGAAATCACTGAGGGGTGCTCTAATTCATGACTGCCCCCCCGGTCTACTTTATGCCTACCCGCCAATCCCATTAATACCAAAATCTCTACAGAAAGCTGCCATGTTGAAGAGCAAAGTCATCCTCATTGCACCTTACTGACCCTGACAGATTTGGTTTCCCTTCTTTTGGACTCACTTATTTCACCAACCTTGGACTTTGGATCCGACTCCAGATCTTCTGTTTCACCTGATGGGCATGATCCTTCCCACAATCTCAAACCTCAAGCTTATGGCCTGGTTTCTCCAGTTCCGTTAATGGCCAGACGACCAATGCTCTCTTCCCGTCTGTCATACATATTATTATCTTCCCACAAACCTTCAACACAATATCTCAATGCAAGTAAATATCCTAGTCTCCCCTAGACACTTCTCCCGACTGCTGCAATGAGTGCTGGCCACTTCTCATTCCACCCGAGCAACACAGGCATGCTCTTTCCTCCTTTTTGCTGCTACAAACCCCTGTTTGTTATTGGAGTGCTCCTCTGAATTTAAAGAAGCCATTCTGCAGCAAACAGGGACAGACAGCCCTTCTACAAGCAATCTTCTCATTCCACCCGAGCAACTCGGGCATGCTCTCTCCTCCCTCTTGCTGCTACAAACCCCTGTTTGTTACTGGAGTGCTCCCCTGAATTTAAAGAAGCCGTTCTGCAGCAAACAGGGATGGACATCCCTTCCACAAGCAATCTTCTCATTCCACACAAGCAACGCAGGCATTCTCTCTCCTCCTTCTTGCTGCTACAAATCCCCATTTGTTATTGGAGTGCTCCCCTCAATTTAAAGAAGCTGTTCTGCAACAAACAGAGACAGACACCCCTTCTACAATCAATCTTCTTATTCCACCCGAGCAACGCAGGCATTCTCTCTCCTCCTTCTTGCTGCTACAAACCCCCATTTGTTATTGGAGTGCTCCCCTGAATTTAAAGAAACTGTTCTGCAGCAAACAGGGAAGGGCATCCCTTCTACAAGCAATGTAGGAGTTATTCTATGGCTGTAACTGAACTGTACTGTAATTTAGTAAATATAGTGGCTCGCACACTTGCAGTGTTTTCCCAGAGAACATCCTTTGTATTTTCCTTATATTCCCTGCTATGTATTGCTTCTCCCTTCTAGATCTTTAACTTCCTCCTCTCTTAGGCCACTAGATGGCAGTATAGGCTGGAAATACATGGTTTGTTAAGCACGGGGAAGTTCTCTTTGGCTCTCTCACCATACCTTATAACAACCAGCGGACTATCAGGAATATTCCCAACAACTGGAGATATAGCTGATTACAAATAAGCAAGACATTAAGTTATCCTAATCTCTCCCTTAACATTTCACCTCAAAGCCTGCTAAATCCTACTGTGTAGTGTACACTTACCTGAGGTATACCTTTCATAGTGCAGTCAAACTGATTGTTTTTTTTTTTCAAATTTTTGCAGCTCATCCTGCTGGGCTGAGCTTAACTGTGAATATACTCTTCCCTGCCTCTCACCTAACACCTGTTCTAATCCCTACTCCCATCCCTCCCCACCAGAAATCTATAACTAGAGGGCCGTACCTGTTGCGCATTTTTAGATATCCTAGACTCCCCTAGATGCTTCTCCCGACTGGTGCGACGTGTGCTGGCCAGTAAGCTTTGCTTTTTTTAAGATCATGTACCTTACTATCGGAACCATTCCTCATATCAACTGTTGTGGTATATACTAGATCACAAAGCTAATGTAGTTGCTTAAAATAATCTGTGGGTTAATACTGCATCTGTTGCTGTTAGATACAAGTGTCTCTACTAAGATTTAGATGCCTAGACATAAGTTGTAGTAGAATAACGTATTTTCATCAGTTGTTGCACTTTTACTGTAAGTTATGCTATAAGGAATTGAACCCACTCTGAGCAATCTACCCTTTCTCTTCAGCATATCATTGCTGTACCTGAGCATATGTTTATGTTTGTCTACTATTATGATGTACCGAATATAGAAGATATTGTTCGTTTATCAAATACTGTATGGTTGTTTGTTCTATATATTAGTACTTATCCCTCCCTATTTGACCAATATAGCCTTGTGGTCTATCCCTCCTTGATGTTTACTACTCATATCTGTGCTATCTCTCTACTGCCTTTCATCCCCTCCCACTGACCCACTGTTTCAATATCTCTCCTCGAGTGCACATCTTCCATTGTCCCTCAGAACATGTTGTTTTAACTGCAGGTTACATGAGTTACCATTGTGTATCCTGTGCTCCTACTTACCGTTATAGGTCATAATCTAGCCCTCTATGTTCTTATACCTTTTCACAGCCACAGTCCCACTACAGTCTTTATTAAAATAATTTTTGTTCTTTTACAGCTTCTCATTCCACTAAGCAATGCAGGCATTCTCTCTCCTCTTTCTTGCTGCTACAACCCCCCTTTTGTTATTGGAGTGCTCCCCTGCATTTAAAGAAGCCATTCTGCAGCAAACAGGAACAGACATCCCTTCTACAAGCAATCTATGTGTTAGCCTATGGCTGTAACTGAACTGTACTATAACTTACTAAATATAGTGGCTCGCACACTCGCAGGATCTCCCCGGAGAATGTCCTTTGTCTTTTTCTTATATCTCCTGCTACATATCACTTCTCCCCTCTAGAACTTTAGCTTCCTCCTCTCTTAGACCACTAGATGGCAGTATAGAGCTGGAAATACATGGTTTGTTAAGCATGGGGGAAGTTCTCCTCGGCTCTCTTACCATACCCTATTACAACCAGCAGACTGTCACGAATATTCCCAACAATATGAGATACCGCTGATTACAAATAAGCAGGACATTAAGCTATCCTAATCTCTCCTTTAACATTTCACCTCAAAGCCTGCTAAACCCTATTGTGCAGTGCATGCTTACCTAAGGAATACCTTCCATAGTGTAGTCAAACTGATTTTTTTATTCAAATTTTCACGCTTCTTCCAGTGGTCTAAACCACTCCATTCACCCTCACTGCACTCGGGTTCACTCTGCTCCCCTATTCTACCCTACTCCCATTCCCACCCACCCCCACATCACTTTAACTTATATTTACAGACCACACCCTTCATTTACCACTCAGTACCTCCCACCATCCTAATTATCCCATCAAACAGCAGTACAACTTCAACTACACCACAGCAATCCACTCACCACACCCCCACTCTAGCTAATCCAATCATATACACTCACTGCAATACTCCACTCACAACATCCACACACCCTCATACTAGGAGCAATGTTCCATAGCCCACATACTCGCATACTACCAACCCTGTACTTATCATTCACAACTACCATTGTACTGCAACTCTCAGCCCTCACCACCTACCACACTCAATGCAAAATGGCACCTCTTCTCCAAGGCAAACTTCAGCCTTGGCTATCACAATGTACCCCCAAACATTCACATAGCTCCAAGCCTCTTTAGACCCTCCCACACTGACTACTATCCACAAAAAATACAGTCTATTAAATACAGAATCCAAACCTCCCTACAACACCATATGATAATCTATAAATTTAACAAACTCCACCTACATATTCTATATAAACTAACATGTAGTGGTGACATACACCCCAACCATGGGCCTAACACCATATCCAACCCAGACCCTAATCACATCACTCCTCTTATCCCTAGACACAAAGCCTCTCTTCTCTTTCTTAACCTTAACGTTAGAAGTATCTTAAATAAACTTCATGAGCTTGATGCCCTATTAGCTCTATATAAACCTGAAATTGTATTACTGACAGAAACCTGGCTAAAACAGAAATCAACAGCAATGAAATAACAGCACCAGGTTATAATATCATATGCAGAGACAGAAAAGGCAAAAGGGGTGGGGGTAGCACTGCTATACCAAAACCATCTCAACTTAGAACAACCAGATGAAAATATTCCACACATAGACAATGAAGTAATCATCCTTAGAAGATTGAAACTGAATCCCACTAACATATAAATATTATAGGCTGCTATTGCCCACCAGGTAACAACATTTCCAGTATGGAAAAAACTACTATAATAGATCTCAAACTCCTTACCACAGGAAAACATCTTGCTAGGATATTTTAATATAGACTGGCAAAATTGCACCAGCCATAATCCATCTACCTATATCAGCCTTCATGGGTTTACCCAGCTTATCTCGTCCCCTACTAGATTTGATAAAAAATCCAAGCATCACTCCATTCTGGACTGGATTCTTATATCTAGTCCTTCACTCGCATCCCATGTAGGCTGTCTGTCAGACAGCCTAAGTGACCATCAGCCTACCTTCCTTCTTAGAAGAACTCACCATATTAACCAGACAACCTTTAGAGTAGTCAGAAACAAAAATAACTTTAAACAAGATGACTTTATAAATGCCCTAAAACATTACAACTGGAAGTTACTATCACAACTATCTCTATAAGATGCATTACACTACTTTAACACATCCTTCTTACAAATATTAAACCACCATGTACCCACTAGAACCATTAGAATTAAATCAAAGTACACTCGCTGGCTAACTAAGGCAACTAAATCCATTCTCAAAGAGACAAAGCATTGATACAGTTTCACAAAAACAGAACCCACTCCACAATACAAAACTACTCAGAACTCCACAATAAAGCCAAAAACACATTAAACTAGACAAATATCAACTACTACCAAAACCTCCAAGATAAATACATTCACAATCTTCAAAAATTCCAGTCCACTATAAGCCCTATACTTCTAACAGGGAAATCTGCAACTCCTACACCAGCTGCAGTTATTAACCTGGATAATATCCCAACTCAGTTTAACAAATATTTCACAGAAACAGTTTAGACCCTTGCAGAAACCCAAACTAAAAGTAGCTGCAGTGACTTACCCTCCACCCAAGACAACACAAACACACATGATAACAACTCCCACTTTTGCCTATACCCAGTGCTAATCAAATCCATTTTAAAGCTCCTCTACAAGATTAAACCAACCACCCTGGCCACAGACTGCTTACCAGCTGAATCCCTACAGCCAGCTGCAGAAACTATAGCCTATCCTGTTGCTATTCTCATAAATAGGTCAATATCAGAGTGTAAGGTACCTACTATATGGAAAATCTCCCACATAATACCACTGCACAAGGGAGGCAACTCCTCAGAATTAAATAACTATCGACCTATTGCTATTTTATCTCCCTTATCAAAAATACTTGAAAGAGTTGTTCATACACAGCTAATGAACTACGTTCTAAAAAACAATCTGCTATCCAAATATCAGCATGGTTTTAGTCCCTTCCACAGCACCACCACAGCTCTAATGTCCTTTACCAGCACAATCAACTACCACTAGACCTGTCTAAAGCTTTCGATATGGTCAACCATAATAAACTCCTTAATACACTATCCAACCTAAACATCAGCACCCCCTCTATCTCATGGTTTAAAAACTACCTATCAGGGTGCCAACAAGCAGTAAAATGGCAGAACCAACTATCCTCTCTCTTACTAGTATCCTTAGGAGTCCCTCAGGGCTCTATCCTTGGCCCACTACTCTTCTCTCTATTTACCAACCAGCTCTCTACCTCCACACCCAATGCCTCAGTAGAGCAATATGCTGATGACACCACCCTCATATGTGCAGCCCACACATTACATGACCTTCACTCCCTAACCCAAAACTGCTTCTCACGAGACCTGGTTCACTAATTCCCAGCTTATCCTAAACCCAATCAAAATAAAACTTATCTTCGGACCTTGTGGACCCCCACATGTGACAGCTTTACCATAATGCCCATGAACAAAACCAAGATCACCCCCACCTTCCACATCAAACTCTTAGGTGTAGAAATAGACAATAACCTCAGATCTAATATTCATATAGCCCAAACTATCAAGAAGGTTCACAAAAAACTCAGACTCCTCTAGCAGAACAAACCATTTCTCACTAGACAAACTAAAACCACCAGCCAAGACACATCTGTTGTCAACCCTCCTCTACGCTACCCCAATACTGACCAACCTCTGCAAAACCAACCTAAACAAACTAGAATCTTGTTACAAGATTGCTAGATTTGGTACTGAAATCCCATATATAACCCATCACTGTTTAGCACTCAAACAACTAAATTGGCTAGAGCTGCCTCATCTACTGAAACTCAACCAATTAACCATGGCACACAAACTATACTACTACCCAACTAAAACCCTAACACTCCAGAACCTAATTACACCTTATTCTATGACAAGAACCTTAAGATCTAGTATGCAGAACCATCTAGATATCATCAAACATAATAATGAAGCTGGGAAATCTTTCTTCAGCTATTCTATTTCAAAAACATGGAATACCCTACCCAAATGACCTGGAATACCCTACCCACCTAGCCTGCAATACCTCCACTACACAATTCAAAAAGCTCCTCAAAGCACACTTTATGAATACCTGGCTGCAACTCCCCAGGATGAACTATCACTTAACAACTTGTTCCCATCTTAACTCTTATATGCCTACTATTTCCTTCACTATCCTCAGTACTAATCTACATGTTTTGATACATAGATCCACTAATCCAAATTCTCTACACATCTAACCAACCAGAAACCCTGGCTTAATCTTTCCCTCTAAACATTATGTTTACTAATCAACTCTGTCTTACTTCTCCAATTCATTCACTCTTACTCAAGTATTCAGTGATGCTGCTTCTTAGTAACAACTAAACTAGCCACATCATCTCAACTATAATATTCTCTCACCCCTCTTACTTACTTTTTCCTGACTGACTCCTACATCCAAACCACCAATAGGAGAGTAACATACCACCTAGACCACAATTATGTAAAAAGTGATGATCTGTCTTGTATTGTTTCTATATTATCGCAACATTATATAAAAAATCTAGATTATTTTCTTACTATGTACTATATGGAACTATGTCCTAAACTTTATTGTCTTTATTACTATGTATTGTATGACATTTACTATGTTATAACTTATCCACAAAGTGTTTGCTGATTTCATATTGTTTATTGTATGTACTCTTCACATTTAATGATTTTTTTTTATGTAATCACATGCATTGTTATCTGAAGCTTTTTTCCCTGGCCCCCGATCTGTGTCCAATTGGACTTTCCCAGTAAACAAATGTAAAATAAAATAAATAAATAAAAGATTTGATTACTGGCACAACAAAATTATGTAGAGCCAATTTTAAGCCCTGATACACACCGATCTTGAGTGTTTAGCTTTAACTTTTTAAGAAGGGGTTATTTCCTCAACCATTAAACTTCAGTTAGCAGCAATATCAAATTTTCACATTGGATTTGAATGTTCTTCAGAAGCTCTCATAAACTGTGCAGAGCTTTCTTGTGAGTCACTCTTCTTTTGAGACCTCCATTTAGAGATTCTACTCACCTATGGGATCTCAATCTGGTACTGCAGGAACTTATACATTGTCCCTTTGAACCAGCAGCTAAATGTGACTGAGTATCTTACCTGGAAAACTATTTTTTATGGTAGCCATTGCCTCTGCTAGACGAGAATCAGAGATTCAAGCCTTGTCTTCAAAACCTCCGTACTTGATCTTTCACAAGGATAGTGTAACGCTGCAAACAAATGCCCCTGTTCTTCACAAGATGGAGTCAGAATCTAATATCAATCAATCCATTAATTTCCCAGTATTCTTTCCTAATTTTTGCAAACAAGGGTGAATGCATGTTGCATTTACTGGATGTTCACAGACAATTATGTTTTTTACCTACGTAGAACAAAAGAAATCAGAAAAATGGACCAATTGTTTGTTTCATTTGATGAACTGAAATTGGGTAAATCACTTGCAAAAGTGACTTTAGCTAGAAGGCTAACTGACTGTATTCCATTTATCTTTAACAAATTGGGTGTTACCTTACCACAACCAGTATGGTCTCTAGTCTCTGAGGGTAGAGCATCATATGGTTCAACTGTGCTCAGGAATATCCTTCCTTAGAGTCCACCCAGGCTTACAGGTAGCTGGAGGTTCTGTCCCATCAGCTGAGGATAGAATGAAAATTAGCAACATCAGATAAAGAATAACATTCCATATATGTTGTCCATTTTCATTCTTCCTCAACTTCCTATCCCCCAACCTCCACCCATTATGTCTACAAACCTCTAGATGATTGACTCACAGTCCTTTTGAATGAGCTCCTGACATAGTTTTTCTCTTTAGGACACATATACATCTTTATGTATCCTTTCTTTACACATATTGATATATATTTCTTCTAGTAAAATCAGCAAACAAGATCAGAGATAACTTAAGGTTGGTGCATTATGGGTGATGAAGAGGGTGGAGAGTTTTTTTGGTTCTCACGAGCTTTAGTAATGGCCAAGTCAGATCCAAAGATTTGATTCAAACCCATCAGTTGAGGGGGAATGAAAATGGACAACACAGATGGAACATTATGTTAAGTACATAACTTCTTTCTTGGAGTGTACTGGGTTGTCTTGGCAACTGATTGAAGCAACAGATCTGAAGGAGAGCAATATTAAGTCACTGTCATCTAAATTGCTTGCTTATTTTGATTATGTAAAAGCAGTCAGACAGTGGACATGACAAGAAATATAAGAGTTATTTCCAGATAATTCATACATTGAATGTATCATCAGTTTGTAACTACTTGACTTGGCAGTGGCTTCACATGGTGAAATTAATTCACAAAGTGACTGGACAACAACACAATCCAAAACTGATAAAATTAAACTGAGTCGTTAAGAAACCACATAAAATGACTCCGTTTAATTTTATCAGTTTTGGATTGTGTTGTGAGTTTGATGGAAGAGGGAGCCGGTATAGATGCCACTGAACACATTCCCATACAACAGCTTAACACATCGATTGGGAACTTGTCGGCACTTATCGAGGTGCTGACAGCACAGATTGTTGGCCTTGGGAGGAATTTATCGACCGTACAGACTACGTTTGATCATTCAGTTATTTCCACGCAGGCCACCAGTGTACCTTTAAGTGGGTCCATTCCACCAGGGCAGGGCAGCCCTATTCTTGTGTCACCACGAACTAGTGGCTCAGTGATTGGTCCCGTAGCTACAGGAAGTGCAAACAACAACGCTGCAAACTCAGGGCTTAATGGCGGTACTGTTCGTCCATTTTCTGAATGGATTTATGATGGTTTTCAATGTGATTTTGGTAGGGACAACACCCAACCAGTAAGAGGAACTGTCGATCAGCAGTTGAAAGATTTAGAGAGAGAAGTTTTAAAATTTCACAAACTTCAAGTGGAGAACTGTTATGCATTCGTAGGCAACAGGTACATAAAGGACTTAGGACATGGAAATATCCCACAGGTACTGTTGCAGGGTCTGACTTATGCATTGAATTGACTGCAATGTTTAATAGACATGGATGTGAATTGTTGGATGTTTTAATTCCTGATAATGACAAAAAAAATGGAATGTTTAAAAACGAAAATTGACGGTATAAATGAAGGCTTGCATAATGATTTATTATTTCAGTCTAAGGTAAATGACTACAATGCAGTTTTTGTCAACGTTGATAATGTTATTACCACCATCAAAAACAAAAAGGTGAAAAAATTAGATAGAAATAGGCCCGAATATGAGCAAGGGAGAGCCTATCCTTTAGTTCATAGTGATATTAGCAGTGGACAGAGTGGCGAAACTGACGCCAATCCTGTGGGGGTGGTT
The DNA here is from genome assembly GCF_019279795.1 of Protopterus annectens. Classification (NCBI taxonomy): domain Eukaryota; kingdom Metazoa; phylum Chordata; order Ceratodontiformes; family Protopteridae; genus Protopterus; species Protopterus annectens. The sequence goes on from NC_056741.1 coordinate 1,827,153,252, forward strand.
GGGAGTTAGGATGACAACACTAGTGACATCCAGGAAAATATCATCCCTTTAGATGTACCACCCAGGAGGTCGAAACATCTCCAGAATCAGAATCAGGTACAACATCACCAAGGAGGGACAGGTCAGTGCAACTACCAGAATTTTTACCCCCAAAAGGGCAGAATACACAGGGGGAGAGGGTTGACGAACAGATGGTAGGGTGTGAGTTTGAACAAATCTACAACATTATATTGAATGAGGCTGGTGATTTCAAAATTTATAATTATAACGATTTGAATATCACTCCAGCCTGGGCTAACTTACTCCAAAAGGGACTAAATTTTGTCCCTACGAGGAAGCCTAGGGTTGAGGGTGCATTACTTGATTTGAAAGTGTTTATCAGAAAACTGAATTTGAAGATGTATTTTGATAAAAACATTCCACTTAGTAACACGTCTGAATGTAGAAAAATCAGTACATTCAACCCCCCCGCATCCGACTCTGCATGTCTTCGAAAGTTTATGTGCAAATTAGAAGAGTACATCATTTTAGAAATAGGGATGTTTGTTATAATCTTTCCGTATCAGAGATGGAACTACTGAAAGAGATTATGGACAATAGTGCTATCAGGGTTATGAAACCCAAGGGTGGGGGTTTGATTAGTATGGACCAACACAGATATGTGGAGAAAATGCTATTGCATTTGTTTTCTGAGTCCTATGATGAGATTTTTAAAAATGAGTTAAATATTTCTTACAGAAATATTGACATTATTTTAAATGACTTACTACTGAACGAGCAAATCTCTATCAGTGAGCACAACTTTCTTATGCAAAAATATCCTCGTACCCCCACCATTTTCGGCATCCCTAAACTCCACAAATGTATGGACAACCCCCCCCCCAAACCTACTGTGGATGCGAAAGAGTCCAAGACATTCAATTTGGCTAAATTTATAGATCACAACCTGAAACACTTGTTATTACAGCACACACGTGCTCAAAGATTCCTGGGATTGCCTTAAAAAGATACAGAATTAATTATATGCAGACCAGTTAATACTGGTCACTATGGATATCAAGGATTTGTTTACAGCCATCCCCCACAATCAAGGGCTTGATATGTTTTATGCCCATTTATATGCCTTTTCTGTGGAACGGCATTCTTGAATTCAAATGTATAGAATATTGATGGAATTAGTTTTACAAAACAATTTCATTTTATTTGAAAATCAACTTTTCAAACAAAAAGTTGGGGTAGCAATGGAGGTGGCGTGTGCCCCCCTATTTGCTAATTTTGTCCTTACCCAATGGGAGCTTAACCTTGTTTTTAAACACGCTTTGTACAAATATTGTAAATTTTATGGGAGGTTCCTTGATGATCTTTTAATTTTTTGGGAAGGGACAATGGAACCACTCCTGGAATTTTACGATTTTCTTAATACAAACACAGGGTACCTCAAGTTGACAATGGTGAGCAACTTTACATCTATTAATTATCTAGATATCACCACAGTGAAGGATACCCAGAATAAGAAATTCTTGTCCACACTTTATAGAAAACCTACTTATTCTAACACCCTTTTGCACTTTGACAGTTGTCATCCAACATATCAAAAGAAATCTTTGGTCAAAGGTCAGGGTGCTAGAATTTCCAGAATGGTCAGCGACTTTATGCAAGAGATGGGAGAATTAAGGAGTATGCTTATTCGGTGGGGATACCCAGGTTCATTTATTGATCCTATTTTGAATGAAGTTGTTATGAAAAGGAACAATGGACAATTTTGCTCCCTCTAAGGTACTTCAGGAAATGCTTCTATCTTGGACGTTGAGGGTAGTCCTAAGTCTGATAAACAGGCTATAATAAATAGCCCCTATACTGATGCTATGATTCTCACGTTTAATTCTTTATTTTTTTACTTCAAACAAGTTTTATACAACAATTGGATAGTTTTTATTTCAGATGAGACCTGTAAATCTAGGCTTGGTGTCAAACCATGTGTGGTGTACAAAAGGGACAGATGTATCAAGAATTTATTGGAAAGTAATCGTGCACATCAAAAGGTGGGCCAGATGCGTAAATGTGGTCACTGTGCACAATGCCCCTTTATATATGAGACCTCTATTATTAATATCAAGGGGTATGGTAAAGTGCAAATTGAAAAGAAGTTAAATTGTCAGAGTAAGTGCTTAGTATATATTGCAATATGTCAAGCCTGTGGTAAATTTTATATTGGCAAGACGATTAATACATTATATAAGCGTATATACCAGCACCTATATGACATTAGAAAGGGTAATATCAACAATGCACTTGCGAAACACATTAAGGAAAAAACACAATATTTCTTTAAATTCTCAGGTTTAGAGCAAATTCAGGTCGACAGTATTAGGGGTGGACCAGTAGACCTGGTATTAGAATTTAAAGAATTGCTCTGGCAATTGAGATGTAATGCCACTAACAATTTTGGCTTGAATGATACACTGTCAATTTCTAGTTATTTGACATTAAAATCTGAGTTTCATATTTTCTAGTTTTACATGTGGTGGGTTTGATATCCTTTATATTTATGTAGGTACTGATGGTTGTTTAATTAGTGAAATTAGTGGGGTGTGATTGTGCAGTAAATGTTTCAACAAAGTCTTTTTAAAAACAAAATTTCTTCTAAAATCATGTTTTTTGAGGGCAATATTTTGTCATAATTTTCATATTAACTACTTCTGTATATCAATTTCTGCTGTAACATTTAGCAAGCCTAACTTAAACTTTCTTGACTAGCAAATTTTTTATGTCAAATTTGGTGAAAAGGTTTTAACCGATGTTTGGTCATATTTTTAACAGGTGACACAAGTGGAAGTGTATTTAACTAATTAATTTATGTTTAAATTGATTCTGATGAAGTCTAGTGGCGAATGCCTGACGAAAGCACTTAATTCATTAAAGTGACTGGACAGTTAACTGTGGATTAGAAAATGGTTGGTTTGATGATTTGCTTAGATAGTATCAAGATTTGTTTACTGATTTTGTCACTTTATTGCATTAAGACAGATTCTACAGTGCTACTAGTAGTGCGCACACAGAGGAAAACTCCTGTAGCTTTGTGGAGTAGACCTAAATTGGTGTTGAACCTGAAGGAGAAAACAAGTGTGATTAATAGTCACACATACAGTTACATAAAAAATAAAAACCTTAACATTTTTTCATGCATTATACAATGAATGTTTTCTTTCTTTAATAACAACTGTCATACACTCCAACATTACATCTATTGAATACTTTTGGCAAATGCTTGATGAGGAAAGTTTGTTTTTTCTTTTTTTTAACTGCCATGGGATCCTTCTTCAAGGACTAACCTACCACTCTCTTACTGATATATTTATCCCTTTCTTTTAGAGTGAGGGCCAGGCATCTCCACTCTGGGCTACAGTCCTGAAGCCTATTCATTACAGACCAGAGGGCCTAATCAGTCCATTTGTCCTCTGGACAGAGAGGCAGAAAGATAAAAGTCAGGGAGCAAGCCAATCTGTAGGATCTTGTGGACTTCCCAGCCAACCCCACTAGTCCCATCTTCTCTGCCTGACCCCTCCAGCACATATGCCATTAAACAAACACTGTTCAGCTAGGTCACACTCAAGGTTTCATCCTTCTTCACCATGGGGCTGGCCACAAACTGTTTAGTTTTGATTCACCTATGGGAAGGGACAGATGTTTGAAATGCTCATTTGGTATTTCATCAGAACGCAACCAGAGCTAAGAGCTCTGAGACAACAGCACTACTCACTACACCACTGAACCAATAATCAGTTACTTTTATACACACATCATGATCCTGCAAGACCTTCAAAGATAGCCACTTACATACAATGCTAATACATGTGATGGAAAATGAAAGAGATTACAGACAAAGTGTTTCTCTTAAATACACTGCAACCACCCCCCCCCACACACACACACACACACAAGGATAAGCGATAGCATTACTAGTTTTCAATTGATTTCAGCGAAAACAGTACAATATAATACATTGTTTGATACCAATCCTGCTGCTCCAGATCAGCGAGTGCTTAATAGTGATCAAACAGCTGGGGTAAGACATTTGTATCCACAGATGGCCTCCGTATGCATCAATTATAGCCACAGATTGCAGTAAAAAAATGATAAAAAATTGACAATTATACACTATTTCCTCTTAGTTCTCACAAATGCATACTCATTTTGCAATGCCAGAGTAACGACTGTTTAAAATGAGCAAAAACAAGAAGGTCAGTCAACTACTTTCATCCACAGAAAGTTCCCACCCCACTCAGCACTTATAGCCATTTCTGTGTGTTCTTCAGTTGTCTGATTGTGATAAAAAGTATAGCTACTGATGAATTTCACCTTTGTGCAACACTCACAGAAGCTACACTTTAAAGTTTTCTACTTTGCTTCCTGTAGATCACAACAATCCTGCAAAGCTGTAATAATGAGCAAACAATAGCAGTTAATCATTTTTCTCCACAGACAGCCCCAGTAGTTATGGTTAATGTTTTTGCATGCATCACGGATGACAACTCTTATAAATAAATAAACAAATAAAATAAAAAATCACTCAGATTGTTAGCTCAAGAATCAGGGACAATGCCAAAAATATTAGGGAAACCAAGTATCAAAATCAGGGACATATTTTAACTATTGTGCTTACATACTGAGAGTGTTGTTAAAATAAACACAGACATAAATTCTTACTAAGTTTACAGCCAAAAGAGAACATTTCAATGCTCAAGCACATCACCCAGTACTGGTGGAAACTAGCAGTGCAACCCCCATTCAGTAGACTTTCTCCAGATACTACTGGTGAAATTTTGCAGTCAGACATCCAGACTGATTTTAAAGGTTACTATGGAAATATACTGTTTGATAGCTAAGAACAGACTATTCCAAAAACAGGGTTTACATTAGGTTCAGTATCTGTCATGCCATCTGTTTTTGTAGATGTGATAGTGTAGGTTTAGGTCTCTGGAATGGGTGTTTCACCTAAACAGAACAAAAAGTAAAACAAAGAGTTTAAAGATTGCTGGGCCATTCATAGCATGGAATGTGAAGCACAGATCCCCCTCAGAGGTCTGCATGAATAGGGTGACACGGCTTTTAATCTATCTTTTGGTGAGGAAATAACGTTACTCAAGCTGGTTTAGGTGCTTGGTGAGGTACATGCTGAAGGGTGCATTATATTCAGCGATGGGTTTAAGAAGGGCTGAATAAACTGGGATTATAATTTATTTGGAACTCAAGGAGATGCTAATAAGGATAAGCTATCCAAGGTATAAGGATTTTCTAACCACCACATAGGCATGGTGGTTAATGGGGAAGTCTGTTATCAATATATTTACCCAAGTCCCTGATGATTGTGTCAAATTTAAGTAGAACAGGTATGTGTGTTAAGCGGTAATGATGCCAGATTTACCAAAGGAAACTATACTGCAATGCTTGATGTTCAGGGCAAGAACGTAATCAATGCAACAAGTATTTGTTTGGTCCAGCCCTTGCTGGAGAATTTGAGTATCAAAACAGGATCTGACAGCCACTTCCAGTTTGCAATCATCAGTAACTGTGGTCAGCCAAACTCCTTTGATATTATTTATTTTATTTTACATTTGTTGACCAGGCTAGTCTAATTGGATATATGTCCATTTTTAGTAGAGGCCCGGGGAGATAAGCTCCAAGACATGATAAAATACAAATACAATTACAAACAACAAAAAGCAAAATCTGTAATAAAAAATAGCAAATACAATAAAAATATAATAAAAATAATCAAGCAATGGTAACGTGTTGTAAAGCATAGAGGTTAGCACAGAGTGTGTAAAGAGGACAAGAGTCATAAACAGTGCAAATTGAAAGGTACAGGGACATCGTACAGATAAAGTCAATAGTAGAGAAAGGAAGTTAGTTGTGTAGTGATGTTACTAAGAATTAACTTGAAAAAAGGTATGTAAAGAGGAGCGAAATGGTGTAAAATGGGGAGACATGAGAAAAATATAATAAGAAGGAAGATGTAACAGTGGGTAGTAAGCACAGGATAGGCAAAGTCAAGTTTAAAGAGATAGATGACTAGTCTGGTTTGGTACAGGAGCATAGCCAGTATGATTTGAGGTAAAGTTTACGTCTGTTTTTGAAGAGTGATAAGGAAGTAAGTGAGGAGAGGTCATTAGGTTTTATATCACAAAACATATATCCATGTTGAGGATAGAGCCTAGTGGGACACCATCAGTAGCATTTTATGTCTAGACATACTCCTGGCCTTAATGGCCAGTCAGTCAGTTACCAATCCAGTGAACTTTATATGCATTGGTGTTACATTGGTATAGTTTGTCAATAATTCCAGCATGCGGGATAGTGTCAAAGGTTTGGCCATGGCCTCAGTAACCTTTTCAAAGAACTCAGCCTAGATGATCAGGAGCAATTTGCCTTTTACAAAGCTGAACTAATCTATATCCAGGGATACAGGGTCATCTATATCATTATTTATTTGTTCAGCTGTAATACATTCCAAAGCCTTGCAAATAATACTAGTAAAACTAATAGGTTTGCACTTCCAAGAGTCAGTAGAAGGGCCACATTTATGCAAGGGCACCACAACTAAAATTCTCTACTCCTCTGAGACATAACCAGAGGAGGCACTCAGACTTGAAAAGTTGATTTGTAGGCTTTTGCTAAGTGGGACTTTACACTTCTCAGCAGGCATCCAGTGATATTTGTTAGACTTATAGCAGCAGTGTTTAGAAGAAAGTGTTAAAATACCTTGATCTAAATTAATCTCAGGAGGGGGAATGTGATGTAGAATGAAGGGGAGAGAGGGGAGGATAGGTGGAGTGAAGTTGAAAAAGAATTTCTTCGCAAGAATATTAGCAATGTCCATGTTGTCAGAGATGAAGGTGCCATCTGAGATAAACTCAGTACAGAATTGTATGTAACTTCTAATCTTCTCAATACAGCTGAGGAAGGCCTTATGTTTATCTTTTGAATTAGTTGTGATCCTACGTTGACAACATAGTTTGCACAGCATGCATTTTCTGAAGGCTATGAAGTCTGATGTTCAAATGCCTGTCATTATTTAGTAAGTGCAACCCTCAATAACTTAAAACAAACCCACAATTTTAACAAGGAACGAACCAAAAATATGAGAACAACTCAGGAACAGTCTGCAAAATCAGAGACTGTTGTAAGATACTCTGTCTTCCCTTAAATTCCATCCATTGCCCATATCTGGTTGTCTGCCAAGATTTAGGAAAAAAACTTATCTCATGCTCTTACTACCTGCTGCTGTTCTCATTCAGAGCATAACTATCTGCTTCCTTTCTGTTCCACAAGTCCAGCAGATCAGAAGACAGCAAGGACCAGAATGCTATGAACTGATTAGTCAGGTACACATTACCTCACCCACAGGACGACATTTAGTTAGGGCTAACTTTCTGACCTTAAAAAAAAAACTAAAGAGTAAATGTTTATGATTAGAAGGAAATAATCTTGAGCAGTATACTTACTGTCACTGAGAAAATGCCACAGTATTAGCAAAAGGTGACTAACTTCAATAATTACATTTGTTATTAGTGTCATTCTAAGGGAATCCAATGAATATCAAGCTAAAGACACATGGAATACAATACATGGAATACAATATTACCTATTTCACCAATGGTATACTGCAACCACCAACCCAGGGATTTCACATACTGGCTAAGACATTCTACATGACCATAGTGCCCTTTTTATGCAATGGTGATAAAGGACAGTGAGGGAAACGTACTCACAAGTGAGGAGAGTGTGTTGAGTAAATGGAAAGAGTACTTTGAAGGGCTGATGAATGAAGAGAATGAGAGAGAGAGAAGGTTGGATGATGTGGGGATAGTGAATCAGAAAGTGAAGCAGATTAGCAAGGAGGAAGTAAGGACAGCTATGAAGAGGATGAAGAATGGAAAGGCTGTTGACTCAGATGACATACCAGTGGAAGCATGGAGGTGCTTAGGAGAAATGACAGTGGAATTTTTAACCAGATTGTTTAATGAAATTTTAGAAAGTCAGAGGATGCCTGAGGAGTGAAGAAAAAGTGTTTTGGTACCTATCTTTAAGAATAAGGGTGATGTGCAGAGCTGCAGTAACTACAGAGGGATAACATTGATCAGTCACAGCTTGAAGTTATGGGAAAGAGTAGTGGAAGCTAGGTTAAGAAGGGAGGTGATGATTAGTGATCAGCAGTATGGTTTCATGCCAGGAAAGAGCACTAAAGATGCAATATTTGCTCTGAGAGTGTTGTTGGAGAAATACAGAGAAGGTCAGAAGGAGTTGCATTTTGTCTTTGTGGACTTAGAGAAAGCATATGACAGGGTGCCTAGAGAGGAGTTGTGGTATTGTATGAGGAAGTTGGGAGTGGCAGAGAAGTATGTAAGAGTGGGACAGGATATGTACAAGGGTAGTGTGACATTGGTGAGGACTGCGGTGGGAGTGACAGATACATTTAAGGTGGAGGTGGAATTACATCAAGGATCAGCTCTGAGCCCTTTCTTATTTGCAGTGATGATGGACAGGTTGACAGATGAGATTAGACATGAGGCCCCATGGACTATGATGTTTGCAGATGACGTTGTGATATGTAGTGAGAGTAGGGACCAGGTTGAGGAGACCCTGGAGAGGTGGAGATATGCTTTAGGGAGGAGAGGAATGAAGGTCAGCAGGGCTAAAACAGAATATATGTGTGTAAATGAGAAGGAGGGTAGAGGAATGGTGAGGATGCAGGGAGTAGAGCTGGTAAAGGTGGATGAGTTTAAGTACTTGGGATCAACAGTTCAGAGTAATGGTGAGTGTGGAAGAGAGGTGAAGATGAGAGTACAGGCAGGGTGGAATGGGTGGAGAAGAGTGTCAGGAGTGATTTGTGACAGACGGGTACCAATAAGAGTGAAAGGGAAGGTCTACAAGAGGGTAGTGAGACCAGCTATGTTATATGGGTTGGAGACGGTAGCACTGTTGAAAAGGCAGGAGTCAGAGCTGGATGTGGCAGAGTTAAAGATGTTAAGATTTGCACTGGGTGTGACTAGGATGGACAGGATTAGGAATCAGTATATTAGAGGGTCAGCTCAGGTTGGACAGTTTGGAGACAAAGCAAGAGAGGCAAGATTGCGTTGGTTTGGACATGTGCTGAGGAGGGATGCTGGGTATATTGGGAAAAGGATGCTAAGGATGGAGCTGCCAGGTAAAAGGAAAAGAGGAAGGCCTAAGATGAGGTTTATGGATGTGGAGAGAGAGGACATGCAGGCGGTTGGTGTGAAAGAGCATGATGCAGAGGACAGGAAGAAATGCAGAGGACAGGAAGAAATGGAAACAGATGATCCACTGTGGCGACCCTTAACGGGAACAGCCGAAAGAAAATGATGAGTCTACTTCGGTTACCAGCCTAGTAAATCCACATTCAAATCTGGCAAATATCAGTGTAGGAGCCAAAATAAGAAATTGATTTCTCTTGTGGCCCTCCTGATTCTAGAAAACATGGATAATTGTATTGTCACTGAAACCTGGTTCCAGTGCAGTGACAACATTCCCTCCTTATCTGGTTTACAGTCTGTCACTCATTTAAGCATACAAGTAATAGCAGTAGTGCTGGTGGTGTCATGTCTGTCTTTATCCAAAGTGCCATTACCTGTAGGGTAATGAAACAGGACAATAACCATCAATTCCTTTGTCTCCTACTATCTGCAAATAAGACCTCATGTCACATCCTGGACAACTACTGCAACCCATTCATGACACCTGGAATTCATGAAGCATATGTTAATAATCTGGGCTCCCTTTCCATTGATCCAACTATGGCAAATAACTTACTCATCTGCACTTCAGCAAAGAAATATGCTGTGTTTACTGGACTTTATCACTATAAATTCCTTCAACCAAATAGCACCCTCTGCACTATAGGCATCAACATACTCATTTTGTTTTCCAAATACCTTTACTGAATTATCACTTGTGACACAGACAAATTTATATTCATATTCATGCAAAAGTAATCAAACTATATTAACATAACAAACATTATATTTCACATGTATTGCTACAGATCATATAACCTAAGCAGTATTGTATAAATTATTCAGTTCCTACTTTTTTAAACAAGAAATATCTTAATTAAACCATCACTTACTACATAGGCAATCATACATTTATATAAATGAAAAACAAACCACACCAACACAATCCTAGTCGCAATAACTTTATATCACAAATCATACTGACACACTCCCAGTTGCAAAACTTTATACATCACTTATAATCTACCCAATCTTTCTCAGTTAAACATTACATAGGTCATTTAAGTCCTGCTACCTTTTAGGCCTCATTCCTCCCTTGCATGTATTGTGCCAACAATTTCCTTTTTTTCTGTGTAGTTTGCTTCTACCCTTTTCTAAAGATCTTGGTTCCAGTTGTTTTATCTCTGTTATTATATTCACTACTTCCAGTATAGTTGATTTAGATTTTAATTTCCATTTTCTAGTAATTGCTTTTTTGGCAACCACCACTGTTAGACACAGCAAGGCCTTACCATGTCTAGGCAATTCCAATTCTATGTCATAGCTCAGAAAAATCATCTCCCTTGTCAGACCAATCTGCCCACCCAGCATCTCCGACAGTGCATCTCACAGGGAATTCTTACAGTCTGCCAACTCACCACATTCCCAGAAAATATATTCCCAATTATCTCTTTCTTACTCTTCACATCTCCAACATTTACTGTCTACCTAAGGAAAAATTATCTGGACTTGCCTAAACATGGTAAGGCATGGGGTATAAAAATATCTATGTAAACATTTCCTGGCAAAAATCTTAAATCTTCTAGATTTTGTTGCATACTTGCTTCTTTGTGAATTGCTTATCCAATCTCCCTTCTCAATCCGTTCTAACGTCCTCTGCTTGACTCTTATAGTCATTGTGCAATATTTTATATGCTTTTTAATGGCAGCTTCTGTGCTAGATTCTATTAAAAACTCTACCAGTGCTGGTCTTTTGTTTAGGACCCCCCTATTTTTCTCTTTGCCTATACTCTGATATCAATCCCTGATAGGGAAGACAATCTCTAACTTGCAGTCCAAATAAATTCTTGGCATCCCATTCCCAGTCTATCACCTTTCCCTCTCTAGTTATTTACTCCCAATACCTTGGTTCTTTTGCCAGTTTTCTTCAATAAATTCCAGCCTCCCTCTTGCCTGTTGTCTTTATCCCTAATTGCAGTTATCCTTATTGGCAGAATCTCCTTTCTCCATTCCCGTGTTGGTTTAGTTCTTAGACTACTTTTTGCTACTTCATGGATATAATATTCTGCATGATTATTGTTGTTCTTCTGAAAGGTCTGACTCCAAAATCCCAGTCTCTCCTTACTTCTTGAGCTTCCCCCATGTTTCATCATCATCCCTTTTTACTATGAATTATAGTTTTCTGGTTTTGCTATGTATACGTGTATACTATTTATACCTCTCTTCAAACAACAAATTAAACTGTACTTCCAAAACCACTGGCTTTGCTCATGTAATACACCTGGCTGACTTCCCCCCCCCCCCTCTCCTGACCTTTTCACCTTATCTTGTGCTAAAGACCTAACCATTACCTTTATTTTCCCTTGTATTCCTTCTATGCTCTGACCCATTTTCTCTTATCTCTCCTATATCCTCTCCTTCTTCTCTATCAACTTATACTTTTTTTCTTATTATAGTAGGAACCTTATGGCATAGCCTGTTTGAATTAAGTTAGAATCTTTGAAACTGACCTAAATCTAGTCACAACTTTTTGATGTGTGCCTTAATTTTTTTTAACTTTATCACCACGTTTTATTATTATTACTTTTATTACTTTTTTTCTTATTTGTACTAAATGTGTTTATTAACAATATGTCTCATTGTTTATGTTTTATGTGGAGTTTTCCTCTACTGAAAATGGAAATATATCCAGCTAGACTAGCCCGGTCAACAAATGTAAAATAAAATAAATAAATAAATAAATACGAATTTTTACTGTATAGCTCTGAAATACCCCTTCAAATTGGGTATCCCAGTATGCCCTGTTCTACTGGAAGAATCAGTTTATACCACTTGACTCTTGCCATCTTCACCATGCAGATAAAGTCCTTCAACTGTTTATTAATTGCTACTCAGAACTTCTCCTCTGGTTGATAAAAATATGCCTGACCTGTGTATAAGACTAAAGGGACTAAAACATTTTAACTGCTTGTATCTTACTATCCATATCCATACAACAAAGCTTTCATTTTCTCAGTTTTTGTATTATCTTTGTTTAGTCTCTTCCCACAAATCCTTAGCTGCCGCAGTAGTATCATTTTCAATCCATACTCCTAAATATTTCATTTTATCATGTCCCCATAAATATTCCTGAACCAGTTCATGTGTGGGTACATAATTTACCACTATTGCCTTTGTTTTAGCTTCATTAATTTTGTATTCCTAAATATTTCATTTTATCATGTCCCCATAAATATGGGCATTTCTGAATCAGTTCATGTGTGGGTGCATAATTTACCACTCTTATACTTCCCTAACCACACACCCCCACTTAGTCAGCCCTTCCCACTAATTACAACCATCCTATCACAACTCATCCTTTCCACACACCCACCCCCACTCCCACCTCGATAAAATTTCACTCTTCACTATTACCCCACCCTTTTTCGCTAACCCATCTACTACCCCAACCACAATGTATCCACTTATTCCCACCTTATCCCAAAACCCTAAAACATATAACTACCTCATACCCGTGCTTAGAATACTTTATGTCTTTACCACATATGAATTCCACTACCTACCTAAGTCCCAGTATCCTACATCAATCACAACCACTAGCATCCAAACACACACCCCGCCACCAATATTACCCCACTTCCTCACCAACTGCACTACTCCAAAACCTCTCCATCCCATACATCCTACTTACTTAAACCCAAGGACTAAGAACTATTACCAACTCCTACTTAAGTTCACCAAACTCATAAGGAGTATATTACCTAACCTCATAACTAACGGTGACATCCACCCTAACCCAGGCCCAAACACAGCAGCTACCTCTAACCCCATAAATAGTACTCCTACCAACCTAAGAAGCTCACATAATGCTCCCAAATCATTCCTAGTCTGCCACCTAAATATCAGCAGTATAAATAAGAAAATCCACTATCTACACGCCCTCCTAGACATGCACTCCCCTGATCTACTCTGCCTTACAGAAACCTGGCTCAAACCCACTATCCCTGATAATGAAATATTACCCCCCAACTATAATATAATAAGACTTGACCGTAAAGGTAAAAAAGGAGGCGGAGTAGCCATCCTATATAAATCCACTCAAGATATCCACAATTAGCACCCCACAACACCTAACAACTACCAACTCTGAAATAATCATCTCAAAAGTACAACTTAACAAACACAAATCTATAAACATAGTATGCAGCTATATTCCCCCAGGCAACAACATAGCCACCTTAGAAAGCACCCTTCAGTGGTTATCCACTACCCACCCCCAAGAAACAATCATTCTCGGGGACTTTAACATCGACTGGATAACTTGTTCAGCAAACTTCCCCACCACCCATATTAACTTATATGGTTTCTCCCAGACTATTACCACCCCCACCAGAAGCAATAAGCCCACAAAAAGGAAAGCATCCTAGACTGGATCTTAATAAATAACAAACCACAGTTATACAAATCAGGCACCCTACATGAGTGACCACCTCCTAACCTATATAATCAGGAAAAGGGATGACATGTCTCACCAAACCACCTTTAAAACCCTTAGGTATACAAAGACCTTTAACCTAACTAGTTTCCAGGATGTTCTTAACTCATGTAAATGAGTCAATCTGAAAACACTTCTCCTTGACGAAGCAGTCTCCGAATTCAACACTAGATTCCTGGCCATCTTAGACAGGCATGCTCCCACACGTACAATCAGTACCAAAAATAAAATTGCTCCATGGCTAACCAATACTACTAGACAAATACCTACTGCTAGAAACTCAGCATGGACCTCCTGGAGAGCCACCAAATCTCCACACGCCCACATTACATTCAAACAAATGAGAAATGAAGCAAAAAGGTCTATTGTGTTAGACAAACAAAACTACTATTTCAGTTTACAGCAAAAGCACCAGAATCAGCCTCAAAACTTCTGGCCAGGTCTGAATAAACTGCTCCACCCAGGTAAATCCTCTACCTCCACCCCCTCAGCTACCCTACAACTACCTCCTAAATGTGTTGCTAAGACCTTTAACACTTTCTTCACTGAAACAGTCCAGTCCCTAGCTAATAATCTATCTCCCAACTCTTCTACTATAATATCCCCACCTCAAATTTGATCTTATCCCCACAGACTATATTAAATCCCTACTTATAAAACTAAAACTTGCCACCCTGGCAGCTGACCAACTTCCTGCAGAGTTTCTATCAAAGGCCGATAATATTATAGCTTACCCTATCTCCATCTTAATCAATCGCACTATCCACAAATCCTACATTCCCTCCATCTGGAAAATCTCTCATATTATTCCACTTCATAAAGGGGGAAACTCCACCGAACTCTCTAATTACAGACCCATAGCCATACTATCTCCTTTAGCCAAAATAATGGAGAAATGCATACAGAAACTCCTAACCCACTTTACTCAAAATACTCTCCTAGCCCCAACCCAGCATGGCTTCAGACCAGCCCATAGTACTACCACAACCCTTCTCTCCTTTTCTCACACTATAAATCAAAACCGTAATCAGAATATGCTCTCCTCTGCCCTCTTTCTCGATTTATCTAAAGCATTCGATATGGTAAATCACCACCTACTCCTAAACTCTTTAAAATCACTGTCCTTAGATAACCCAGCACTCAGCTGGTTCCACTCTTACCTGCACAGCAGACAACAAGCTGTCCTGTGGAAAGACAACTTATCCCCCCTTCTACCTGTCACCCTTGGAGTACCCAAAGGTTCTATCCTGGGTCCCCTCCTTTTCTCCATATTCATTAATGACCTACCCAAAGTTATCCCAGAATCAACTTGTATACAGTATACAGATGGCTCTACACTTATCTGCTCTGCCTCCACTCCCACAGATTTACAATCCCTATCCCAAATAACTTTCAACAAAGTAGAAAACTGGCTCAGTAATCGTTGTCTCCTACTGAACCCAAACAAAACCATACTACTACTTTTCTCCCCCTCCTGTAAGCTAACATTACCATTAATTACAGTCTCTTCCAACAATGGCACCATAATCACTCCCGAACCTTGTACTAAACTACTAGGGGTAATCATTGATAATAATCTGAAGTACGATACCTATATAGACAAAACCATAAAAACAGTAAACAAAAAAATAGGCTTCATGTATAGGATTAAGCAGTTCTTAACCCCATCTGCCAGAACCGCCATAGCTCGGACACATCTTCTGTCAACCCTTCTCTATGCCTCATTCATCTTCACAAATCTAACCAAAACAAACCTTAACAAAATTACTAGCAGCTATCACAATATAGCTAGATTTGCCACAGGCTCAGCCTATAGAACCCGACACTGTCAAAATCTTCACAATCTGACTGGCTTGAACTTCCCAATCAGATATATTATAACCAACTCATAATTAGAGACAGCTCTCTGAGCATGTAGCCCAGGCCGGTATGACCCTGACCTTGAGTAGCATCTTACCCTCACCAGGAATGATGCCACAATATGAAGACAAGATGATCAATTTCAACAATTGGCTTAAGTGTTGGTGTCATTCAAAGGGGATCCAATGCCTGTCAGCCTGGGATGACATGCTCGACAAGCCACGATGCTTCGCTAGGGACGGCTTGCACCTGTCACCCCTGGGCTTTCAGATATTGGCAAAGGCTCTTGCTACCCCCATAGTGCCTTTTTTAGGCAAGGCTCAAAAGACAAACCCACCTCCATAGGTATCACAAGGGATAAGAAACTAAGAGTAATGCTACTCAACGCCAGAAGTCTAAACCTCAAGATGCACTCACTCGAAACTCTCCTTAGCATGGAGAACATCGATATCTGTGCAGTAACAGAAACCTGGTTCAAGGCTCCCAAGTGCACCCCAGCACTACCAGGTTATACCTCATACCATGCTTTTCGGACCCAAAACTTGGACCGAACCACAAAAGGAGGGGGAGTATCAATATTCGTCAAAGATACCCACACCTCCAGGTTGGTGGCACAGCACGAAGCATCAGAGACTATCCATGTGCAACTAACAGTGGGTAAAACTGCCTTTCAGTTTATAGCCTGCTACAGACCACCCTCCCAAACACAGGAACCCCACTTGGCCTTCCTGAGAATACTGGAAAATATGAAGGTCTCTCCAAACACCATTATATTGGGCGACTTCAACTACCCAAACATAGACTGGGAGCATTACTCTAGCTCCAACACCCTAGCCCAAAGGTTCCTAGAATTTATAAACTCAAATGCTATGGAACAACTTGTTACCACTCCCACAAGAGGGAAAACATACTGGACCTGATCATCACCAACATGGGGACACTATGCTCCAGACCAGAAGTGTATCCCTCACTGGTAAGATCAGACCATAAACTAATCTCACTGGATATTCACATCCCAACCCCACCCCTGCCCAAAAACACAGTGAAAAACTTCTAAAGCAAATTTCACACGCCTCAAAACCGGCGAAATACTTCAAAGCTCCGGCCTGTGGAAAATCGCCCAGACAGCAGAATCCTTTATAAACGCATTCTATGAACACCTTCAGGAATGCATGGATCATGCAATCCCAAATAAAATCAAGACCCAATCCTCCAAAGGCAGACGTCCTGTCTGGTGGATCCCAGCCATAAACAAACTATACAACAGCAGGAGGAAGCTACTACATGATAGAGCAAAATCCCAAAAAGGGAAGGCATCTCTGATCAGTATTAGCAAAAAACTACGGGCACTCATAAAATCGTCTAAGGCCAGCTTCGAGAGAAAAATTGCACAGGACACTAAGGATAATCACAAGGCTTTCTTTAGTTATGTTAGGAACCTGGGTGGGAATTCCCAGATATGCTCAGAATTAGTCCAAAATGACAAAAAATACACCGAGTCCACAGACATTGCCAACATCCTAGCTGACAGGTAGAGTGCAAACTTCTCCCCCCATCCCCACCAAAAGGGAAAATATCTATCCTAACAGAGTGCTGCCCCCCTGACATCTCAGATGCTCAGGTAAGAGCCGCCTTCTCCAAAGCAAAAAACACAGCATCAATGGGACCAGATGGTGTCCCGGGCTGCGTCCTACATGAACTCCAAGAAGAGCTAAACCCAAACATAAAACTACTGTTCAGTCTTAGCTTTACTGCAGGATATGTACCCAAAGAGTGATGTACAGCAACAGTGGTCCCTCTCCACAAAGGTGGTGCCTCAACGGATCCTGGAAACTATCGCCCCATAAGCCTGACTAGCTTGGTCTGCAAAGCTATGGAAAGGATCATCATGGACCTCATAAATAAAGATATTGGGGACCTACAGACACTGGATCCTACCCAGTTTGGCTTTGTTAAGGGCAGATCCTGCCTCTTAAACCTGGTCGATTTCTTTGAAACAGTCACCAAGGCCATTGGCGAGGGGAAGGTGGTCCACACAGCCTACCTGGACCTCACAAAGCCTTCGATACAATACCCCACTCGGGCATTATAGATAAGCTCACCAGCTTAAATATAAACCCCTATGTCACTAGATGGGTTGCAAACTGGCTGAAGGACAGAACCCACATGGTTAGAATTGCTGGAGCCATGTCAGACTCCAAACCAGTTACAAGTGGCGTCCCACAAGGCTCAGTCCTGGGACCTCTCTTGTTCGGTATATATTTCTCGGCAGTACAGGCCAACATGGAAGGACTGTGGCTGACCAAGTTCGCAGATGACTGCAAACTGGGCACCATAATCAACTCTCCAGCCGACACAAGCATCCTCCAAAAGGGCCTCATAGGAACAGACAACTGGTGCCAGAGCCATGGCCTCAAGCTAAACGCCAAAAAGTCTATAGTCATCCCCTTTGGCAAAAACAAAGTGCCCATAAATTAACACATAGGTGGTAATCCATTAAGTACAGAAGAAGTCATTAGGGACCTGGGGACCCAAGTTGATAGCAATCTCTCATTTGACAACCAGGTGGCCAAAGTGGTTAGAAAAACATTTTATATAACCCACCTAATCATGAAGGGATTCACATCTAGATCAGGGGAGGTCATCGCGCCTCTTTACTCATCCCTCATCAGGCCCATAATTGAGTACAATGCCCCTTTTGGGATGTACCTTACCAGACACCTGCAGCAACTGGAAAGACCCCAAAAGTACTTCACCAAGAGGATCAAAGGGCTCAAACAGATGTCATATGCTGCCCGGTTAAAGAAACTCCAGCTCTACTCAGTGGCATACCACCTGCTCAGAGGCGATCTGTGCCTGACGTATAAAGCCATGTCCAATCCAGAATTAATGGACATGCTGCACCTCAGAAAATCCAAATCCCATCGAGCTACGTGCTCAAGAGACGTGAACCTCAGCACTGAAATAAATAGGACATGCTGGAGGGACAGATTCATAACCCAGAGTCTCCCTTCACTCTGGAATAAAATCCCAGTCCAGGTTAGGCAGAATCCCACATTGACTCTCTTCAAGAGGAATCTTGATGAGTGGATGGGAGATCATAGGTTTACCCCTGGTATCACTTCTGTGTCACTGTTAGACAGAGGCACAGTATAGTAACCTCAAAAAAAGGCATAGCAAAATTAATTTAAAATGGGTGGCGAAAGCCAAACACACTCTGGCTAAGCTTATAAATGCCCTAGGGCAGATAGCCTAGTATGAACCTATGAACCTATGAACCTATTAATCATAAAATCCTATACCAGCCTACCAGTACCCCCATTCTGACTAATATCATTACCCCTACAGCAACCTAGCATCCCTCCGTTCATCCAACAAAATGCAAGTACAAACCACCAAAGCCAACAACTCAGCTGGAGATTCATTGTTTTCCAACTCTGCTGGACTCACTTCCAGCTGAACTAACCACCAAATGCTCATTGCCCCAATTCAAAACATCCCTAAGAATGTACATGAACAGTGACTGGCTCTGCCCATGTCTAAACCTAATCCATTTACCAACAATGATAGTTTTTTTATCTAAATGATTACTTTTATCTAAATGTAACTTTGACTATTACCTGTCACTGATGTTGTTAAATGTTTACAAACTTTTCTGTAACCACAATTTTGACTACAACCTGTCACTGATGTTGTTAAATGTTTATATACTTCTCTGTAACCACAATTTTTAGTATAAATTAATTTCAATGTGGAGCTTTTCTCCCTGGGCCTCCACTGAAAATGGATATGTATCCAGTCAGACTTTCCTGGTTAACAAATGTAAAATAAAATAAAAAAAACTATTGCCTTTGTTTTAGCTTCATTCATTTTGTATTCCGAAAAGATCTGAAACGGTCTCAAAATGTTCCACAAAACTGCAATGTCTTTTTCTGGTTTTGTCAGGTGCAATATAATATCATCTGCAAATAAAGCCAGCTTTTCTTGACTACCATACCGATTATACCTTTGAATTTCTGAGTCCCTTATTTTCTTTGTCAGTTGTTCTAAATACAATGGGAAAGAGGACATCCCTGCCTAGTTCCTCTGCTCAAGCAGAAATTATCAGAGAGGACCCCACCCACCTTAATTTTCATCTCCAATCCTGCATATATTCTCTTAATCAACCTTATAATTCTTTCAGGAAATGCAAATTCTTCCATTCCCCTGCTCATAATGTCCCAGCTTACTCTGTCAAATGCTTTATCTCCATCAAGACCCACCAACAACAATGGCATTTTCTTACAGTCTGCTTCCCTCTAGATCATTAATGTTCTGTTAATGTTGTCAAATGTTTGCCTCCCCTCCACAAAACCACACTGATCCATATCTACCAGTTTTGCCATTACTTTCATCATTTTAATAGCTATTATAGAGAAGAACACTTTCTAACCATGGTTTAGTATTGAAATGGGCCTGTATGAAGCAGGATCTGATGGATCCTTACCCTTGTTAGGTATTACCATCTATTCCTGGGGATTTTCCTGTAGATTGGTTATACATCATAATTATCTCATCTTCTCCTATCCTGTTAGTAACTGAGCTTCATCTACCTCTAATCTTGGCGTACTTAATTCTTCCATAAACATTTCCATTTGTATCTTTTCTTGATTTTCATACTTCTCTGCTTTATACAGACTCTCATAGAATTTCTGAAATATTTTCAATACCTCTACAGGATCTCTGATACCTTCTTTGTTATAGGCTCCCCAAGTCTGGTGATAGCCCTTTTCTACTTTCTGTTGCCTGAGTCGTTGTGCTAAAAGTTTTTGTGCTCTAGTGTTATTATCAAAAAGCAGTTGCTTAACAGCAATCTTTCTAAGGTCGTGCATATTATTGAGGTAATCCCTTATTTTCTGCCTAGCATTCTGTAGTTGATCCACTTCTTGTTCTGTGAGATTCCCCGTCCTGCAGTACTTTCACATTTGTTAGTCTCTCTGAATAATTCTTGTTACTTCTTAACCATAGCTCCCTTTCTTTTATTTCCACCCTATTTTTAAACTTCACCTTAATTTTATCCCACTCCCTGGCAATATTTCAGAAGAAATAATCTCCACTACCCATTCCTTAAATTCCTCTCTTTTCAATAGACAGGTGGGAAAGCACCAATGTCTCATTTTTATTTCATTACCCTGCATTTTATTTTAGTTATTATTGGCACATGAGATGATGAAGTAGTTATTGAGTGAGTATCAAGACCTCCAATTAAATGCTCACGTTCCTGTGAAATGTAAATTCCGTCTAGACTAGCCCAGTTTTTATATCTTCAAGAATAATAAGTAAATTCATATCTTCCATGCCAATTTATTTTATAAATTTCTTCAAAAAATCTACCCTCCTTTGTTATATTTTCCTTTCTGGGACCCCAGACACATCCTCACTGCTGCAAACCAAGTTCCAGTCCCCACTTATAAGGAATATTCTTTGCTGAAAACTGATTATTTCTCTAGAATCTTCTTAAGCTCCATTACAGCAGTTTTAGGTAGAATGTAAATACATGCCAGTCTAATCCTCCTCCCTTGCCAGTAGTCCTTTAGCACTACAAATCTGCCATTATTATCTTTTTTTATCTTCTTCTATCACTATTGGAGCTCATTTTGCAATCAGTATAAGTACTCCTCTCTTCCTTTGTCCCAGATGCTCTGCTGAGTAACCATCCTGAAAAACCTTTCTTCATCAAATTCATATTTAGTTCTTTCTAAGTGTGTCATAACATAGTTATTTGCACTCTACAATTTTTAATATAGTTTACTACTCACTCTTGTTTGTATTTATCTCTGAGGCCATTTACATTTAAAAACATTAAAGAAAGCATCATTGTATTAAAAAGTTATTATTCCCACCTTTTGTGTATAACACATTTTTTGTTAAATGTCTAGTTCCACCTTTTGTGTTACATGCATGCACTGCTTCGCAGGTTGAACTTTTATACAGTTGTTTCTTGTATCCATTTCAGCCTATGTCACATCTTATAAAACTTTTTGTTTTATTGAAAGCCCTCAAACAAAAAAACAAACACACCCCTATACCTCTCTAAAACCTATTAACTTAATACTAACACACAAAAACTATGTACACATATTGAAATTATACCCTCCTAACAGGAACAAATGTCCCAAACTGACAGCCACACTCACAAACATGAGTTAACCTAAAAGAAAGGTCATCTATGCTAAGACACATGGTGCAGCCTGTGCTTCTACTAAGTTCTGATTGATTAGTTGTGTCTTCTCTTTACAGCTCTCCCAGATGGAAACACCGGTGAATGTTTTCAGAGAGCATTAACTACCTTGGGAAAGACCCTAAATGCTTTAATTCAACATTATCTATTTTGGGGAAAAACCCTGAATGCTTTCAGAGAACATTATCTCTTAGCCAACTTCCCTTTACTTTTGTTTTTCCCTCAGCCAATCAATCTCCACCAGACTGTAGCCAATTTCTCTTTGTCAGATTGTCTCCATGGAGACATGAGAACCAGGCAGCCAGTTTCTCTTTATCAGGTTGTTTCCATGGAAACATGAAGACCAGCTGCGGAATTGTTACTGAGCTTACAGGTTTTTGCTAGAAAAAAAACCCTCATAAAATTCAATGTTCTTTTTCATTTACTTGCTCTCTCTTAAAACTTAATAAATCAGTCCAATGTCTTTAATTTAGTTATTTCCCCATGCAAAAATGAGAAAAAACATTAATCTCTCTTTTATCATGCTTTTTAACCAGGCTTTTTGTAATACATTGCAATGCCTAAATTTCTTAAAACTGGACAAGAAGAGACAGAGAGAAGGGAGAAAGAAAAGAACAGGAGCACTGTTTACAGTCCCCATTACACTTAAAAATTACTGAAAATTTTTACTTTATATCATGTAAAGAAAACCACATGCAACAAAATTGATACTGTTTAAGAAAAAAATCTTATTTACAGTTAACTTTCTCCCTCCTCTTGCCTTCCCCAAAACACTTTTCCAAACATTAATGACACAAAGTAGGGCACATGCTTTAGAATCCCCCACAAGTCCAACAAACTCTGAAAAGGTTCATTATTTCCAGATTTTCTTGTTCTGTCATATTTCACAATTATAATTATTGCATTGTAATTCCATATTACATTACTGGTTTTATTACTGTTCATCTCTGAAATCCTCTCTCTGCTTAATTTCCAATGTACTCTCGATTCTTCTAGTCAAATCTCGTGCTCCCTTCCTTCTGTCCAACATTTTCTGTTGAAACAGTGGAAAAGTTTTTACATGTACAGTCTCTCTGTAGTCTTTATTACCAGAAGAACAAGAAGCAGAGTCTCCTATTTCACTGCTCACGATATGTTGGACAAACTTTTGTATTTCCTCCTTAGCATGTACTTTATCAAAAATGATTTTGTCCCTCCAGGTAAGAATACCTTGAAGACAGCTGGGTACAGCAGTTTGAATCCACCTCGACATTCCCTGAATATTGAAATAAATTTGCTCCTCTTATGTATGGTGTACAGTGAGTAATCATTCTCCACAAACACTCTGCTGTCTCCCACTTTTAGTACTTTGTCATTCTGCCGGTAGGATTGCATCATTACTATTAAAGGTCTAGGTTGCTTTCTTATAGCCAGGTTTAGCATACACACAATGTGCCCTTTCAACTAACAACTCCAGCTGTGGAATACTAATCCAGTTGATTATTTGTGCTTTCATAAAGTTAATGCAGTCTGTTCCTTTCAGCTTCTCTGGTATAGCTGAAAATCATAGGTTTTCACTATGTGCTCTGTCCTCTAATTCGATTATTTTTGAAACATCTCTTCCTGAGCAGTCTCATATTCAGCTATGAGTACAGACCCATTATATTTTCTTTATTTTTGACCTCTGATTTTTGCAGCTTTATCATCTCAACTGAATGTCTGTTTGAAGCTTTTCCCATTGTTTCCAGCCTTTTGTTGTTTGTGTTGATATACTCCATCAGTGTTTTGTTTATTTTTTTAGCAGGTCTGTATGCAGTTGTCTTATATCTTCCTGTAGGTTACTGGAAGTCATGTCTGAAGGTTGGATTGCTTTTTGCTAAACAGCTGCAGAACTTTCCCCAGTCAGTGTTTCTTCCTCAATTTTTGTAGTTGATTTTTTCCATTCCTTCTGCATTTCATTATTCCTGGCATCTAGACAGTGCACTTACTAGCCAGTTACTGAAATTTAACAATAAACACAAGTCTACTTTTCTTCTCTGCTGAGTTTCTGTTTTCACACTGGGAGAGCTAGAAATAACATGTTACTCAATGTGCTGCCATCTTGGAAGTTCATATCTCACAGACCTCAATGCAACCAGAGACAAAAAGTAAAGTCTGTACTAGGACACCTTCTGTATTGTTCTTGGGGTGAACTAATAGTTACTCTGGAAGGGTGGACATTTGAAATTGTTTTATGACTTCCAAACACTGCAACAGATCTTAGCAAAGCTCTGTATGTGTATGTATTATTGACACATATGTGCTTGATTGGGAACCAGAAGGCAGATGACCAGATGTATGTGATGTCATTCTGTAATCCAGGACTAAAATGATGTTTTAACACTAAATGAAACAAACATCTCAAAGCAGTCTGTTTTTTGGAACTGACAAGACCACTCAACCACGTCATCTTGCCTTGGTATATTAAGTAAGTAGGAAACAGTAATTCTTTAGATCAGTCAGGAAAATATAGTGAGATTAGTTAAGTACTGTTTTTCTGTAACTGTGTGTATCTATCCATCTGTGTTATTTTTAATATTTCCTGTGATTGAAACTCTGGTGTCTATTGTAAATAGATATTTAGCATTTTCATGTTATTTTACCACCCTATCTCAATACTTTCACCACTATCAAAAATATTAGAAAAGTGTGTACACACTCACACCTCCTAGACAATGATCTTCTCTCTCCCACACAACATGGCTTCCATCCAGGGCATAGCACAATTACAGCCCTGGTTTCTTTCACTGATACTGTTAACAAAGCCCTTGACACTGTTTTTTATACCTCAGTAATCCTACTAGATCTGTCAAAGGCTTTTAATACAGTATCACATAACAAACTACTACACCAAATATCAAAACTAGGATGTTCCCCCACTTCTGTCAAATGGTTTACCTCCTACCTCAATAACAGAGAACAATCAGTAAAATGGCAAAATGCGCAATCTTCCTATCAAAAAAACAACATAGGAGTCCCTCAGGGCTCCATTCTAGGGCCACTACTCTTCAATATTTTTATTAATGACCTTAACAAAATCTCTCAAATAGGAAACTTGATCCAATACACTGACGATTCAACAATTATATCTTGCGCCAACAATCTCTCTGATCTTCTCAAAATAACCCAAAAAGCTTTTACTTCTATAGAAACCTGGCTAAATAATTCTCAAATGTTGCTAAACACCAAAAAAAAAAAAAACTACTCCTATTCACTTTAAAACCACCAAGCATAAACTTTAAGATTTTTTCTAAAGATGGAACTGAAATAGATCTAGCTAAAACGGCTAAATTACTAGGTATGACAGTAGATGACAAACATACCTTTGAGCCACATATTCATAATATAATAAAAAAAGTAGACTTTAAATTAGGTAAATTATATAGGCACAAATTATACCTCAACAAGCAAACCAAAGCTAAACTACCAAATACCCTACTCCTCCATGCCCTCCTATATGGAAGTGCTTTCTTTACTAACCTTTCATCCCTTAGTAATAAACTGCAATCCTGCTATTATAAAATAGCTAAATTTGCTCAGGAAAACCTAACCGCACACACCACTGTGAAGCAATTGTAGAACTCAACTGGCTCGAATTCTCAAGCCATCTTTCTTATACCCAACTAACACTAGCACATAAACTCATTTTCAAACCCCACCTCTGCCCAGCATTTCACTCAGTCTGGCAAACTTACACTCCTACTCGGTCGCTTAGATCATCTCAGAAACAACTAATAAAGGTTACAAATCCAAACAAAAGAGTTGGACAAAGTCTGTACTCCTGTAATGCAGCCAAACTTTGGAACACATTACCCTCCCATATAATTCTAATGGAATCTTCAAAACTCTTTAAATCATCACTCAAGCTACATTACCAAAAAAAAAAACTTATCCTGTCACTGCACAACCATCAGACCCCCACACCCTCCCTACCTCATGCTAAACTATCCTGACACTCACAGCTTACCTCATTACATACATCTGCCCTTTACTGCCTGACTTTTCTCTCTTTCTCCCTACCTCATGCTAAACTATCCTACGTGACACTCACAACTTACCTCATTATATACTTCTGCCCTTTACTGCCTGACTTTTCTCTCTTTCTCCCTACCTCATGTTAAACTATCGTGACACTCACAAATTACCTCATTATATACCTCTGCCCTTTACTGCTTGACTTTACTCTCTTTCTTGCTTCTAAACCTACTGAAAATGTTTTTTTCTGAATAAGGAATTATAAATATGTTCATTTTAAATGTTCTATGTTGAATGTACTACCACAATGGTATATAATGTGCAAATGTTTTTTTAATGTCTTAATGTTCTACATTTTTGAATGTATTATCATGGAGCTTTTCTCCCTGGGCCTCTACTGAAAATGGGTCAATGACCCAGTGGACTTTCCCGGTCAACAAATGTCAATAAATAAATAAAAATAATAAATGTTATTATTTACTATTAAATACATTTAAACTTTTCATTGTGGCTGGTCTTTTAAAGAATATTTTAACCTTTGAGAGTACTTATATTTATTTGGTGACACTATGACCGCTCCTGAAAGGCTTACAACACTGGTCAAACACTACCATTTGTATTACTATTAATTTCACTCAGTATAATTGAGTAACCTTGTAAGAGTCTTAGAGTAGCTGGCTTTGGAGTGTCTCGTGGCATTAACTACCCTATTGTCTGGACAGAGGGGCATAGCTAGTAAGTCTGTGCTGGCCTTTCCAAGGTGTGTGTGTGTATATATGTGAAAATCAAATCTCAAATGTGTGTGTGTGTCAGCTACTTGGAGCTACTCAAGATACTCGGCTGAGGACTCAACTCTACAGCTGTGCCAGTGGGGAGTCTTACTGGGGACTGAGAGAGAGAAACCCAGCTCACAGACTGTGTTCCCTGTGTGATCTTAAAGGAAACTGTGCTTGATGCATCTGGAAATACTGTGTACCTATTTTTGTTCCAAGTGAACGTCCCTCACCAGTGTCAGTGGTGAGGATTCAGGCTCCTTGATTACTGGCCCAGAGGAGAGGATGTCACATATTGGTGAACAGTGATGTGGCTATTAATTGAACTTCTGTAGCCCATAGGCAGTTGTCATCGAAGGTTTGTGTACTCTCAGCAGCCATAAGGTAAAACAGAGTTTCATTTTCACAACAGTTTTATTTATTTTTTGTTAGTTTAGTTTAGTCAGGAAAAACAGACAAAGATGTCAGTAGAGGATTATGGAAAGCTGACAAAGAATCAGTTGGCCAAAGTGTGTAAAGCCAAAGGGCTGGTGCATGCCAACCTGACCAAAGAGGAAAGTACAGTTGTGTATACTTATCATAAATGTAGATGATTGAGTGCATTCGCTGTTGCAGTCCTTACAAATGGGTTATCCAGCTCCATGTAGCCCGCAGTCGGCCAGAATACCAAAGTCCTTGGTATATGACATCGGCTGCCTCTGGATTAAACCTGACATCAGGACATCAGGTACAAAGGCAGGCAGCTGATGCCATTTCCTCAGTTTTTCTTGCCTTAACTTTCAGGAGCCCCCCAAAAAGGTTAGACCAGGAAAAGAAAAAATCCAGTCTGTGCCCTAGGAAAAAGGGGGGATGGAAGGGGGGACCAGGACTACACAACTGTACTATGTTCATTGTGTTTCACTGTTGCAGTCCTTACAAATGGGTTGATTCCCAAAGCCCAGGAAAGAAACAAAAGGGAGAAGGAACACCACTGATTAAGGGTTGGTAAGAATGCCCTGCAACACTGCAGTGGCAAAACCAGCCCTAGACTTAGAAAACAAGGGCAAATTGTAATGTTTAGTGAAAGTGTGGACAGACGTCCAGGTAGCAGCTTCCAGGATGTCCTTAGCAGGTACACTATTTAGAAAAGCTGCTGAGGTAGATGTAGCTCTAGTAGAATGGGTCCTAATACCCTGTGGAGGAACCTTGCCATGTTGTAAGTAACAAAAGTGAATACAATGAGCAATCCACTTAGAGATAGTATGTTTAAAAATAGCTTTGCCCTGAGCTCCAGGAGCAAAACTGACCAACAACTGATCTGTCTTTCGAAAAGGTTTAATCTTGTCCAGGTAAAATCTAAGTTGTCTATGCACATCCAGGGAATGCAGCAACAACTCTCCTCTATTCTGAGGATTAGGAAAGAAGGTAGGCAGGTGGACAAACTGGTTAAGATTCAGGCTAGAAACCACCTTAGGCATAAAAGAGGGATTAGTACGAAGAGAAACCCAATCCACATGGAAAGTGATAAAAGGCTCTACTGTCATTAAGGTCTGCAGCTCAGATACTCTTCTAGCTGAAGTAATGGCCAAGAGAAAGGCAGTTTTCCAGAAGAGAAACTTCAAATCTGCTGAGGCAGCAGGTTCAAAGGGAGACAGAGTAAGTTTCTCAAGTACAAAATTAAGATCCCAAGCAGGAGTAGGTGCCCTTCTGTGTGGCTTTAAATTGCTAACTCCCCTGAGGAACTGTTTCATCAAGGGATGAGAGAAAATGGGTTGCTCAAAGGAACAATGAGCAGAAATAGCTGAAGCATGAATCTTGATAGAAGAGAAGGAAAGTCCACCATTAAGCAAGCCTGCCAGATAGTCAAGAATTAGAGGAAGGTTGAGATGGGTCTTCTCATCTAGTCTGTATCCAAATGGAGAATCTTTTCCACTTATCTGCATAAGATTTTCTAGTACTAGGCCTCCTGGCCTCACGAAGGACCTCAACTACCTGTTGGGAAAGGTTTAAATTATGAGCCAGGCTGCCAAATTCAGAGTCTGAAGGAGAAGATGCAGAATTTTTCTCCCCTCCTGAACCAAGAGATCCAGTATCAGGGGAAGATGCCAAGGCTGACACTGGGAGAGACTGTGAAGAAGTGAATACCAATGCTGCCTGGGCCAGTCTGGAGCTATGATGATGGCCCTTGGTTTTTCATCCCTTATCTTTAACAGCACTCTGGGAAGAAGAGGCAGAGGAGAGAATGCATAAATTGATAGCTGTGTCCAGGGAAAGGACAGAGCATCCACTTTCCAAGCTTTGTTGTGATGATCCCTGGTGCAAAAGGTTTAAAGAAAGTGGTTGGTTGGAGATTGCCCCAATGCAGAATGATGCAATAGAAGATGGTCTTGTTTAGTTGCCACTTGTGAGGATCCAGGACTTGCCTGCTCAACCAGTCTGCCAAGGTGTTGAGCCTTCCTGGAAGAAACTAAGCTATTAGATGAATGCCCATTGAGGCTGCCATGGACCATAAGTCTCATGATTTGTCTGCACAGGGGCTAAGAGTGAGTCCGTCCCTGCTTGTTGATGTACCACATGATTGTGGTGTTGTCTGTCCTGACTAGAAGAATACCAGGACAGAGAAGATGCTTGAAAGCCATCAAGGCCTGCTGAACTGCCATCAATTCCTTCAGATTTATGTGTAAATGAACTTGTTGATAGCTCCAAGTCCCTTGAATGCATCTGCCATCTATATGTGCTCCCCAAGCCTAGTCCAAGGCATCTGTGTTGAGAGTTTGGCTGGCTGGAGGTGGACAAAAAGGTAGGCCTTTGTTCTGTGCACAGGCCATCACCCACCAAAGGAACTCTGTCTGCAGGCAGGGAATCAGAGGAAGAATCAAGTCTAAATCCTGAGTGTGTTGACACCAAAGGTTCTTGAGGTACCATTGTATTTTCCTCATATGCAGTCTGGCATATGGAGTCATCAGAATACATGAAGCCATGAATCCCAGGGCTTGCAGGAATTGCCTTGCGGAGAGCTGGGTCATGCTTGCCAAATTCTTGAAGTAATTCAAAAGATCCATCTGTTTCTCTTGAGAGAGGTATACCATCTGGGCGGCTGTGCTCAGACTCACTCCCTGGAATACAATCTCCCTGGTGGGTACCAATTTTGACTTTTTTTGTTGAATGTGTAGCCCAAAGAGGTGAGAATGTTCTTTACAAAGTCCAAATTCTTTAGAAGTTGTTCTGGAGAGTTTGCCTGAATAAGACAATCGTCCAAGTAAGGGTAAATTTTAATGTCTCTTTGCCTGCAAAAAGCAATGACTGGAGCCAGCCATTTTGTAAAAACTCTGGGAGCAGTAAATAAGCCAAAGGGCAGTGCAGAGATTTGGAAGTGCCTGTTCCCCACCCTGAAGTGAAGGAACTGCCTGCAGCTTTCCCTTATTGGGATGTGCAAGTAAGATTCTTTTAGATCCAAAGTCACCAGCAGGAATCCTTGGCCAGCATTGGTAGCAACTACTGAAGAGTGAGCATTTTGAACTTGGGAATCACCACAAAAGTGTTTAGAATGGATAAATCTAGAATAGGGTACAAAGTGCCCCCTTTTTTGGCGACCAGGAAAAGTCTTACTGTATCTATTGCTCCCAGGTTTAGCAAGGAAGAAACTTGTTTTTCTGCCTCTGCCCTTTGAAGTGGAGGAATATCTGGGTATCCTTGGAGGGCTGGGAAGGTGTGAAAGGAGAATTTGTAGCCTTGGGATACTATTTTTAGCACCCATTTGTCATCCGTGATAGTGTGCCAGACATCTGCAAAAATGGCTAACCTTCCCCCCAAAGGAAACCCTAGGCCCGCAGAGGCAAGCAGGGGGAAGGCTGGAGTCATTAAGAATGCTTGCTTTGGGAAGTCTGCTTAGAACTCCCTGATTTTGAAGATGAAGCTTGCCAGTGCTTAGCCTTTTGAGGGGTGGAATTCTGTCCCCTGGAAGACCTGTAACCCCTAGACCTAGTATGACCCTGTTTACTAGGGTCAGGAAAAGTCCAATTCTTAGAAGGGTAATTCCTGCTAAAATGAGGAGGCTGTACTTGCAGAAAATCCTTAACAGTTTGCATAGATTTAACCTTATCCTCCAACTTCTTCAACACCTCTTCTGCTTTGTTTCCAAAGAGGTAGTCCTTGTGCAAGGGCACATCCAGTAATTTAGATTTTACAGGTTCAGAAAGAGGCTTCTCCCTGAGCCAAGCATGTCTTCTAATAACAGAACCAGTGGCCGATACCCTGCAAGAAGCCTCCAAAGTGTCAAAACAACAATGTAGAGAATGTTTAATAACAAGAGTGGCAGAATTCAATAAGTCTTGCATGTCCTTACTCTCCATCAGGGAAGGAACACCAGCGATTTTAGCCTTAATGGCCTCCAAAGTATGCTGGTGATACTTAAGCATATGAAAGAGACAATTAACAGACCTAATAGCCAGGGTGGAAGAAGTATAAACCTTTTTACCCCACCTATCCAAGGCCCTAGATTCCCTGTCAAAAGGAATGGGATTTTTAGCAACCATGACTTTAACACCCTTAGGGCCCTGAGAAATTATCTCTGGATCAGCAGTAGGATTCTTGAAAAGGAACTGATGAGAATCAGGAACTCTATAATACCTGTCAGGCTTTCTGGGAGCAGGAGGAAAGTACAGTTTTGTACCTACCATAAATGTAGATGTTCGAGTGTATACTCTGCTGCAGTCATCACACTTGGGTTATCCTGCTGTCAGGCAGTCCCGCAGTCAGCCCGAATTCCAAAGTCTTGGTCCGGCGTCAATTGCTGTCACTTCTTCCCTGACGTCAGAGCACCAGGGGTATATCAGAGGCATCCGACGCCATTTTCTTCAGTTTTTCCTTGCCCCAGATGTCAGGTGCCCCTAATAGGTAGGTAAAAAAAAAAAATAATATATATATATATATATATATATATATATATATATATATATATATATATATATATATATATACACACATAGCTATATGGAAAAATAAAACAAAACCCTTAGGCACAAACAAATACACCACAGAGGTAGAATAGAATAGAGTGTTAGAGATAAGTTCAGCTAGTTCAGAGGGGATGGAGGGAGGGTAACCTGGACTGCAGCAGGGTATACACTCGAACATCTACATTTATGGTAGGTACAAACCTGTACTATGTTCATCGTGTTACACTGCTGCAGTCATCACACTTGGGTAGAATCCCAAAGCTAAGGATGGGAGGTGGAGTCAAACAGGGTTAGAGGAGGCTAGAAGGCCCTGCAAAACTGCAGTGGCGAAGCCAGCTCTAGACTTAGAGTAAAGTGGTAAGTGGTAATGTTTGGTGAAGGTGTGTACTGAACTCTAAGTTGCAGCTTCCAGAATATCCTTGGTTGGCACCCCCCTGAGGAAGGCTGTAGATGTAGCTGCTGCCCTGGTAGAGAGGGGCCTTATGGTAGCAGGAACTGGTTTTCCATGATGGGTGTAGCAAAAACGTATGCAATGACCTATCCATTTGGAAATGGTCTGTTTTGAGATAGCCTTTCCTTGTGATGCTGTAGCATAGGAGACAAAAAGCTGGTCAGATTTTCTGAAAACCTTAGTTTTATCCAACTAGTAACGTAGCTGCCTGTGAATGTCCAAGGAATGCGGGAGTCTTTCTCCTTTGTTCTGTGGATTTGGAAAGAAGGTGGGTAAATGGATGGTTTGATTTATAGCCACACTGGATACCACCTTAGGCATAAAGGAGGGGTTAGTTCATAGGGAAACTCTGTCTTGATGAAAAATGAGGAAAGGCTCTACTGCCATTAGTGCCTGAAGCCCTGAAACTCTTCTAGCTGAAGTAATTGCTAGCAGCAGGGCAGTCTTCCATGATATAAACTTTAAGTCAGCTGACAAAGCTGGCTCAAAAGGAGGTAGCGTGAGTTTTTCCAGAACAAAGTTGAGGTCCCAAGTAGGTGTTGGTGCTCTCCTGGGAGGCCTAATGTTTTTGGCCCCTCTGAGAAACTGCCTTATGAGTGGATGTGAAAGTAAGGGAGGATCTGTGTTGTAGTGAGCAGAAATAGCTGAGGCATGGATTTTAATAGATGAAAAAGAAAGCCCTTTGTGTAACATCTCAGTTAGATATTGCAGAATCTGAGGTATGTCAGGCTGAAGGGTATTTTGGCCTTTAGCTTGGTTCCAAGCGCAAAACCTTTTCCATTTGTCTGAGTAAGCTTTCCTGGTGCTGGGCCTCCTGGCCTCCAGAATAACATCCATAACAGCTTGTGAGAGAGGAGTTGGCTGGTTGCTTAGGTGATTTGCCATGCAGCCAAGTTCAAGGTTTTGAGCTGGCTGTGTAGAATCTGATTGTCTTGCTGTGAGAGCAGGTGGGTAATTTGTGGTAGAATCCATGGTGGGCCCTGGGCCATATTCCTTAATAGTGGGTACCAGTGCTGGCGTGGCCAGTCTGGGGCAATGAGTATCATTCGGGGTCTCTCCATCCTGACTTTCAGTAGCACCTTTGTGAGTAGGGGTAATGGAGGAAAGGCATATACTGTTAGCATTTTCCAACTGAATGAGAGTGCGTCCACTTTCCAAGCTTGATGGTGAAAAGTCCTTGTGCAAAATTTTGTTAGCTGATAGTTTTGAGGGCTGGCAAACAGGTCTATGTCTGGGAGCCCCATTTTTGAGCTATCATTGCGAATACTTGTGGATCCAGTTTCCACTCGTGGGGATCCATGATGTTTCTGCTTAGGTCGTCTGCCAATGTGTTCTTTTTTCCTGGCAGGAATTGAGCTTTTAATTGAACTTGGTAAGCCAGTGCTGTGTTCCACAAGGTCATTGCTTGCCTGCATAGAGGGTAGGAGTGTGTACCCCCTTGTTTGTTTATGTACCACATTACTGTGGTGTTGTCTGTCCTTATGATAAGCTGTCCTGGATGTAAGAGGTCCTTGAAGGCTGTCAGAGCATTTTGTACAGCTAGCATTTCTTTTTGATTGATGTGCAGATTCCTTTGATCTGCTGTCCATATGTCTTGAAGGCACCGTCCTGCCATGTGTGCCCCCCAGGCATAGTCCGATGCATCTGTTGTCATAGTTTGCCTGGCTGGGGGTAGGGAGAAAGGCTGACCCTTGTTGAGGTGACATGCCTGTGACCACCATAGAAACTCCTGTTGAAGGCAGGGAATGAGAGTTATCATTGTTTCCAAGCTGTGGCTGTGTTGAGTCCATACGCTTTTTAGGTACCATTGTAATTTCCTCATATGCAGTTTTGCAAATGGTATTAGTAGTATGCAAGATGCCATGAAGCCCAAGGCCTGCAGAATTTTTCTTGCAGAGAGTTGGGTCTTTGTTGCCATTGTTCTGAAGTATTGAGTTAATTGTAGTTGTTTGTCTGGCATCAGATAAGCCATCTGGGCCGTTGTATTCAAGCTGGCACCCAGGAATATCATATTTTGTGAAGGCACTAGTTTTGATTTCTTTTCATTTACTGTGTACCCTAGGCAACTTAGAAGATGTTTTACAAAAGCCAGGTGTTGTAAGAGAATGTCCTTGCTTTCTGCTTGGATGAGACAGTCGTCCAGGTATGGGTATATTTGAATTCCTCTTTGTCTGCAGTATGCAATTACTGGTGCCAGGCATTTTGTGAAGACCCTGGGCGCAGTAGATAAGCCAAAGGGCAGTGCAGAGAATTGGTAATGGGTTGAACATGCAATGAAACGGAGGTATCTTCTGCAATTTTGTCTGATAGGGACATGCAGGTATGCCTCCTTGAGGTCCAACGTTACTAGCCAAGCTTTCTTGCCCAACATGGGAAGAAGCTGCTGTAGTGTTAGCATCTTGAATTTGGGTACTTGCAAGAAGGTGTTTAAAATTGAAAGGCCCAGAATGGGTCTCCAAGCATTGTCTTTCTGGGGACTAGAAAGAGCCTTGAGTAAAATCCTTGGCCTTGCTCCTGTGTAGGTACCAGTTGAATGGCTCATGTCCATGAGAGCTGTAATTTGGTTTTGTGCCTCTGACCATTGATTTTGTGGCAGGTTTGGCATTCCTTTTATCCTTGGCAAGGTGTGGAAATGGAATATGTATCCATGTGAGATAATGTCTAGGACCCATTTGTCCTTTTTGACGATGCGCCAGTTGTCTGCAAAAAGTGCTAATTTTCCTCCCAAGGGAGCTGCCAAGAGAGTTTTGCTTGGCAGTTTGAGGTTTAAGTCATTGTGTTTGCCTTCTAGTAGTTTGGGACCTGTCTTCTCCTCCCTTCTGTGTTGCAGTGCCCCATTGGCAAAGTTTGTAAGGGATTTGTGCTTGTCCTCTGCCCCTTGGGCACTTGTATTTACCCCTCTGTGGTCTGTCAGAAGCTGGAAAGGAC
Organism: Protopterus annectens; assembly: GCF_019279795.1. Classification (NCBI taxonomy): domain Eukaryota; kingdom Metazoa; phylum Chordata; order Ceratodontiformes; family Protopteridae; genus Protopterus; species Protopterus annectens. Next base: position 1,827,188,166 of record NC_056741.1, read on the forward strand.
CAATTTTTTGTTGGCCAATTTCTGCTGAAGCATGGGGGCTGTACCTGTAAGAAATCTTTGACCATCTGCATATATTTTGCCTTATCCTCCATTTTCTTTAAAACCTCCTCTGCTTTAACCCCAAATAAGACATCCTGCTGTAAGGGTGCATCCAGTAACTTTGCTTTAACATGATCAGGCAGAGATTGTTCCTTTAACCAAGCATGCCTATGTATAACAGACCCAGTAACAGCTGCTCTAGAGGAAGCTTCCAAGGCATCAAAACCACATTGTAAAGTATGTTTACCCACCTGTTCAGCTGCATGTAACAGATCTTGCATTTCCTTGAATTCAGACTGTTGAGGATGCGTGCCCATCTTTTGTTTTATTTGAGACATTAGGAATTGCTGGTATTTAAGCATATGAAATTGGCAATTTAGTGCTCTCATAGCTAGAGTAGTTGAGGTGTAAACCTTCTTCCCCCACCTATCTAGTGCTCTGGAGTCCCTTTCTGAGGGTACAGGATTTTTAGCCATAGAAGCCTTAGCCCCTTTGGGACCATGGGAGATTGTCTCTGGATCAGCAACAGGGCTTTTGTAAAGGAATTTGTGTGAGTCAGGCACTCTATAGTATCTATCTGGTTTGGCTGGAGCAGGAGGCAGAGAATCTGGATTTAGACTAGATTCTAAGAAAACATCATCCACAATGTCCAAAACTGGGGGGATAGCAAGTGGTCTGTGCTGGGGGAGTAAAAGAAACTCTCGGAGCCTTTTCTTTGAGTCAGAGTAGTCCTGACCTACCCAGTGGAAATGTTACCTCATTGTATGTAAGGTTTCCCCAAAGGAATAATCTTCAGGGGGAGAAGCTGAGGGAATGGAGTCTTCAGCATCAGAATCTTCATAAGGGGGAAAGGAGTAATCCTGTTCCTCAGGGGAGCCTGAGTAAACAGACACTTGATCAGAGAAGGCATAATCCCCCTCTTGTCTAGGCCTTTTGTCAGGGGGGGGGCCTTGGGAACCCCTGATCAAAGAAATCAAATCTTCAGCCATTTTAAGCATCTGTTTCTTAGGCATAGGGCCTTGACCTGGAGACTGAAATGTAGGCTTTTTTGGTTTCAGAGGAGTCTTAAGCTTAGCATAAGATTTTACGGTGAGAGTAGTCGGTCTGAAGACACCTTCAGAAACCGAAGGTGTTTCTACAGCACCGGCTTCCCCTGCTGCAATGTCGTCCATAGGGCTTAAAGAAAATGTCTGCATCAGCCTAGAACTCTCTGCTGGGGGATCTGAAGCGGTCTGGGGATCCAATTCAGCGGTAGCCAGGGGCTGCATAGGTGCCTCACTGAAAACCGGAGAACTGGCGACCAGCCCAGCCGAGGCCTCGGAGTCTGGCTTGGATCTAGGCTGCCTGTCTTTATCCTTGCATTTTTTATGCACGCCGGTAGTCGGTTGCTCCAATGGCATGGTATAATTAAATTTTCTACTGAAGTAGTGTCGTGCAAAATCAAAGCATCGCTTTATAGTTCGCTTATTGAACCTAGCACAAAACTGACAACCAGTGACATCATGGTCTGGGCCTAGGCAAGGTATACAAAAAGAATGAAAGTCCTTATGAGGTATTTGCTTCCCACAAGAAATGCAATTATTAACTTTTTCTGACATCAAACTGAGGCAAGAAAAGGTTCCCCAACGGGGTACTTAGCTTTGAAGACTTTGGACTGAAACTCGATTCAAAAATCTCAGGTGTCGGCCGACCGGCACTTGCGAACTGCTTCTGCTTCGGGCACCGCGTGGCAAGAAAGACTGAAGAAAATGGCATTGGATGCCTCTAATATACCCCTGGCACTTTGATGTCAGGGAAGAAGTGACTGCAACCGACGCCGGACCAAGACTTTGGAATTCAGGCTGACTGCGGGACCGCCTGACGGCAGGATAACCCAAGTGTGATGACTGCAGCAGGGTAACACGATGAACATCAGAATTAGGAGTCAAGGAATTCTCCATGAAAACATCAACAACAACTTCCAAAACCGGAGGGATAGCCAAAGGCTTATGCTGAGGCAAATCCAAGAACTCCCTAATCCGCTTCTTAGACTGAGGGTAGTTCTGACTTTCCCATTTAAAATGCTCCCTGAGGGTATTCAGAGTATCCCCAAAAGAAAAATCTTCTGGAAGGGAGGTAGAAGGGATAGAGTCTTCTGCATCAAAATCCTCAAAACCAGAAAAAAGCTGAGAGTATCCTCCTTCATCACCAGAGGTGCTGGAAACCTCTGGGTCTGAGGTAGACAAAACATCTGGGGACAATTCCCTAGCCCTCTTAGAAGGAGGTAGCTGAGAGCCCCTGATAAGAGTCAAGAGTTCACTAGCCATCTTAACCATCTGAGCCTGAGGCATTTGAGGGGAGGCCGGCACCTGATTAGGAGTAGATTTTTGGCTGGAAGGCCTGCTAGAAAGCTGGCGGGACTCAGGAGGCCTAGCCACCGCAGAAGAGTGAACCAAGGTTGTCAGTATGGATCTTGTCTCTGGTCAGAGAAAAGAGGCCTCAGAAGCTGGTGCCTGCTTAGCGACTCCGGATCCATCAGAGGCAGTGACTGGTGGAGGGTCCGAAGACAAAGTAGACGCCTGCAGAATGGAGGACTCAGAAAAGGTCTCCGCAGACGCCTGCTGCTGAACATCCGTGGACTGCAGGGGCAAAGAAATCACCTCACTAGCTACCACTGGATGACAACCAACTTAACAGGGATGTCATTGGTTAATTTGACCCTAAGCCTGTCGCTGTCCTTATCCTTGCGCTTCTTAGGATCATCCGAAGTCGGGAGACCAGAAGGCGCCATACCGACGAATTAGGCCAAACTCTGAAGTACTTATATAAAATTCTAGCTCTATGGCATATGGTAAGCAGGTTGAAAGAAGCACAGAGATCACAATTAGGGATGTTGTGCTCAATGCACAAACAAGTGATACAGTAAGAATGAAAATCATAATGCGGAATCTGTTTTCCACAGGCAAGACAGTTATTAACTTTCTCTGGCATTCGTTAAAGCAAGAAAAAGGGTCCCTAGCGGGGTACTTATCTGAGGATGTCTTCAACTTTAGAAGTCAAAATACAAAAAGAAGGTAATCAGCCGACCGGCACTTGTGCGAATTGCTTCTGCTTCAGGCTCCACGGCAAGAAAGACTGAGGAAATAGCATTGGCTGCCTGCCTTTCTACCTGACGTCCTGATGTCAGGCTTAATCCGGAGGCAGCCAACGTCATATACCAAGGACATTGGTATTCTGGTAAAAAGAAGGCACCTGGGAAGGAATTCAGAATTCAGTGTTAAAGTTTATTCTCTCCAACTGTCGATGTATAAATATCCTTTTGGTGACATTTTACTGATGTTTTCATTTGTGTACTTGCATCAACATATACATAATTTATTTTACATATTTAATCAGTCATTTATTATTATATTCTTATTGGTTAATTATTAATTACACCTGATATTTAAATAGAGAAGGAATGATTAGTCTCTATCTGATGAAGTCAGTGTATGATGAAAACAGACTTACAAGTGTATCGTTTATGGTATTTGTTGGTGCTTGCTTTACACACTGACAGTTGGAGAGAATAAACTTTAACATTGAGTTCTGAATTCCTTCCTAGGTGCCTTCTTTTTACTAGTTGTGACTTTTTGGCACTTTATTCGTATTTTGGGTTTGTACTTTGGTATTCTGGCTGACTGCGGGCTACCGGGAGCCGGATAACCCATTTGTAAGGACTGCAACAGTGAAACATGATGAACATCTGATTTCAGCCTTAGTCGCAGCTCAGACCAGCAGCCAAGGAGCCAACCAGTCTGGTAATAGGGATTTGCAGCTTTCAAAAACAAGATAGGTCACCTTTTCCTCAGAGGAATTAAAAATCCATCTGGAGTTAAAGAGACTTGAACTGGAGGCCAAATGTTTGGAAATAGAATCAGCAGAGAGACAGTCGCTTGGAGACTGAAGAAAATGAGAAACAGCTTCAACATGACAGGGAGATGCTGACTATTCTTCAGGGTCATAGAGGTAACGGGGAAGGGAATAACTGAACCCCAGAAGCAGTAAAGGTCAGTAAGTTTCTTCAACAGTTTACAGAGGGTGATAATTTTGATAGTTTTATTGATATATTTGAAAGAGCATGTAAACAGTGAAATGCTGACCAAGAGCTCTAGGTACAATTCCTAACCCCCTTACTCCATGATAAAGCTGTAACTGCTGTTTCTAAATTGTCTGATACTGATTGTTTAACAATGTTTATTAGAATGCTTTAAGTTAACATCTGAAATTTACAGAAAAAAGTTTTCTGAGCATAGACACAAGGCTGATAAAAGTGTATGTGATTATACTGCTGAGTTAAGCACTTGTTTTCATAGGTGGGTGAATGGCCGTCAGGTCACCACTTTTGAAAGGCTGGCAGACTTTTTGGTAAGGGATTAAGCCTTTAGCACTTTGCCTGAGGACATGAGAATCTGGTTGGCAGACTTGGAGTGCAACACTGCAGATGAGCTGGGGAAAAAGGGGATCTCTGCTTAGCGAGCAGAGCATCACTGCACAAGAAGGGGATACCCAGTCCTGCACATGGATACAAGGGAATCTATAGTGGGCAGGCTAAACCACCCAAATGGAGTCCACCAGTAACAGGGGAAGCCACTAGTTCAGGTACATGGCCAGGATCAAGGTTTGGATGTTTTAAATGTAACTGGAGGGGCCATGTAGCATACAAATGTCCACTAAGGCAAGATAGGAAACAAAAGGTGGGGGAGCCAGCAAGTGAGAATAACAGTATGCTAGTGTTAACTTGTCTGGAGACAACAGGGGTACCAAACTATCACCACAGTATATATCCTATCTTCATGGATGAAAAATAGGCCACTGCTAAGAGAGACACAGCCTTTGACATAACCGTTGTGAAGTCTGCAGTGGTTAAGGAGGAGCAGTACTTGCTTGGGCAGTGCACTCCACTCAGAGCTTTAGGAGGGACCCCATTCCAAATGCTTTGGCTAGGGTTCACCTTGACTGGCAGGGTGGAAAAGGAAGCAAGCAAGTAGGTGTGTTTGAGGATATCCCTGCAGTTGTTTGATAGAGAATGATTTTGATAATGCAGTACCTTGTGTGCATGCAGTTACATGCAGTCAGGCTTGGAGACAGGCATGTGGGTCTGGTAGCCTGGAGGTGACCCAGACAGAAACCACACCTGAAGCCAGAGCTGGTGAGTTGGATATTTCAGGGAGGGAGCTACCCTGTAGCAGTGAGCCTGAAGGTAAGCCACAGCTGCTGGTAAGTGCTGCTGTTCCCTTAGACAGAGTGACTGCAAAAGCAGAGGTGAATGAGAGTACCCAGGCTGACAGTGAGGCACCACTGTCAGAGGATACAAGGCTTCCTGTGGAAAGGGAGCTGGAAAGCATCACAAAGATAGAGCTGAACCAGGCTCAGCTCTCAGACCCTACAATAAGAGACTTGGGGGAGGTAGCTAAGAAGACACCTGATGCTCAAGGAAAAGGGGAGTCTGTACACTAGAACAAAGGGCTACTGTATAGAGAGTGGCTCTCTGAGGGAGGGCTAGAGTGTGAAGTAATACAGCAGTTGGTAGTGCCAGAGCCTACCATCTGGTGCTTCTAGCCATAGACCATGACATTCCTTTTGCAGGATAAATGGGCATATAGCTTACCAAAAGACATATTATGCAGAACTTTTATTGGCTTGGGATTGCAAAGGATGTAACAGGGTACTGTAGGACCTGTGAACAGTGACAAAAAGTACACAAGGCAAGAGACATGGTCAAGGCTCTTTGATGCTTTTGCCTGTTATTGATGAGCCATTTTAGAGGGTAGCTATGGATACTGTGGGGCCTCTGAGTACCCCAAGTTCCACAGGGAAGAAGGATCTTGATGGTACTAGATTATGCTACTCAATACACTGAGGAGGTGGTGCTGTCCTCTGTTTAAGCAGAGAAGATGGCAAATGCTTTGTTAGAGATTTTCAGCAGGGTAGGATTCCTGACAGAAACACTGACTGACGGAGGTGACAATTTCATGTCAGACCTCCTGGATTATCTGTGGAAGTGCTCTGGCATGAAGCACCTAAAGACCACCCACTACCACTCCCCACACTAATGATCTTGTGGAAAGGTTAAACTCTACACTAAAGACCAGGCTACAGGCATTTGCAGACCAGTTTATGAGAGAGTGGGACAAATATTTGCCCCATCTGCTGTTTGCATACAGACAGGTACCCCAGGAATCCACAGGTTTTTCATCATTTGAGTTGCTATATTGGCATAGGGTGAGGGGGTCTTTAGATGTGATTTCTGATGAGTGAGAGGGTGAGTGTGAATCCCACAAGGGGTCTGTTGTGGCATATGTCCTAAACCTCATAACAAGGCTCAGGGAGCTCATGGGCCTGGCCCAGGAGAACCTGGCAGAAGCCCAAAAGTGAAAAAAGGTCTGTTATGACAGGAACGTTCATGCCCGAGAGTATGCTGTGGGACATTCCTGTCAGACACAATAAGTTACAGGCAGCTTGGGAGAGATGCTCATAAGTGGTAAAGAAGATCAGTGATGTTAATTATATGGTAAACCTGCTGGGCAGGAGGGCAGGGGCACATATTGTACTATGGTAACATAATGAAGTCTCAGCATGTCTGAGAGGTCCTGGGCAGACTGCAAAGGGCAGGGTTGACCATTAAGCCCAGTAAGTGTCAGGTGGGTAAGGCAGAGGTTTCCTACCAGAGACACAGAGTGGGAGTGGTAAGATTAGGCCAGAACCTGCCAAAGTGAAAGCTATTCATGAGTGGCCTGCCCCGTTACCAAAAAGCAGGGGAGGCCATTTTTGGGGACAGAGGAGTACTATAGAAAGTTTCTTCCCAATTATAGTACAATACCTGCTCCCCTCAGAGGCCTGACAAGGAAAAACAGGCCAGATAAGGTAGTGTGGATCCCTGCCTGTGAGCAGGCATTCCAAAAGCTTAAAGGGGATTTGGGAGGATGCCCTGTGTTAGCCAGTCCAGATTTCAGCAATGCCAATGCAGATGGACTCTCAAGACAGGGTGTAGATTAATGTGTTCCCAGCCATGCCCATTTGTCTCAAGCAATATTTTTCCAGGGTCACTTGAAAAACTAGCTTGAGTCTTCAAAGGAGGGAAGAGATGTGACACTGTGGGATGTTGCCATCTGTACCAGGGAGAGTGGGGTGGTACATATGTGGCATGTACCAGTGTGGTTGGCTGGAGTTTTGTGGATGGTTTTGTGTCATTTGGCTGTTGCTCTGACTTGTGCAGATGCTTGTGCACTTAATCTCAATGCATTCAGTTTTAGTCCTAAGGTCCCCGTCTCTGCCTCCAGTATTGAACTGCTCTAGAATCAAAAATTTAAATGTATGATTTTTATTAGTTGCCATAACATGTTTGGCTAAAGCATTTTTACAATCTTGTCTCCTAATATCGTAAACATGCTCATGAATATGATCTTTTAAAGCACGGTTTGTTTTACCTATATAGTAGCTTCCACATGGTCCACACATTGCTAAATATACCAAATTTCTACTTAAACAGTTGTCATGAAAATTACAAAGATAGACCCAGTCAGTAAAAGGATGTTTGTAAGATGTATAACTAAAAATATAACAAAACATATTGTAGGATCTTTAGGGATAAGTTCCCAGTCTATCAGATCTTAGCTTGCCTTTGCAGTGTGTCTTATAGCAAAGTAATTTCTTTAGAGAGCAATTGTTTTTAAAACTGAAATTCAGTATTTCTCCTAACAGCTTTCTAGATCTATCAGCAGCTGTCAATATAGACCACTTCCTCTTAATTACATTCCATATTAAGTTCACATAATTTGAATAAGTAATATTCATTCTCAAACTACTTTGCTTATTGGATTTCTATATATTAACATCAGAATTTTTAGAAAACTAAAGTTTTCCTAAATTATCTCTATGTTGCAGCACTTCACTACGTGCTGCTTCAGTCTCACATTCAGAATACCCCCTAGCCAAAAATTCTTCACTCATTTCACCAAAGGAACATAACATATCAATGTCAGTTGCATTCAACCTTGCTAATCTAAAAAAATTGCCTTTTCAGGACATCTCTATGGACATAGTGTGGATGCATACTGCCTCGATGCAGCACATTATTTCTCTTGTAGGGTTTTCTATATTGCTCAGTGTCCAAGCCCATAGGTGTAATCCTAAGTCGGACATCAAGAAAGTCCACACTTACATCAGAATAATTTAAAGTGAACTTAAGAAAAGATCTAGTCTGATGGAAATAATTGACAAAGTCCTTCAAACTGTTAACAGGATCTGTCAATATAAAGAGAATGTCATCAACAAAATGCATGTAGTAGGGTACATATCATAGAAATAAATTACTTTTATCCAATATATACAAAGATTTCCAGTAGGCTTAAATCATATTTGCGTAGCTGTTAGGGAACATAGTACCCATCTCTATGCTTAACCTTTGAACAAAGAACTTTTCATCAAATGCAAAAACATTATTTAATATTATATATCTTAAAAGTATGAATGATATGCTACAGGATGCTTCTACATATTATGAATGTTCTGTATGTCATTATTGGTAAAATACATTCTAGTCTACATGATTTGTTAATGGAAGGAGTTATTGTCAAGGAATTATATGACAATTTTCTTCTTGAATACCCAACCCTTCCTATTTTATAATGCCTCCCAAAAATACATAAATCTATGCGTGATCCACCAATGAGGCCAAGTCCCGCAGACTGTGTGCGTTCCCTGTGTGCTCTTAAGGGAAATTGTGCTTGATGCAGACAGCTGCATCTGGAAATACTGTGTAAACAAACTTGCAAACTATTTCTGGACCTCCTCAAGTGACACCATATGTCCCAGTTCATTACACTCTAAGATGTATATAGTGCTTTGTAGTCTGTTAGAATTGTACACAGATAGTGGAGTAAATACTAAATACTGAAAATATTTAACACATCTATGTAATCTAAGTGTGTCAACTACCTGCTCCATTCTGAAGGGAGATTTCATATGTTTGGCAATCATATTTCTTATAAAGTGCATTTTTATCCCTCCCTCAAGATTAAGCCCGATGGCTCCACCACCTACACCCAAGTTGCCCATTTCTTCTGCAGTAGCAGGAAATTGGAATCCCTACAGTCCCATTCATTTGTGCCTGGGAATCCCCAGATAGCTCATCTGTTCCACTGCAAGAATCGATGGTATGGAATATGTCAACTTGCTAGGTGGCCTAACCTCTCTCTTGGTGGAGCACCCCCCTCCTGCAGCAGTTCTTCTGAGCTCCACTATATGCTACCTGCCCCCCAAAAGGATGCCTCTGCATGATAAGTTCACCCTCAGGTTTAATGGTTGACTTGTACATGGCAGTACAGGCTTGCTAGGCTCAAGCTCCATGAGATGAACACCTACTTTACCTATAGAAGCCAGAGAGATGAATGGCACTTGAGTGGCTGTTGCTGGCTCATCCATCCTGGGGGAAGATGCAGCTCTGACTCACCACATATGGTATTAATATATACAAAATTCATTAACTGGTTCAAAACATGGACATATTTTGCAAGCTGATCAAAAGCTTAATTATTTCCTTCCAGAAAAATGCATTTGAATCACTTCAAAGCAGACATCACAGTTACTGGCATACAAACTATTACTGAAGAGAAACTCGTAGACATTTGTTCTTGTGTAACTACACTTTAAATGTCTGTATTTCCAAACATTCAATGACATTAGATGCAAAAGATCACCTTTTTATGTAAACATAAGTAATACTTTACATCATAACAGAAACTAAAATGTGCTGCAGTACAGCAGACTAGCAGCAACAATAAGCACATACGCAACTGTCAAAGACTTTCTAAAACATTTGTGGAAGGCCACAAAGACCCACCATATTTACTGCAATAAACAACTGTGTACAGTGAAGTCATACGTGACACAATCTGTCAAAGGTATGTCTTTTTGAAGTTAAACTGCCTCAACATGACATACCCTTAAAGGTAATAGCTTTCCTTTGCACTATATATGGTCTCCCAATATCCTTCAGATATTCTGCTGTCTAACACTCCTGTTTTCTGTGCAGAGTGATCCACTGTAAGCAGAGGTGTAGCAAGCCCTTGTGCTGCCCAAGGTCATTTCCCCCAACTTTGAGGTCCAAAAAAATGCCAATAAGGAACTAAACAATACAGACAGCTTTTAAAGTGGTAATTCAAATGAATTACTGACAAGATTGTGCTCCCTAACATTTTGTGTTCAGGGTGGCTGCCCCCTTCACCCCAACCTAGCTAAGTCTCTGACTCTTAAGATGATGAGAATAAATGACCTTCAGCTGAATTGTATTTCCCTGAAATCCTATTAGCTTACTATGGAGGAAGTGCAGGCCATGGAGTAGTAGCTGTAGGCAGTACAAGGACAATTTTCTATGCTGTTGTTTGGGAATGGTCTATGCAGTTCCATCTGCTCCTCTTACACTGCTGAGTATGCCCATATGGATATATTTGGCGTGGTCTGTAAATCAGAACAGCTGTACTTTTTTAGTAGCATGCTACCTTGACTTTTTGGATTTCAGCTTAGTATCTCAATCAACATTCGGCAGGGCTTAGTACAATTTAGACACAATTATATTTAGGCTGTCTTGTACATGCTAGACCTAAAACAGTCTGCATTATTAAGACTTTACAGTCAACTGACTTGGAACATGTGAATGGTGTTGGAAGATGACTGCCTCCCTCAGTCTCTCCTAATGGTTAAAGTAGAAAGCTGTTGAAGATAATATTAAATTAGTGAAAGCTGATGTGAATCTTGATACAATATGAGGGAAAGTGTCACCCATTGAACATTGTTGGGGCAAAGGAGAATTTATGTGAAAACTGGGGTGTTATGAGGGAGTAGCGATGACACAGAAGTCAGGAAGAAACAGTCACGAGGCTGCATTCTGTGTTTCAAAACAGCCTAAAAAGTGTTGAGACTGGATATGGAAAATGTTACAAACAACTTGGAACTGATTTCTTAACACCTTTATTAAACCTTATTTTAAGCAGTGAGATAGTTAGAGATACACTAACAGAAAAAAAGAACAATCCATAGTAACATATTTTCATGCAGTATACATATATGTTCTGTATTTATGAATCATTCACTGCTGCACTATATAAGTTCCTGCCTTGCCTTAAATCTCATTCCTTCTCTTAGTTATTCTGCATACGTTGTTCCTACAAATTCTTTGTTCTTTTATCTAATTAACAATATTCAATACTTCAATTACATTTGGTTTAGATTTTGATATCTATTTTCTACTAATTGCCTTTTTGTGGCCAACAGCATTAAATTAATAAGGCCTTACGGTGTCTAGGCAGTTCAGATCTTGTGCCCCAGCTCAGAAGAATCATTTCCTTAGTTACAGCAATTAGCTCCTCCAATATTTCTGACAGAGTATTCTGTAGTGTAGTTTTAAAAATCTACCAACTCATCACACTCCCAAAAAACAAGTTCCCAGCTACCTCTCTTTCTCATCATACCTCGAGCATTTGCTATCTACCAAAAGAAAATTTATTTGATGTCTACTCAGGATATAAAAATGCCTATGCAAACACTTCCAAGCAAAATCGTAGACCTCATGGACTTTGTTGTATACTTGGGAGCCATACATGTTCTTCTATTGTTCCTTAGGAAATTGCTTTTTCAGTCTTTCTTCCCAATGTTTTCTAACCTTCTCTTATTGATTCTTGCAGTCAGCATGCAATATTTTATATGCCGTACTAATTATTCCTTTTTTCACAGCAACTTCTGTTCTAGACTTGACTAAAGTCTTTACTAGAACTGGTCTTTGACTTAACACTTCCCTATCCCTGTTTGTCTTGTGCTATCAATCCTTGGCATGGAAGAAAATCTCTAACCTGCAGTGCAATCTTTTGCTTAGCCTCATACAACTCGTATTACTTTTTCCTGTCTAGTTATTTGCTCCCAATATGTTGGTTCCTTTGCCAGTTTTCTCCAGTAAATTCAAGCCACATTGTGCCTATTTTTATAAACCTACATGCAATGATCTCTACTGGCAAAATCACCTTTCTTCATTCCCATCTTGACTTAGTGCCTAGAATACTAATCTGCAGTTTTATGAATATAATACTCTGTATGGTTGTTGTTACTGTCCTTAAGGATCTGCTTCAAAAATCCTACTCTGTCCTTATTTCTATAACTTCCCCCACTTCATCATCCCTTTCCACTATGACTTATAATCTTCTGTAAGTGTTATGTATATGAGCCTTAACTGCATCCACATAAAAAATGTAATCATAAACAATTTTGTTCTATTGGGAGGATCAACTTATCCCATTTAACTCTTGAACTCTTCCCCTCCTGAATAGATTCCTTCAACTTGTTTTTAATTAGTGTCCACAAGTTCTCCTCTAGTTGATAAAAATGTGCCTGACCTTAACATAAAAGTAAAGGGACTAAAGACATTTTCACTACTTGTATTTTGTTATCCATATCCATAAATATGAGCTTCCAGATTCTCAGTTTTTGTATCATCTTTTTAGCCTCTTGCCACATATTCTTAGTTGCCATAGCATAATCACTTTTAATTAATACATGTAAATATTTCATTTCTTCTCATGTCCCCATAAATTTGGGCATTATGTGGGTGCATAATTTACCACTACAGTCTCTGTTTTATCTTCATTAATTTTATATCCCAAAAAAGACATGAAGCTGTCTCATAATGTTCCATAACACAGAAATGTCCTTTTCTGGATTATCACATATACATATAAAGCCAACTTTTTTTGATTACCGTACCAAATATATTCTTGAATTTCTGAGTCCTTGCCTTTCCTTCCCAATGCCTCAACATAAAGCAAATAAAGGGGAAAGAGGAAACCCTGTCTGGTACCTCTGTTCAAACACAGCTTATCACAAGAGGAATGCTCCCACTTTAATCTTTGCCACTGATCCTTCATATAACCTCCTAATTAATCCTATTATTGCATCAGTGAATACAGATGTTTCCACTGCTCTACTCACTAAATGCATTTTCTGCATCAAGATCCAACAACAGCAGTGGTATTTTCTTACATTCTGCTTGCCTCTGGATCATTACTGTTATATTAATGTTGTTAAATGTTTGCCTTCTCTCCACAAAACCACACTGATCCATATCTATCAATGCTGGCAACGTCTTTGTCATTCTCTAATCTAGTACTGACATAAATACTTTATAATCATACTACTGAAATGGGTCTGTATGAAGCTGGATCTGATGAGTCTTTACCCTCTTTGGGTAATACAGCCACAGTTTTCTTCAAAGATGCTGGTGCTTCCTCTCCTTTTTAAGTATTATTAAACAAAGCTTACAGATCAAATTCTCTCCTCCTAACTTCCAAAGGATTGTCATCTGTTCACGGTGACATCTCTGTAGACTGATCATACACCACTGTTCTTATCTCTTCTCCTCCTATTTTAACTCTTCCTCTAACCTTAGTATAATTAAGGCTTCTGTAAATATTCCCATTTGTGCCTTTTGTTGGTTTCCACATTCCTCTGCATTTTACAGATTTTCATAAAATTTCTGAAATATCCCTAATACCTCTAAAGGAGCTATGATTATTTTTCTTGTTACATGCTCCCTGTTTGGAAATAGCCATTTCTACATTCTGTTGCCTAAGTCATAGTTGCTTAACAGGAATCTTTCTAAATTCATACATACTATTCAAATACTTCCTTATTTTCCCTTTAGGACTCTGCAGTTGCTCCTGTTGTTGTTCTGAGAGATTCCCATTATTCTGCAATATTTAACCTTTGCCAAACTCTCTAAACAGCTCCTACTACTTATTAACTATATCTCTTTTTCTTTTATTTCTACCCCATTTTTAAACTCAGGTTTTCTTTTGTCTGGCTAAGTGGGTATCCCTTCTGAAAAAAAATGTCTATCTTTCTTAATAACTCTCAGATATTGTCCACTATCCATTCCTTCAATTCCTTTCTTCTAACAGATAAATCGGAAAATGCCATTGTCTCATTTTTACTTCACTATCCAGTATTTTTATCTTAGTTTTTATTGGAGAATGATCTGGAATAGTTATTGGATATGTCAAAACTTTCAATTAAACATGCTCATGTGAAATACAACTTCTATCCAGTCTACCCAGTTATCACATCTTGAGGAATAATGTGCAATTTATGAGTTCCTACTACTGAACTCACATAGGTTCATAGGTAGGTACTAGGCTATCAGCCCTGGGGGCCCATACAAGTCTAGCCAAAAAATGTACCCTGGCTTTCGCCACCCAAGAAAATTATTTTCCTGTGCCCCTGTTGAGCAGAGCCACAGAAGTGATCCCCGGGGTGAATTTCCCATTTCCCATCCAATTATCAAGATTTTTCTTGAAGAGTGCTAATGAGGAGCTCTGTTTGACATAGATAGGTAGTCTGTTCCAGAGTATGGGAAGTCTCTGGGACAGGAATATATTCCTCCATCATGTTCTGTTTATTGTGGTGACAAGGTTAAGGTCCCTAGAGTATGTAGCTCGGCGGGATTGGGATTTCTTTAAGTGGAGCATGTCCAACAGCTCGGGGTTTGACATAGCTTTGTATGTTAGGCAGAGATCGCCCCTGAGTAGGCGATATGCGATGGAGTAAAGCTGTAGCTTTTTGAGACGGTCTGCATAGGGCATCTGTTTGAGGCCAGTAATCGTCTTTGTGAGGTATTTCTGTGGTCTTTCCAGTTGTTGTAGATGTCTTGTGAGGTACATACCAAAAGGGGCGTTGCACTCTATAATGGGTCTAATGAGTGATGAGTAGAGGGCAACAATGACCTCTTTTTTTCTGGATGAGAATCCTTTTGTGATGAGATGAGCCACGTAGAAGGATTTCCACATCTTCCATACCAAATATTTTCATAAACTACTTATGAAAGCTAACACATTTTGCTATATTTTCTCTTTTAGGTTCCTCTGATACACTCTCCTTTGTTATAGTTTCCCTTCTAGCACCCCCTGATACATCTTCACTATTGCAAATCAAGTTCCAGTCACCACATATAAATAATATTTGCCACTGAAAGTAGATTATTTCTCCCAAAAATTTTTTAAGCTCCATAATAGAAGTTTTTAGTAGAATACAAATAATGCCAGTGTAATCCTCCTCCCTTGCCAATAGCCCCTTACTACCACAAGCTTATTATTCTCTTTTTCCCCTCTTCTATCACGAGTGCAGCCCCTCTAGCAATTTGTATTAGTACCCCCCTTTTTCTTTGTCTTTGATATTCTGTTAAACGTCCATATCCTGAACTCCCTTCTTTTCAAAATTTATATGCTCATTTATATTGAAGTGCATCTCCTGCAATATTGCAATTCGCACCCTACATTTCTTAACTGGCTTAATCTCAATACCTATATTAGTAATCCAACACTCTTCCTTTTTGTGTATACTTGTAGGGTCATTCAGATTCCAAGATAATATGGAAAGCGTAGCCATTATGATAGAAAGCTGTTGCTTCCCCTTCCCTCACCTTTACATTTGGCACTTTGGTGTGCTCCTGGTTGCTATTTTATTTGATTTTTTTTGGTTAATATAAGTGTTGGCTGATTTCTTGTGGCCTGGTTTGAAGCACACACTTGACACTTCTTTGGAATGTGTATTTCCAGCTTTGGTCTTACATGCACACACTGTAAGGTTGCTCTTTTATACAGTTGTTTTTTTTAATCTCCTTTAAACTTATGTCAAATTTTTCAAGAAGTTTTGCTGTAATGAAAACCCTCAAACAAAAATCTAAACAATTTCAATCTCTCCATCCTGTATTAAGTTAGAACAAACACACAAAACTCTGTACATTTTAAAATTAAATTTAATTTTCCAAATAAGGCAGCTACACCAAATCTATGGCTGCACCCAAAGGTATTGCCTAATCTAAAATTAAGGTTACCCCATGATAAAATGCATGATTGCAGTCTGTACCTTTCTTATCTCTACCCCCCAGATGTGAAAACCTGCTTGGATGCTTTCAGATAACTAAATTTAAGCCCTAAGAAAAAAGTGCACTGGCTACCTTTAAGGAAAAAAAGGTAAACTGTGTACTATTCTATCAAATGCATTACAGTATTAAGGCTGCTGGAGGGGTTACGATTTCTGATTTACTTCCTCCAATTTGAGACTATTTTCACTGAACTGCTTGCCACTATACCATTAAGTCTTGCATTTCTCTCACAGTGTGTGCTCACAACTCTCAAGATTAATTGCTTTAGGATTTATAGTACGGCTGGATACAGATCAACAACTTAATTTCACTGTGAAAACAAAAAAGAGAAAAAGGAGTTCCATTTAATTTGTGATTTGGGTAAAATTCAGTTACTAGCTAATAACTACACTGCCTGGATGCCAGTAAAGAGGAGGTTTGGAAAACCTGAAAGAATCAGAAAAGGTGATGCGAAAACTCTGACTGGGAAGGATCCTGTAGCTACTCAGCAAAAAGGAGTTTAAGATTCAGCTTTGCTTCAAGAGGTGGCTTCCAGTAATTTAGAGGAAAAATAATTCAAATGTATTCCAAGGTGATTAAAATAAATAAAACATCGAAGGGATATATCAACTGAAATAACAAAAGGCTGGAAAAAAAGAAGCAGCAGCATTAACTAGCTATACAGATGAACTATAAAACTGCAAAATCAGAGGTTGAAATGAAGAGAATGCTGTACGAGTACGAGGCTTCTCAAAAAGAGATGTTTCAAGAAACAGTAGAGATAGAAGACAGAGCATTAGCTACCCTTTGTCCACTACAGTCCTCTCAAAAGGTAAAATGCAAAAAAAAAAAAAAATGAATGGATTTTGTTTATTTATTTTAAATTAATTTTTTATAATGTAACAATGTGATTAAGTTATTCTGTATCTATTCTGTTAATGTTATTTATAATGTTATAACAGACAACTAAACTAATACAAGAAGCTTTATTTAGGCAAAAAAGAAGTTATGTCCTTTGTAATTGGCGGCTATGGGTTGGCATGTGCAAATCTGATGTTGGTACCAAAAATGTCCCACTTTGGGCATTTGAAAAGGTGGTAACCCTACAGAGCATGTAGATAAAATCTGAAAGTTTCTGCTGTATCCAGAAACTGCAGGGAACATTAATTTTATGAAAGCAAAAATAAGCAACTGGACTGGCATTTCAGAGCACAATTTATTAACTGAAAGAGCACATAGAGTGTATGCTAAAAACTTGGCCATAAGATATCAGCCAACACTTATATTAACTCAAAAATCCAATAAAATAGCAACCAGGAGCAAACTGAACCATGAAAAGTTTATTCAATCAAGCTAAAATATAGAAAGTAAATGTCCCGATGCAATGTGACTTTATCAGAGCACTAACTGGGTCACAACCTGAAAAAGCCAACAAACTGCTCCCTCTTCTATTCCATACATTATGGAATATAAATACAAAATACACACGTTATAATAGAATTTAAATATAAAGTATACAAGTTAATTGCTTAGTCATGATGCAAAAAAACAAAGGAAAATGCTGAGCATATAAAAATGCAACATACCTAAACAACTGACAATGCCAACAGTTCAGTCCCATGCCCTGAAAAAAAATGTACACACACATCGACCTATTAGCCTGACGAGCCTGGTCTGCAAGGCCATGGAATGTATCATCATGAAACTCATAAACAAAGACATTGGTAACCTCCAAAGTCTGGATCCTACCCAGTTCGGGTTTGTGAAAGGCAGATCATGTCTCCTGAACCTGATCAACTTCTTTGAGGCAGTCACCAAAGCCGTGGATGAGGGTAAGGTGGTTCACACAGCCTATCTTGACCTCGCCAAGGCTTTCGACACCATCCCCCATTCTGGAATTATAGCTAAACTCACTAAACTAGGTATAAATCCCTACATCACAAGATGGGTTGCCAACTGGCTCACTGACAGAACCCACACTGTAAAAGTTGCAGACTACAAATCTGACCTTAAAGCAGTGACAAGTGGAGTACCACAGGGTTCCATCCTGGGACCTCTCCTGTTTGGTATCTACTTCTCTGAAGAACAGGCTAACACAGAAGGCCTCTGGCTAATGAAGCTCGCAGATGACTGCAAACTAGGAGCCATAGTCAAGTCCCGAAATGATGTGGACATCCTACAGAAGGGCCTCACTGAGACAGATGCCTGGTGTCAGAGCCATGGCCTCAAGCTCAATGTCAAAAAGTGCAGTGTCATCCCCTTTGGTAAAAACTCTGTACTCATTAACTACAACATAGGCAGCAATCTACTTAACACCGAATGCGTGATAAGAGACCTTGTGACCCAAGTGGACAGTAGTCTCTCCTTTGATAGTCACATCGCCACAGTAGTCAGGAAGTCCTTCTACATGGCACACCTCATCATAAAAGGGTTCTCATCCAGGAAAAAATAAGTCATTGTTCCCCTCTACTCATCACTCATTAGACCCATTATAAAGTACAATGCCCCTTTTGGAATGTACCTCACAAGACATCTGCAGCAGCTGGAAAGGCCACAGAAGTACCTCACAAAGAGGATTACTGGCCTCAAACAAATGCCCTACATGGATCACCTCAAAAAACTCCAGCTTTACTCCGTAGCATATTGCGTACTCCGAGGTGATCTCTGCCTAACATATAAAGCTATGTCAAACCCAGAGCTGTTGGACATGCTACACCTAAAGAAGTCTCAATCCATCTGAGCTACACACTCTAGGGACCTAAACCTTGTCACCACAATAAACAGGACATGCTGGAGGGATAGATTCCTGTCCCAGAGACTTCCTATACTCTGGAACAAGCTACCCATCTATGCCAAGCAACTCAAGTTCTTCATTAGCACTCTTCAAGAAAAATCTTGATAAGTGGATGGGAAATAGGAAATACACTCCGGGGATCACTTCTGTGTCTCTGCTCGACAGTGGCACAGGAAAATAACTTTCTTGGGTGGCGTAAGCCATGGAACCTTGCTGGCTAGGCTTACATAGGCCCTTGGGCCAATAACCTAGTACCTACCTTTGAACCTATGAACATATATATATATATATATATATATATATATATATATATTGTTCCCCTGAGCACATGAGCACATCATAAAATGATGTTAACATACATACATTTGATTCATTTACTAAATTAAGAAAAAAAAACAGTGCATAGTATAAAGTTTTGTTAAATACATCATTTTGACATAAAAACTGTTTCTCAAAATCTGTACAAAAGTTCTGATGTACAAATAATGAATAATCATGAGAAATATATAAATTCATGACAATAACAAAATGGGATGGAGTCTTAATCTAAGTCTACATGTTGCCTACTACCAACAACTATTATAACAGCCATGTCATATACTGATGTTTAATTATAAAAAAGCTGCCTTTAATCTAAGACAAGTACTGATAGAAACAGTCTCATTCAACCCATAGTTATTGGTAAAATTGGATCTTAGTTGCCATCCGAGTTTTTTCATTTCGAACCACTCCTTCCAAGGCCCCCCCCCCCACAGATCTGGGTTCACATGGTCCACTATATAAAACTTAAAAAACTGTGACCATTCATTAATCTAATGTGGTTGTTAAGAGCATTACTGTTGTCCATCCTCTTGATGTCATAAGTGTTGATAAATTTTACATTGTGCTATGTACATCAATCTAGAACTCTGACAATTAAAATGTTGTGTCAACCAAACCTCACCAAAACCCAGTATTAAAAAAAGTTGATCCTTCCAATATAAACTGGCACTGTTTACAGGGCCCACAAACTCTCATACTTGGGGAAGCATTAAACACCTTACAACCTTCTATCATATTCTTTAAACAAACATCCTTCTTGTATACAATCCTAGTGGAAGAATCACATCTTTGAAATTGTTCCCCATTGACAGTAAAAAAGTCCCAATTTTTGTTAATCACCTTTTTAACATCCGCAAAGTCCAAATTGTATGCAAGAGTCATGGCTTTACTAAATTTGCACCTATTAAAGGAATGGTCTTTGTTGTTAAATATAAACTAATGTTTCCCTAAAAGGGGAGAAAAGATCTCTTGTTGTCTCTTCAAATGATCGTCATCAGTAATAGTCCTAATAAACTTAGATAGTTACGCTCTTTCCTCCAACGTCACTCTTAATTTGGCACATCCATCAAAAAGTGCTATCTTGGGAGACCATCCTTGCCAGTCTAATCACTTGACCTTTTACCAAAGCCCTCTTTTCAAAAACAGGATGCCAACTAGTAAAGTGTAACAATGAATTTGAATAGGTCGGCTTTCTAAGGATATTGGATTCAAATCTGTTACCCTCTCTATTTTTAGTTACAGACACATTGAAAAAAATTTATATTGTCAAATTAAAAATCCATAGTAAACTTTAAAAATTACACTGAGGTATTAATGTAAATAAAGAAAATTCATTGAGTTGTTCCAAATTATCAAGCCAAAAAATTACAATGTAATCCAAAAAGCAGCTATACAGTTACCAGGATTTATTAAATATAGAATTAAACAAAGTAGACTTTAGGATCCATAATTCCCCTTGCACATAATCACCTACTATACGCAACATTATCACAGATCAAGTTTGCCTGCACCGCAAGAGACAGCAAAACATACTGATAGATTTCAAACCCTGATACACCAAGGATCTCTAAAGAAGTCCTCTGGAGCCAAGACAGTGTAGAATACTGCTTAGGGGATAGACCATACTGTCAAGCCAGAAACCAAGGGAATTATATTCCACAGAATGCAAGGGGAAAGGAGGGCAGGGAATAGAGGAAGGATGAAAGCATACAAGACAGAATTATTGTTACAGTAAATACATAACTTTTGCATCTGATGTTGTTTCCTCTTTACATTTCTCAAAGGATGGGACAGAGTCCTCAGCTACTTAGCCCTTGGGGTGGTCTAATGGAAGGATATTGTGGAATCTTGAACCCAAAGCCACCCAATTCATGGAGAGTAAATCCAGCTTATAATAAGAAATAAGTGTGTGAAGATTAAACCAAGTGCAGCTGCATAAATATCAGTTGAGACCCTGGGAAAAAAAGGCTGAGGAAGATGAGACAGACCTAGCTGAATGGACTAACTGGTCTAGGCAGGGTTAAGCCCTTTTATTTATAAACATGAAAAAATACAAACTGAATAACCAACTAGCTAAGGAGACTTTTAAAACCCTTTAGCTCATCTTAGCTTTGGAAAAGCTGACAAATAACTGATCTGACTTTCTGAAGGATTTGGAATGATGGAGGTAGAAAGGAAGCTGGCGATGTATATCCAGCAAGTGAAGCATATATATCCTTTGCTGGAAAATATTTGGATGGAAAATTGGCAGATTGATGAATTGGTTCAGTGGGGTCTCAGAAGCTACCTTAGGGACAAAGGATGGACAGTTCCCAGGGATACCCTATCTTTGAGGAAAATGATAAAAGGAGGTGTGCAGAACAAGGTCTAAAGTTCCAATAGTCGATGCTGAAGATATTACCACTAGAAGAATTGTTTTTCAAGACAAAAATTTGTTGTCCACTCTGGCAGCAGGTTCAATGATTGGCTTGGTTAAAGCTTAAAGCAAAATGGACATAAGAGGGGTGTAAGAAGAAAAATGCCCCTCAAGAAAGCTTTGGACAATCTATGAGAAGCTAAGGTATGCTGATTTTCTCTAACAAGACATTTTTAAATAGCTACTACTTGGACTTTAACTGTAGAGTAGCTAGCCCCAGTATGGAAAATAGTTGCTAGAAATGTCTAAGACCACAGGAACAGGGTCAGGAAAAAAGATGCATATTTTTTGGGATGCTCAAATAGAAAAATGAAAATCTTTTCCACTTACTTTTGTAAATTTTCCTGACAAATGGTCTCTGGGAAGATGTAAGAATGCGGATTACTGAGGAAGACAGCCTGGATTGACTAGTCATTATTAGAAGTGAAGAAACCAAGTGTTTAACTTGAGGTCCTGAATGTCTGGGTAAGACAGTAGGCCTAGGCTGCAATTCTGCACCCAGGGAGGGTGAACCAAATGAGGCCAGGGAAAGAGAAACCACACTTATCGAGGCCAGAAAGGGACAATGTGAATGACTTAGATCTTCCTCTCTGATGCATTCTGGGGGAACTTTGGAATCAGGGAAGTACAGAGAAGAACATGGGGGGCAAACATGTGTCATAACATCCCTCATTGACTCCCCCTCTGGGGTGATCAGTGCAAAGAACCCACTGCACTTGGTGTTAATGGGAGAGGCAAAAAGATTTTAGCACAGCTGGCCACATTTATGAAAAATCAGTTCCACCAATGTCAGGTTGAAGGACCACTTGTTAGGCAGAAGAATAGAACTGCTCAAACATGTATGCCAGAGCAATGAACTTCCCTGGTATATGCACTGCTACCATAAAGCAATCAGAAGTATTGGTTACTGCCACACTCACCACTCCTTGACATAATGGATAGGAATATGCCCCCCCTTGTTTGACAATGTACCAGATTACTGACATGTGGCTCCACTGGATAGAAATCATCCCTAGAAGAAGGACATCCTAGAAGACCTGCAACACTAGGAGAACTGCCTTCTTCTCTAGAGCACTGATGTGAAGGCTGGAAAAAGACTACATACCTTGGACCATCTTTCCCATGTAATGCCCTCCCACCCAAGCTGGGAAATGTCCATGGTCACTATGGCTTTGGAGGTCTAATACAGATGGACAACCTTGTGATACCTTGGGAGTCTGAATCCACCACCATATCTGCATCCTGCAAATGCTTCTCTCTCAAATCTGAAAACTCATAGATTGATACCTGATGGACCACTTTACAGCAAGTGTTCACTGTAGAACTCTCATTTAACATCTGGATAGAGGAACAAGGGTAATGGAGACTGGCATCGATCTCAGATGCTGGAGAACCGATCTACTTGGTGGCAATTGACAGGACAGAATGATTAGTGCCTGGTTTCACAGGGTGGGCAATCTATTCTCTAGCAGCCTTGCTATCTGGATTGCACTATCTAGATAGGCACCTACAAATTCCAAAATCTGTATCATGAAAACTGAGATTTGTCCAGATTTATTCTGATACCCAGCTGGGAGCAAATATGGAGCAGATAGTCTCTGGCCCAAATGAGAAGAGACTTGGTAGTAGCAGTATTGAGCCTGTCATCTATGAAGTGAACACTTGCAGTCTAAGGTGAGCTGCAACCACTGCCATACAACTGATGAACACCCAGGAGCTGTAGTAAGACCCAAGGGTAGGGCTCTGAAATTAAACTGATTGGTTCCCAGCCAGAAGTGGAGAAATATTCTGGATCACCTGTCCATCATAATGTAGTAGTACTCATAATGAAGACCTCCGGAGGAAGTATACACTGTAGAGTGACAATCCAGAACTTTGTGTGTTTGATATACTGATTGAGATAACTAAGGTCCGAAACTGGTATGAAGCCCCCATTCTTCTTTGGCACCAAAAAAAATCATCACTCACTTAGTGGATTTTTTTTTATTTCTATAGCAGCTGTTTTTCCTTGGGAAAGTGGTATATTCGGGAGTTTCTTTAGTGAAGGAGGAAGGTAATGGAATGGAGTAGCCTCTGGTTTTGATCCTCAGCACCCAGCCATCATTGGTGATGGATGTTCCAGACTCTAGGTGCAGAGACAAGCTCCCCGCAACTGCCTTCAAGCATGGCAGCTGGGCAACTATTCAGAAGCACTGATAAGGCTTCTTGGAGAAGAGACCCTTGAAGTTTCAATTCTATGGGCCTCCTCTGCCCCTTAGATGATGTCCACCATTTTCTTACCTCCCTTACATTTTTTTTTAAAGAAGGATCTCTGATGGTAAAAAAAAAACATATCTCTATGGCAGAAAAAAGTTTCAGTCCTGCTCACTATTAGAGTGTGTGTCCTTAAATGTTTTCTGAAGTCAGTTGAACCATCAAAAGGGCATTTACAAAGGACATCTTGAAAGGCTCCATAAGTCACACAAGCACATCTAGGTATATCCGCTTATTGTAACGTCTGTAACTCTGACTCTCAAAACAGTCATGTTGGAGATCAGACACATTCAGGTGTTTGACAGGGACTACAGGGTGGCCAACTGTCAGCCTACAGTTTTCTTGTCCTCCACAAATACGGACTCTGATAGAGATTTGGACAGCTCCTTAATCAAATCTCTCTGAAATCTTGTCTTGTGTGCCAGATAATTCAGCACTCTCAAAGTGAAGGTAGCTGAAACTACTAAACCTGTCCAATGACACACACTCTTTATTAGGGGGAGGGAGAAATGAGCTCTCTTCAGCCAGTTCTTTTTTGGTGGCTGCCACTACTACCATGGCATCCACCAATGGGCCATTGCTCCAATGCTGGTGATCCTTTGGTGCAAAAATAAACTTGGTCTATTACATTCTATATAACATGGTCCGTGAGTAGGCAAAACTTTCTATGCATGGACATTTCTAGCCTTTACAAAGCTTATTTTATGATGTATTGACATAATTCGACACTGCTGATTTTACTTTTAGAATATGTTATGATCTATATAGTTGATTTTTTGAATAATTCAACAAACTTACTAAGGTTATGTTTTAGCCCTGAACTTGTTTTCCACTACTTAGAGATTATTAATTGGCCAGCATAATCACATGTAACCTAGCGCGGCCATTTTTAAATAAACTGCAACATTGTAGTTGGTTTGTTTCTGAAGAAGTTACTCTAGTAGACTGATGAAAACGTGTGGAGTTGTAATAAATTTTCTAAACGTTAAAGAAGTATTTTGCGAGTGGTTGTTTAGACATCCCTTTTTTGTCTGCAACAATAAACTTATCAGGTCTACACAGAATAGGTTCTGACACTTCCAGGTCATTCTATGCTTTAGACAGTTTTGGAGTTGGATTCAGAGAAGCCACTATTGAAAAGAGCTAGAGGGAATGCTTCCTAGAATCCTTGCCCTTTTCCCTAGGTTGTCACCATGTATCCCCTTTATGTCTGTCTGATGACATTTTAGCAGATGGGGAGGCCCCAGGTACAGTAGACATAGCTTTGGATGGTTCTCCCACAGAGGCTGGAAGAAGTCCTTTCTACACAAGTTTACTGCACCATTCAATGATGACTCATTGGCCAAAAGCAGTAGAAATAACACAGTCTTCATCCAGACGGACAGCACCCAAACAATATACACATTTCAGATGGTCATCTGAATTCAGAACTCAGGAATACCAAAAAGAGAAGGTGACATGTACGCCATAATCCTAAAAAGGTTCTCAGACTCATAACACATTTTGTTACTCTCCTCAGAATAAAAAAGTTCAAGAGTAGAAGGCTTTTCCAGAGAGTGGGAGGGAGGCATAGAAAAGGCTTTGTTGCTTCTGTTTAGTCATTTAGTTGTATCAGACTCCTTGTGACCTCAAGGACTTTGGAATGCCATATCTCTGTCAAGAACAGTTTCTAATTTCTTGTAAACACAGTCATTAATTCACTAATGCTGTCTATTCACCTTAACCTCTGTCACCCTCAATTTTGCCTTTGATTTTGCCCAACATCAGTAATGTCTTTAGTAAATCCTACCTTTCCAGTATATGGCAAAAGGAGTTTCCATTTTACTGTCAGGCCTTCCACTAGATGATCTGAATGTATTTCTTTAATTGAGTGAATTGATAATCTTGTAGTCCACATAATTCTCCAAAGGTTTTTCCAATACTGCAGTTCAAAAACATTGACTTTCCAGTGCAGAGCCTTACTTATACTTCAACTCTCACAGACATTTATTATTAGTGGGAAACCACAACTTTGACTGTATGGACCTTTGCTGACAATGTGATACCTTTGTTCTTTAAAATCTTCTTTAGTTTTACCATAGCTTTCCATACAATAGCAATTTTCATTTAATTTAATGGGTGTAATCTCCATTTGCGGAGCCTGTTGATCTCATGAAAATAAAATCAGTCATCATCTCCAATTCTTCCCCATCTATTGCAAAGAATTAATTGGGCTAGCTTACAATTTGATTCCATTTTTTTACAGCAAGAAGCCAATTTTGGTGGTTTCTGTTTTCACCTTCCTCAAAAGGCTCTTCAACACTATCACTTTCAGCCATGAGTGGTATCATCTGCATATCTCAGGCTGTTAGTATTTCTCCTAGCAATATGTGATATATTCAGCAAATAAAGTAGAATGATAGCCTTGTCATATTCCCTTCCCAATTATGAACCAACCGATTATTTCATATTCATTTACAACTGTTGCTGCTTCTACACAAAAAAGTTACCAAGAATCAAAAAAGATGACTCAGTATTCTCACTTCTCTAAGAACTTGTCACAGTTGTGTTATGATCCACAAAGTCAAAGATTTTACAGTAGCCAACAAAGCAGTAGTACACATTTTTCTGGAACTCCCCTGATTTCTCCATTATCTAGCATACTTTGGTAATCTGGTCTCTACTGCCTTTGCCCCTTCTAAAAAGTCATAATATACATCTGACAGGTCTTGGACAACATAATGCTAGAATCTATCATACAGGATTCTACAGCATCCATTTGAATGTGAAATAAGAGCAATAATAATTTGAACACTTCAGCATTGCCCTTTTTAGGAGCCGGAATATAAATTTACCTTTTCCAATCTGATGATCACTTTGTGTTTCACAAATTTGCTGTCACATCCCAAGTAACACTGTGGCAGCATCATTTTGCAGGCTTTTAAACAATTCTGCTGTAATTCTGTAACTTCCTGGAGCACTGTTATTAGCCAGGCTTTCTGGTGGCCATTCAGCTTCACTTTTCATTACTTCTGATCCAGATCAGATAATATACAATTATATGCATCAGTGACATTGTGGTCCTTTAGATACAGTAATTCTGCCTGTCATTTCTTATCATCATCATTTACGTTTACTACATCACTCCCATCTTTCTGTTTTATCATACCCATTTTTTTTTTACCTTGAAGGCACCTTTAATATCATCAGTCTTTCTGACTAAATCTTTTTATATTTGCTATTGTACTCTCTTTGACATTTTGCTCTGCTCATTTAAATTTGCCTCCTTTTCCCGCATTGCTTGTCTCCAAAATGCTGCATTCAGTTTCACATATTTTTTTCTTATCTCTATTACTTGTTTCTTTCTTTCCATAACCACGTAGATCAGTGTGTATGTTCATTTAAGCGCTATTCCAGTCAGTGAGCATGTGCAAAAGAGTACTGAGCAAGTTCAAGCAAGAGTGCCATTTTGTAGTGAGCAGCCAAGGTGTAAGCATGCACGAGTGTACTAGTCAGTCAGTTAGTTCATTCGTTTAAGTTTAAGGTTACCATTCTCCATCCTATGTTTGTGTGTAATAAACTACTTAAATGAACACCCAGTCTCATCGTTTTATTGAATATACACAAGTGACATGGTGTCAGAATGGGATCCGGAGTAAAACTTCTTCAAGACCATGAGGCAGGCACTTACAGTTGCAAAGATATACATGAGTGGATCATCCCTGCTCCGACGACTCACAAACATGTCAGAAAGACAAATCGAGGTACTAAAACTCATTTAAATGACTTTTACTCAGCAAATATAAAACAAAGCATTAAAACCGTTCAAAACAACTTTCTAATTAAACAAAATGTTCGAAATTACGATGTGTTCATAAAAATACTCGAAATGCTTACAAAAGTGCTTGAAATAACTTCTGAATCACATAAAAAGTGTGAAAAAGGGAAAACAACCATATTTTTTGCTTTGTGCTTCTTCTTCATATTAACTAAAGCTATCCGAGATATCCGAAATGTGCAAAGTGTTCACAAGTTTATGCAGTATTACAGTACATTTATTTTGCAGAACATGGTAATTTCAAACAGTTTATGCTGCAGTTGAATATTTTTTTCAAGTACCTGGTGTGTATTTGTGCATTTGAACATAATTACAAAAGCATTTTGTTGACATGGCTGAAGGATTTTGCAGACCTGGTCCACTTGGATTTGATAATAATGTTGCTGAAATCTGGAGTGTGTTTGAGCAAAAGTACAATATTTTCATTCAGACTGCTTTTTGCAAACGTACGTACAAAGGCATTTATTCTGTTTAATTTAGCTGGTTCAGAAGCCACTGAATGGGAGCGTTCATTTGTGTATGCCACAGCTGTGTATGCAGGGGAGGGAGAAAACAGCTATATTGTGGTACTGGCTGAAACCAGGGAAGACCCTGAGTGCTTAAAATGTAAATTTAGAGAAATGTGCAACCCCCAAACAAATATTACAATGGAAAGGCACATATTTTACACAAAGGTCAAAAGCCTGGTGAAACTTTTGCAGCATATATAACGGACTTGAGAAACAATGTAAAAACGTACAGATTTGGTGATTTAAATGATGAGTTGATAAAAGACAGGCTTGTGTATAGGTTCTTAGGTTGGTACTAGGTTATTGGCCCTATACAAGCCTAGCCATAACAATTCCCTGGCTATTTCTTCCCACAATATTTACTTCCCTGGACCCCTGTCTAGCAGGGCGACTGACGTGATCCCCAGGGTGAATTTCCTACCTCCCATCCAGTCATCAAGGTGCCTTTTGAAGAGGGCCAATGAGGCGCTCTGCTTCACATGTATGGGCAGTCTATTCCAAAGTCTGGGGAGCCTCTTGGTCAGGAACCTATCCCTCCAGCATGTTTTGTTCATTGTGATGACGAGGTTTAGATCCCTGGAGCATGTGGCTCTGAGAGATTGTGACTTCTTTAACTGTAGCATGTCCAACAGCTCTGGGTTTGACATGGCCTTGTATGTTAAGCAGAGAACGCCTCTGAGTAGACAACATGTGACAGAGTATAGCTGGAGTTGTTTTAGATGGTCAGCATAGAGCATCTGCTTTAGGCCTGTGATTCTTTTAGTGAGGTGTACGGTATTGAAGATGATGCAGTGAGGAAGATTTTGCTTCAAGTCAGTGATTTAACTTTGAATAAGGCCATAGAGATTTGTCAGATATATGAGCTCACAGAAAAGCACACATATAAATGCATGCTTGCAGTGCCTTCCAGTGCTAATGTTAATAGTATGCAGCACATGGTTAAAAGATATAGGCCTAAAGGCATGGCTATGCTCTGGGCCTCCCTAGCAAAAGCTGTGGCTGCTTCAGTGAAACCACGAGCCTTTCTAGCAAATTCCATGGCAGTGCCAGCAAACTCCAGAGCATGCTCAGTGAAGCAGAGGAGTAATTCACCAAAACCTGTGGCAAGTCTACAGTCGACTGTTGCAATTGTGGAGGTAGCCATGAACCTAAAAGAGAAACGTGCTTAGCTTTTGGTCAGGAGTGCCACATATGCAAAAGTTGTATTATTTCAAAAGACTTTGTAAATCAAAAGAGACCCATTCTTTTATTAAAACAGAACATTCAAAGAGGCAAGTTGATCAACTAGAAAGCTGTGACCCTACTTTTTATACTGATGGTGGTCAATGCAGTAGATTTTTGGGCAAAGAATGAAGTATTTTTTACTGTTCTGATTAATGGGAGACCTGTAGACCTCAAAGGTGATCCTGGTTCAAAGTGCAATGTTATGTCAGCAAAAATGTTTGCCAAAGTAAGTACTGGTGAAAAGCTTGATCTGGCAAAGTGTGCAAAGCTTGTTGTGGTGAAGAAATTCACACTAAAGGCTCAGTAGTACTTTCATGTTACTCTGCTGTGAACAGCTATGACTTGCAATTTTACATAGTCAAGAGGCATGTACAGTCATTGTTAGGCCTCAAAGACAGTTTGAAAATGGAACTGCTTTCATTTAATGCAGAAGTCCACCATGTAAGCATGTGTGACAACAAAAATTTCATACAAACTATTTTTTCTGACTATGATGATCTTTTTGAAAACAAGTTAGGCAAAGTCTCAGTTGTGTGCTCCATGAAGTTAGACCATGAAGTAAGCCCAGTCATTAGACTGGAAAGGAAAGTTCCAGTAGCCTTGCAAGGCAGAGTCAAAGCTGAGCTAGACAGAATGGTATGCCTAGGTGTAATTTTTTCAGTAGAAGAACCAATTGAATGGGTATCCTCCATGGTGGTAGCTCATAAGAAAAGCACAAATGATACTAGAATATGTATTGATCCAAGAGATTTGAACAAAGCACTAAAACGATTTCATCATCCAATGCATATAGTCGAAGAAGTTGCTGCTCTTATGCCAAATGCCACTGTTTTTTCTGTCTTAGATGCAAAAAGTTCATTTCGGCAAATTTTGCTTGACCATAAATTTTCATTGTTAACTACTTTCAGTACACCATTTGGAAGGTACAAATTTTTGAGAATGCCATTTAGGATAAATTCTGCCAGTGAAGTCTTTCAATGTGCGATGGAAGAATTGTTTTTATCTGGCTATCCATGTGTTATTATAGTAGATGATATTCTTGTAGGAGGCAATGGTTAAGTCGAACATGATAGAAACCTCAGGAAAGTTCTGGAACATGCATGTGAGGTGAATCTTAAGCTGAATCTTCAAAAATGCAAGTTCAGGCTACAAGAAGTTACTTATGTGGGTCATTTGTTTACCAGTGCAAGCTTACGACCAGATCCTTTCAAGCAAACTGGAATTCTTGAGATGCCAGCTCCAGATAATTTCTCCTCCTCATAATGTATTCTTGGCATGGTCAAGTATTTGGGCAAGTTCAATCCAGACTTGAGTGTGCTTTCAGCACTGCTAAGAGAGCTGACAGACAAAGCTGTAACTTGGTCCTGGTCAGAACACCAAGGAGCATTTGATGTCCTGAAACAGAGAATTGCCAGTCCACCCACTTTAAGATATTATGATGTTTACAAACCTGTAATTCTTTCCTCTGATGCTTCGAAATTTGGTCCTGGTGCAGTCATTCTTCAAGAGAGTAGACCAGTAGCCTATGCATTCAGAATCCTAACACAGACTGAAATGCAGTACACTCAGATAGAGAAAGCTCTCTTGGCAATTGTGTTTGCATATTCGAAGTTCAATGATTAGATTTATGGCCGACCTATTCAAATTGAGACTGACCATCATCCTTTGGTCACTATTTTGAAAAAGCCAATGCACACAGCTCTTGCAAAATTGTAACACATGATGCTGAAATTGCAAAAGTACAATTTTCACTTGGTTTATACAAAAGGTAATCTTCTTTATCTTGCTGGTACTTTACCCAGATCGCCCAGAAAAAAAAAAAACACTAAACCAGGAGTGTCCCGGGCCCATGGGCCGGCTGACCCTCCTCCTCTTCCTTCCATGGTGCGCGACCCTTATATTGAAATTTCACTTATTTTCCGTGGCGTCCACGTCGTCCGCCTGTTCTGCGCTGCGCATGCGCGCCTTCTCTTTCAGCTGGTCTGCATGCCCAAAAACGCGCTCGTCGCTTTTACATTTCTTGGTAAACTAGTTTAAAAGTTTCAGCTGAAGTTTATTTTTACCCACGGACTACATCTCCACCAGTAAAAGGGGTAAAAACTATATGATTCTTTTACTACCACCCACTTGTCCAGTGGATGGCTCTGCTCATGCAACAATCCTAACTTAGCCCCTTCAATATACTCCACCCTCCCAGTTAAATAACGCCAGCAAGAAAAATAGCCCTATGTCTTCTTTTTTACCTTCTTGTCATTTTTCTTTACTGTCCTACTGTACTACCTCTACACCTCTGTTTCTGTACACCACATTTCCTTTATCACATTTCCTAACATTTATAGCAGTAAACTATTTAATCTAGGACCTATATGTGAATGAACTCTGCCTGCTTTGTGTCAAACATTACTTACTGTGGTAACTATAGTAATTTTTAAACTGACTGGTGTTGGTAGTGGATCTGATGGTTTGAGGGAGAGGGGGGTCCAGCTAGGCAGTGATGATGAGAGAAGAACCGTCTGCAGTGTTTCTTACTTTATTAACTTTTAATAATGATTTATTAGTGAGCATAGAACTGACTTTTACTAGGGTTCAATTTCATCAATTTGGAGATCTGTGATTTTTTTTTGGTAGGGTAAAGTAATTTCTTCTGCTGTCATCAATGACTACAAAGCAGTAGTAGAAGTAGGAGTTGTCTCAGGATAGACAGTAATGTGATTGATAAGCAGAATCTATCCTAGTTTCATTGGTAATGTAATTTCTTTTCTCTACTAAGTGTGTTTTTTTTTTTTTTTTTAATGAACTTTACAGTTTGGGAAATATGCATTAGATGCACTGTCTACTACGACATTCAAACTTATCATAAAATATATATATAAAATATGCATTTTCTTCTAAGTGGGTATAGATTCTGACCAGCTAAGAAGAGTTAATTTATCCATCAAGTTTTTTTTCTGAGTTATTTGTTTGCTGTCATTTGTTGACAAGAAATGTGCATGTGAGATGTTTTTCAATGGAGTCCCAAGCAGAAACACATTTCTGGAAACATTAAAAGCCTAATAATTAATACATGAAAAAAACATGTTTGGACACAGAGACAGCATTGTAAACCATTCTAAAGCTGATGTGTTTTAGCTAGATATTGCTGCTTGCTGTTTGTCTTAATAACAAGTCTTTCCGACTTTTCAGTGTAAATGTGTACTGAATCAGTAGAGTAGAGCATTTATTTTAAGGGTCATTTTGATTTAACTGCCCAAGCTTTGCTTGATGATAGCCCCTGACAAAGGAGGTTAACTGTGTTTTCCCAGTCATGTTTTTGATTTTTACAACTAACAAGATTGCAATCCAGGAAAAGAATTGAAATATGTAGCAGTTCTGAATTGTAGTATATTTGATGGAAACCATCTGTTTAAGAATCCTTGAATTGCACTTACTGTGTCAAGCTAGCATAATGTATACATTTTGTTTTGCTGTTAAACTGCTGATGAATGCTTTATACTGGTGCATCATGTGTATGGATCATATACTAATCGTGAATAAGTTAATGTGATGATGTTTCACTAAACAGTGTGACAATGAGAAACCTGATTTTGAAGTCTTGGAAGTGAGAAATATTTTTTCCACATATCTTGATGAACTTAGAATTCACACAGCTTCAGATCCAAATCTCCAGAAACTCAACCACTTCAGTCAAGGATGGCTATCAAAACAATCTTGTTTACTACCAGAAGTGCAGCTGTATTTTCCTTACAGAGATGAGATTTTGATGGAAGATGGTATCATCATGAAAGGTCCAAAAGTGATTTTCCAAAATCCTTGCAATAAGAGTATATTAAAATCTTTTACTGTGGCCACCCAGGAAATGAATCTACCAAAAGAAGGGTGAGAAGACTAGTACTGTGGCCTTCCATGTCAAAGGGCATTGAGAAAGAACTTGGTCTGCAATAGTACTAAACCACATCAACAAAAAGAACCACTTCAGCTAAGCCAGATTCCTGAACTACCTTGGTCGTCAGTAGCTACAAACATTTTCAAATGGAATGGTCAACATTACCTGGTATTAGTAGACTCTTATTCAAACTGGTTTGAGATTGATCTACTTCCTCATCTCACGTGCAATACTGTCATTACTAAGTTGAATAGATTTTTCTGTCCATGGTAGTCCACACAAAGTAATTTCTGACAATGGTGCACAGTTTACAAGTCAGCTGTTCAATATATTTGCTGAAACGTGGGACTTTGTTCATATTAAGAGTGGTCTTGAATACCCACAGTCAAATGGCTTGGCAGAACGTGCAGTTCAAAGTGCAAAACAGCTGTTAGAAAAGTCTAAAAGTGACAATACTGATGTTTTTTCTAAACCTCCTAAATCTCAGAAACATACTTCGTGACAATCATTTTGGTAAACCTGCCCAGAGGTTAATGTCGAGATAAGCCAGAACCACACTGCCAATCAGTTAGAATTTGTTGGTTCCAAGTGCTAAAAACAAAAAAGCAGTAAAATCTCAACTCCTAAAGAAGCATTTGTCCCAAAAGTCTTGCTATGCTAAAACCAGCAAACCTCTGAATTTATTGAAAGGAGAGATAGTGAGGATGTAGACAGAAAAAGGATTTTACCAAGTTAGACTTGTGAAACATTTGTGTGAAGAAACAAGATCATACATTATTGAGTCACAAGGCATGGAATTCAGGTAGAATTGGTGTCCGAGCCAGCGTTGCAACATTTTGCTTGTAACAAAGACTCTAATTCTCACAGTGATTTGTCCAATGCTCCTGTTCCAGAGAACATTTCATTGCCTGTTCTTGTTCCTGAAAGTATCCCTGTAAATCCTCAAGAATAGTATTCCCCACTGCTTGTCACTGTTGTTAAAACCAGTTCTAGTTATTACATTACCAAGTCAGATCATATCTCAAGACCTAATCCTAAATACACAGCAACTTGGACATGATTGTCATTTGTATATATTTGTATAATTTGCATGCTGATATGATTGTCATTGTTTATTTGCATAACAGACTAGTCAAAGAGGGAGGATGCAGATAAGAGTGTGTTTTTTTGTTGCGTC
The DNA here is from genome assembly GCF_019279795.1 of Protopterus annectens. Classification (NCBI taxonomy): domain Eukaryota; kingdom Metazoa; phylum Chordata; order Ceratodontiformes; family Protopteridae; genus Protopterus; species Protopterus annectens. Next base: position 1,827,222,524 of record NC_056741.1, read on the forward strand.
TTTCGGCTTTTCCCGGTTAGGGGTCGCCACAGTGGAACTCCGGTCCGCTAATGATTGGCAGTAGATTTTTTACATGCCGAGTTGCCAGCCCTGACACACAACCTTCAACAAAGGTACGCCCATTCACGCATGTCTCTATGCAGAAGACGCTCTAGCTGAGAATCGAACCGGGCAGCGTCTTACTGTGAGGCGACAATGCTACCGCAGCACCACCACCACAGTAGATAATCAGTGAGGATGTGCATATACGTACTGAGCACATGCAAGCAAGAGTGCCATTTAATAGTGAGCAGCCGAGATGTAAGCATGCATGTGTGTACTAGTCAGTTAGTTTAAGTTTAATGTTTCCTTTCTCCATCCTGATATGTTTGTGTGTAATAAACTACATAAATGAACACCCATCCTCATCGTCTTATTGAATATACACAAGATGAGTGACACATCTAAAGTTTCCACATTCAACCATTTTGTCTTCTTAATATTCTATTTTGAATATTTTTGATATCACCTCCAGGATAATATCACAAACTTCTTTCCAGAAGTTTCTTGTGCTCTCTCCACCATGTTTAATCTGTTAAATCTACTCTTCACATTCACTCCAATGCAGTTCAGGAAATTTGCACTGTAACTTCCAATGGGTGGTGCTAAGCCTTTTGACAGAATCAAATTATGTCCTCACATTTAAAACAAATGTTCATATTGCTGGAACCATAGGGGTTATGAAAGAAGTATAAATGGCAAACTCTTCAGCACAAAACAGAAGTTATGCACTCGCCATAACGTTCCATCTGTGTTGTTGATCTTCGTTCATTCTTAACGAATGGGACTCGGTTCTGATTCTCGGAACCGGCTCAGATGTTATACAGCTTGCACCAGCTAAAAAATTCTCAAGCTAAGACTCTACCCACAATGCCCCTCTCTCCATTACCTCAGCTTGAGTTTGCAGACCATAGCAACAGCATTGTTAGCAGAAGCAATTTCCTGGGTAAAAACCCTATGGAACCCAGGACAAAGGTTCGCTCCCCTAAGAAATCTACAGGAGAGGAACATGAGTGGGATGTCAAGAATGAACGAAGATCAACAACACAGATGGAACGTTATGGTGAGTACATAACTTCTTTATCTGATGTTGTCAGTCTTCATTCATTCTTGATGAATGGGACAGAGTCCCCAACTACTTAGTTCCTGGGTAGCCTTATGGAAGGATATTCCTGAGAACCATAGAGCCAAAGGATACTCTGAGTGAAGGTATGAGGCATAGCCCAAGTTGCTGTTGCGCATATTTTGTCCATGGAAGCTTTTGAATGAAAACAAAATGGCTGATGTGTCAATTGATCTGGTTGAATGCGCTCTTACAGATGCAGGTAACTTTCAATTGTTATGTTCATAGTTAAAAGTAACAATCTCTCAGCCACCTAGATAAAGTCACTTTTGACACAGCTTTTCCCACCATTGGGCCAGAAAAGGAAATAATTTATGTGATTTCCTGGACTCTCTAGTCCTGTCAAGGTAAAAACATAGTTGCCTATGAAGATCCAGCAAACGCAAGCAATATTCACCTTTGTTGGAAAACCTGGGGAAGAAAACTGGTAACTCAATAGTTTGATTAATACTGGATTCAGAGACCACCTTAGGAAGAAAGGAAGGGTTAGTTCTCAATGACACCCTGTCTTTATGAAAAATTATATATGGGGTTTTGAACATAATGCCTGGATCTCAGAGACTCTTCTCGCAGAAGTGATGGCTACTCGAAAAAGAGTTTTCCAGGAAAGGAATTTGAGATGGCAAATAGCTGCTGGTTCAAATGGAGGTAGTACTAAAGATTGTAAAACCAGAGTTAGATGCCACAGAGCTAAGGAATCTCTGAATGGAGGTTTTAGGCATAAGGCACCTTTGAGAAAGATCTTGCATAGCCGATGGGAAATTAAAGAGCGGTTGTCGTATTCATGTAAAAATTAGAAATGGCTGCTAACAGAACTCTAATGGGGAAGCAGAGGCTCCTTAGTCAAAAAGAGTGGATAAAAATTCCAAAACTTTTTCAACAGGTGCCTAAAAGGGGTCTAAATTGTTTTCAGAGGTCCAAATTGAAAATCTCTTATATTTACTGGAACAGAGTTTCCTGGTGGAAGGTTTATGGGAAGCCCGAAGAATATTTTGTACGGGGGAAGTTATATTATTCTGCCTGGTGATTAATGGAATTGGTGGAACTAAGCTGTGAGCTTGAAGGTGTGTAGATCGGGATACACAATCCCTGCGGGTGAGATGGCAGGTCTAGAAATGGACCCAGAATCCATGGATGGTGAATCAAGTGAAGCCACAGAAAGGGGAAGCAGCCTTGCCTGGGCCAGAAAGAAGCAATGAGAATCAATTTGCTTCACAACCTTTGGGCTTTCTTTAGGAAGAGGGGGATGAGGGGAAAGGGGGTAAAGGCATAAAGAAGACCTGAGAGCCAATTGAGAAGGAGAGTGTCTCTCTGGGACTCCCCCTGAGGGGGAATTAGGGCAAAGTAGCTGCTGTACTTGTTCACTGGGGAGACAAAGAGACTGCAGCAAGGCTGACCCCAGCAGTGAAAGGTTTCCTTTGCCACTTTGGAATTGAAAGACCACTCATGAGGCAGTAGAATGTCTCTGCTCAGCTTGTCCGCTATCACGTTGGAGCTCCCTGGGATATGCATTGCTACAAGAAAGCAGTTATAAGATATTGCACATTGCCACACTATGAGAGCTTCCTGGCAAAGGGGGTAGGATTTGGTTCCACCCTGTTTGTTGATGTACCATAACACTGACATGCTGTCTGATTGGATTGCAATGGTTCTCAGAGGAAGATCAGACTGAAAGGCTTGCAATGCTAGGAACATTGCTCTCATTTCAAGGACAATGATGTGCAAGTTGGCCTCTTGTGGAGACCAAGTGCCTTGGACTGTTCTTTCCAGAGAATGCCCCCACCCCCACTTCATCTGGGAGGCATCCATAGTCACTATGGCCTTGGGTTAAGGGGGAACAAAGAGATGGCCCATTAGGGTTACTTCTGACTGCATCCAGCAGAATAGATCCTTTTTGCAAAGGCCTGTTACTAAGATTGGGTGAGTCACTGGATGAGATAAAAGAGACCCTTGAGAAGTCAGAAGTCACTGAAGTATCCTCATGTGAAATCTCACCAAGGGAAACAAGGTGATGGCCACCCCCATAGATCCTAGGGCTTGAAGGACAAGTAGAGCAGGCACTTTGTTTTTTAATAAAATGAGCTGTACTTGAGACCTTATCTTTCGGAGCTTGTGAAAGGGCAAAGAAGTTATGCATGAAACTGTGTTGAGGTGGGCTGCTATGAATTTTAGGTCCTGAGTGAGAGACAGCTGTGACTTTTCTTTATTGACTGTTATGCCCAGGGCACTGAACAAGTGTATGATGAAGTCTGTGCCTTGAGGCAGTAGATGCCTGGTAGGGGAGGTGAGGAGCCAGTCATCTAGATAAGGAAACACTCAGAATTAGTGTAGTCTCACTTGAGCTGTGACTGCTGCCATGCATTTGGTGAACACTCTCGGGGTTGTGGTGAGGCCAAAGGACAGCGGTCTGAAGTGATAATGACTGGCTCCTAGCCGAAAGCGGAGATACCTTCTTGAGCATTTGCCATCTTTATGCAGTAATATATGCATCTTGAAGGTCTATACAGCATATTCAATTGTTTTCCCCTAGAAAGGGGAGAATAGACTGAACTGTGACTATTTGGAATTTGGTCTGCTGAACATACTTGCTCAGAAGGCTGAGGTCCATAGGTTCATAGATTAGTACTAAGCTAACTGCTTTTGAGAGCCATTTTAAGCCTAGCCAATTATCCCTTGTGAGACTCAAACCCTGCACCTTGTGTTTGTAAGGCAAACACCTTAACCATTAGGCTACCCTCCCGATGTTGGCCTCCAGTCCTCTGTCTTCTCTGGCACTAAAAAGAACCTGGAGTAAAATCCAGATCCTATCTGGTTTGGTGGGACTTCTTGGATGACTTTTTTCTAGCAGCTTTTGAACCTCTATGGCTGCTTGATCCCTGTGACTGGATGGAACATTGGGATTTTTCTCAGCGATCTTGGGAAAAGGGTGAAAGGGATATGATAACCTCTGGTAATGATTCTTTGCACCCACATATCAGAGGTTATTTGTCACCAGGCTGTTGAGTACAGTGGGAGTCTTCCCCTGACTGCTTTCAGCAGTAAGCAATTGGGCTTCCTTTCAGAAGAGCTGGTAGGGTTGTCCAAAGAAGGAGACTCTGGGGCCCTGGTTTCATGGGCCACCTCTGCCTCGAGGTCAGCGTCTTCCATCTGAACTCCCTTCTCTGCCCCTTGGGAATTTTTGAACCATATCTTTCCACTCCTCTGATTCCTGGAGTAGGATCACTTGAGGAGTAGAAAAACAAATGCCCACAGCAGACAGGGTCTTTCTATCCTTTTCACACCTGGCTAATGTCCTTCACCTTGGGGCCGAACAAAGATGATCTGTCAAATGGAGCATTGACGAAGGAAGACTTGAAGGGTTCCACAAATTCACATAAGCATGGCATGACACCTTATGGCAATGCCTGTACCTGCTGTTCTATCATACCCTTAGCTGTGTGCACAATAAACCACGTGGACGAGTTTGATATAGACTCCAGGGTGGCTAACTGAGAAGTGACCTTATCCTGCACCTCGTTAAACACAGTTCCAATGACAGTATCCGATAACTCCTTAATCAGATCTCTCTGGAGTCTAGTAAAGTGTGCCATAAAGTTCAAAGACCTGAGTGCAAAGGTCGATGAAGTGCAGACCTGCTTTCTAAATCTGTCCATCATCCTAGACAGCCAGTTAGGAGGCTGTACAGTAGGACTCTCATCGGCGAGTTCCTTCTTGGTAGCAGCCACCATCACCATGGCATCTACTGCTAAACCCATGGCCCAATATTGGTGGCCTTCTGGCAGAGTTAGAATTTTGGCTGGTCTCCACATAATAGGCTCTATGGAGTCAATGGCCTTCCAAGCCCGCTGTGCGATTGGCTTGATAAGATTGTCAGTGGGTGGGGTCACCCAGGAAGTAGATGGTCAAGCACCGAATGCTTGCAAGTACATAGATTCTTCTGAGGTCAGGTCTTGGGACTTCCAGTTACCCCTCTGTTTCAGGAGTCAGAGGAGTGGAAAGATGTGGATAACCAGGGGGAACCTTCATTGAAATCTGTGTCCTGGGTGATAGATTCTTCCGAGGAATCTAGGTGCTTTCTCTTGTACATCTACTTAGGGTGGGGGGGGGGGGTTATCAGCAGGAATCTCCGAGGAAGACTCTGAAGAAGAGGGGTCCTGTACAGGGGTAACTTGAAGCTTTGGTGCTCACTGTCTTGTTGTGGGAATTGGTGTCAGCTCTGGACCAGAAGATATGGTAATGCAACATTCCAATGCAGTAGAGACCATCTAAGAGCCTGCAGAGGCTAAAGCTCTCTCCATAACCTGGAAGGCAGGACTTCCCTGAAGACAAGTGGCAGCCCAGAACTGAGAAAGACCACCTTAGAACTGAGGTCACACCCTGCTCTAAGAGTCCACCCTCCGAAGCAGGAGCCAGGGAAGGACCCGCAACCACAGTCCCGAGAGACAAGGTTGGCTCTGAATAAAAAATAAGAGCTGATCCAAGACCCTTGGAACCAGCAGTGGAGTCACGTCCCCGAGAATCTATCAGTTCCAAGGAGAAAACCGAAGAAGTCAGAGCAATATACCTCAAAGAGAGACTTCTGGAGGATCGAACGGATAATCCTGAAGGAGACTCTGGTCTTTCCAGAAAGGGACTGGGTAGCTGGCCCACAAAGGGGTCTATGGAGGGTGAGCACTTTGTCCTGGGAAAAAGGTTCAGATCAGGTTTCAGCATAGATGGGGTGGGCAAAGCCTGCTGAGGCACAGTTGGAGAAGTCAGCACTAAGCCAGAAACCAAAGATGCCGGTGCCAAAGCTAGTGCTAAAGGCACAGTAGTAGCAGTAGTCGTTGCTGAGGATTCTTGGATTTGTAGCTTCAGTACCTTTGCTTTCAGTTTTGTGGAGGTAGTCAGAACCGAAGGCTTATATTTTTGAGCCACTGGTGCTTTGGGGGACACAGGTACTGAGTGGTTCTTCTTTTTGGAAGGGTCTGATTTCAGGGGAGCCATCAAACTTGGACAAGGCTTCACTGAAAGGAGTTTTCAACATGTCCTTTAAAATGAGCTTATTTTGATGCTCGACCAAGGCCCAGTTACTAAAGGCCTAGTAGATGTCATAATTTTGGTCGAGATGTGGAGCTCCTAGACAATAAACACAAAAAAGATGCCCATCAGAATTGGGCATCTTTCTTTCACAGTCTTGGCACTGTTTGAATCTAGAAGTGCCTTTATATTTTTCTGCCATTTTAAGAAATTTACCATTTAAATATAACAAGCACTCACACGCACACACACACACACACACACACACACACACACACACACACACACACACACTCAAGGACAGACGAGAAGGTTTACCAACAATGGTAGTGAAGAAATACCAAAACAGTATAAGGGAGAAAGAAAAGAAGTACGAACGATGGTACTGAGTTACCACAAAAGGTAAGAAAGGTGGGATGGGGAGTTACCAACAATGGTAACGGTGATTACCAAAGATATGGGTAGAGTATCAAATAATCATATAAAATATATATGGATAGAGCAACAATAGAAAGAATTAGCTAAAAAAAAAAATAGAAATTTTAAGAACTTAGCTGAAAGCAATGGCTGATGTTTCTTGTTGACAGAGCTGCAAATGAGATCTGAGGTAATGGAGAGAGGGGCATTATGGGTAGAGTCTTAGCTCGAGAGTTTTTCGGCCGGGACAAGCTGTTTAACAGCCGAGCCAGTTCCTAGGATTGAAACCAAGTCCCATTTGTCAAGAATGAACGAAGATTGACATCATCAGATCTACTTTCATAGTGTTAATATTTTTTAGGTTCTACGTCTTAAACTGGATTTTATAAGTCACAGTAAACATATTTTTACATTTGTAATATTTTTTAAACAACTTACAATATTTCAGCAACCACTCAAGTTACATACATACTGTCAGCTGCATTTTATTTACCTAGCAAAGAGCTTTCATATGAGGCTAAGGAGGTATGTATGTGTTACTTGGTTGTTGAGATATTTAGAAAAATGTGAACATTTTATCTATATAAATTAATATCACAAAAACAACAGTTAATATCTCTTTACCTGTACTAGACACAGGTCAAATATTAATGCAGTTGAGTTTGTCATTATGTAAGCTTTAAGATGAAATCTTTAAAAAAAACTTTTACATAGCATGGTTTTGGAATAATTGATTTAAATACAAACAAACAATATTTGACACCTAGAGGCATCAGTAGGCGCTAACTGCAGATGCACCTGGAGGCGTCACTTGGATGTAATGAGTTAAATTATCACTTAAGATAGACACACACAAATTTTAGAAAACACATATGTTTTTTTCTATTTACTTATATTATCTGCATGTTTTCCTTTTATATAACAACTGAAATACAGTCCAACATTACATAAATTGCTCATTTCCTGCCTTGCCTTAAACCTCACTGCTCATCCTAAACCTTATTCTGCAAGTATCACTTACACAAATCCCATTTATTTGTAGATCATTTGGTCCCTCCCTTTCCTGAAGACCCCTCTTCAGTTGTTTTATTTCTTATATTGTTGATTAGATTTTGATATCCATTTTCATTTTTTTTAAGCAGGCAACAAAACTAAACTTAGTAAGGTCTTACTATGTCTAGTTAATTCAGGTCCTGTGCCCTGATTCAAAAGAATCATTTCTTTAGTTACAGCCATTTCCTCCTCCAATTTCTGACAAAGTACTTTATTAGTAAAGATCATTTAAAATCTACCAACTCATTACACTACCTAAAACACATGTTCCCAGTTACCTCATTCTTTCCTATCATACCTCTAACAATTGCTATCTAGCTGAGGAAAGAATTATTTGAAGTCTGATTGGGGTATAAACATACCTATACCAACACTTCAAAGCAAAAATCCTAAACCTTCTGGACTTTTTTTGCACACTTGGGAGCCACACATTTTCTGCCATTGTTATCTTGTAAATTGCATTTCCAGTCTCACTTCCCAATTGTTACTAACCTGTGACTGATTTATATAGTTATCATGCAGTATTGTATTTGCCCTACTAGTTATCCTATTTTAAACAGCAGCTTCTGCTCTAGGCTCAACTTAAAATCTACCAGATCAGGTATTCCGCTTAGGACTTCCCCTTCCCTTACTCTTTGCCTATACTGTGATATCAATCTTTGATAGAGAAGGTAGTCTCTAACCTATAATCCTCATCCCTTCTTCATGGCATCATCCCACTCTACTAACTTTCCTTCTATACTTATTTGCTCCCAAAACCCTGTTTCAATTGCCAGTTTTCTCAAGGCAATTCCACCCCCTCTTGTTTCTTTTCTATACCCCTACTTGCAGTCATCCCTGTGAAGATATCGGGTATTGTTATTGGTGCTAGCATGTCTGGCTGTAGTTTTGTAAATAATTATAACTTACCCTGTGGTATAAATGCTAGCATGACTAGCTATCATTTTGTAAATAAGTTTGTGTTATTTTTGATTGTTTCTTTGATTTGTGTAAGATGTTTGAATCAAACAGTGTTGTTCTGGCTGACCAAATGCATGTCTTTTAAAAAGAATTCTGAAGATAGGTTGTGCCAGTCAGCTGACCTATAGTGATGTCATCGTGTGCCAAAACCGAAAGGAATGGAATCTTCCCAACAGCTGTTTTTGTTGACTTTTCAAAAGTCTGAAATGAGAGAGTAGAATTCTTATAACAGCCTTCTGTGACGTCTAAAAAAATTCTGCTATAAAAAGAAGGTTCTGAGTTCAGTTATTAATAAGAAGTTATATACCTACCATAACGTTCCATGTTAGTTGTCTTCTTTTCGCCTTCTTTCTTGCTGGTTGGGTTCGGAGCCAATCCTCGGCTCCGACTCAGCCATCTTCAAAAGCTCGAGAGCTGCTTACTGGCTCGAGGCCCCCCCTATATCCCATGATGCCTGGCGCTAGATACCCAGATCTCGTTTGGTAAACCTAACTACAGACATAATAATAACAATTATTATAATAATAGCAATACAGTAAACTGTAGCAGGGTGCATGAACCTACTGGAGAGACTGATAGTGAGAAGTAATAGCCAGAGAAGACTCAGCCAGTGATAAAAAAACTTAAAGAACTCTTCTCGGTCTACTAGGATAGGGGGATGGAGGGTGGGACGCAAGAAAGAAGGCGAGAAGAAGACAACTAACATGGAACGTTATGGTAGGTGCATAACTTCTTAATGTTAAGTTGTCCATCTCACCTTTATTCTTGCTGGTTGGGACAGCGTCCCTAGCACCTCAGTCCTGGGTGGCTCATCGGAACAGACTCTTCAGAACAGTGGAACCAAAATCAGCTCTGCTCCCGGAGGCCACATCCAGCTTATAATGTGAAATGAAGGTATGAGGATTGGCCCATGTAGCTGCCGCACAAATAGTTTCCATCGGCAATCTTGCCTGAAATGCCACTGAAGTAGCTAGAGCTCTAGAGGAGTGACCTTTTGGTTTAGCAGGACGCTCTTTATTCCTTAACTGATATATAAAAGTAATAGTAGAAGTCAACCACCTAGATAAGGTTACTTTCGACACCGGTATACCTTGTTTACCCTCAGCATAGGACAGGAACAACTGGTCTGATTTTCTGATTTGCTTGGTTCTATGCAAGTAAAAACGTAATTGTCTATGAACGTCCAACTGATGTAATTTATATTCAGCTTTGTTGGAATAATTTGGAAAAAACACAGGTAGGTCAATGGACTGATTCGAATTAGTATCAGAAGCAACCTTTGGAAGAAAGGATGGGTTAGTCCGAAGAGAAACTCTATCATTGTGAAAAATTAGGTAAAGAGGACGAACACAAAGAGCCTGAAGTTCAGAAACTCTTCTAGCCGACATAATTGCAACCAGTAGAAGGGTTTTCCAAGAAAGAAACTTCAAAGAACAAGAAGCTGCAGGTTCAAAGAGGGGCAGTATCAGGGAAGCTAAAATCAAATTCAGATCACACGGAGGCGGGGGATCTCTTACTGGGGGGGGCCTGAGTAGAGTGGTCCCTTTAAGAAAGGCTTTACAAAGCTTATGGGACATGATGCTTGTATCAGCTAGGCCCGTATGAAAGTTTGAAATTACAGCTAGCTGAACTCTAATTGTGGCAGAAGAGGATCCAGCTCGAAAAAGTTGTGCTAGAAATTCTAAGATATGGTGGACAGGGGCTGAAAAGGGATCCATATTCCTGGTCTCTGCCCATAAGGAAAAATGTTTCCACTTACTAGCATAAATTTTTCTGGTGGTAGACTTATGCGAGGATAAGATCATTTCACGCACCGAGTGGGAGATGTTGAGAAGCCTGGCTAAGGTCGGAAGTGGATCAACCAAGCAGTGAGCTGGAGAGGTTGAAGAGATTGGTGCACCCACCCGAATGATGGATCAGGAGGTCTGGAAGTGGGTTCAGGGCTGCTCCAGAAGGTGATGATGCAGGAACAGGAACCAGATTTGTCGAGGCCAGTAAGGAGCAATGAGGATCATCTTGCATCCCAATGTGGTAGCTTTCTGTATTAGTTTGGGAATCAGGGGAAACAGAGGGAATGCATAAAGAAGTCCCTGAGGCCAATCATGAACTAGAGCATCTCTGGGGAAGTGTCCAGGAAGAGGGAGGAGAGAGAAGAAATTGTCACACTTGCTGTTGAAGGGGGTGGCAAAAAGGTCGCAGCAAGGCTGACCCCATCTGCGGAAGATTTTGTCTGCCACAGTCTGATTGAGAGACCACTCATGAGGCATGAGAATTGCTCTGCTCAGCCTGTCTGCTATAACATTGGACTTCCCAGGGATGTGCGCTGCTATCAAAAACTGTTGGGAAGAGATCACCAAAGTCTGAGTGCTTCTCGACATAAGGGGTAGGACTTGGTTCTTCCCTGCTTGTTGATGTACCATACTACTGACATATTCTCTGTTTGAATTGCAATGGTCCCAGTGGAAAGAGAGTTCTGAAAAGCTTGCAACGCTAAACGCACGACCCTCATCTCCAAGATGTTGATATGCAGATGGTACTTGTGAGGCTGCCAGGTGCCTTGGACTGTTCTGCCCTGAAAATGCCCCCCCCCACCCAATCAGGGAGGCATCTGTGGTCACCGTAGCTACTGGAGGAGGAAGAGCAAATGGTCTGCCCTGGTGTAATGATGGGGAAACCATCCACCAAACAAGTTGGTTTTTGTATGACTGTGTGATCATTATGATGTGAGACATTGGGAGTTGCTGGAAGGACCATTGTGTGAACAGCATCCACTGAAGAATCCTCATGTGAAAACGTGCAAAGGGAACTAGTATGATAGCCGCTGCCATGAGACCCAATGTTCTTAGGACGAATCTGGCCTGAATTTTTTTGCATCCTAATAAGACCTGCACATGTCATTGAATGTCTAACACTCTGTCTACTGGAAGTCTCGCTGACATGTCCTTTGTATTTAAGTTTGCGCCTATAAAGATGATAGATTGACAAGGTGACAATGCAGACTTTTCGAAATTTATTGTGATGCCTAGTTTAGAGCAAATTTGAATGGTGTAGTCTCTAGCTCGCAGCAGGTGATGACTGGTGGTTGCAGTAAGGAGCCAGTCATCTAAATATGGAAACACCTGGAATCCATGCCATCTCAGATGAGCGGTAACTACTGCCAAACATTTGGTGAACACCCTGGGGGCTGTGGTGAGACCAAAGGGCAGAGCTCTGAACTGATAATGACTGGCTCCCAGCCAGAAGCGGAGGAATCTTCTGGAGTGTCTGTCCATTTTGATATGGTAGTACGCATCCTGAAGCTCTATGGAGCACATCCAATTGTCCTGACCCAGAAAGGGTAAAATGGACTGTAGCGTGACCATCCGGAACTTCATTCTTTGAACAGACCTGTTAAGTCTGCTGAGATCCAGAATGGGTCTCAAGTCCCCTGTCTTTTTTGGTACCAAAAAGAATCTTTAGTAAATTCCGGATCCTTGTTGGTCTACTGGGACTGACTGGATGGCTCTTTTTCTTAGCAGTTTTGAAATTTCTTGAACTGCTTGATCCCTTAGATTGGGTGGAACATCTGGAAGGAAATTGTTGGGAATGTGTAGAGTGCAAAGGAAGGGGATTTTATAGCCTTCGGATATGATAGACAGTACCTATTTGTCTTGTGTTATACTTTGCCAGGCTTTTGGGTACAGTGAAAATCTTCCCCCGACTGCCTCCGAAGGTGGACAGTTGGGCAGCACTTCAGGGATGCTGGAACGGCTTGTCAGAGAAAGATTCTCTTTGGCCCTGATTTTGCGGACCCCCTCTGACCCTAAGGCAGCATCTATTGTTGTTCCCTCCTCTGCCCCTGGAGGGGAACTCTCCATGTGTGTCTGGCATGGCTCCCTGGGGTTTCCGGAACCACATCTTCCCACTCTTCTGACCCTTGGGATACAGTCTTGAAGGAGTGGAAAAATGGACTCCCACAGCAGAGAGAGTTTTGCCTTCCTGTTCACACCTGTTAAGGGTATCCTTCACCTGTGGTCCAAACACAGCAGAACCATCAAATGGGGTGTTAGTGAAAGACGCCCTGAAGGGTTCCGCAAAGTTGCATAACCGCATCCAAGCATGCCTCCTCAAAGCCACACCTGTCCCTGTGGCCCTACTCACGCCATCGGCTGCATAAGAGATGAGCCGCATGGAGGAGTTTACTACCGAATTAAGAGTCGCCAGCTGGGAAGCAACCTTAGCCTGGGCCCCCACAGCTGATGGATCTTGAAGGGTATCTCCTAGCTCTTTAAGGAGATCCCTTTGAAGGCAGGTAAAGTGGCACAAATAGTTCAGCGACCTCATGGAGAAGATTGCTGAGGAAAACATCTGCTTCCCATATCTGTCCATTGTCCTAGATTCCTTATTAGGGGGATGGACAGATGAAGAAGTTTCAGCCAACTCCTTTTTTGTGGCCGCTGCTACCACCATGGCATCAACGAGAACACCCTTGGTCAGAAATTGCTTGCCTTGTGGTGTGGTAATAAATTTTGTGGGCCTGCGGGGAGTTGGTTCCATTGTGTCTGGAGCTGATCACGCCTTTCGAGCCACCACAGACATCAGTGGATCGAAAGGCAGAGACACCCAGGAGGTGGAGGGTCGGGATCCACACGCGTCCAGGAATACCGACTCATCCTCGGAAGGGTAGTCCAGTTCCCCCTCTGCCTAAGAATCTCAAGGATGTCTGAGAAGGAAATGTCCTCAGAAGGGGATCTCGGGGACCCTTCTGACTCCTCCAAGTCGGTATCTCAAGTGACAGACTCAGGGGAGTCAACATGCTTCCTCTTGCATTTCCTCTTTTGAGGAGGCTCCTCTGAATGAACGGGGGAGGCCTCGGAAGAGGAAGATGCACCCAATGGGGTGCCCTGGAGCACTTGTTCCCCACGGTTGGGGTCTGGAGGAGGGGCAGGAGCAGGCACCATGGGGGAGGAGCCGATGAGGCTGACCATGAGGCTGACTCAGATGCCAGCACACTCCTCATGACCTCGAAGGTGCCCCTTCCCGATATCGGAGAAGGCTCCAGCTCTGAAGAGACCGGAATCCTCCCCGGCACTGAGAGAGATGGCTCCGAAGCCGATGTAGGAGCCGAACTCACCTGCACCGAAGCTCCGAGAGGGAGAACAGGGTCGGACAAGGGTCTGATGCCACTCACCCCCTCTGAGCCGACAAGGGAGTCCCGGCACCCAGATCCCTCCAAGGATGGCACCATGGAAGAAATCAGAGCCGAAGGAACCGAAAGCGGAGGTATCGGTGCCGATGGTCCCACGATCCCAGCCTCAGCATGCTCCGGCTCTGAGCTCAAGGGATGAGTCGAAGGAGGAACTACTGCAGATATAGGTAGAGCCGAACCCTGATGAGGGGGGCTGGATAGCATTTTAGCCAGGGCCTGCGATTTAAAAAGCCTGCTCACCACTCTCTCCAAATCATGGTCAGATAGTCTAGACGACTGAGAAGAGTGTGATCGAAGACTTCTCTCCAACTGCAACAAAGGCGACCCCGGAGCCGAATGAATCGACTCTAAGGATGGTGATCTGGAACATTTTCGACTCCCTGACGGTTCCGACAGACGAGCCGGGGCCAACTGGGAGAAAGGTACTTCGGCTCCAGTCGGAGCCGAAGTTGGCTTTGAGATAGGTACTTCGGTTCCAGTCCGAACCGAAGTTGAAGCAGACGCCACACCCAATGACGGCTCCGAACTGGGAGCCAGCGGCTTCGGTGGCTTGGAAGGTTTCACTGACTGAGTCTTGGCCGGTGATCCTTCAGGTTTAAGCAAACCCCTAAGGTTAAGCTTATTCTGACGCTCATGCAGGACTCTTGGACTAAAGGCGTGACACACCAAACAAGAGTCCTGCAGGTGTAGGGCGCCCAAGCAATAGACACAAGAAGTGTGACCATCTGTCAGTGACATTTTCTGACAGCATGAGTCACACTTCTTGAATCCCGACACTTTTGTGTCTTTAGACATTCCTGTAAAGGAAAAAAATCAAAATACAAAGAAAGAGTACCTAGGGAAGTTGGTAACTAGAAAAAACACACAGTCCACATAAGTTACCACACCCTAACAGCACACACACACTTTATAATATAAGAAAAGCTAAACGGACCTACAACTACCACAATTTCTATTGAAAAAAATTTTCTACCTTAAAAAAGGAAACAAGGATAAGCCTCTAACTGAAACGGCTTACCTTAAAGAGGAAAACAGGCGTGGGGGAGGGGGGAACTCTCTAAGAAGAAAAAGGAGTTTTCAAGGGGGATTAAACACTAACAAATACCTACAGATACTACAAATATGTATGAACACTAAATATTCTAACTAAATACATATCAATAAAGTGAAAAAATACGACCTGAGCCAGTAAACGCAACCTCGTAGCAGAAGCGGCAAACGGGATCTGGGTATCTAGCGCCAGGCATCATGGGATATAGGGGGGGCTTCGAGCCAGTAAGCAGCTCTCGAGCTTTTGAAGATGGCCGAGTCGGAGCAGAGGATCAGCTCCGAACCCAACCAGCAAGAATGAAGGCGAGATAGACAACTTAACATCAGCTGTTCAGTTGAGATGCAGCAGCTATTGTAGTAGTCGGTGGCTGTTTTCTAGATCAGTAGTTATCACTCAAGAGTTTTTCAGCGCTGTTCAGCAGAAATAATACAATTTTCTATTCCAGTCTTTGAGAACTGGACAACAGCCTGAAAAGTGGACATATATTCTTATTTTGTTTGCAGAAGTAAGATCATCATCTTGCCTTGCTAACTTAATTAGATTAGACAGGGTCAGTTAATCTTTAGACAATTAGGGAATTACAGTTAGAGATTTTTCTTAATCAGTGTGAAACCTATATTGCAGTGTGTTTAACTATGTGGTTTATTGGAATCAGTTACTCAGTGTACATATGTTTTAAATCATTTTTATTTATTAAATATTTTATTACTTTTTATTCCGGCTGGTTATTGAGAAAGCACTTTTAGTAATCTGAGAGTCTTTATGCTTATTGTGATAACACCAGGGCCACTCAAAAAGCCTGACTACTTGGATTACATGCTACCTTACATTTCAATATTTATTTTATCTAATATAATTGAACACCCCTTTTGAAGGGTATTGTGGTATTCTGACTGGTGGCAGCATTACTGTGTAATTTGGAAAAGAGGACCCAGCAGGTAAATATGTGCCAGTCTTTCCCAAGAGCATTTGTATGTGTGATTTTGTATGTGTAATTATCAAATATGTAAGAGTGAGGGTGTCAAACACCTAGAACTGTGACACAGTGCTCTGCAATGGTTAGTGTAAAGATTAATTTGGGGACCTGGATTGAAGCATACTGTTCAGTCCAAGGTTTGGAGCCTGTTCCCACTACACCCTTAGTGGAAATTGTGTGTTCCATCACTGCTATCAGTGACACTCCCTTACTGGAGACAGTGGTGAGGATTGAGGCTCCTTAGGTACTGCCCCAGATTTAAGTAGGGGGTTCTCACAATCCTTATTGGCAAAATCTTCTTTTCCTTTCCTAAGTTAGCTTAGTTTTTTTTTTTTTTTTCAAACATTGTTACTAAATTTTAACATATGACAAAGACAATCTTATATATTAAATAAATGAAAAACATACAAAATGATACCACTTTTAGTTGCAAACAGTTTACATCACAGACACCACTGAAACAACCGTTTTTGCAAACATTATACATCACTTACAAATCATCTAGTCATTGTCAGTTAAGCATTAAATAGCCGCTTCAAATCCTGCCTCTTAAACCTTGTTCCTTGCTCTGCATATATTGTTACCACAATTCCCATTTTTTCCTATGTAGTTTGCTCCTTCCCTTTTCTAAAGATCCCAATTTCAGTTGTTTTATCTCTGTTACTTTATTCACTTCGTCTAGTAAAATAGTTCTAGACTTTGATTTCTATTTTCTAGAAATTGCTTTTTTGGAAGTCACCATAATTAGAGTCAGCAAGGCTTTACTATGTCTAGGTAATTCTGATTCTGTAGCATAACTAAAAATATATATATATCTCCCCAGTCAGTCCAAGCTGCTCATCCAGCATCTCCAACAGACCAGTCTGCAGGGAATCCCTAAAGTCTGCCAGCTCATTACACTCCCAAAAAATGTTCCCAGCTACCACTTTCTTGCCCGTCAGACCTCCAACATTTGCTATCCACTTGGGGAAAAATTCTTTGCATTCTACTTGGGGTATAAAAATATCTATGTAAACACTTCCAGGCAAAGATCCTAAATCTTCCAGACTTTCTTGCATATTTGGGAGATATACATATCTCCCTCCCATTGTCTCTTTGTAAATTGCTTATCCACTCTCTCTTCCCAATGCTTTCCTCTGATTGATTCTTGTAATTATCATGCAATATTTTATATGCTTTACTAATTATTTATTTTTTAATGGCAGCTTCTGTTCTAGATTCTACTAAAAACTCTGCGAGTACTGGTATTTCATTTAGGAGCCCCCTATTTATTTTTATTTGCCTATACTCTTACATCAATCCTTGATAGGGAAGGCAATCTCTAACCTGCAGTCCAAATAAATTCTTGGCCTCTTCCCATTCTATTACCTTTCCCTTTCTATTTATTTCCTCCAAATACCTTGGTTCCTTTGCCAGTTTTCTCCAATAAATTCCAGCCCCCTCTTGCCTATTATCTATATCCCTGACCACAGTCATCCCTAGTGGCAAAATCTCTTTTCTCCATTCTTGTGCTGGTTTGGTTCTTAGAATACTCCCTGCTATTTTATGACTATAATACTCTGTATGATTTTGGTTGTTCTCCTTACGAGTCTGCATCCAAAATCTCAATCTCTCCTTATTTCTAGTGCTTCTTCCCTGTGTCAGCATCAATCCTTTCCACTTTGAATTATAATTTTCTGCTTCTGCTATGTATAAGAGCCTTAACTGTACTGCTGTAAAATACCTCCTCAAATTAGGTAATCTTAGTCCACCTTGTTCTATTAGTAGAATCATCTTATCCCACTTGACCCTTGCTGTCTTCTCTTCCCAGATAAAATCCTTCAACTCTTTTTTTAATTGCTAGCCACGACTAAAAACACTTTAATGGCTTGTATCTTAGTATCCATATCCAGACAACAAAGCTTCCAGGTTCTCAATTTTTGTATTATCTTCTGTTTAGTCTCTTCCCATATATTCTTAGCTGCCACCACACAGTCATTTCTAATCCATACTCTTAAATACTTCATTTTATCGTGTTCCCATAAATGTGGATATTGTTGGACTAATTTGTGTGTGGGTACATAATTTACCACTATTGCCTTTGTTTTAGCTTCATTAATTTTGTATCCCAAGAAGACTTGAAACTGCCTTAAAATGTTCCACAACACTGTAATGTCCCTTTCTGGTGTTGTCATGTATAAAATAATATTATCTGCAAAGAGAGCCAGCTTTTTCTGATTACCATACAATTATATTCTTTTCCGAGTCCCTTATTTTGTTTGCCAATGGTTCAAAATATAATGCAAACAACAAATGGGAAAGAGTACAACCCTGCCCAGTTTCTCTACTCAAGCAGAAGTTATCAGAGAGGACCCCATGGACTTTAATTTGTGCCTCCGATCCCTCACATATTCTTCTAATCAACCTTATAATTGTATCAAGGGAAAGCAAATGGTTCTATCGCCTTTCTCATAAAGTCCCAGTTTACTCTGTCAAATGCTTTCTCTGCATCAAGACCCACCAATAAAAGTGGTGCTTTCTTACATTCTGCTTCCCTCTGGATCATCAATGTTCTGTTAAATATTGTCAAATGTTTGCCTCCCCTCCACAAAAACACTGATCCATATCTATCAATTTTGGTATCACTTTTGCCATTCTTTTAGCTATTATAAACAAACACTTTATAATCATGGTTTAGTATTGAAATGGGCCTGTATGAAGCTGGATCCAATGGATCTTTACCCTCTAAGTATTATGGTTACCACCACCTTCTTCCAGGATACTGGTACTTCTCCTCCTCTTAAAATACTGTTAATCAAAACCTTCCAGATCTTTATCAGTTTTTCCCTCCTAACTTCCAAACGTCCACATGAATACCATCTATTCCTGGGGACTTTCCTGTAGATTGATTATACATAGCCATTTTTATCTCATCCCTTCCTATCCTAACTATTGGTAATTGAGCCTCATCCACCTCTAACTTTGGCATATTTAATTCTTCTATAAACATTTCCATTTGTACCTGTTCTTGATTTCCATATTTCTCTGCTTTATATAAATTTTCATAAAGGAGGCAGCCACGGCGGTGCAGTGGTTAGCATTATCACCGCACAGCAAGAGGCTCTCCAGTTCGATCCTCAGCTGGGGTGCCTTCTGTGCGGAGTCTGCATGCCCTCCCTGTGGTTGCATGGGTTTCCACCGGGTGCTCCGGTTTCCTCCCACATCCCAAAGACATGCTGTAGGTGGATTGGATACTCCAAATTGGCTCTAGGTGTGAGTGTGTGTGTTCCTTCACTGGAAGGTTGGGCGCCGGGCTGGCAACTTGACACTGTAAAACTCCACTGCCAATCATGAGTGAACAGGTGATCCGCTGTGGCGACCCCTAATCGGGAAAAAGCCGAAAGAAGAAGATATAAATTTTCATAAAATTTCTGAAATATTTCTAATACTTCTACAGGGTCTCTTGTTATCTTCCTTGTTAAAGGCTCCCGAAGCTTGGTGACTGCCCTTTCCACTTTCTGTTGCCTGAGTTGCTGTGCTAAACGTTTTGTGCTGTAGAATTATCAAAAAACAGTTGCTTAACCGCAATCTTTCTAAACTTGTGCATATCATTGAGATAATCCCTTATTTTCTGTTTAGCATTCTGCAGCTGCTCCTTTTCTTGTTCTGAGATATTCCCCCTATTTTGCAATACTTTAACATTTGTCAATCCTCTAAATAATTACTGTTACTGTTTAACCATATCTCCCTTTCTTTTATTTCAAACCTAGTTTTAGTTTTAAACTCCACTTTAATTTTATCCCACTCCTTAGCTATGTTTTCAGAAGATAATTTTAACTTTTCTAGTAGCTCCTGAATTAATTCCACAACCCATTACTTAAATTCCTCTCTTTTCAACCGATAGATGATAAAACACCTGTAAGTTGGCTTAGTTCTTAAAATAATTCCTGCAACTTTATGAATATAAGATTCTGCATGATTATTGTCCTTAAGGATCTGCATCCAAAATACCACTCTCCTTATTTTCACAGTTTTTATATTAGTCTTTGTTTAGTCTCTTTCTTCTACAAAATATTTAGCTGCTATAACAGAAGCCTTTTTAATCTATGCTCCTAAGTACTTCATCTTATAGCTTCCCCATAAATATGGGTATTGCTGAACCAATTCTCAATTTTCATTTTATCCCACTCACTAGCAATCCCTTCAGAAGAAATTTCCAGCTTCCCTAAAAACTAAGTTCTGCTACACATTCCTTAAAATGTTCTCTTTTTAACTAGTGGGAAAGCACTAGTGTCTCATTTATCCCTCATTACCATCCCCCCTTTTTTTTTTTTTTTTTTTGTGTACCATATACATATTGCTTTTAGCATTTTTTGACCAAGACTTGAAACTGCCTTAAAATGTTCCACAACACTGTAATGTCCCTTTCTGGTGTTGTCATGTATAAAATAATATTATCTGCAAAGAGAGCCAGCTTTTTCTGATTACCATACAATTATATTCTTTTCCGAGTCCCTTATTTTGTTTGCCAATGGTTCAAAATATAATGCAAACAACAAATGGGAAAGAGTACAACCCTGCCCAGTTTCTCTACTCAAGCAGAAGTTATCAGAGAGGACCCCATGGACTTTAATTTGTGCCTCCGATCCCTCACATATTCTTCTAATCAACCTTATAATTGTATCAAGGGAAAGCAAATGGTTCTATCGCCTTTCTCATAAAGTCCCAGTTTACTCTGTCAAATGCTTTCTCTGCATCAAGACCCACCAATAAAAGTGGTGCTTTCTTACATTCTGCTTCCCTCTGGATCATCAATGTTCTGTTAAATATTGTCAAATGTTTGCCTCCCCTCCACAAAAACACTGATCCATATCTATCAATTTTGGTATCACTTTTGCCATTCTTTTAGCTATTATAAACAAACACTTTATAATCATGGTTTAGTATTGAAATGGGCCTGTATGAAGCTGGATCCAATGGATCTTTACCCTCTAAGTATTATGGTTACCACCACCTTCTTCCAGGATACTGGTACTTCTCCTCCTCTTAAAATACTATTAATCAAAACCTTCCAGATCTTTATCAGTTTTTCCCTCCTAACTTCCAAACGTCCACATGAATACCATCTATTCCTGGGGACTTTCCTGTAGATTGATTATACATAGCCATTTTTATCTCATCCCTTCCTATCCTAACTATTGGTAATTGAGCCTCATCCACCTCTAACTTTGGCATATTTAATTCTTCTATAAACATTTCCATTTGTACCTGTTCTTGATTTCCATATTTCTCTGCTTTATATAAATTTTCATAAAGGAGGCAGCCACGGCGGTGCAGTGGTTAGCATTGTCGCCGCACAGCAAGAGGCTCTCCAGTTCGATCCTCGGCTGGGGTGCCTTCTGTGCGGAGTCTGCATGCCCTCCCTGTGGTTGCGTGGGTTTCCACCGGGTGCTCCGGTTTCCTCCCACATCCCAAAGACATGCTGTAGGTGGATTGGATACTCCAAATTGGCTCTAGGTGTGAGTGTGTGTGTTCCTTCACTGGAAGGTTGGGCGCCGGGCTGGCAACTCGACACTGTAAAACTCCACTGCCAATCATGAGTGAACAGGTGATCCGCTGTGGCGACCCCTAATCGGGAAAAAGCCGAAAGAAGACGATATAAATTTTCATAAAATTTCTGAAATATTTCTAATACTTCTACAGGGTCTCTTGTTATCTTCCTTGTTAAAGGCTCCCGAAGCTTGGTGACTGCCCTTTCCACTTTCTGTTGCCTGAGTTGCTGTGCTAAAAGTTTTGTGCTGTAGAATTATCAAAAAACAGTTGCTTAACCGCAATCTTTCTAAACTTGTGCATATCATTGAGATAATCCCTTATTTTCTGTTTAGCATTCTGCAGCTGCTCCTTTTCTTGTTCTGAGATATTCCCCCTATTTTGCAATACTTTAACATTTGTCAATCCCTCTAAATAATTACTGTTACTGTTTAACCATATCTCCCTTTCTTTTATTTCAAACCTAGTTTTAGTTTTAAACTCCACTTTAATTTTATCCCACTCCTTAGCTATGTTTTCAGAAGATAATTTTAACTTTTCTAGTAGCTCCTGAATTAATTCCACAACCCATTACTTAAATTCCTCTCTTTTCAACCGATAGATGATAAAACACCTGTAAGTTGGCTTAGTTCTTAAAATAATTCCTGCAACTTTATGAATATAAGATTCTGCATGATTATTGTCCTTAAGGATCTGCATCCAAAATACCACTCTCCTTATTTTCACAGTTTTTATATTAGTCTTTGTTTAGTCTCTTTCTTCTACAAAATATTTAGCTGCTATAACAGAAGCCTTTTTAATCTATGCTCCCAAGTACTTCATCTTATAGCTTCCCCATAAATATGGGTATTGCTGAACCAATTCTCAATTTTCATTTTATCCCACTCACTAGCAATCCCTTCAGAAGAAATTTCCAACTTCCCTAAAAACTAAGTTCTGCTACACATTCCTTAAAATGTTCTCTTTTTAACTAGTGGGAAAGCACTAGTGTCTCATTTTTCCCTCATTACCATACATTTTTGTCTTTGATTTTATAAATGCATGCTCTAAAATAATTATTGGATGTACATTAAAGCTTTAAATCAAATACACATTCCTGTGAAATATAAATTTTATCCAGTCAAGCCAGATTATTGTACCTTGGGGAATAATATGTAAATTTTTCTAAATTCCTACTATCTTCTTTATCAAATATTTAATAAATGTCTTCAG
Organism: Protopterus annectens; assembly: GCF_019279795.1. NCBI lineage: Eukaryota > Metazoa > Chordata > Ceratodontiformes > Protopteridae > Protopterus > Protopterus annectens. Next base: position 1,827,245,091 of record NC_056741.1, read on the forward strand.
AAATTTACCCCCCCCCCCCACCGTTATGTTTTCCTTTCTAGGACCTCTGATACAGTTCCATTCCCCATCTATAGGTACTATTCCCTGCTAAAAGCTGATCATTTCTCCCAAAATTTTCTTACGTTCAGAATGTTCCTGCTCAGTTTGTCTGCATTCAGACTGGAATTCCTGGGAATGTGCATTGCTAGTAGAAAGGGTTGGAAGTTATCACCCAGTGCCACACTCACAGGGCTCCCCAGCATAAGGGGTAGGATCTGGTTCCTCCTTGCTTGTTGATGTACCAGACTACTGACATATTGTCTGATTGGATAGCAATTGTCCTAGACGGAAGGGTTGTTTGGAATGCTTGCAATGCTAAGAGCACCGCCCTAAGTTCTAGGACATTGATATGCAGATTGGCCTCTAAAGGGGACCAAATGCCTAGGACAATCTTTCCTTGAAAATGCCCCCCCCCCCCCAATCAGGGAAGCATCCGTTGTCACTGTGGCCTTGGGTTGGGCGGGGAAAAATGGTTGACACCATAAATCCTCTTCTGGCTTCATCCACCAACTTGGATCCTGTTTGCAACGATTTGTAATGCAGATCAGGCAAGATATTGTTTGTGCTAGGAGAGACCACTGAGATGATAGTAGCCATTGGAGTAGTCTCATATAAAACCTTGTTAGTGGGACCAGTGAGATTGCAGCTGCCATAGAGCCCAACAGTTGCAGGACCTGTCGAGCAGGGACAATATTTCGAGAAAGTATTATCTGAAGCTGAGATCTTAGTTTTTGAAGTCTGTGAAGAGGTAGAGCAGCTATGCAGGAAGTTGTATCAAACTCTGCCCCGATGAACTCTAAGCTCTGAGTCAGAACCAGCTTTGATTTGTCTAAGTTTACAGAGATTCCTAGGTTTTCTGCCAGATTCAGAGTGTATGATATGGTATAGTAAATTACCACAAGGGTAAAGGAGGGGCTGTACCAACAATGGTACAAAGATTACCACAGAAAAAAATGTGTAGGAATAAAAGTCACAGAATCAAATAGAAGTAGAGAGAAAACTATTCTAAGGAAAAAATGAAGACTAGAGAGACTAAATAAGCATCAGTATAAAAAAATATGTATCATTTAGCTGAGAGAGCTGGCTTGGCATGTCTTGAGAAGTATGCAGCAAATGAGATCTGGAGAAAGGAGAACAGGAGCATTATGGTTAGGACTTAGCTCGAGAGTTTTTTGGCTAGAGCAAGCTTGTATATTGGTCGAGTCGGTTCCAAGGTCGGAACCCAAGTCCTGTCAGTAAGGAATGAATGAAGATTTACAACATGAGATAAAGTATTACAAAAAATCAAGGGAAATTATCTTAATTCTACAGACAATGTAATCAGTACAATTTTACACCCCCACCCAAGCAGCTAAGAACACAATATTGTATTAAGTTAATTTTTGCTTCTCTCCAGCCTTCTCATTACACTGTAAGGCCTATATTTATTACAACTAAGAAAAAGTACTTGTTTACATTAGTATCTTTAGACTATACAACAGTTACTGAAGAGTCCCCACTCAAATTTTTAATAATCCTGACTGTACATTATACAAAACTGCTTTACAATATAATATGCAGTTGATATCAAGACATGTTTTATACAAATAGTAAGTGCAAAATTGTTTTAGAGTTACCTTTTTCCCCTTAAGTGTCTTTACAAACATTAATGACAAAGTGGAGTATATGCTTTACAGTCAACTCAGAAGGTTAACAAAGTCAACAAAAGTCCAGTCTTTCTCAGCCATTTTTTCTTGAAAAGCCATATTTCACAAATGTGATTGATGCTTTACAGTGTCCCATTTATTTATCAATGTCAGTGCTGCTGGTCTTCTTCCTAATCAGCTCCATTTCCCATCACCAGACTCTGGTTTAAGTCCAATGTACTTTTGATTTTTCTAGTTAACTCCCATTTTTTCCTTCCTGTTTCTCAAGCATTCTCCTTTGGAATGCTGGAAATGGTTTCACTGGCAAAGTCTCTCTATGGCTTTGTTACTGACAGAAGAAAGAGAAACAGAGTCCCATTTTGCTTGCTGGCTCATTCTAGTGGACAAACTTTATTTGCTCCCTAGTCTATTCTGCATCAAAAATTGTCTTTTGATCTTCCAGGAAAAAATATTCTAAATACAGCTGTATGTAGTAACTTGAATCTCACACTTGTCTCTTGATATTCCCTGATTGCTGGGATAAACCCACTTCTTTTCTGCCTGATGTACTATGAATAAACATTTTCCCTTCTGCCATAGTTTTGTCAGGATCAATTCTTTATGCTAGTATGACTACATCTTTACTTGTATAGGTCTTGGCTGCTTTGTCATGACCAGATTTGGAGTACACACATGATGTGCTATTCTCAATTAAATCTTTCTGTGGAAGGCCAGTCCTGTTGCTTTGCCTTTCTCTGGATGGTTTCTGTTTTTGAAACAGCTCTTTTTTCTAAACTCAAAACATCTTTATTAAATTATCACTTATGACATAGGCAATCATACAGTTATATAAATGTAAACAAACCACAATGAAATACTTTCAGTTTCAAAAGTTATACATTAGTTATAAGCTATCATTCAACACTTGCCTTCCTCCATTATTACCATGATTCTACTACAAACTCTACCAGTGCTGGTTTCTCACATAGGATCCCACTATTTCTTTCTCCTTGCCTATACTCTGATATCAATCCTTGATAGGGAAGGCAAGCTGTAGCCTACAGTTTTAAAGAATTCTTGGCCACTTCCCATTCTATTCCTTTTCCCTAATTGTTTGCTCCCAATACTTTGGTTCCTTTGCCAGTTTTCCCCAGTAAATTCCATCTTGCTCTTGCCTATTCTCTGTACCCCTAATTAGAGTCATCCCTATTGCAGATCTCCTTTCTCAATGCCTGTGTTGGCTTAGTTCTTAGAATACTTTCTGCTACTTTATGAATACAATATTCTGCATGGTTACTGTAATTTTCCTTAAGAATCTGCATCAATATCCCCATCTCTCCTCATTTCTTGACCTTCACCCAATTTCTTCATCCCTTTCTACTTCCAGTTATAGCTTTCCTGCTTCTGCTATGTATGGGAGCCTTAACTGTGTAGCTCTGAAATACTCCTTCAAATTAGGTAATCTCAAACCACCTTGTTCTACTGGAAGATCAACTTATCCCACTTGACTTTTGCCCTCTTCCCCAGTAAAATTTTTCAATTCTTTATTAATCACTATCCATAACTTCTCATCTGGTTGATAAAAATATGTCTGACCAGTGTATAAAACTAATGGGACTAAAAACATTTTTACTGAATGTATCCTGATATCCATATCCATAAATCAGAAGTTCCAATTTCCCAGTTTTGTATTATCTTTTGTTTAGTCCCTTCCCACATATCCTTAGTTGCCATAAAAGAATCCTTTTTATTTATACTCCTAAGTCGTTCATTTGATCATGTCCTCATAAACATAGGTATTGCTGAATCAACTTCTGTGTGGGTACATAGCTTACAGTAATTGCTTTTGTTTTATCTTCATTCATTTTGTATCCCAAAAAGACATTAAACTGTCTCATAATGTTTCACAATACTGAAATGGAAATGCACTTTTCTGGTTTTATGAGCTATAAAATAATTTGCAAATAAAGCCAATTTTTATTCACTACCATACCAGTCATATTAGTATATCCTTGAATTTCTGAATACATTCTTTTCTTTGCTAATGGTTCTAAATGTAGTGCAAATAATACAGGGTAGATAGAGCATCCCCACCTGGTTCCTCTGCTCAAAAAAATAATCAGAGTGGAACCACCCCCTTTAATTTTCACCTCTGTTCCTTCATATATCATCCTGATCAACCTTATAATTTTATCAGGGAATGCAAATGCTTGCATTGCCTTACTCATAAAATCCTAGCTTTTTCTACACTGAGACTGACCAACAGCATTGGTATTTTCTTACATTCTGCTTCCCTCTGGATTGTCACTGTTCTATTAATGTTGTCAAATGTTTGCATCCCCCTACACAAAACCACAATCATCCATATTTATCAATTTGTCATCATCTTTGCCATTCTTTTAGCCATTATATACAGTTTATTAACCACGGCTTAGAATCAAAAAGGGCCTATATGAAGCTGGATCTGATGGGTATTTGTCTTTAGTTATTGCAGCCACCACCATTTTCTTCCAAGATGCCAGTACTTCTCTTCCTTTTAAAATACTGTTAAACAAAACCTTCCAGATCTGTATCACTTTCTTCCCTCCTAGCTTCCAAACTTCTACAGGAATATCATCTAGTCCTGGGGACTTTTTTTTAGATCGGTTGTGCATCATCATTTTTATCTCATCTCCTCCTATCTTAACTGTCGCAATTTTTTTTTGGATATGTTAAACATCTTTGAGTTTTCACTTGTGACACAGGCAAACATGTTTAAATAAAAGTACTCAAACCATCTTAAGTTCACATTTGCAAACATTATACATCACAAATATTGTTATACATCATATAGTCTAAGCAACATTACATAAATTATTCAATTCCTGCCTTCTCTTTTTTTAACGAAACATCTTTATTAAATGATCACTTATGACATACACAATTGTACATTTATATAAATGAAAGAGAACTACATTGACATAATCCCAGCTGCAAGCATTTTTACATCACAAACTACATTGACAGTCCTAGCGCAAACATTCTATTATCACTTATAATCTACCCAAATCATTGTCAAACATTACATAGCTCATTAAAGTCCTGCCTTCTTTTAAACCTCATTCCTCTCCTGTATGTACTGTTCCCACAATTCCCATTTGTTGCTCCTACCTTTTTCTAAAGATCCCAATTCCAGTTGTTTTATTTCTGTTACTATATTCACTACTTCTGGTACAGTTGGTTTAGACTTTTATTTCCATTTTCTAGTAATTGCTTTTTTTTTTGGCAGCCACCATAATTAGGCTCAGCAAGGCCTTACTATGCCTAGGCAATTCTGATTCTGCATCATACAGTTTAAATGCAAACAATGCACTCAGCAGTCAGCACATAAAACATCATACACGGAGGTACTCACCAGAAACCAACCTAAAAGCCAGAGACCTTCCAAACACAAACATGCTACATCTAATACAGCACTTACAGCACTCAATACACATAAAAACACAAGTGTCTCACCAAATAAAACCCTAAGGCAAAGCACATCTAAACCAGATTGCTAGTCATAGATGGCTCCATTGTGAGACACACAGATGTCCCACTCACCAGGCTGGACAAGGAGAAGGTTACAGTTAGTGGTCTATTGGGTGTTAGGATCAGTCAGATCACACATGCACTCAAGTCTCTCAACAAGTACAATTATGACTCCATCATAGTTCATATGCTGATATGAATGACTTGAGACATACCTCACTGGACTATATGAAGAGAGACATGATTGAGCTCTATGAATATGTGTCCCAGGCAGGTATGTCCCTAGTCTTGAGCAGCATTCTACACTCACCTAGGATATACCACAACATAAACAAAAAATGATAGACTTCAACAATTAGCTTAGTTTCTGGTGTCACTCTAAGTGGATCCAGGTCCTGTCAGCCTGGGATGACATAGCTGATAGACTCTGCTGCTTTGCCAGAGATGGTCTTCACCTGTCACCTCTAGGCTTTCGGTTACTGGCTAAGGCACTTGCCACCCCCATAGTGCTTTTTAGGCAAAGTCTCAAGAACAAAATTTCCAATATAAAATATCACTCACAAATAAATTTAAGATTATGCTGCTAAATGCTAGGAGTTTAAATCAGAAACTGCACTCTCTGGAAGCTCTCCTCTCCCAGGGGTATGTTGACATTTTGGTTCAAGGCTGCACAGAGTACCCCAGCCTTGCAAGGTTACAATGCCTTCGACACTTTCAGAATGCAAAATGAATGTGTGAGAACCAAAGGAGGAGGAGTATCTATCTTCAAAGATACATAAACCTGTAGAATTGATAGACAGGAAAACTTCATGGAGTTACTCCAAGTTCAACCAACTGTGGACAAGACCCCCCCCCCTTCATGTCATCGTTAGCTATAGGGCCTCTTCAATGAACCAAGACTCCCACGCTACTTATTTGGACCTACTTGAGTCAATCAAATTACAACCAAACACCCTATTCATGGGCAATTTTAACTATCCCTCCATTGATTGGGAAACTTGCACAAGTACCAACATGTTCACACAAATGTTGCTGAACTTTGTTAACACTGATGCCCTGGAACAAATACTTTGCAACCTCACAACGATCTCAAATATGTTTGACTTGGTCCTCACCAACATGGGTGACCGTTGCACCACAAATATAGGAGCCTCACTGGTTACATCTGATCACAAATCAGTCACATTTGAAGTAGCTATAACACCTGAACCCCTCATGTGAAATCAGGCTAAAAAATTTCACCAAAGCTAATTATGCTCTTCTAAGAGATGGGATAAATAATTTCCAAGCTCCTGTTCCCAAAGATGGCATTGACAACTATACTAAGGTATACACACATGCCCTGTACAAATACTTACACAAATGTATTGACACATCTGTACCTGATAGGATCAAAACAAGATCAAGAAAAAACAAGCCTCCCTGGTGGACATCTAGCATTAATAAGTCATACAAAAATAGGAAGAAGGTGCTGTCTAAAAATAACACTGGACTGCGCAGTGGTGCAGCGGTAGCATTGTCGCCTCACAGCAAGAGGTTCTCCGGTTCAATTCTCGGCAGGGGTACCTTCTGTGTGGAGTCTGCATGCCCTCCCTGTGTTTGTGTGGGTTTCCTCTGGGTACTCTGGTTTCCTCCCACATTACAAAGGCATGTATATGGAGTGTTTCTCCCCAGGCCTCTGCTGAAAATTGGCTTCATTCCAAGTTGGACTTTCCCGGTAAACAAATGTTAAATAAATAAAAGAGAGCGGTCCCAGCACTGGAAGAATATCCTCCTCTGCTTGAACAAACAAATAAGACAACTTTTAAAATCCTCTAAGGGCAACTTTGAAAAAAATTAGCAACCATAGCTAAGGAAAACCATTAGGCACCCTTCAGCTATATCCATAACCTAAAAGGTAGGACCCAGATGTGTGCTGAACTAGCTGTGGATGGCATCACACACACACTGATCCTTTGAAAATAGCTAACTTATTAGCCAACAGGTTTGGTGAAAATTTCATGCCCCTATCCTCTCCAAACACTCCACAAAGCATTCGCTGTACATCCCCCCACCTTGCATCTCCAAAGAGCAAGTCATTACTGCTCTTCCCAAGGCCAAAACCACAGCCTCTATGGGACCGGATGGCATCCTAGGTTGCATTTTACATGGTCTAAAACATGACTTAGCAATTCCATTAGGTACTCTTTTCAACCACAGCCTGAGTACTGGTTTTGTTCCTGCTGAATGGAAAACAGCAACCATTATCCTACTTCATAAAGGGGGGTACAGCAACAGACCCTGGAAACTACAGCTTAACCAGCCTTATCTATAAGGCCATGGAATGCATCATCATGAACCTTATAAGGATATAGATGATCTCCAAACCCTTGATCTGACACAGTTTGGTTTTGTCAGAGGCAAATCATACCTGTTAATCTTGGTGGACTTTTTTGAAAATGTCACCAGAGCCATAGACAAGGGCAAATCTGTGCAAACAGCCTACCTTGACTTAGCCAAGGCCTTCAACACAATCTCACATTTAGGCATCATTGATAAACTCTCCCAGTTGAATATCAACCCTTATGTCATCAAGGATTGCTAACTGGCTCACTGACAAATCACACTCAGTCATAGATGTGGACTTTGCCTCAACTAGCAGACCTGTCACCAGTGGGATTCCAAAGGGGTCAGTGCTGGTCATCCTATTGTTTGGAATATACTTCTCAGAAGTTCAGGTCAAAACAGAGGAGCTGCGGTGGACTATGTTTGCTGATGACTGTAAACTAGATGCAATCATTGAATCCCCAAACAATGTCAATATACTTCAAGAGGGACTTACACAAACCAATGACTGATGCCAAAGTAATGGACTCAATGCTAAAAAATATATTATCACCCTTCGGTAAAAACAATATCCTGCAGATTCTTACATAAATAATAATACCCTAATTAACAACTCAGTAGTGAGAGATTTGGGGATGCAAGTTGACTATAGCCTAAACTTTGACTACCATGTGTCTACTGTGGTAAGGAAGGCATTCTATATCATGCATCTCATCAGCAAAGACATTGCCTCAAGAGCTAAAGAGATCATAACATCCCTATACTGAATTCTCAGCAGGCCAATAATTGTGTACAATGCTACCTTTGATATGTACCTTACCAGGTACCTGCAGCAATTTGAGAGAACTCAGAGATTTCTAACCAAGAAAATTCAAGGTCTTCAGCACATGTCATAAACTGACAGACTGAAGTCACTGTCACTGAAAATAAAAAAAAATAAAAAACAAACAGCTTCTGACAAACGCTAACACAATGAAAGCTGTGGTTGTGGTTTCGAATGACAATACAGGTGTAGCTTTCTAGTTTTGATAGAGATGTTTTCACTGAATGTTTAATACAAGATATTCATTGAATATAAAGAACCATCTTAGATATATAATATCATATATCATTTCATTAATTCCCATCTTTTGAAGCATTAATGTCAGGAGACATAAAGTGTTGAACTATACAACTTTTGTACAGTTGATTTTACTAAAAAATAGGTCTTTTTGGAATACCCAAGACACATAAACAACTTATTTGATGGCATGAGAGGAGTGAATTGTGTTTGTGTTTATAGTAATTTAAAATTAAATTTTATTTTTATTCCATAGATATAGATGATTTAATTTTTATAATAGAAAAAAAATAACACAGTATGAATTTTTTCAAGGAGGATAATAATTTATCATCTAACTATTTGAAATTTACTAAAGTAATATTGGTACAACTGTCACTGTATTCAGTAGCATACAGACTACTTGGAGGAGACTTGTGCTTGGCCTACAGAGCAGTGTTGGATCCACACCTAATGGAAATGCTGTACATTTGCAAGTCAAATAGGACAAGAGTCACCCTCTCCAGGGACCTTTACCTGGCCTGCAATATAAATAGGACCTGCTGAAGAGACAAATTTGTCTCTCAAAGGTTGCCACTCCTCTGGAATAAGCTACTAATTCACATCAAACAAAGCTCCTCTAAGATTCTGTTTAAGTGTAGTCTGGATGACTGGATGGGAAATCGTAAATTCCTGCTGTGACTTCACCTATGACTCGCCTAGATATAGGCAGTCATGACTAAATAAGATCTTGAGTTTAGGCAAGATCCTTTATATTGGGTTTTTGTAGTATTTTATTGGGTACACACGGCTAGGCTTTTAAAGACCTTCAGGCCAATAGAAAAATAGTTTCCCTAGTTACACCAATTTGCTCACCCAGTATTTCCAACAGAGTAGTCTACAGGGAATATTTAAATTCTGCCAACTCATTACACCCCCAGAAAATATGTTCCCAATTACCTCTCTCTTCCCTGTCACACCTCCAACATTTGCTGTCTACAAGAGGAAAAATTCTCTGAAGTCTACTCATGGTATAAAAATATCTATGTAAATATTTGCAAGCAAAAATGCTAAATCTTCTAAATTTTGTTGTAATTTTGGGAGACATACATATATCCCCCATTATTTCCTTGTGACTTGCTTATTCAATCTCTCTTTCCAATCCTTTCTAACCTCCTCTGATTGATTCTTATTTCTTATATTTATGCAATAGTTTATATGCACTAGTAATTATTCCTTTTTTAATGGCAGCGTCTGTCCTATATTCTACTAAAAACCCTACCAGTGTTGTTTTTTCATTTAGGGCCTCTCTATTTCTCTTTGCCTATGCTCTGATATCAATCCTTGATAGGGAAGGCAATCTCTAAACTGCAGTCCAAGTAAATTATTGGCGTCTTCCCATTCTATTACCTTTTCCTCTCTAATTATTTACTCCCAAAACTTTGGCTCCTTTGCCAGCTATTTCCAATAAATTCCAGCCCTCTGTTGTCTGTATCCCCAGTTGCAGTCATCCCTATTGGCAGAATCTCCTTTCTATATTCCCCTGTTAGCTTAGTTCTTAGAATACTTTCTGCTACGTTATGAATACAATATTCTGCATGATTGCTGTTATTCTCCTTAAAGACTTGCATCCAAAATCCCAGTCTCTCCTAGCTCTCCTCATTTCTTGATCTTCCCCCATTCCATCATCATCCCTTTCCAGTTTGAATTATAGGTTCTGCGTGTGCTATGTATAAGAGCCTTAACTGTGCAGCTCTAAAATACCCCTTCAAATTGGGTAATCCCAATCTACCTTGTTCTTTTGGATGAATAAGCTTATCCCACTCGACTCTTGCCGTCTTCTCCTTCCAGACAAAATCCTTCAGACCTTAATTAACTGCTATCCACAACTTCTCCTCTGGTTGATAAAAATATGCCTCACCTATGTACAAGACTAGGGCAGCTAAAAACATTTTAACTGTTTGTATTTTACTATCAATATCCATATAACAGAGCTTCCAATTTCTCAGTTTTTGTATTATCTTTTTAGTCTCTTCCCACATGTCCTTAGCTACCACACTGGAATTGTTTTAATCCATACTTCTGAATACTCAATTTTATTATGTCCCATAAATATGGATATTGCTGAACTAATTCATGTGTGAGTATATAATTTGCTGCTATTGCCTTTGTTTCAGATTCATTATATTTTGTATCCCAAAAAGATTTGAAACTGTCTCAAAATGTTCCACAGCACTGTGATGCCCTTTTCTGGTTTTGGCAGGTATAAAATAATATCATCTGCAAAAAGAGACAGCTTTTCTTCACTACCATACCAATTATATCCTTGAATTTCTGTGCCCCATATTTTCTTTGCCAAAGGTTCTAAATATAATACAAAGGTGAACGAGGATACCCTTCCTGGTTTCCCTGCTCAAGTAGAAACTATCAGAGGACCACACCCATTTAAATTTTCACCTCCGATCCCCCATATTTCCTGCTAATCAACCTTGTAATTTTATCAGGGAATGCAAATGCATCCATTGCCCTGCTCATAAAGTCCCAGCTTACTCTGTCAAATGCTTTTTCTCCATCAGGACCCACCAACAGTAGTGGTATTTTCTTACATTCTGCTTCCCTCTGGATCATCAGTGCTCTCTGTTAATGTTATCAAATGTTTGCCACCCTCCACAAAATCACATTGATCCATATCTATCAATTTTGGTATCACTTTTGCCATACTTCTGGCCATTATAAACACTTTATAATCATGGTTTAGTATTGAAATGGGGCTGTATGAAGCTGGATCTGATGCATCTTTACCCTCTTTAGGTATTACAACTACTACTACTTTCTTCTAGGATGTTGGTACTTCTCCTCTTAAACTAAACCTTCCAGATCTTTATCAGTTTTTCCCTTCTAGCTTCCAAACTTCCACAGGATTACCATCTCTTCCTGGGGACTTTCTTGTAGACTGGTTATACCTCACTATTTTTATCTCATCTTTACCTATCCTGTTAGTAATTTAGCCTTGTCTACCTCTAACCTTGTCATATTTCATTTTCCCATTAACATTTCCATTTGTATCTTTTCTCGGTTTACATATTCCTCTGCTTTATACAGATTTTCACAAAATTTCCAAAATATTTCTAATACCTCTACAGGAAAATCATACTCTATAAAAATAGTGCTATTAAGAAAATTTTTTGTTTTACTTACAGTTAACTTCTTCCCTCCTCTTCCCCTCCCCTAAGTATTTTTCAAAATATTAATGACATGAAGTAGGGCATATACTTTAGAGCCCCCCACAAGTCCAACACAGTCCAAAAAATATAATTATTGCTTTGTAATCCCATACTCATCAATTTCCAAGTTACTGGTTTTATTCTTGTTCATCTCCATCTCCCAAATTCTGTCTCTGCTTCATTTGCAACATACTCTCAATACTTCTAGTCAGCTCTCTTTTGAAGCTGATTTTCCTCTGTATTTCTTTTTTCCAGGCATCCAAGTAGTGCACTCTCTAGCCAGTTACTGAAATGTACCCAGATGCACAAAGGTCCACTGACCTTCCCTGGTGAGTTTCTGTTACCACACTGAGAGAGCCAGAATTAAGCTGTTACTCAATGTGAAGCCATCTTGGAAGTTCCTAACTGCTAGCAACTGAGATTCAGCTACCTCTATCCTTGACATGTTAAATTCTTCCAAAAACATTTCCAGTTTTACATTTCTTTATTTCCACTTTTCTCTACTTTACACAGATGTTCATAAAATTTCCAAAATGTTTCTAATACCTGTACAGAAGCTCTGGTTATTTTCCTTGTTACAGGCTCTCCAAGCTTGGCAACAACCTTTCTACTTTCTGTTTGCCTGACCCATTGAGCTAAAAGTTTTTGCTCTCTGGGGGTTATTATCAAAAACAGTTGCTTAACAATCTTTCTAAACTCATGCATATGATCAAGGTGGTCCCTTATTTTCTCTTTAGGTCTCTGCAACTCTCTCTCTTCTTGTTCTGTGAGATTCCTCCTGTTCTGCAATTAGGCTTGCCACCCCTCCGTTTTTTTTCCGGACTATCAGGAAATCAAACTGATTCTCCGGTAGTCCGGAAAACACTGTACAAACTCCGGTATTCTGTTTCAAAAAGGAAACAGACTATCAGAGTTTGTAAATCGGCTGATTTACTATGCTTTTTTTACAGAAAAGCATAGTAAATCAGCCAAAAGCAGGCGGCGGGAATGAAAAAAGAGGGCATTCCCATTGAGTGATGCTGTCGTGACATCACAAAATAGGAGGTATGTTGGCGGGAGAGGGGGTTGGGGTGGGCGGGGTTACTGGTGACGCGAGGGGCGTGGCTTTGCTCCGGTTTTAGCCGTGAAGGAAGGTGGCAACCCTATCTGCAATACTTCAGTCTTTGTCATTCCCTCTAAGTAATTATTGTTTCTTCTTAACCATATCTCACTTTCTTATATTTCCACCCTATTTTTAAACCCCACTTTAATTTTATCCCACTCCCTAGCTATATTTTCAGAAGAAATTTCTATCTTCTGTAATAACTCCCACTGCCCACTCCTTAACATTTTCTCTTTATCAGATAGGTGGGGAAGTGCCAGTGTGTCATTTTTATTTAATTACCCTGTATGTTTATTTTAGTTATTATTGGAGTGTGATCTGAAATAGTTATTTGATGTTGATCAAAACTTTCAAGTAAATGCACATGGCTCCTTTCTCTCTTGCCTAGCCCAGTTTTTGTAGCTTTGGGAATATGTAAATTCTCTTCAAACTCCTACTACCGAATTCACATCTTCCAGACTAAATATTTTCATAAAGCTCTTCAAAAATCTACCTTCTTTCATTAAATTTCCATTACAACCCCCCCCGATATATCCTCACTGTTGCAAATCTTATTCCCATCCTGCAAGTAACATTGCCTGTGGGAAGCTGATCATTTCTCCTAGAATTTTCTTAAGCTCCACTGCAGCAGTTTTAGGTGGAATATAACTACATGCCACTGTAGTCCTCCCTCCTCCCCTTGCCAGTAGCCCCTTAGTACTACAAATCTACCATTACTATTTTGTATTCCTTGTTCCACCAGTATTGGTGCTCCTCTCACAATTAATATAAGTATCTCACTTTTTCTTTGTCCCTGATATTCCTCTGAATAGCCATCCTGAAATCCTTTCTTTATCAAATTCACATGCTCAGTTCTTTCCAAATGTGTATTGTGTAGCATAGGTATTTGCACTCTGCATTTTTAATATAGTTTAAGACTTTTTCTGTTTTGTATATGTCTATGAGACCATTCACATTTAAAGATAACATGGAAAGTGTCATCATAAGAAGTTATTATTCTTACCTGTTAGAACAGCTTTTTTTTTTTTGGAACTGTCTAGTGTCATGATAAGTTATTATTCTTACCTGTTATAACAGCTTTTTTTGGAGCTGTCTAGTTTCAGCTTTTGTGTTATATGCATACACTAATGTGAGGCAGGTTAATGTTTTAAACAGGTCTTTCCTGACATATCCATTTGAACCTGTGACACTTAAAAAACTTTTTATTGAAAATCCTAAAAAAATAATAAATAAAAACACCACCTCCAGTACACTCCCAGGCTTTATTCTCTTTTTACAATGCTGTGCCTACATTTCTTAAAATTGCACAAGAAAGACAGAAAATAAAACAATAGGGGCACCTGTTTACTTTAGTATCCTGAAAAAGCTTTACAATATTCCACGCAGTATACATCATGTATTATAAAATGCTGGTAAAATGTTTTACAGTTAATTATTTCTTTCCTCTTCCCCTCTCTTAAATGTTTTTGATACATTAATAACATGAACTGAGGCATATGCTTTGGAGTCCCTCACAAGTTTGTCAAAAAAGTCCAAGATTATCTTTTTCTGTCATACTTAACAAATGTAAGTAACGCTTTGCAATCCCTCATTTTTCATCCATTTCCAAGTGGCTGGTTTTCTTCCTGTTGATATCCAGCTTCCAAATCCAGTCGCTGATTCATTTCCAACATACTACTGGTTCATCTAACTAGCTCTTGGGCTTTTTCTGTCTCTCAAGCATTTTCCTTTGAAGCATTGGAAAAGATTTTACTGGTATGGTCTCTTTATGGGCTTTATTATCAGAAGAATAAAGAAGCAAAATCCCCTTTCTGTTTGATAGCTCATTTTTTGTAGGACAAATTTTTGTATTTCCTTCTTAGCATGTTCTGAATCAAAGAAATATTTTGACCCTCCAGGAAAAAAGTATTCTGAAAATAGCTAGATACAGCAACTTGAATCTCACACCTGCTTCTCAACATTCCCTGATTGCTGGAATACATTTACTCTGATTCTACCTGTTGTACAGTGAGCAATCATTTTCCACAAACACTCATTTGTCTCCAACTTTTAGTAGTTTGCCCTTCTCCCTCATTTTTGTCAGAATTAACTCCTTTTGCTGCTAGGATTGCAGTTTCACTATTAAAGGTCTGGGCTACTTTCTGATGACCAGGTTTGGAGCATGCACACTATGTGCCCTTTCAATTAACTCTTGGTGTGGAATACCACCAATCCAGTTACTTATTTGTGCTTTCACAAAATTAATAGTCTGTTACTTCCAATTTCTCTGGTACAGCAGAAAATCTCAGGTTTTCCCTATGTGCATGTGTCCACTAATTCCACCATTTTTTGAAACATCTCTTCTTGAGCAGTCTCATAATCAGACAGCCTTTTCTTCATTTCAACTTCGGCTTTTTGCAGTTTTTTTTCAAGCTCATCTGAATATCTTTTTAAAGCTTCTTCCATTTTTTCCAGCCTATTATTTTTGAGTTAATATACACCTTCAGTGTTTTGCTTAATCAACTCTGAGCACATCTTACTTAATTTTTCCTTCTGGATTATTGGAAGTTATGTCTTGCATCAAAGCTGTAGCTTGAACACCTGCAGGATTTTTCCCAGACAGTATTTTTTTCCTCACCTTTGTGACTGATTTTCTTTCAGGTTCACTGAATTCCTTTTTTGCTGGCATCCTGACGATGCACTTACTAGCCATTTACTGAAATTTACCCAGAAATGACAAATTTACTGACTCTTTTTAGAGTTTCTGTTTTCATAATGGGAGAGTTGAAATTAAGTTATTACTTAGTGTGCAGACATCTTGGAAGTTTTGAATAGGTCTTCTTGAGGTTCCTCATGCTTAGCCTTTTCTTCATTTCAACCTCTGACTTTTTGTAGATTTATTGGTTCATCTGGATAGCCTGTTAAAGTGGTTTCTGTTTTTCTGGTCTTTATTTGATTTGATACATTCCTTCAGTGTTTCATTTAAACACCAATGAGTCCATTTGAGTTATTTTTCTGTAAATTACTGGAAGCCATCTCCTATACCAAATCTGAAACTTGAACTGCATTTTGCCAAACAGCTGCAAGACTGTTAACACCCTAAGTTTATTTTACTATACTCAGTTTCTAGTTGATGTTCCCTCAGGTTTTTCCAAATATCTTCTTTGCTGTATCCAGGCAGTGTAATTCATAACCAGTAAATGAATGTCACTCAAACGGATACAAATTAAAATAAAAAAAGTAAAACTATTAACTCTCAAATCAACCTGTTAAATCAGTGTGCAGTCATCTTGGCAGTCCTCAACCATCATATTATCTTGGCAGATCAATTCTAACACTTCTCCCAAGAATGTTTCCTTATACAGCACAAAGCACACCAACAGTGCAAGGTTAAAACACTTTCCACATATTTATACCAGCTACTACACACACATGGGCTAAAGGTGGAGGTGTCTCGAGTTACATGAAAAATAAATATACCTCAAGGCTGGTCAAAGAGGACAATGCACATGAACTACTCCATGTTCGAATTACCATAGGCAAAATCCAATACCACTTCCTTGCAAGCTATAGCTGCCCCTCTATGACCCAAGAAACCCATACCATGTATTTAAGCATACTGGAAACACTCCTCACACATCTAACCCAATACCACATTCATAGACAACTTTACCCCACTATTAACTGAGAATCCTATATGACACTAAACATACAGGCACAAAGATTCCTGGATTTTGTAAACACAAACTCCCTGGACCAGATAGTGAATACACAAACTAGGGGTGCAACCATATTGGATCTAGTCCTCAGTAATATGGGAGAGTACTGCACACCCTACAGTGCAATGTCTTCTCTGGTAAGATCAGACCACAAAATGGTCTAATTCAAAGTAAAAATAAAACCTGGACCCCCAGCTAACCTTGAAACATTCAGAAACTACACAAACGTCCTGCTATTAAGTGATAACCTGGCAAACTCTGAAGCCCTCATAAACCAGAACACCACTGTCCATGCAGAAGTGTTCACAGAAGCCCTATACAAGCATGTTAATAGCTGCATAGAGGCAGCTGTACCCACCAGGAAGTACAGAACTAACTCAAAAATCAAGCCACCCTGGTGGAATCACAAAATCAATAGGCTGCATAACAGAAGGAAGAAAATCGTGGGAAAAATGAGGAGGTGCAGCACCCAGCAGGATAAAAGCACTCTCATCAAACTAAAACAACTCAGAGGACAAATAAAGTCTACTAAAGCCAAATTTCAGGTAAATTTGGCCTCCCAGGCCAACAACAACCATAGGGCATTCTTTAGCTATTTCCACAACCTCAAAGGCAATACAAAATTGTGTGCAGAGCTCATTGTAAATGGAACCATCTATACTGAGCAGAAGATATAGCAAACCTACCGGCCAACAAATTCAGCTCCAACTTTACCTCTCTTTCTCCTTCAACCTTCCATCAAATACAACTCCTCCTGCTATCACTATGGAACAGGACCTTAACGCTCTAAGGCAAAGCACTGCATCAATGGTCCCAGACAATATCTCAGGATGCCTTTTAAATAGCATAAAACATGACCTATCAGGGCCTCTGGAATTGCTATTCAACTGTAGTTTCCAAACAGGTTTCATGCCTCATGAATGGAGAACAGCAACAGTCATCCAACTGCACAAAGGTGGGCCATCTACAGACCCTGGAAAATACAGACCCATAAGTCTCACTAGTCTTATATGAAAAGCCATGGGAGGAATTAGCATGGAAATGGTCAATAATGATATGGTAATCCTCCAGACACTTGACCCAACCCAGTTTGGTTTCATCAAGGGCAGGTCGTGCCTACTCAACCTGGTGGACTTCTTTGAGAGTCACCAAAGCAATGGATGAGTGCAAAATGGTTCACATTGCCTACCATGACCTAGCCAAGCCATCTGATCAGCTCTGACCTTGGAATCTTCTTCCAGAGCTTTGGATCCGAGGCTCTGACTCCTCCCCTACTCATACTTTTCCTCCTGCCTAATTTACCTCATATTGAGTTTGCTGACTATAAAGAAGTCTACTTGAAAAGTATAATAAACCCTGTAGATAAAGTCAGTAGCTTACTAAACATGTCATTATGGAGGATATTACCTAAAGCAGATGAGATCTTGGTTAAGGCCTGTCTGAGCACCCAGAAGTTTGTAGATGGCAATTTGGAAGAGGAAAAGAGGGATGATGAAAATAAAGCAACTTGCATCTATCGTTATAGTAAATACATAACTTTCATATCCAGTGTTGTCTGCTTTCATTCAATTAACTTGAGGGACAGTTTCACAAACTGCCTAAAAAGACTCGGGTGGTATTAAGGAAGAGCATTCCTGAGAATGACAGAACCAAAGGATGTTTGAGCTCTAGACTGCACATCCAGTTTGTAATAAGATATAAATGTTTGAACTATTGACCAAGTTGCTGCTGCACAAATGTCATCAATGGGAACTCTTTTCAAGAATGTTATGGAAGTAGCCATTGTTCTAGTGGAATGTGATTTTGGTTTCAAATGCAGGGATAAAACCCAATCCTTATATAAAAAGAAAATACAGTCTGAAAGCCACTATGAAATTGTAACTTTTGACACAACTTACAAGTTTTGCTTTAGAAAAGGGCACACATAGTTGGTATGACTTTGTAATACCTTTGGTACACTGCAAGTAGAATCTGAGCTGTCTGTGAACGTCTAAGGTATGAAGCAGATGTACATCTTTGTTAAAGAAGTAATGAACAAGACCGGTAAATCAATTTATTAGTTATGTACTTACCATAACTTGGTAGCTGTGTTGTCCTCTTCCCATTCTGCTTCACGTATGGGTCTGGGATCCAATCCTCAGATCCGACTTGGCCACCTCCCACAGAGTTCAGGTTCTAGGCTCAAACTCCTCCCCTACCCATAATCCTCTGCCTCTGGACCAACCTCCTCAGACTGAGTTTGTTGCCCCAATAATCAGAATAGGAAAGAAAAGACAACCAAGGGCTCAATCTGGAACCAAGGTCTAAAGTTTAAACAGAAGCTGTTCTAGCTCCTCTAGAACCAAATCTAATTCTGAGAGAGATGGTTGGGAGGGAAGGTGAAGCAGAATAAGAGGAGGTCAACACAGATACCATGTTATGGTTAAGTACATAACTAATAAATCCAATGTTGTCCTTCTCATTCTGCTTCATGTATTGGTCAGAGTCCCTAGCTACATTGTTTCTTGGGTGGCCTCAAGGAAGGATATGCCAGAGCACCAATGAACCAAAGGACATTCTGCTCCTGGACATGACATCTAATTTATAGTGGGTCACAAAGATACAAGAGTTAGACCAAGTGGCTGCAGCATGAATGTCATCAATGGGAATCCTAGATGAAAAAGCAGCTGACGCAGCAATGGACCTTGTGGAGTGAGCTTTTGAAAGACCAGGCAATTGCCAACCATTCTTTTCATAAACAAAGGAAATACAGCTAGTAATCCATTTTGCAATTGTCACTTTTGAAAGCTCAACCCTTACGATTAGGAAAAAATGAAACAAATAACTGTTCCAATTTTCTAAACTGCTTTGTCCTATGGAGGTAGATATGGAGCTGCCTGTGAACTTCTAAGGAATGTAAAAGCCATTCCCTTTTGTTATAACAGTTAGGAAAGAGCACCAGTAACTGAATGCATTGATTTATATCGATAGAAATAGCCACTTTGGCAAGAATGAAGGGTTAGCACAAAGGGAAACCTTACCCTTGTGAAAAATGATGATGAGCTTGCAACTCAGATACCCTTTTTGCTGAAGTAATGGCAACAAGAAAAGCAGATTTCCATGACAAAAACTTCAAGTCACAACTCTTAACTGGTCTGAAGGGACTCTCGGTCACGGCTTGCAGAACAAGAGTCAAATCTCACAGAGTAGTATCTTTGAATCTTTGACAGGAGGCCTCAGAAAAAAAAATACCTTTCATGAAGGTTTTACATAACCTATCAGAAGCAACAGACCATGAAGGTAATCCTGAATGAATGGAAATTGGATATGGCCACCAACTGAAGTTTAATGGTCGCAAAACTAGAACCTTACTTATGCAAAGATTCTAGCAGCAACAGAACAGAGGGAATCAGACCTGAAAAGGGGTCACTGATATTGATGACTGCCCAAATCGAAAACATTTTCCATTTACTTTTGTATACCTTCATAGCAGACACTTTGAGAGGCCAAGAGGATAGCTTTGACCAGGGAGGAGAACCTGGACTCTCTAGCAATCATAGGAACTGGAGAAATGTGGTTAACTTGCCAGTGGAGATTGGGGTGGCATCTCAACATCAGGTGAGAAAGGTGGTCCGGTTTGGGTTCCAGCATCCATGAAGAATGTTTGAGATGAGAACAGAGGAAGGGGCACCACACCTGAGGATAAAATGGGACAATGAGGATCACTGTGCACTTCAACTGTTTGGCTTTCTGGAGAAATCCTGGCATCAAAAGAAGTGGAAAATAGGCATACAGGAGTCCTGGATTCCAATTGTGGACCCAATCATCCCTTGGGGAACCCCCTGAAGGGGGAGGTCAGAGTGAAGAAACTGCTACATTTGCTGTTGCAAGGGGATGCAAACAGGTCACAGCAGGGAAGACCCCAACAGTCAAATATCTTGCTCGGTACTGACTGATAGACCCCTAGTGAGGCATCATAATAGAACTGATGAGCCTGTCTGCCAGCACAATGGATTTCCTAGTACATGTGTTGCAAGTAGAAAGCAGTTCAAAGATATTGCCCATTCCCGGACCCTCATGGCCTCTCTGCAGAGAGGGTACGAATCCTTGTTTGTTGATGTAGCAGACTACTGACATGTTGTCTGAGTGAATAGCAACAGTCCCTGGAGGGAGAACGTCCTGAAAGGTTTGCAACAACAAAAGGACAACTCTCATCTCTAAGACGTTGATATGCAGGCTGGTCTCTATAGGAGTCCATGTGGCTTGGTCCATCCTCCCTTGGAAATGCCCCACCACCACCACCCTAGATGGGAAGCATCCATGGTCACAGTGGCTGAAGGTAGGGAGAGAGTGAAAGGCTTGCCGATTGCAAGATTTTCCCCACCACTGTAGATGAGACTTGTAAATGCTTGTGAGTCTGATAGGAGCAGATAGGGGCTGATGCAGAAAAGACCATTGAACAGATAGCATCCATTGCAGAATGCACATACAGTTCCTGGCTAGCAGAACCAGAAGTATGGTGGCTACCACAGATCCCAGAGCTCTTAGAATCAACCTAGCAGGAGAAGAAAGGTTCAGAATGGCTTGAACTTGAGATTTCAGAGTGTTGCTGTTATGTTGTGGCAAGGCAGGTATTTGAGTACAAGTGCTCAGTTGTACTCCAATGAACTCCAAGGTCTGAAACGCAAAGGTTGTGACTTGTCCAAATTTATAGTGATGCCTAGAAGTTGAGAAGGATGGAAAAGATAATCTCTGGCCTGACAAAGCTGATGCTAAGTGGGGGCAGTCAGAAGCCACTCATCCAAATACGGGAATACCCGAAACCTTCACAGTCGGAGATGAGCTGCAACCACTGCCATACACTTGTAAACACCTGGGGGCTGTGGTGAGACCAAAGGGCAGGGCTCAAAATTGGAAGTGACTGGCTCCCAGACAGAAGCTCATATGGCTTCTGCAGCATCTATTTTTTATGTGACAGTACGCAACCTTGAAAACTACTGAGCACATCCAATCATCTTTCATCAGCAATGGTAGCATGGACTGAACCATCACCATCCGAAATTTGGTCTTCTTGACATACAAGTTGAGATTGTTTAAGTCTAGAATGGACCTTAGGTCCCCTGTTTTCTTTGGCACTAAAAGAAATGGCAGTAAGTTCCGAACCCTTTCTGATAGGTTGGGACCGCTTAGATGACTCTCTTTTGCAGCAATGTGGCAATTTTGGTAGTTGCTAACTCCCTCTGACTGGGTGTAATGTCAGAGAGCGTCTTCAGAACATTTGGAGGAGGAAAGGAAAAGGGAAAGCAGTAGCCTCTGGAAATAATGTTTAGCACCCAATCATTAGTCGTGATTTGGGCCTAGGTGCTTCAGGGCAGCAAAAAAAATGACGCCCCCACTGCCTCCAGAGAAGGACAGTCAGGCAGTGCCTCAGAAGAGCTGAAAGGGCTTTTCGGGAAAGGATTCCCTAAATCTCTGGTTTTGTGGGCCTCCTCTGCCTCTAGGGCAGCGTCTCCCATTATAGCATCTTCCTCTGCCCCTGAAGGAGAACTCTCCACTTTGGTCAGGAAAACAGCCTTCTAACTTATGGAACCAAGTCTTCTTAGCCCCCTCTGATTCCTAGAGTAGGTACGTTGATGGGTAGAAAACTTAATCACCATGGCAGACAAGGTCTTACCTTCTTGCTCACAGTGGGTCAGAGTGTCTAACAGATGGTCTGAACAGAGAAGAACCATCAAAGGCGGCATTGACAAAAGACATCTTAAAGGCTCCGTGAAATTGCACAGCCTTATCCAAGCATGGAGATGCATCATGATGTCAGTGCCAGCTGCTCTAGAAGAACCCTCCGCTGAGTGGGAAATGAATCTCATGGAGGAGTTAGTTATACAAGTAAAAGTTTTCAGCTTTGGGGAAATGTTATCAAACTCTCCCTTAGGCATACACTCTACCAGAGTCAGAGATTTCCTTGACCAAGTCTCTATCAAGGTGAGTAAAATGTGCCAGAAAACTGAGTGCCCCAAGTGAGAAGCTAACTGAGCATAAGCCTGCTTCCTGAACATGTCTATCACTCTGGACTTCTTGTTTGGTAGATGGACTGTCGAGATCTGCTGGGTGACAGCTTTCTTAGTAGTGGCTGCTGCCATGACCATAGCATCAACTGGAATACCCTTACTCCAGAAAGCATAGTCCTTCAGGGAGTGAAAGGATTTTATCTGGACATTTAGGAACTGGTTCTATGGTATCCAGCTCCTTTCAAGCCCAACAGGTTATGAAGTCTAAAAGAGCATCCATTGGGGTAACCACCAAAGATGTAGATGCTTCCCCATCCCAAAGGCATCCAGGAATACAGATTCCTCCAAAGATGGGGTGTTGGATGACCAGCCACCTTTTAACTTCAAGCATTCAAGGATGTCTGTGAAGGAGACATCATCCGGTGGCATTCTGGGAGAAACATCTTCCTCATCATAATCTGTATCCTTGGTGACAGACTCCATAGGGAAGTCCACATACTCCTTTTGCACATCCTCTTCCATGGGATCTACACAGGGAAGGAGTCGGTAGAGGAAGCGGCCACCTCTGGTGGAGCAGGCTGGAGGTCCTTGAGACAGGCTGACCTTGGGTAGGAATAGTAGATTCAAAGCCTCGATCCAGAGTGGGTAGAGGAGGTGGAGCAGCAGTCAAAGGGTCTGGCACTCTTCTGACAGAGAAGACCTTTTCAGAAACCTGAAAAGTAGAGGGTCCCGGGGAGATGCCATCAAGCTCCCTAGGAGCTGAAGCTGCAGAGGAAGATGGAGGCAGCTTCCCAGAACCCCAACTCCCAAACCCCCATATGAATCTGGGCTTTAATTATAGACCTGACTATTCTATCCGTGTTCATATAAAGGCTCCAACAGGATCTAGAAGAAGCCATTGAAGATGAGCAAGAATGTCTGGGGCTCTGTAGGATCATAGATGGCATTGTGGGAGAAACTGAAGTAATGCATCTCTCCCTGGAGACCTGGACAAAGACTGCTGATCCAGATACCTATGGATCCTAAGAGGACTACCCAGATAGAGCTCACTAGGAGCCATTAAATTAATCAGATGGCACTGACATATTAGGATCCAAAATCTTGAGCTTTGACAGGAGGCTCCAAAGACTCCCTTGGCTCCTTAAGGTACCTTTTCTTCACCTCACAGCTGGGCGAATGCTTGGAGGGGGTTGAACCCCTGGAAAAGAAAATGAAGCAGGTAAATGACCCTTTAAGACTGGTTTGTTTCTCTTTTCTTATATGGCTCTAGGGTTTAACCCCTCACAAATGTTGCCAAGGGTGTCTAAATGACAGACAGTATACACAGTATTCATGAGCATCTGAGTGCAGAACCTTTCTATTGCACTTGGAACACTTCTTGAAACCAGTTGGCTTCTCCATATTAGACCAGAGAGAAAATAACACTGAACTATGAGCAACAACAACCAGAAACTACAACCACTAAAGACAAAGGCCATCAAAACTACTGTAACTATTACATTTAAGAGACAGTCTTTTTTTTTGTCTTAGAAAAAGAAGTGCTGAAGCCTGAAGAAGAAGAAAAGAAGAAGACAAACAAAGAAAACCTAACACCTTGGAAAACTAGATATGAGGGGAAGAGATAAATCACACTATCAATGTGAAGAAACTAGGATAATCTTTAAGAGCAAAAAAAGCAAAAATTTAGCCAAAAAGATAGAAGACTTATCTGAGCCTGGAAATCATGTCTGGGCACACCATTGGCAAATGAGATCTGAGGAGGTTGTGCCAGAGGCACAGGATTGTGGGTAGGTGAGGAGTTTGCGCTTGAAAAATAAAGTCTATGTGAGATGGCTAGGTCAGATCTAAGGATCGGATCTGAGACCCATACGTGAAGCAGAATGAGAAGGACAACATCAAATGGACTGATTTAAGTTAACTTCAGATGATATTTCTGGGAGAAAAAAAAGGATTAATTTTCATTGACAATCTGCCTTCAAAAGCACCTGAAATTCAGAAATTTATTTCAGGTATTCATTTAGAGGATGTAATTGCATTTAGAAAAATGGTCTTCCAAGAAAGATACTTAAGATCCAATGATGCTGCTGGTTCAAAGGGTTTCTGAGCTAATGAGTGAAGCATGATTGTGACATCCCATGGGGGAACTGTTCCCCTAATTGGAGGCCTTAGCAAAAAAGCACCTTTAAGTGAAGGTTTAGAGACTCTAAGAGAATCAATGGAAGCATCATTATGACGTGTGAAAATATGATATAGTAACCACTGATAGTAGAAAAACTAGATCTTTGGTGAAAAATGTTCTGAAAGAATATCCAGTATTGATGGGAGGGGAGCATAAAAGCGGTCCAGTCCTTTCAATAAAGTCCAAGTAGAAAATCTTCTCCACTTACTTCTCAAAACAATCAACCACAAAGATTTTTAATATTAAGTTTGTGAATTATTACAGAGGACAGCCTGGTATTTCGGGTTGTCATCAAAATTGGAAAACCATGCAGTTAATTTAGGGCTCATAGATCCAGTAGCGGCACTCATGACTAATGACTCAGGAGATCTGGACTAGGATCCAGCACCTAGGGCAGGTGTAGTAAATGTGGCCAAAGGAAGGGGAATCAAACATGCTGGACCAGTAAGAGGCAATGAGGATCATCTTGATTTTACATTTTGTGGCTTTCTGAATGAATTTCATCAGGAGGGGTATTGGCAGGAATGCACAGAGGAGACCCTGGGACCAACTGTGTACTACAGCATTTCTCGCTGGTTGTCCCTGTGGAGGGATGAGGCCAAAATAACTGCTGCACTTGCTGTTTAGGTATGAGTAAAAGAGGTTGTTGCAAGGCTGGCTCCAGTGACTGAAACTTTCTGTTGCCACTATCTGGTTGATCATTTATGAGGCAGTAGGATCGATCTGCTCAACTTGTCCGTTAGTACAGTCACTGTTCTGGGTAGGTGCATTGCTACCACAAAACAATGGGAAGATATCAGCCACTGCCATACTCTTACAACTCTCAGCAAAGTGGATATCATATTCCTCCTTTGTTGATATACCATACAACTGACATATTTGTTTGGATGGCTATCACACCCTTGGGTAGGTCATCCTGAAGAACCTGCAATGCTAGGAAGACTGGTCTCCTCTCCAAGACACTGATGTGAAGGTTGACCTCTGCAGGTGACCTCGTACCTTTAACAGTCTTTCCCTCAAAATGCCACCCCACCCTAAAAGGGAAGCATCCCTGGTTACTGTGTACTGGGGTGTTGGTGGACAAAATGCTCTCCCCTTCTGCAACTGACAGGTTATCCACCACTTGATATCTTCTCTGCAAACCGGAGTTAGTCAAATTTTAGCACATAGTGGTTGAAGACTCTGCGATCACTGGGCTGAGACAGTCCACAACAACACTCCCATGTGGTATTTCACTAGTGGAACCAAAGTGATAGTACAGCCCATCAGACCTAACAAACAGGGAGTCAATCTTGTTTGTGGACAAGGATGCTGAATTATCTGAAAAGCCACCAGTTTTAAGGACTGCACTCTTGCTTCTGGTATTTTGGCAATTTGTAGAACTGTGTTGATATGACATCCTATAAACTCTGTTTAGTGCGTAACAGTTGGCTCTTTGCATGATTCACTGTGATCCTTAACAGATCTGTAAGACGGAGTAGTGGTCTTTCCTGTTGCATCGGTAGATCCCTGAAAGTAGTAGTAAAAAGTCAATTGTCTACATATGGGAAAGACCTGGATCCCTTGCAGTTGTAGATGAACTACTACCACTGCCCTAATCTTGCTGAACACCTTGAGAGCTGTGGTTAGACTGAATGGCATTACTCTGAAATGAAAATGATTGGTTCGCAGCTAGAAATGGAGAAATCTCCTAGATTGCCTCTGCACCTTTATATCAAAACCAATAAATCGGAACCTGAGGTCAGAAAAAAACAAGAAACCAAACTTAGCCCCAGAACCAAGTCAAGGAGTGTAAATCCGCATCTAAAAACACTCTTCTTAAATGCAGAAGACCAAAAATAAAGACCTAAAGCACTAAAATATTTATTAAAACACTGGAAGCAAAATAAATTTAAGTTATTTTGTCCAGTCAAGAGCTTCATCAGAAAGAGTTGCATAGTGGAAACTAAAATTTTAAATACAAAAAAATTACATGACATCATCAAAATAATTAATGAACTAATTAAACACATTGAATACAATCATTTCCCAAATGCAGTTATTTAAAAATGCAGTGATATAAAACAAAGTTTTAGACATCTTATCATTCATGTTGTTTTAATTTCAAGGCGTTGTCAAAAACTGCATCACATTGAGACCTGGAGGCTTACATGCACCAGTTGCTGTCACTTTAATTTGTGTGCACTCAATTTTAACTTCCAGGGCCTCCTCTCAGATCCATGTGAAATTAATCTAATACACAGAATTTAAAGGAATGGCCTGGGTTATCACCATTGTGCCTACTCAAAGCACTTCTCCCTTTTTGTTATCTGTGCCATATATATATATATATATATATATATATATATATATATATATACATACACGTTCATATATCCATTCTTTCACCTTCCTTTCAGTCTTCCCTATATAGAAACTTGAGCATACAAGACACTTCGCAGTATATACTGCTTAGATTCGGAAAGTTAGATTAAATTCAATGGGATCTCAGAGGACGGCCATGGAAGTTAAAATTGAGTGCATTAGATTTAAAGTGGCAGTTAGCGACTGGTGCAGATAAGCCTCTAGGTCTCAGTGATGATATCATCTTGAAATTAAAATAACTTGAATGATAAGATGCCTAAAAATGTATTCTATGTCACTGCATCTTTAAATAGCTGTATTTGGGAGATGATTGTATTTTATGTGTTTAGTCAACTGATTATTTTGATGTCATGTAAAGTTTTGCATTTAAAAATTTAGGTTCCACTATGCAACTCCTTCTGCATCTTTATATGATGGCAAGCATCCCACAGATCTATAGGGCATATCCAACTGTTTTTCTTCAACATATGTAGTATGGACTGTAACATGACCATCTTGAACTTCACCTGTCACACAAATTGACTGAGGTGGCTGAGGTCTGGATATTGGCCTGAGGTCCCCTGTTTTCTTTGGAACTAAAAAGATCCTGGAATAGACTCAGGATTCTAACTGGTTGTGGGGGTGCCTACTGGATGACTATCTTGTCTAGCATCTTTGAAACTTCTGCTGCTGCAGATTCCAACTGATTGGGTAGAATGCTGGGAATCTTTATTCTCTTCCTTGGTGAATACAAAAAGGGGATGTGCAGCCTCTGGTGAATACCTATTTTTTAAATACCTTTATTGAATTATCACTTGTGACATGGGCAAATTTACATATATACAAAAATAATCACTGTATTAAATTACCATGAACAAACATTATACTTCACATATATTGCTACAGAACATATAACATAAGCATCATTACATAAATTAATTCCCGCCCCTTTTTTAAACAAGAAACATCTTTATTAAACCATCACTTATGACAAAAGCAACCATAACTTTATATAAATTAAAATAAACCATGCCCAAACAATCCTAGTTGCAAGAATTTTACATCACAAACCATATTGACACACTCCCAGTTGTCAACATTATACATCACTACACAAACGTATATGTATCCAATCATTTTCAGTCAAACATTACATAGCTCATTTAAGCCCTGCCTTCTTTTAAACCTCATGTCTACCCTGTATGTACTATTCCCACAATTCTGTTTTTTCCTATGTAGTTTGCTCCTAACTTTTTCTAAAGATCTCGATTCCAGTTGTTTTATCTCTGTTACTATATTCACTACTTCTAATATAGTTGATTTAAATATTGATTTCCATTTTCTAGTAACTGCTTTTTTGGCAGCCACCACAATTAGACACAGCAAGGCCTTACCATGTCTAGGCAATTCTTATTCTGTATCATAGCTCAGACAAATCATCTCCCTCATCACACTAATCCTCCCAACCCAGCATCTCCAACAGTGCATACTGCAAGGAATGCTTAAAGTCCACCAATCCACTGCACTCCCAGAAAATATGTTTCCAAACACCTCTTTCTTCCTGGTCACACCTCCAACATTGGCTGTCTACCTGAGGAAAACTCTCTGGAGTCTACTTTGGGTATAAAAATATCTATGTAAAAATTTCCAGGCAAAAATCCTAAATCTTCTATATATTGTTGCATATTTGAGAGACATACATTTATCCTCCCATTGTTTCTTTGTGAATTGCTTATCCAATCTCTCTTCCCAATCCTTTCTGACCGCCTTTGATTGATTCTTATAGTTATGCAATATATTATACGCTCTACCAATTATTCTTTTTTTAAAGGTAGTTTCTGTTCTAGATTCTACTAAAAACTCTACCAGTCCTGTTTTTTGTTTAGGATCCCCCTATTTCTTTCCCTTTGCCTATACTCTGATATCAATCCCAGATAGGGAAGGCAGTCTCTAACCTACAGTCTAAATACATTCTTGACATCTTCCCATTCTATTACATTTCCCTCTCTATTTAGGGTCTATGTCATATAATTGAACTTCCAAAATTTCGAACACCATATTTTCGAACTTGGAAGTTCGAAATATGAAACATCGAAACCTCAGAACAGCAAATTTTTTTCAGGGAAAAAATTTGCTGTTCCAAAACACACACACAACACAGGCACACAAAAAAAACCTAATAAACCTACACTGCACCTTACATACACAACTATCTAAGCACTAACCTTAACCCAAACCCTAACCCTAAGGTCCGTCACTATCACACATTTACCTTACCATCATCCTAACCCTAACGTCAGTCACTATCACAGACTTATCTTACCTGCACCCTAACCCTAACGTCAGTCACTATCACAGACTTATCTTACCTGCACCCTAACCCTAAAGTCTGTCACTATCGCACACTTACCTTACCCGCACCCTAACGCTAAAGTCCATCACTATTGCACACTTACCTTATCCACACCCTAAAGTCCGTCACTATCGTACACTTACCTTACCCGTGCCCTAACCCTAAAGTCCATCACTATCACATACTTACCTTACCTGCACGTAACACTAAAGTCACTTTCACACACTTACCTTACCCGCGTCCTAACCCTAAAGTCTGCCACTATCGCACACATACCTTACCCGTGCCCTAACCCTAAAGTCCATCACTTTTGCACACTTACCTTACCCGCACCCTAACCACAACATCCATCATACTCACATACTTACCTTAACCTGATCCGTAACTTTCACACCACAGTACAGAAAATGTCAAAGCCGTGGAAACAGCCAACCGAATTCTTTCTTGGGAAAGAATTTGAATTTCCATGGCTTTGACATTTCTATTTTTCAAGCTTCCCTGTTCGAACTTCCAGTATTTGACATTTAAAACAGTTGATTAAATAACAGGTACCCCCTGTTTGTATGCTTCCAATACCTTGGTTCTTTTGCCAGCTTTCTCCAAGAAATTCCAGCCCCCCTTGCCTATTTTCTATATCCCTAATTGTAGTCATCCCTATCGGCAGAATCTCCTTTCTCCATTCCTGTGTTGGCTTAGTTCATAGACTACTTTCTGCTACTTTATGGATACAATATTCTGTATGATTACTGTTGTTCTCCTTAAAGGCCTGCATTCAAAATCCCAGTGTCTCCTGGTTTCTTGAACTCCCCCATTTCAACATCATCTCTTTCCACTTTGAGTTATAGTTTTCTGCTTGTGCTATGTATAGGAGCCAACTGTGTAGCTCTGAAATACTCCTTCAAATTGGGTAATCCCAACCTATCCTGTTCTACTAGAAGAATCAGCTTATCCCACTTGACTCTTACGGTCTTCCCCTACCAGATAAAAAGTCCTTCAGCTCTTTATTGATTGCTATTCACAACTTCCTCTAGTTGATAAATATATGCCTGACTTGTGCATAAGACTAAAGGGATTAAAAACATTTGGAATGCTTGTATCTTACTATACATATCCATATAAAAAAGCTTCCATTTTCTCAGTTTTTGTATTATCTTTTGTTTAGTCTCTTCCCACATATCCTTAGCTGGCACACCAGAATTATTTTTAATTGATACTCCTAACTACCTCATTTTTATCACATCCTCATAAATATGGATACTGCTGAACCAATTCATGTGTGGATACATAATTTACTGCTATTGCCTTTGTTTTAGCTTATTTAATTTTTGTATCCCGAAAGGATCTGACACGGTCTCAAAATGTTCCACAACACTGTAATGTCTCTTTCTGGTTTTGTCAGGTATAAAATAATACCATCTGAAATAGAGGCAGCTTTTCTTGACTACCATACCAATTACATCCTTGAATTTCTGAATCCCTTATCTTCCTTGCCAGTGCTTTTAAATATAATGCATATAACAAAGGGGAAAGAGGACACGCCTGCCTGGTTCCTCTGCTCAAGCAGAAATTATGAGAGAGGACCCCACCCACTTAAATTTTTGCCTCCAATCCTTCATATATCCTACTAATCAACCTTATTTTTTTCAGGGAATGTAAATGCTTCCATTGTCCTGCTCAAAGTCCCACATTATTCTGTTAAATGCTTCCTCCGCATCAAGATCCACCAGCAACAATGGTAATTTCTTACATTCTGCTTCCCTCTGGATCATCAATATTCTGTTAATGTTGTCAAATGTTTGCCTCCCCTCCACAAAATCCACACTGATCCACAGCTATCAATTTTGGCATTACTTTTGTCATTCTTTTATCCATTATAGACATGAACACTTTATAATTATGGATTAATATTGAAATTGGCCTGTATGAAGCTGGGTCTGATGGATTTTAACCTTCTTCAGGTATAACAGTCACCAGTGCTTTCTTCCAGGATGTTGGTACTTCTCCTCCTCTTACAACACTGTTAAAACCTTCCAGATCTTTAGCAGTTTTCCCCTCCTAGCTTCCAAACTTCCACAGGAGTACCATCTATTCTGGAGGACTCTCTTGTAGACTGGTTATGTGTCACAATTTTTATCTCCTCTCTTCCTATCCTGTTAGTAATGGAACCTCATCTACCTCTAACCTTGGCATATTTAATTCTTCCATAAATATTTCCGTTTGTATCTCTTCTTGATTTCTCTATTTCTCTACTTTATACACACTTTCACAGACTTTCCAAAATATTTCCTCACTGAAAAAGGGCTATCAGCTCAGCCGGACAAACCCAGTCAACAAATGTAAAATAAATAAATTTCTAATACTTTACAGGATCTCTTGATACCTTCCTTGTTATAGGTTCCCTAAGCCTGGTGACAACCCTTTCTACTTTCTGTTATCAGAGTCATTGTGCTAAAAGTTTTTGTACTCTACTGTTACTATCAAAAAACTGTTGAGTTGCTTAACAGCAATCTTTCAAAACTCATACATATTACTGAGGTAATCCATTATTTTCTGCTTAGCATTCTGTAGTTGGTCCTCCTCTTGTTCTGCAAGATTGCCCCTATTCTGCAATACTTTTAAGATTTGTCAGTCCCTCTAAATTCTTGTTACTTCTTAAACATAACTCCCTTTCTTTTATTTCCACTGTATTTTTAAACTCTACTCTAATTTTTCCCACTCCCTACCTATATTTTCAGAAGTAATTTTGATCCTCTTTAATAGCTCCTGAATAATCTCCACTACTCATTCCTTAAATTTCTCTCTTTTCAACAGATAGGTGGGAAAGTGTCAGTGTCTCATGTTTATTTCATTACCCTTTGTTTTTATTTTAGTTATTGGTGCATGATCTTACATAACTATTGGGTGCATATCAAGACCTTCAATTAAATGCACATGTTCCTGTGAAAATGTAAATTCTGTCTAGCCTAGCCCAGTTCTTGTATCTTGGGGAATAATAATTTGCAAATTCACTCCAAATTCCTATTACTGA
Organism: Protopterus annectens; assembly: GCF_019279795.1. Lineage (NCBI taxonomy): Eukaryota > Metazoa > Chordata > Ceratodontiformes > Protopteridae > Protopterus > Protopterus annectens. The sequence continues at coordinate 1,827,277,543 of NC_056741.1, forward strand.
ATTCACATCTTCCACACCAAATATATTCATAAATATCTTCAAAAATTTACCCTCCTTTGTTATACTTTCCCTTCTGGCCCCAGACACATCTTCACTGCTGCAAATCACATTCCAGTCCCCACCTATAAATAATATTTCTTGTGAAAAACTGATTTCTCCCAGAAGTTTCATACGCTCCATTATAGCAGTTTTACGTGGAACATAAATACATGCCAGTAGCCACTTAGCATTACAAATCTGCATTTATCACCTTTTTCATCTTCTTCTATCACTATTGCAGCTCATCTTGTAGACCTTGTCCCAGGTATTGTGAATAACCATCCTGAAAACCTTTTGTTATCAAATTCATATGTCTAGTTCTTTATAAGTGTGTCTCCTGTAAAATAGCTATCTGCACTCTACATTTTAAATACAGTTCATTACTCTTTTTTTGTATTTATCTGTGAGACTGTTGACATTTAAAGACATTACAGAAAGCATCACTGCATTACAAAGTTATTATTCCCACTGTTATGTACAACACCTTTTTTGTTAAATGTCTAGTTTCAGCTTTTGTGTTACACACATACACTGTTTAACAGGATGAACTTTTATCCAGTTGTTTCTTGTCATGTCCATTTGAGCCTGTCACACATCTAAGAAAACTTATTTTGTTGAAAGCCCTCAAACAAAACAAAAAAAACACACCCCAATACTTCCCTAAAACCTGCTAACTTAATACTAACACACAAAACTATGTACATCTTCAAATATTGAAGTTTTACCCTCCTAATATGAACAAAATCCCAAATTGACAGCCACACTGACAGTCTTGAGTTAAGCTAAAAGAAAGGTTAAACAGCACATGCTAAGATGCATGGTGCAGCCTGCACTTCGAAGTGCTAATTGGTTTGGTCTTTTCTTTATAGCTCTCCCTTAGGAGAGCCACTGAATTCTTTCAGAGAACATTATCTCCTAGCCAATTTCTCTTCTCAGTTTTTTTTTCTTCAGCCAATCACTCTCCACCAGACTGTAGCCAGTTTCTCTTTATCAGATTGTCTCCATGGAGAAACGAGAACCAGGCAGACAGGTTCTCTTTATCAGATTATTTCCATGGAAACATGAGGACCAGCTGCAGAACTGCTACTAAGCATATATGCACTTGCTAGAAAAAAAGCCTCATAATATTCAATATTCTTTTTCATTTACTTGCTTACTCTTAAGGTTTGTTTTTAAATCTAAAGTCCTTAATCCGGTAATTTCACTATGCAAGAATGAGAAAAAGCACATTAATTTTTCTTTTGTCATGCTTTTTTACCCAAGCTTTTTTTCACTGCATTGCTTACATTTCTTAAAACTGAACAAAGAGAGAGAGAGAAGGGAGAAAGAAAAAAAAAAAAGAACAGTACTTGTTTACAGTCCCCATTGCATTTAAAAATAACTGAGAAAACTACTTTATAGCATGCAAAGAAATCCATACACCACAAAAAATAGTGCTAGTAGGAAAAACATTTCTTTGCTTACAGTTAACTTTCTCCCTCCTGTTCCCTTCCCCAAAGCATTTTGTATCATTAATGACATGAAGCAGGGCATATGCTTTAGGGTCTCCCACAAGTCCAACGAATTCTGAAAAAGTCCAATAATTCCAGATTTTCTTGTTCTGTCACATTTCAAACAATTACTGCACTGTAATCCCACATTGTTACTGGATTTATTACTTTTCATAGGTTCATATGTGTTTATTAGGCTAATGACCACAGGGTCCTTTTTAAGCCCAGCCATGCATCCCAAATCTCTGACAAGTTCTGATACCCTTGATAAGTGTAAGCATGGGCCTGGGAGATGAACCATTTACAGGTTACCTGTGCCCATCAAAGACATATGTGCCAAACCAGGGATGAATTTCCGGTTTCCTATCCAAATGTCTAAGTTGCACTTGAATTGGGTTTGGGAGGAACTCCACTTAACATGGATGGGGAGCCTATTCCATAGACGGGGTAGTCTCTGGGATACATACCTATCTCTCCAGCAGGCAAGGTTAAAGTCTTTAGAAGGGGCAGTTCTGGTGCTGTTTATTTTTTGGATATGCAGGAGGTGCATCAGAGTGAGATCTGACAATGCCCTGTATGCCAAGCATAGATCTCCCCTCAAAAGCCTGTAGGAGGCATAATACAGGGATAAGGCCTTGAGGCAGTCTGCATAGGACATATTACTTATGCCTTGTATTCTTTTAGTGAGGAACCTCTGTGGATGTTCCAGTTGTTGGATATGCCTGTTTAGGTACATACCAAAGGGGGCATTGTACTCAATGATAGGTCTGATGAATGCTGAATATAGTGGAACGATAACTTCCGTGGACTTAGATGCCATACCTTTGTTTAAAGGTTGCACAATATAGAATGATTTCCTCACAACTGTAGACACATGATGATCAAAGGCTAGATTACTAACTGTGTGTGTCCCCAAGTCCCTGACTACTGGGTCAACTCTAAGGAGTGTGTTGTCAATGTGATAGTTACCAGGGATGGATGACTTCCCAAAGGATACGATTATGCATTTCTTGGCATTTAGTCCATGGCTCTGACACTAGTTGTTTGTGTCAGCCCGTCCTGGAGAACATTTGTGTCAGTGTAAGATTCAATGACAGCTCCTAATTTACAATCATCTGCAAATTTGGTCAGCCAGAGACCACTGACATTAACCTTGACTTCTGAGAAGTAAATGCCAAAAAGGAGCGGTCCAAGGATCGATCCTGAGGCACTCCACTTGTGACTGCCCTCTTTGTAGATATAGACTCCTCAATTCTAACTTCCTGGGTCCTGTCTGTGAGCCAGTTGGCTATCCACTGGGTGACATACAGATTTTGTACCTAACCTCTTGAGGTTTGTCAACAATGCCTGAAATAGGTATTGTGTCAAATGCCTTGGCCAGGTCAAGGTAAGCAGTGTGAACAATTTTGCCCTCATCCATTCCTTTGGTGACCTTCTCGAACACCCAGTTGAGTAGGCATGATCTGGCCTTGATGAAACCAAACTGAGTTGGGTCCAGTGACTGGGGTTTTGTTATACCACTATTGATCATCTCCATGATCATTCTTTCCATGGCTTTATATACAAGACTAGTGAGACTTATGGGTCTGTAGTTTCCAGGGTCTGTAGATAGCCCACCTTTGTGCAGAGGGATGACTGTTGCCTTTCTCCATTCATGAGGCACAAAGCCTGTTTCGAGGCTACAGTTAAATAGTAATTCCAGAGGCCCTGATAGGTTATTTTTCATGCTATTTAGAAGGCTTCCTGGGTTATTTTCTGGGCCTATTGATGCAGTGTTCTGGGTCTTAGAGAAGCATTAAGGACCTGTTCCCTAGTAATAGTAGGGAGAGTTATATTTGATATTTCTTAAGGGAAGTTTGAGGGGGAGAGAGGGGTAAAGTTGGTGCTAAACTTATCAGCCAGGAAGTTTGCTATATCTTCTGGTTCAGTATAGGTGGCTCTATTTACAATGAGCCCTGCAAACAATTGTGTATTGCCTTTGAGGCTGCGAACATAGCTAAAGAATGCTTTGTGGTGGAGTCCTTGGCCTGGGAGGCCAAACTTATCTCAAACTTGGCTTTGATAGACTTTATTTGTCCTCTGAGCTGTTTGTTTAGTTTGATGAGAATGTTTTTATCCTGCTGGGTGCTGTACCTCCTAATTTTTGCCATGATCTTCTTTCTCCTGTTATGCAGCTGATTGATTTTGTGATTCCACCAGGGTGGCTTGTTTTTTGTTAGTTCTGTAATTCTTCCTGATGGGCACAGCTGCCTCTATGCAGCTATTAACATGCTTGTACAGGGTTTCTGCGAACAGTTCTGTATAGGCAGAAGTATTCCCAGGGTTTATGGGGGCTTGAATTTTTACCAGGTTCTCACTTAGCAGGAGGTTAGCCTTAGAATAGAGGACATACAGCTTTGCATGGAAGTGGTATTGGATTTTACCTATGGTGATTTGAACATGGAGCAGCTCGAGTGCATTGTCCTGTTTGACCAGTCTTGAAGTATATTTATGTTTTATGTAAATAGAGACACCTCCACCTTTAGTCCCTGCCTGTGAAGTAGCTGGCCTAAATGTGTGGAATCATTATAACCTTACACTGTTGGTGTGGTCTCTGTGGCTTTAAACCATGTCTCAGTGATTGCACAAACATAAGCATTCTCTAGGGTAAGGAGAGCTTCTAGGGAGTGTTTTTTTTTTTAGTTTAGACTATCATTGAGCAGTAATACCTTTAGATTTTCCTAGTTTTGATTTGCTATGTCGGAAGTACTTTCAGTTTGACATTGCCTTAAAAAAGGCACTATGGGGGAAGACAATGTTTTAGCTAATACTCAAAAGCCTAGAGGGAGAGGTGCAGACCATCCCTGGCAAAGCAGCATGGTCTGTTGACCATCTCCTTCCATGCTGACAAATACTGCACCCCCTTAGAATGACAACAGAAACCAATACAATTATTAAAGTCAATAATCTTTTGTTCTTATTGTGGCATCATTCTTGGAGAAGGTAAAATGCTGCTCAATGCTAGGTTCATACCAGCCTGAGATGCACATTTTGAGAGCTTCATGATGTCTGTCTTCATATAGTCTAGGGAGGTAAATCTCAGGTCATTTATTCCCACATGGACTATGACTGAGTCATATTGGTAACTGTGGTCCAATGACGAGTGTATGCACAATGTGATGGATCCTAGCCCCTGATAAGCAACTGACCGTAACTTTCTCCTTACTCAACCTGGTGAGCGGTACATCAGTGTGTCTCACAATGGAGTCTCCAATGACTAGAATGTTGGATTGTGTGGTGACTTGCCTTATGGGCTTAGAGGTAGAGAGTCCATGAGATGTTGCTGTATGTGTTGATGTAGGTGTTTTGAAAGAGTGCATTTGGGGCTGTTGCGTGTATATGTTATGTGTACCTAATCTCTTTGTGGTTTAGGAAGGTTACATGTAAGTGCCTCAGCATATGTGGGTCTATATGTCTGCTTTGAATTGTGGGTGGTAGGTACAGTGTGTGCACTACTGACAACCTTAATGTCATTAGGAGTACTTTTATGTGAGAGCTTTGCCTCCAGTGACATTGTGTAAATACATCTGTCACATACCATATCAATTTGAGAATTAACTGGTTGTCAGTAAGCATGAGGCAATTTCTACACTGCCTCAGGATACCTATAGTCACCAAGCCTGTAACAAAGACGGTAGGAAAGTTCATATCCATGGCAACAGACCCTTTTTTATCGATTAGACAGAGTGAGAATATCAATCACTGTCAGAAGTATCCAGTTTGCAGCTATGTTGATAGTGCTTTTCACTGCAAACTAGTTGTCGTGTGTGCAACTAGGTATTATAGAAATTTCAATTGTGCTTTTACAGGAAAAATGTCACTCAAGGTGTCCGAGTCTGTACAGAGCATTGCCAAACACTTGAGAGGAAATATGCAGACCCTGAAAATTTAGGGATGAAGTATTTAGGCAGATACTTTTCATCACCATCTCTGAAATCCTGCCTCTGCTTCATTTCCAATGTAGTCTCAATTCTTGTATTCAACTCACGTACTCCCTTCCCCTCACTCTGACATTTTCCATTTAAACAATGAAAAAAGTTTCACAGGTACAGTCTCTCTCTGGTCTTTATTACCAGAAGAACAAGAAGCAGAATCTCTATTTCACAGCTCAGTTTTTGTTGGACAAACTTGTATTTCCTCCTTAGCAGGTACTTCATCAAAAAATGATTTTGTCCCTCTAGGGAAGAATACTTTGAAGACAGTTGGTTACAGCAGTTTGAATCTCACATCTGCATCTCAACATTCTCTGAATAGGGGGAATTCATTTGCTTCTCTTCTGCCTGGTGTATGATGAATAATCATTCTCCACAAACACTCTGCTGTCTCCCACTTTTAGTACTTTGTCCTGCCAGTTTTTTCAAAATCAACTCCTTCTGCTGGTAGGATTGCATCTTTACTAAAAAAAGTTCTAGGCTGCTTTCTCATACCCAGGTTTGAAGCATACACATGATGTGCCCTTTCAACTAACAACTCCTGTGAAATACCAGTCCAGTTGCTTATTTGTGCTTTCATAAAACTAATGCAGTCTGTTCCTTCCAGCTTCTCTGGTATAGCTGAAAATCTCAGGGTTTCCCTGTGTGCTCTGTCCTCTAATTCTATTATTTTTTGAAACATTTCTTCTTGAGCAGTCTCAAATTCAGCCAGCCTCGTCTTCATTTCCACCTCTGATTTTTGCAGCTTTATCACCACATCGGAATATCTGTTTAAAGTTTTTTCAAATTTTTCCAGCCTTTTGTTGTTTAGGTTGATATATCAGTGTTTTATTTTAACCAGGTCTGTGTGCAGCTGTCTTGCATCTTCCTGTAGGTTACGGGAATTCATGTCTGGAGGTTGCATATTACTTTTTGCCGAGGAGCTGCAGAGCTTTCCCCAGTCAGTGTTTCTTCCTCATTGATTTTTTCCAGGTCTTCTGTATTTCTTTTTTCCTGGCATCCACACAGTACACTTACTAGCCCAGTTACTGAAATTTACCCATAAACACAAGTCTACTGGCCTTCTCTGCAGAGTTTCTGTCTTTAAAGTGGGAGAGAGAGAAGCTATTACTCAATGTGCAGCCATATTGGAAATCCCTCTGATGATTATCCTTAACACCAAGGTGAACAAGCTAGAGATGAGTAGAGAGTCCAACTGGGCATTCCTAGACTTAGAGAAAACATATGACAAGGTCCCAAGAAAGCTGATTTGGTCAGTATTGCAGTGATCTGAAGTCCCAGAAACTTTGGTACAATTATTGCAGGCTATGTACAAGGACTCAATGACTCAAGTATAAATAGTTTTCAGTCTCACACAGAGGTTCCCAGTGAGAGTGGGTGTGCACCAGGTGTTCAGCTCTGAACACACTGCAGTTCATACCGGAGATGGAATACATTAGCAAACAGGTCAGAGGGAGCAGATCAACAAAGTTGCTGTATGCAAACAATGTGCATTACATGCAGACTCTGAGCAATAACTTCAGCAAGGGATAGGGGAATGGAATGCAAAACTGAAGGCACATGGGATGAAACAAAGCAAAGGTAAGACATTACTAATGGCAGCAAATTGGGGAAATCAGAAGACATTGAGAACAGAGAGACAGGAAGACAGTGGAACAGGCTATAAGCTTCAAGTATTTGGGAGGGGTGGTTGAGGAGAAGGGAAGTCTGAATGAACAGGTCAAAGCTAGAATGAGAGGGGATGCAACCAACCAGCACAGAGTCTCAGATGTAGTCTATGACAGAAGAATGCCAAACAAGCTGAAAAGTAAGGTGTACAAGACAGTGATGCAACCAGTATTGCTGCATGGTACAGAAACCTGGATAGTAAAGGCAGAGCAGATGACGAAGCCAGAACTGATGAAGTGCTTGAGAAGGGTGGTGGGATGCACACTGTGGGACATCCAAAGAAATGAAGACACAAGAGCAGAAGCCAAAGTAGCTCCAACTGCAGAAAAGATCAAAGAGAACAGATTATGGTGGTTCAGACACATGTAAGGCATGAAAGGCACCATCTTTGACTTAGCTTTCCTGCCCTTGTTTCATAGGAATCCTCAGTAGTGTGCTCGCATTCCCCTCAGGATAAAGTTTATCTGAGTCCTGGCCAACCTCCAATAAAACAAAGGTTGTCTGGTTGCCCTGTACTGTGAGACCCTGTGTCGGTGGAATGCTAAAGTGCTTTCAGCAAAACTAGTGTATGTTACAGTTGTATTTAATCTGTCCTTGAAACTGAAGACATTTTTGCTATAGCCTTTTACTTTAAGTGTGCACACTACTGTTACCCCCTTATTTCTATGCCTATTGTACACCTAGGTCAATTACTTAAAATGACTTTCTCTTGGAGAAGGTTTACCTGTGTACCTGCAGTCTATATTTGTAAGGGTTTCCTATAGAATTGGTGGTCCTTGTTACCGCACTGTACTAGATTAGTAGCACAAAATGTCTAGTTATTAGGAAGATACTGCAATACACTTACCTGCAATTGACTGAGCTTGGTTTTCCTAGCTGCTTTTTGAAGCCGGCCTGGTCTGTTTTTTTGGCTCACTCTGCTCCTCCACCCTACCCCCATACCCACCCATCCCTGGCATCATTTCCATTATAGCTAAACCTGCTTTGCCCTGCATTCGCACTAGCTAATACACATTCCCCACTCCTTTACTCATATCCCGCATCACCACTCCCCTCCCCTCCTGAGCCTTACCTACTATTAACTCTTTCAGTTACTCACTTAATAAAACTCCTTCAATCAATCCTGCTTTCTTCTACTAACCTTAAATATTTTTTTTACCCTTTAATTCTTTCTGACCTGAAACTAAATCATGGCTATATCTTTCAAAACTCTATTTCTCTCCCTCTTTTTCTCATTCTTTTCTCAGCTCTAACCACTTACCATAGTGTTTACCACCCCATCTCCCACACACTCTTATCCCACTACCACTATATAAATAACTACTACACCCCTATTGCCCCCTCTCTCTAACTATTCCACTACATCATTTCACAAGTTAAAAATACTGTACATACTGAATGCCTAACCTCTCATCAAAACAAAACATCAGTTCCTTTGCAAATGTCTCTTCCTACAATAATTCAAAGGACAATACTACTCTTATCTGGTGATATTCACCCCAACCCAAGCCCTTCCCAACAGCACTCTAACAATAGTTATACAGCATCCCCCTTCCAGCTGCCTCACAAATAACTCATTACATTCACAAGCCTCCAAATATTATACCGTATTATCAATAAAAGCACTCTCCTTCCCGCTTGGATTTCTCAATCTTGCCCTAGCTGAAATATAGCTAAAACCTCAAATTATACACTGCAAAACTGTACTCATGGTTATAATATTCTTTGACTGGATAGAAAAAAAAAAGGTGGAGGAGTAGCTACACTCTACTCTGACCAGATCTCTCTCTCTCTCCTCTCAATAGCTAGCCCTGATTTCTGACCTGCCAAAATACTTATAGCAACCTGTAATCTCAATCAACACAAAAAGCTTGCCATTTCAGTGATCTATATACCCCCAGGTAAAAACATTCCCAGACTCAAGCAGTTTCTTTCCTGGATTTCTATATCCATTCCCTATGAAACCATCATCTTAGGGGATATGAATATTAACTGGAACCTTGTTAATACTGCCACTCCTAGCTACTCTATAAACCTTTATGGCTTTACCCAGCTGATCACCTCACCCACGCACTGGCAATAAAATTCCCAGAAAGGTTCGGTCATTGACTGGATATCTCATTAGTAAGACACACTCCCATTCTTAACAAGAGCCACCAATACAAAGAGTCTCGTAACTTTAAAAATTACTACCCTGTCATCCTAAACAAATTACTGTCCACTGTAAACTGGTCATTCCTGCACACATTAGCCCTTGATGAGGCTGTCCAAAGCTTCAACAATATATTTTTATAAACACTTAACAGCCTCATTCCCAGTAGAAAAATAGTACATGCAACATGGCTAAACCAGGCAGTTCAATCCCTTATAAATGACAGAGACAGCGCCTGGACAGCATGGGAAAAAAAATATATGTACTTACCATAACTTGGAATCTGTGCTATCCAGTGTCATTATTCATCATGGATGGGTCTTGGATCCAAGTTGGCAACTAGAAGGACAGCTCCAGAGCTCAAGCTCCTCCCCTTCCCAAGACTCCTTGCTACCCATAACCCTCAGATCAAGTTTGCTGGATAGAAAGAAAGAAAGCAGTGAAAACTGCCTATAAAGTTGAAAAATGCCTAAGCGAGACATCCCTCCATATCTCCCAAATCTCCATAAGGAGTGTGGGAATGTGATGAATTAATGACACTGGATAGCACAGATTCTAAGTTGTGGCAAGTACAAAATTCTTTAGCTGATGCTATCCATGTCATTATTGAACATGGATGTTTCAGAGTCCCCAGCTACTATGAACATTGGGAGGCCTCCAGGAAGGGTATGCTGGAACACAAAGGAACCAAAGGATGCCCTGCTCCTAGACACGAAGTCCAACTTATAATGCGTAACAAAGATGTGGGGGTTACACTAAGTAGCAGTGGTGCAAATCTCATCGAAAGAAAGTTTTGCCAAGAAGGCAAAAAATGTGGCTACCGACCTAGCAGAGTGAGCACTGACTGGTCCGGAAAGCTCTAGTTATCTGCTTTCATAAATCTAAGAAATACAGCTGGTGATCCAACATGAAATAGATACCTTAGAAACTGCTTGACATTTCCTGGCCTGAGAAAAGGCAAAGTGCTGAGCGGACTTCCAAAAATTTTCATTTCTCGAGGTAAAAACATAACTGCCTATGGACATCCAGATAATGCAAGTTATATTCCCCTTTATTAGAAAAATTGGGGAAGAACACAGGAAGCCAAACAGATAGGTTAAGATTAGCCTACAAGGCTACCTTAGGGAATAATGAAGGTCCTGTAAGACACTCTATCCTTATGGAACACCACAAAAGGGAGCTTAATGCACAGAGCCTGTAACTCAGAGACCCAAAGTAATGGCCACCAAGAAGGCCATCTTCCAAGGCAGGAATTTGAGATCACGGGTCGCCACAGGCTCAAAGAGCTTCTGCGTCAAAGAATGCAACACCACAGTAAGGTTCCATGGAGGGAGGGAGGGATCCTTAAGAGGTCTAAGATCGATCCCTTTGAGGAAGGTCTTGCATAGCCTGGAAGAGAAGGTGGGACATGCTGGACAAGCCACGCTGCTTCGCAAGGGACGGCTTGCACCTGTCACCCCTGGGCTTCCGGATATTGGCAAAGGCTCTTCCCACCCCCATAGTGCCTTTTTTAGTCAAGGCTCAAATTCTAAACCTACCACCCTAGTACACAAAAAAGGAAAAAAAACTAAGGGTAATGCTGCTCAATGCCAGAAGTCTCAACCTCAAGATGCACGCACTCGAGGCCCTTCTCAGTATGGAGAACATTGATGTCTGTGCTGTGACTGAAACCTGGTTCAAGGCTCCAGAGAGCACCCCGGCACTATCAGGTTTTACCTCATGTCATGCGTTCCGGCCCCAAAATCCGGACAACACCAAGAAGGGAGGGGGGGGTGTCTATATTCATCAAGGACACCCACACCTCAAGGTTGGTGGCAACGCACGATGCATCGGAGACCATCCAGGTGCAATTAACTATAGGCAAGACTGCTCTGCAATTTGTAGCATGTTACAGGCCACCCTCTCAGTCTCAGGAACCTCACATAGCTTTCCTGAAAACACTGGAGGGGATAAACGTATCTCCAAACACCATCATACTAGGTGACTTCAACAACCCAAATATAGACTGGGATCACTACTCAAGCCCCAACACTCTAGCCCAAAGGTTCCTAGAGTTCATAAACTCAAATGCCATGGAACAGCTAGTCACCATCCCCACAAGAGGAGAAAACATACTAGATCTCATCATCACGAACATGGGGTCACAATGTACAACACCGGAAGTATACCCCTCACTGGTGAGATCAGACCATAAACTAATCTCACTGGAAGTCCACATCCCCCCCCACCTGAGATAAAAAAAGACCACAGTGAAGAACTTCTCAAAAGCCGACTTCACACTTCTAAAAACTGGTGTGGTCTCCTTTAAGGCACCTGAGCCTGCGGAAACCATTACTCAAGCCGCTGAATCACTTACAAATGCCTTTTACCAGCACCTACAGGACTGCATGGATCAGGCAATCCCAAACAAAACAAAGACTCTTTGTACCAAAGGCAAGCGTCCAGTCTGGTGGACCTCAGCCATAAACAAACTCTACAACAAAAGGAGGAAGCTACTACAAGATAGAGCAAAATCCTTAAAAGGGAAAACACCTTTGATCATTATAAGTAAAAAACTAAGAGCTCTCATAAAATCATCCAAGGCAAACTTTGAGAGAAAAATCGCTAAGGACTCAAAAGACAATCATAAGGCCTTCTTTAGCTATGTTAGAAACCTGGGAGGAAACTCCCAGATATGCTCAGAATTAGTTCAAAATGATGTAAAAATTACTGTACCTACAGACATTGCCAACATACTGGCTGACAGGTTCAGTGCAAACTTCTCCCCCCCCCAAAAGGTGAGATATCTATACCAGAGGATTGTAACCCCCCAAACATCTCAAGCGCTCAGGTGAGAACTGCTCTCTCCAAGGCAAAAAACACAGTATCCATGGGACCAGATGGTGTCCCTGGTTGTGTGCTCCACGAACTCAATGAGGAATTAAACCCACAGTTAGGGCAGCTGTTTAATCTTAGCCTCACCTCAGGATACGTGCCTAAGGAGTGGCATACGGCAACTATGGTCCCACTTCACAAAGCCGGTGCCTCCACTGACCCTGGAAATTACCGTCCCATCAGCTTGACAAGCCTGATCTGCAAAGCTATGGAGAGGATCATAATGGAACTCATAAATAAAGACATAGGGGACTTGCAGACTTTGGATCCGACCCAGTTTGGCTTTGTCAAAGGCAGATCATGCCTTTTAAACTTGGTTGACTTTTTTGAAACAGTCACCAAGGCCATTGATGAGGGAAAGGCAGTCCACACAGCCTACCTTGACCTGGCAAAGGCTTTCGACACAATACCCCACTCAGGTATCATTGAAAAACTCATCAGCTTAAATGTAAACCCATACATCACAAGATGGGTTGCAAACTGGCTAAGTGACAGAACCCACAGGGTCAGAGTTGCTGGCGCCATGTCAGACTCAAAGCCTGTCACAAGTGGTGTCCCACAGGGCTATGTCCTGGGCCCACTCCTGTTCGGCATCTACTTTTCAGAAGTACAAGCAAACACAGGAGGATTATGGCTGACAAAATTTGCAGATGACTGCAAACTGGGCGCCATAGTTGAGAACACATCTGACACAGATATCCTTCAGAAGGGTCTTATAGAAATGGATAACTGGTGCCAGAGCCATGGCCTAAAGTTAAACGCCAAAAAATGCATAGTCATACCCTTTGGGAAAAACAAGGTTACCCCTAGCTACCATATAGGCGGCAACCCACTGAGCTCAGAAGAGGTTATCAGGGATCTGGGGACCCAGGTTGACATTAACCTTTCGTTTGACACTCACGTTGCCAAAGTAGTTAGGAAGACCTTCTACATTGCCCACCTGATCATGAAGGGATTCACATCTAGATCAAGGGAAGTCATCGTCCCCCTGTTCTCATCGCTCATCAGACCAATGATTGAGTACAATGCCCCATTCGGAATGTATCTGACACGACACCTGCAGCAACTGGAAAGGCCCCAAAAATTCCTCACCAAAAGGATAAAGGGTCTCAAAAATATGTCCTATGCTGCCCGACTGAAGGAACTCCAGCTCTATTCAGTCGCTTACCGTCTGCTCAGAGGTGACCTGTGCCTGACATACAAGGCCATGTCCAACCCAGAATTGATGAACATGCTTCACCTCAAAAAATCTAGATCCCTCAGAACTACAAGGGTGGGAGACTTAAACCTTGACACGGTTATTAATAGGACGTGCTGGAGGGACAGATTCATCACCCAGAGACTCCCTATGCTGTGGAATAAAATCCTGTGAGGCAGAGCACCTCGCTGGCTTTGTTCAAGAGAAATCTTGACCAATGGATGGGAGATTGCAGATATACCCCAGGGATTATCTCAGTGTCACTGCTTGACAGAGGCACAGCAAAATAATGGGCATAGTATCCTCCAAACTAAAGGGGTGGCAAAAGCCACAAAACTCTGGGCTAGGCTTATAAATGCCCTTGGGCAGATAGCCTAGTATAAACCTATGAACCTATTCAAATGAGAGTTCAAAATAGCCACCAACTAGAAGTTAATTGTAGAAAAACTAGTCCCTTAGTGAAAAAGAGAAGCCAAGTACAACAAAATGTTGGGAATAGGAGCTGAAAAGGCATCTAGATTGCACTGTTTAGCCCAAATAGAAAATCTCTTCCATTTGCTGGAATACACCTTTTTGGTAGACAGTTTTTGACAAGCCAAGATAATGGTCTTAACTGCAGAAAGGAGCCTGGACTGGGAAAGGATCACTGCAATTGGAGGAACCAAGTGGTCAGATGAAGAGACAGAAGACTGGGACAAGGAAGCCCCCACAGATGGGAAATGCAATCCAGAATAGAATCTAATATTCAGGGCGGATATTTCAGATGAGACTAAAGGAGGGAAAACCACAGCTGACGAGGCCAAAAGGGGGTAATGAGGATGAGCGGAGAATTCAGGTGATGGGCTTTCTGTAAGACTTTGGGAGTGAGGGGGGTTGAGGGAATAAGCATATAGAAGTCCCAATGGCTAATCATGAACCAGAGTGTCCCTGGATGACTCCCCTACTAGGGGAATCAGGGCAAAGTAGTTGCTACATTTGTGGTTGTCTGGAGAGGCAAAAAGATTGCAGCAAGGGAGACTCCAGCGGTTGAATATCTGATGTGCCACTGTTGGGATCAGGGACCACTCATGAGGACATGGAATAGATCTGCTGAGCTTGTAGGCTAAAACTTTGGACTGCCAGGAATGTGCATTGCAAGAAGAAAGCGCCTGGAAGACATCGCCCATTCCTAGATTCTCATGGCCTCTCTGCAAAGGGGATAAGATCGTGTTTCCCCCTGCTTGTTGATGTACCAGACCACCATCATGTTGTCTGCTTGAATTGCTATAGTCCTGAAAGGGAGACAGTCTGGAAGGCTTGCAATGTTAGAAGGACTGCTGTCATCTCCAGGACATTTATGTGCAATTTGGTGTCTAAAGAGGGCCACGTGCCTTGAACCATCCTTAACCGAAAATGCCCCCCCACCCCAACAGGGAGGTGTCTGTGGTCACAGTGGTCTCAGGTTTAGGAAGACAGAAGGGTCTGCCTAGAATGAGATCCTGAGCTTGGAGCCACCAAGCAAGATGACATATCACACCCAGGAGATCCTGACAGTCAACAACATGGGATGAAACTGAGCTGACCACTGCACCGTTAGGGTCCACTACAGAACTCTCACTCTCTCCACCGCTGTGGAACCTAGCGCTTGCATGATCAAGTGGACCGTGGGATGATCCAGCAACTGATGGACCTGGTCCTGAATGATCTGGATGCTGCATAGCTGAGGTGCTGCAGTCTCGGACATGTGTCCAGAAGGACATTGATAAATTCTAGGTTCTGACACAGGGAAAGATGGGACTTGGGCAGGTTAACTGCGATAATTAATAAACAGACGTCCACAAGGCTGAAGTTAGGATAAAATCCAATTTAATAGTAGCAATAGTAAGAAAGTACAGTTTTGTACCTACCATAAATGTAGATGTCCGAACTGGATAGCATCTGCAGTCATAACAACTGGGTTGTCCTGTCGTCAGGCAGCCCTTCAGTAAAGTCAGGGCGGTCCGCCGCTGATGTCGCACTTCACCCGACGTCATCTCTGTTTGTCTTCGGGTATAAAGGCATCAGCCGACGCCATTTTCCTCAGTGTTTCTTGCCCAAGATGCCAGTTGCCCTCTTGAAGGCTTAAATTTGGATAAATGCCAATGTTTCCAAAAAGATAGAGGTAAACACAAAAATAAGCATGTATGTACATATATACAAACAAATACACCATAAAAGACTCCCCCCACCAGCTAGCTATTAGGAGGGTAAACACCCTAGGAGTACCACAGAGGGAAGGAGGATTGACTGCAGATGCTATCCAGTTCGGACATCTACATTTATGGTAGGTACAAAACTGTACTATGTCCTTCATGGATGCATCTGCAGTCATAACAACTGGGTAGAATACCATAGCCAACTAGGGAGGAGGAAAACTAGATTATGGTGTGTTTAGGATCCCTTGCAGTACAGCAGTGGCAAACCCTGCTCGGGATCTGGAATATAGAGGCAAATTATAATGCTTGGCAAATGTATGCACGGAGGTCCAAGTAAATAATGTCTTTGGTTGCCACCCTCGTAAGAAGGCTGTGGTAGTGGCTGTTGCCCTTGTAGAATGAGGTCTTATGTTCTGTGGAATTGGTTTTCCATGGAAGGAGTAACAGAATCGTATGCAATTTCCTATCCATTTGGAGATTGTCTGTTTGGAAATAGCTTTTCCTTCCCTTCCTGTTGCATAGGCTACAAAAAGCTGGTCAGTTTTTCTGCTACTTTTGTTCTGTCCAGGTAGTAGCGTAGCTGTCTATGTACATCCAAGGTATGCAGTATTCTTTCCCTCTGTTTTGTGGGTTGGGAAAGAAGGTAGGTAGGTGGATTGCCTGGTTTAAAGACACTCTGGATACCACCTTAGGCATAAATGTAGGATTAGTCCTCATGGACACTCTATCTTGGTGGAAGATTAGACAGGGCTGTACTGCCATTAGGGCCTGAAGTTCAGAAACCCTCCTGGCTGAGGTTATTGCCAGTAGGAAAGCAGTTTTCCACGATAGATGCTGTAGGTCTGCTGTTGCTGCTGGTTCAAAAGGTGATAGTGTCAATTTTTCTAGCACAAAGTTCAAGTCCCAAGCTGGCAATGGTGGTTTCCTTGGAGGTTTTACATTCTTGATTCCTCTGAGGAACTGCCTGAGTAAAGGATGTGAAAAGACAGGTGGATCAAAGCTGTATTCTGCTGATATAGCTGATGCATGTATCTTGATGGAGGAGTAGGACAGGCCTGTATGTAGAAGTTCTGCCAAATACTCCAGAATGTTAGGCATATCTATGTTTGACACATCTTTTCCTCTTTCAGTACTCCAAATGACAAACCTTTTCCATTTTCCTGCATAGTTCCTTCTTGTTGAAGGTCTGCGGCTTCAAGAATAATATCTTTAACTCTTTGGGAAAGTTCTGGATTAGCTGCTGCTATGTGATGTTCCATGCAGTCAGTTGCAATGTTTTTAGGTTTGGATGCATGATGCTGTAGTTGTTCTGAGTTAACATCAAAGGCATCAGGGGTATTGGCCACATATTGTTCCGAGACATGCTCCTCAGCAGTGGGTACCAGTGTTGTCTTGGCCAGTTTGGAGCTATCAGGATTATCCTTGGACGTTCTTCCTTGATTTTTAGTAATACCTTGTGTATCAAGGGAAGAGGTGGGAATGCATATGCTGTTAGGCCTTTCCAGCTGAAGGAGAGCGAATCCACTTTCCATGCCAGTGGGTGGAATGTCCTTGTGCAGAATTTTTGAGCTGGTGATTGAGAGGAATAGATCTATCTGAGGCATTCCCCATTTCTTTGAGATGGTCTTGAAGATGTCCGGTGTAGCATCCATTCGTGGGCATCCGATGTGGTTCTGCTTAATATGTCTGCTAGAGTATTCTCCTTTCCGGTACAAATATTGCCTGTAACTGGATGTTGTAGCTGAGTGCCAGGTTCCACAGCTCCAAAGTCATTCTGCATAGGGGTATGAATGAGTGCCTCCCTGTTTGTTGATGTACCACATGACTGTGGTGTTGTCTGTCCTTATCATCAACTGGCCCTCTTTGAGAAATGGTCTGAACTTTTGGATTGCCAGTTTTACTGCCAGCATTTCTTTTAGGTTGATGTGCAGGTGAAGTTGATCCGCGTCCACAATCCTTGCGCATTTGTCCAGCATGTGGGCCCCCCATCCTAGGTCTGAAGCGTCTGTTGTGATGGTCTGGTTTGCTTGACATCTGCGAAAGGGTAGACCTGGGTTTGACTGGCATGCTTGAGCCCACCATAGGAACTCCTGTTTTAAGCATGGAATTAGTGGAATTTCTGTTTCTAGGCTGTGCCTGTGTTGGGACCATAAATTCTTTAGGTACCACTGTAGTTTTCTCATATGTAGTCTGGCAAGTGGGACCAGGAGTATGCATGATGCCATGAAGCCCAAGGCCTGCAGTACTTTTCTTGCTGTTAACTTGTTCTGTTTTGTTAGAGCCAAGAAGTAAAGAGGGAGTTCTTTTTGTTTTTCTGCAGTTAGGAATGCCATTTGTCTTACTGTGTCCAATTCCGCCCAAGAATGTCCTTGTTTGGGATGGTATCAGCCTTGATTTTTGTAAATTGACTGTGTATCCCAGTGCTTGTAGCAAGTAAATGACCCTTTGTAAATCTGTTGTCAGCTTGCTTTTGTTGTCCCCTTGTAGCAGGCAGTCGTCCAGGTATGGGTAAATTTGAATTCTGTAGTCTGCAGTGGGCGATTACTGATGCCAGGCATTTTGTGAATACTTGGGCGCAGTAGATAAGCCAAAGGGCAATGCTGAGAATTGATAATGCTCTGATCCTGCAAGAAATCTGAGGTATCTTCTGCAGATTGGTCGAATGGGGACGTGCAGGTATGCCTCCTTGAGATCTAGAGTTACCAGCCAACACTCCTTGCCCAGCATGGGAAGAAGTTGTTGTAGGGTCAGCATTTTGAATTTTGGGACAATGATGTATGTATTTAAGGTGGACAGGTCGAGAATAGGTCTCCAACTTTTTTCCTTTCTTGGAACTAGGAATAGTCTGAGTAGAATCCCTTTCCTTGTTCTGTTGTTGGCACTCTTTCCACAGCTCTCATGTTTGCTAATTGCATTATCTGTTGTAGAGCCTCTGTTTTTTGTTTTGGAGATAGATTTGGCATTCCTCTTTGACTGGTAAAGTGTGGAAGTGGAACTAACCTTGATCTATGGTTTGTAAAATCCACTTGTCTTTTGTGATATAGTGCCAGTTCTTGAAAATAAGGTTAATTTGCCGCCTAATGGAGCTGCTATTTGTTCGATTTAGAGGTAAGTCACTGTGGTTGTGTTGTTGTAGTGGCAGTGGTTGTGTCTGTGCCACTGTTGTTACCTTGCCACTGTCGCCCTCTGTAGGCACCTCCTCTGGATTGGTTTCTGCCTCTGGAACGTCTATTCCTGCCCCTTTGGGATCTCAGTTCCTGCTAAACCTTGGGGTTGAACCTGCAAGAAATCTTTAACCGCTTGAACAGATTTTGCCTTTTCTTCCATTTAAACAAGCTGGTCTTATCCATAGGAGCATCTAATAACTTAGCTTTAACATGATCCGTAAGGCTTGTTCCTTTAGCCATGCATGTCTTCTTATCACTGTGCCAGTCATGGCTGATGTAAATGAAGCCTCCAGTGCATCATAGCCACATTTTAAGGAATGGTTACTAACCTGTTGTATGTTATTTACCATTTCTAATACATATTTCTTATCAATAGAGTCATCAGAGGATAGCTTTTTTAACTGATCAAGCATAAACTCTTGGTATTGTATCATGTGAAACTGACAGTTTAAAGCTCTAGCTGAGAGAGTAGCTGAGGTGTAGACTTTTGCCCCATCTGTCTAATGACCTGGCTTCCCTTTCAGAAGGAATAGGGTTTTTAGCTGTGGTCGAGGCTACTGCCCTGGGACCCTGGGATATAGTTTCGGGGTCTGCAAGTGGGGCCTTGTAAAGGTGGTGATGAGTGTCTGGTACCCTGTAAAATCTGTCTGGTTTGGCAGGGGCTGGAGGTAAAGAATCTGGTTTAGAGCAGACATCATTGAAGGCATCGTCCACCACAGAGAGGACAGGAGGTATAGCTAAGGGCCTGTGCTGTGGAAGGTGCAGAAAGGTCCTAAGTCTTTTCTGGAGTCTGAGAAATCCTGCTGCTGCCATTGGAACTGCTCTCGCATGGCATGTAAGGTTTCGGAGAACTCTTCTGGTGGGGAAGCAGCTGGAATGGATTCTTCAGCATCTGAGTCTTCATAATTGGAGAAAGGAGCCTCTGGCTGGTCTGTTATGTCTGATTCATCGGCAGAATCATCAGAGGACACAGGCTCGGGGGCTCTGCCCTAGGTCTCTTCTCTGGGGGCTGAGAGGCCCTGTCTGGGAGATTGAGATCCAATGAAATTAAATCTTCTGCCAGAGTAAGCATTTGTGAACTAGAAGAGGGCCTGGTTGTAGGGGTTTAACAGGCACTGTTTTAGTAGTTTTGGCTGCTTTAGCCCTGGCAAAGGCCTTAATGGACATGTAGCAGCACCACGCTGGGGTAGAGACATCCAAAGGAATGGTGTCTGATAAGTCAGTGGCAACCACCGCAGTGGTAGTGATAGATTCAGCTGTACTTTGATCAGTTTTTCCAAAACCCGAAACAAAGACATCTTTTGTTTGTTATTAACCATGGTTAACCGCCGACCGATCGCGAAAGTGTCGCTTATCTTTTTTGCTTTTTAGCAGATGGAGGATCCGACGGCATAATATACAAAAACAGAACCGAAAACTGTTCAGCAACCGACCGACCGCTGCTCGTTGATTGAATGAAGCTGGGAACACAGGGGGCTAACAGCTGGCTGTGGGCTGGGCCTAAACAAGGCAGACAATAAGAGGAAATTTATGAGAGGTATTTGTTTCACAGGTTAAACAATTATTAACTTTTTCTCTGACATCGGCTGAGGAGAAAAAGAGAGTCGGGGTAGTTAGCTTTAGTTTAAGAAGTCAAAGTAGTATTTGTAAGTAATCTCTGGATCCCGACCGACCGCACCTGCTAACAGCTTGCTTCGGGCGCCACGCCGCAAGAAAGACTGAGGAAATGGCGTCGGCTGATGCGCGACATCAGCGCGAAGGGACCCCTTTTGGAATCCGGCCGACTGAAGGGCTGCCTGACGACAGGACAACCCAGTTGTTATGACTGCAGATGCATCCATGAAGGACATCTGGTAAGTGCTTTAGCGGCAAACCCGCTTCTTCAGACGATAACAAAAATGCACATTTTCTAAAAGCCTTAAATACAACAAACCAGCCATTCAGATAAAGGATATCAAATCACACGATAACAATTAGTGATGCAAGCCTCTTTTCTTTAAAACAGGTTTTAAAGACACAGCGTTACTAAGACCCGGGTATACATTAGCCCTCAGGTCTAATATTCATCTTAACTCTACATACGTTTAATTAATATCACCTTCTCTGATATTACTATTAACTTTATGTAGGACCAAAAACATACAGTGGTGTGTCACCTAATTTAGTCACATGTTTAGCCAATGCATTGCTAAGTTTCTTATTATGGACATCATTAATATGTTCAAGCACTCTTTCCTTCAATGTGCGATTGGTTCTCCCAAGACAGAACCTTTCCCACGCTGTACACTGTGCCCAATAGATTACATTTTTATCAGTTCAGTCAGCATAAAAATGAAACTCAATTTCTTTCAAAGACCTAGGATGTGTAACAGAAGTCACTGACCAAATGTGCCTGTAGGCACTACAAGATCTACAAGCAAATATGCCTCTACATTCAAAATATGTCCTAATATAAGTTTGTTTATAATCTAGGCATTGCTTCAAGGTCCTATTACTCTTAAATGTAAATCGTGGATAGGGCCCAAATACTCTACTTACACTCAAATCTGTCATAAGTATTTGCCTATTCTTTTTCACTATGTCACAAATACAATTACTATTACACATTACTTGAATATATTAGAGTAACCCTGCTTGTACTACTTCCCTCAAGAGGTTGTATTTCCACTACCTGCTGCTCCAATGGATCAGACAAGTAGGGCTTAGTCTTACTCCCAGTGGAGCCCCTAGCTTCTTCAATAGCCCATTCTATAGCTCCTATTCTATAGCCACGTTGGTTCTTAACCACATTCCTAGGGATGTGCCTTGGTAGGTATTTTACAACTAGTATGTTTAGGAAACCCTACAGAAAGAATAACATCCTTCACAATACATGTATGCATCCAAGGCACATCCCTAGGAATGTGGTTAAGAACCAAGTGCTCAGAGTAGTAAGATTGCATGCTAATAAAACCTCATTAGAAAAGGCATTAGACACCCTATGAGTAGAACTGTCTGAGCATAGAGGCACATTTGCCTGTATATCTTGTAGTGCCTGCAGACACATTTGGTCAGTGGCTTCTGTTACACATCCTATTGAGTTTCATTTTTATGCTGACTACACAGACAAAAATTTAATCTATTGGGCACAGTGTACAGAGTGTGAAGGGTTCTATATTGGGAAAACCAATCGCACATTGAAGGAAAGTGTGCTTGAATATATTAATGATATCCATAATAAGAAACTTAGCAATGCATTGGCTAAACATGTGACTGAATTAGGTGACATCCACCACTAAGTTTCTGGTCCTACATACAGTTGATAGTAATATCAGAAAAGGTGATATTGTTAATGAAACAGAATATGTAGAGTTAAGATGGATATTAGAACCTGAGGGCTAATGTATACCCCCTGGTCTTAATAATGCTGTGTCTGTTAAACCCGTTTTAAAGAAAAGAGGCTTGCAACACTAATTGCTATCATGTGATTTATCTTTTATCTGAATGGCTGGTTTGTTGTATTTAAGGCTTTTAGATAATGTGCATTTTTGTTATGGTCTGAAGAAGCAGGTTTGCTGCGAAAGTGCTTACCAGGTCTTACTACTGCTACTATTAAATTGGATTTTATCCTAACTTCAGCCTTCTGGGCATCTATTTATTAATTATTGCTTCTCTTGGATTTAGTCCAGGTCCTACTATGCTTTATTTCTTCTAGGTTGACTGTGATGACTAGATCCTGAAAGGGACAGAGTATAATCTGTGGCCAATGTGAGTTGATGCCTTCTGGGGGCTGTGAGGAGCCAATCATCCAGATACTGGAAGGCCTGGAAACCTTGCAGCTGAAGATGAGCTGCCACCATTGTCATGCAGTTGGCAAACACCCGGGGCCTGTGGTGACTCCAAAGGGCAGGGCTCTGAACTGATAGTGGTTGGCCCCTAGCCAAAAGTGCAGGGGTCTCCTGGAGTATCTGT
The DNA here is from genome assembly GCF_019279795.1 of Protopterus annectens. Classification (NCBI taxonomy): domain Eukaryota; kingdom Metazoa; phylum Chordata; order Ceratodontiformes; family Protopteridae; genus Protopterus; species Protopterus annectens. The sequence continues at coordinate 1,827,300,227 of NC_056741.1, forward strand.
TGATTTTGATATGATAGTATGCATCCTTGAGATCCACCAAGCACATTCAGTTGTCCTTGTGCAGAAGCAGCAGAATGGACACAACAGTGACCATCCAGAACTTGGACTTCTTGACGGACAAGTTCAGTTCATTGAAGTCCAAAATGGAATGCAGGTCCTCAGTTTTCTTGGCCATCAAAAAGAAGGGAGAGTAAGTTCTGGACTCTCGTGGGCCTGTTGGGACCTCTTGGATGGCTCTTTTCTGAAGAAGGTCTTGGACCTCGAGAAGGGCCAACTCCATCTGGCAAGGTGGAACATCTAGGGGAGAATTTTTAACTCAAGGGGGCTGAAAAAAGGGGATGAAGTAAACCCCTGGAAATGTTTAACACCCACTGATCTAAGGTAACACTTATGCAGTCTAGTGGGTGGAAGAAGAGTCCCCCCCACCCGACTGCCTAAATGACAGGACAGCCAGGCAGCACTTCAGGAGCACTGAGGGGGCTTCTCCAAGTAGGGTTCCTGGGAGCCCTGGTACTGACCCCCTTTGCCTCTGGGGCAATGCCTGCTGTCAAATCTCCTTCCCCGGCCAGAAGAAGAGGATTCCTGAAGAACACCCTGGAAGGAAGACTGAGATCTGTGGAACCAAAGTTTCTTACTACCCCTCTGATTTTTGGAAAAGGATCATTGGGGTGTAGAGAAAGTACAGGTGTGTACACCTACCATAAATGTAGATGTTAGAGTGTCTTCACTGTTGCAGTCATGACTGTAGGGTTCTCCCCTGCCGGCAGGCAGCCCTCGGTTGGCCAGAATCCCAAAGTCTGGGTCCGGCGTCGGCTGTTCAACCATGCTCCCTGATGTCAGAGCGCCAGGAGTACAAAGCTGACAGCCGACGCCATCTTCTCCAGTTTTTCTTGCCCCAGATGTCAGGAGTCCCAAAATGAAAAAGGTCCCATAACCTTTGCAAATACACCTCAGAAGAATGGTGAAAAAAGGAAATACACAAAAGTAAAAATAAGAGGGGACAGGAGGGAGGGAAACCCAGACTGCAACAGTGAAGACACTCGAACATCTACATTTATGGTAGGTGTACACAACTGTACTATGTTCATCATGTTTCACTGTTGCAGTCATGACTGCAGGGTAGAATCCCAAAGCTGAAAGAAAGGGAGGAGGTCATAAAGAGGAAGGGGCGGCTAAAAGGCCCTGCAAGACTGCAGAGGCAAAGCCTGCCCTAGACTTAGAGTAAAGAGGTAGATTGTAGTGCTTAGAAAATGTATGCACTGAACTCCAAGTTGCAGCTTCCAAAATGTCCTTGGTAGGAACTCCCCTGAGGAAGGCTGCAGAAGTGGCAGCAGCTCTGGTGGAATGAGTCCGTATACTCCCTGGGATTTGCTTTCCATGGTGAGAATAACAAAATCTGATTCCATGAGCAATCCATTTAGAAATGGTCCATTTTGAAATGGCTTTACCTTGGGAACTTGAAGCATAAGAAACAAACAATTGTTCTGATTTTCTGATGTCCTTGGTTCTGTTCAGGTAAAAACATAGCTGTCTGTGCACATCCAAGGAATGTAAGATCCTTTCCCCTTTATTTTGAGGAGTGGGGAAAAAGGTTGGCAAGTGAATAGTTTGATTTAAAGCCACTTTGGAAACCACCTTAGGCATGAAGGTAGGATTAGTCCTCAAAGATACCCTGTCTTGATGAACAATAATATAAGGTTCCACAGCCATAAGAGCTTGTAACTCTGAAACTCTCCTGGCAGAGGTTAGGGCTAACAGGATGGCTGTCTTCCAAGATAAAAACTTGATGTCAGAGGAGGCAGCAGGCTCAAAAGGAGGCAAGGTTAGTTTTTCCAAAACATAGTTGAGATCCCAAGCAGGAATAGGAGGAGATATAGGAGGTCTTAAGTTCTTAGCTCCTCTGAGAAACTGTCGCATGAGTTGGTGGGAAAAGATGGGAGGGTCTGTATTATAATGAGTAGAAATAGCAGAGGCATGTATCTTAATGGAAGAGAAAGAGAGACCCTTATGTAAGAGATCTGTCAAGTAAAGTAAAATTAAAGTAATGTTAGGAAGAAGAGGATCAGAATCCTGAGCCTGCATCCAGGAACAAAATCTTTTCCATTTTCCTGCATAAGATTTTCTAGTGCAAGGACGTCTGGCTTCTAAAATGACATCCATAACCTGCTTCGGCAGTAAAGAAGAAATCAAAGGCCCTGGATTAACCAGGCCGCCAGGCTGAGAGTTCTGACATGGGAGTGTAGAACCTGACCCTGATGTTGGGACAGAAGGTTCGGAGACTGAGGTAAAACCCATGGGGGCTCCAGGCATAGGTTTTTTAGAGTTGGATACCAAAACTGCCGAGGCCAATTTGGAGCCAGCAAGATTATCATCTTGGGCTTGTCCTGTTTTATCTTCAATAAAACCCGTGGAAGAAGAGGAAGAGGCAGAAAGGCATATCCCGAGAGGTTCCTCCAACTGAATGACAGGGCGTCCACTTTCCAAGCTTCTCTGTGGAAAGACCTGGTGCAAAAAGTCTGTAGTTGATGATTGAGATGGGATGCAAAGAGGTCTATGTGAGGACATCCCCAGACTGCTGTTATCATCCTGAATATTGTGGTGTCCAGCATCCACTCGTGTGGATCCGAAAGATTTCTGCTCAGACTGTCTGCCAGGAAGTTTTGTTTTCCTGGTAGAAACTGAGCTTGAAGATCCAGATTGCAAGCTAGAGCTGTGTCCCATAGATCCATGGCTAGTCTGCAAAGAGGGTAGGAATGAGATCCCCCTTGCTTGTTTATGTATCACATAACTGTGTTGTTGTCTGTCCGTATTAACAGTTGTCCTGGTTGTAGAAGATTCCTGAAGGCCAATAGAGCTTTCTGAATGGCTAACATTTCTTTTAGATTGATATGCAGGTGCTTCTGATCCTTTGTCCAAAGGCCCTGCAAACAACTGCCATGAAAATGGGCTCCCCAAGCAAAATCCGAGGCGTCCGTGGTTAGAATCTGAGAGGCAGGAGGCAGACTGAAGGGCTTCCCTTTGTTTAGAGCACATGCCCTGGACCACCAAAGAAATTCCTTTTGAAGGCAAGGAAGGACAGAGATCAGTATATCCAAACTGTGGCAATGCTGAGACCATACACTTTTTAGGTACCACCGTATTTTCCTCATGTGTAGTCTTGCATGTGGTACGAGAAGGATGCAGGAGGCCATGTAACCCAAAGCCTGCAGGAATTTCCTTGCAGATAGATGGGTTAAAGATGCCAAGGTTCTGAAAGTTGAAGCCAGCTGTAACTGTTTTTCGGATGTCAGAAATGCCATCTGGGTTGTAGTGTTTAGAAGTGCACCCAGAAAAATTATCTGTTGAGAGGGTGTCAAATTTGACTTTTTTATGTTTACAGACAATCCCAGAAACTTGAGGAGGTTCTGTACAAATTCTAGATGCTGGAGTAAGACATCCTTGCTGTCTGCCTGAATTAGACAATCATCCAGATAAGGGTAAATTTGAATTCCCTTGAGTCTGCAGTAAGCTACTACTGGAGCCAGGCATTTGGTGAAGACCCTGGGTGCAGTAGATAATCCAAAGGGCAGCGCAGAGAATTGAAAGTGCCTCAATCCGGCTTTGAACCTGAGGTATTTTCTGCGATCCTGCCTGATGGGAATGTGTAAATATGCCTCCTTTAAATCCAAAGTTACCATCCATGCATTTTTGGACAGCATTGGAAGTAGCTGCTGTAGAGTAAGCATCTTGAATTTTGGAATCTCTAGAAAGGTGTTCAAGACCGACAGATCCAGAATGGGTCTCCATGAGTTTTGCTTCCTTGGGACTAGAAAAAGCCTTGAATAAAAACCTTTTCCCATCTCTGAAAGAGGAACCAGTTCTATGGCATTCATAGCCAAAAAGAGCTTCCACCTGGTTTAAGGCCTCCGTCCATTGATGTTTTGGAAGGACTGGCCATCCGCTTGGCCTTGGCAAGGTATGAAAATGGAATCTGTAACCTCTTAAAACCACATCCAAAACCCATTTGTCTTGGGTTATTTGAGTCCAATTTTGATAAAAAAGAGTTTTTTCTTCCGAGAGGGGCTTCCAGGCAAGAAGTTCCTGTAGCCCAACAGAGGGAGCCATTGAGTTTGTTTCCTTTGAGATTGTGACCTGTCCTCTCCTCCCCTAGGGGTGGAAGCAGTCCACTGTCTTGGTCTATAAGCAGCTTGTGTTTGAGGCCTCCCTCTGGAACGTCTATATCTACCCCTCTGAGGCCTGTCAGAAGTGGGAAAGGACCAATTTTTTGAAGGCCAATTCCTGCTAAATCTAGGAGGTTGTACTTGTAAGAAATCTTTAACTGTTTGCATGGATTTCGCCTTATCCTCCATCTTTTTAATCACCTCTTCAGCTTTTGATCCAAACAAAACATTATGTTGAACAGGAGCATCCAATAATTTAGCCTTTACTTGTTCAGGTAAATTTTGTTCCTTTAGCCATGCATGCCTTCTAATGACTGTGCCAGAGGCCGCAGCCCTACAAGAAGCCTCCAAGGCATCAAATCCACAGTGTAAACCATGCTTCCCAACCTGTTCAGTGGCATGTAATAAGTCATGTAATTCCTTATCATCTGCACAGGCAGAAATGGAAGAAAGCTTTTGTTTTAAGACAGACAATAGAAATTGCTGGTATTTAAACATATGAAACTGACAGTTTAAAGCCCTAATGGACAAAGTAGCAGAAGTGTACACTTTTTTGCCCCATCTTTCTAAGGATCGAGAATCCTTTTCAATAGGAATGGGATTTTTGGCAGAAGTGGCCTTAACTCCCTTAGGACCCTGAGAAATGGTTTCAGGGTCAGCAGAAGGGTTCTTGTATGAAAACTGATGGGAATCAGGAACCCTGTAATATCTATCAGGCTTAACAGGAGCAGGAGGAAAAGAGTCAGGGGTTAAGTTAGCCTCCGAAAAGGCATCATCCACAATATCCAAAACAGGAGGAATAGCCAGGGGTCTATGTTGGGGAAGAAGAAGAAATTCCCTCAGTCTTTTCTTGGAATCCGAAAACTCCTGTCCTTCCCAGTGGAAATGTTCCCTCATTTCATGCAAAGTTTCCCCAAAAGAGAAATCCTCAGGGGGAGAAGCAGAAGGAATGGATTCTTCAGCATCAGAATCCTCATAAGGAGGGAAAGAATACTCCTGATCAGAAGAAGAAACTGAGGAAACAGAAGCCTGATCAGAGGAATCATAAGAAACATCCTGCCTTGGCCTTTTGTCTGGAGGGGGATGAGAACCCCTAATCATAGTAATTAAATCCTCCGCCATCTTGAGTAACTGTTTCTGTGACTTGGGAGCCGGTTCAGAAGAGGCCTCTGTTGAAGTCTTTGACTTTGAAGGAGTCTTTGCCTTTATTAGTAGCTGAGTAGGCCTGAAAACCCCTTCAGAAGCCGGTACCTGCACAGCGGCTCCGGACCCATCCGAAGGAGCATTGTCCGAGGGTCCTGCAACAGAAATATTTAAAGGCCTGGTTGGCTCCTCATGAGAGTCCGTTTCGGCCGTCGGTTCTGAAATGGCCGATGACTGGGGCTGCAAAAGCGCCTCACTGATGACGGCCGAACCTGAAGCTGGCTCCGAGGTCCTATCATCAGATTTGGACCTCGGAGGCCTGTCTTTATCCTTGCGACGTTTGTGAACTCCGGTAGCCGGGACCGTATCTGATGACATTTTGTAGTTAAAGCACCTACCGAAGTAGTGAAAAGCAAAATCATATCTTCGCTTAATTGTACGTTGATTGAATCTAGCACAAAACCGACAACTAGCTACGTCGTGGTCAGGGCCCAACAAGGAATACAGTAAGAATGAAAATCCTTATGAGGTATTTGCTTCCCACATGAAATACAATTATTAACTTTTTCTGACATCGGAGTGGAGCAAGAAAAAGTTTCAACGGGGTACTTAGCTTTGAGTGGAGAAGAAAGTCTTCGGACCAAAGTATATCAGTAAAATTCATCAGGAGTCAGCCGACCGGCACTTGCGAACTGCTATCACCGCACGGAAAGAAAGACTGGAGAAGATGGCATCGGCTGTCAGCTTTGTACTCCTGGCACTCTGACGTCAGGGAGCATGGTTGAACAGCCGACGCTGGACCCAGACTTTGGGATTCTGGCCGACCGAGGGCTGCCTGCCGGCAGGGGAGAACCCTACAGTCATGACTGCAACAGTGAAACATGATGAACATCTTGATCCCCACTGCGGACAGAGTTTTTTCTTCCTGCTCACTGTGGGTCAGGGTTTCCTTGATGGAAGGGCCTAACAAGGTTGACCCGTCGAAAGTGGCATTAGTGAAGAACACCTTAAAGGGTTCTGCAAACCTGCAAAGGTGAAGCCAGGTATGCCACCTGATGGTAATGCCTGTGCCCGCTGCTCGAGAGGTGGCTTCCACTGCATTGGAGATCAACCTCATCGAGGAGTTAGCCAGGGAAGTCAGAATGGACAGCTTTGGAGAGAGCAATTTGAGGCTCTCCAGAGGCAGCAATTCAGAAAGGGGAGTGGAGATCTTCATTACCAAATCCCTTTGCAGCCGGGTAAAATGTGCCATGTAGTTGGTTGCTCTCAGTCTGAATGTAGCTGAGGCAAACACACATTTCCCAAACTGGTCAACTGCCCAAGACTCCCTGTTTTGTGGATGGACCATGGAGCTCTGCTTGGCGATCTCCTTTTTAGTAGCTGTGGCCACCACAATAGCATCAACAGCAAAGCTCTTGCTCCAACATTCCTTGTCCTTGGGGGACTTGGAAACGTATTAGCCTTCTTGGGAACTGGTTTCATTGTGCCCAGCTCCTTCCGAACCCTGTCGGCAGAGGGAGATATCCAGACAGAAGATGGGCCCATCCTGAAAACTTATAAAACACAGATTCCTGAGAAGATGGAGTGGGGGGAGAACAACCGCCTCTCTGCTGTAGGCTCTCAACGATGTCCCCAAAGGACACCTCCTCAGACAGAAATTTAGGGAACCCATTTCCTTTCTCAAAGTCTATGTCTTCAGTGTGGGACTTTCTAGGGAAGTCCACTTGCCTCCTCTTGCATGTCCTCTTCTGAGGAGGCTCCTCCGCTGGGGGCTCAGGGGAGGACATGGAAGAGGTAGGGTCCCCAAGGGGGTAATATCCATCTGAAGGCACTCATGAGAGGGCTGACCCTGCTGGGAGGGGAGGAAACCTAATCAGAGACAAGCAAAAAAGACAACTAGCAAGATAAGGAGGAAAACCCCAGAGAAAAAGGGGAAAAATGCTACTTATCTGAAAGAGGAAACCTGAGCTGCAGGAAACATGTCCAAAGCGAAATTGTGGCAAATGAGATCTGGGAGTTGTGGATAGCAAGGGATCTTGAGAAGAGGAGGACCTTGAGCTCAGGAGCTGTCCTTTTAGTTGCCGGGTCAGATCCGAGGTCGGATCAAAGACCCATCCGTGACTAATAACGATACAGTATCAGATATATAACAATTCAAATTTCCACCTGAACTTGCAACAAAAAAGCAGTTCCTACTGGACAAAAAAAATTTCTATCAATCTCTGAGCAACCCACTTTCCAACCCAAAGAAATTCTGGCACTCGATAAATGACTATCTCTAGGGAACCCCTCTTCACCAACCCTCTTGCAAAACTGCAACTCTACTTAACTTTTTCATCAGAACAATAGAAAAGCTTACTACACCAGACGCTCTCGATATTAAGACTCTACCTCCCACCTCATCTCTTCCCTTGTTCTCCCCAGCACCTGTAGCAACTTTCATCATCAGATCACTTCTAAACAAACCCAAACCCTGTTCCCCATCAGCCGACAAACTCCCTCCCCTATTTCTCAAGCATGCAGCAAGATCCGTAGCATACCCTGTAGCTATACTTATCTACAGATCCATCCAAGAAAATACAGTACCAGATATCTGGAAAAAAATTTTCATAATACCTCTCCACAAGAGAGGAAATTCTACAAACCCTCAAATTACAGGCATATTGCCATATTATCCCCCTTATCCACGATACTGGAAAAATGCATACATAGACAAATACTAAATCAAATCTTACAGGCAACCTAATTACACCCACACAGCATGGTTTCCGACCCACACAGTGCTACCTACCCACTGCCTTCTTATCTTTCACACATAACATTGCCCAAGCCACAGATGATGACAAACTCGTATCAGCTCTATTCCTTAACCTATCCAAAGCATTTGTGACCATTTTTCATCCCATCTTCCTAAATAAATTTTCCAATCTACAACTCTCACTACCTTCTGGTTTAGCAGCTACCTCTCAAACAGATATCAGTCCGTCAGATGGCATACATCCTTCTCCCCTTTCTTTCTTAAGACCGGGGTTCCCCAGGGCTCTATCCTGGGCCTCATACTTTTTAATATATTTACAAATAACCTCCATGTCTTCTGCCCTTCACTCTACCTTAATACAGTACACAGACAATTCCACAACTATTAACACCACCGACAACATACAAAATCTCCATATTGTCACTCGACAATCTCTGCACCTTGTAGAACAATGGCTGACTGAAAACAACCTGCTTCTGAACCCCAAAAAGACCAAGCTTCTCCTTTTCTTTCAAAAAACCTCAATCCAGCTAAAGAAAACTTCACCATCTCATCCTTAGATGATATCATTATCATTGCCAACTAAAACACCAAATTGCTTGGTGCTACTATAGATGACCAATTAAAATGTGACCTACATATCTTAAACTGTATCAAAAAGTCCAATCAAAAACTAGGTCTTCTGTACCACAACAACAAATATATACCTAAAAAATCTAGGTCTATATTAACTCAAACATTTATTCTACCATCCCTGCTATATGCTGCTCCTATACTTACTAACCTCCAAAATAATCTCTTAACCAAACTAGAAACCACTTATAACAAGATAGCCATATTCACAGCCAGTAACAGCTACAAATCCCATCACTGTATATCCCTGAAAAGCTTAAGATGGCCTGAACCCCCCACATGCTTCAAATATCACAACTACAAGTTGCACATAGCATTCTGAATAGCCCCAATTTCTGCCCTGCCCTTACATCCAAACTTACATACTACACACCCAATCGTGACATCAGAAGCACACAAAACCTACTTCAGGTGACCAATCCAAACAAAAATATTGGAAAAATACTTTACAGTCATTCAATTACATACTCATGGAACAAACCTCCACTGTCCCTTGGCTCCACTACCAAAAATGGCGAATTCAAAAAGCAACTAAAAATTAATTTCCAACATGCATGGATCTGTACTAGTCAAACCTAATGAATTTTTCTTCTCTCGATTAACATAGCTGCCTGGTATTTCCTATCTAAACTGTTTACAAATATTACTCTCTTTGCAGTTAATACCTATGCTATTAAATGCATCACTTGATGTACTATGTCATAATGTTACTCTGAATTGTATATTACATATTAGAAAAAAAGAAGTTATGTTCTTACCATAACGTTCCATGTTTGTTGTCCTTTATCTCGCCTTCCTTCTTTCTGGTTAGGTTCGGAGCTGATCTTGGCTCCAACTCGGCCACTGATAAAAATGCTTGAAGAGTCCTTACTAGCTCGAGGCTAGCCCCTTATCCCAGCATGCTTAGCAGTAGCTACTCAGATCCCATTTGTGACAACTAACTACTAGATAGAACTATAAATTACCAAATAAAGGAGGTAACCAAACAATACTGCTTCATTGTACCGAAAAAACAGAACAATGGTGACAAGGACTAAACCAACAGCTGAAAAGCAAAGGAAACTCAGCTAAATCAGCCAAAAAGGAAATTCCTCTCAATCATCCAGGATGGGGGAAGGAGGGAGGGATGCAAGAAGGAAGGCGAGATAAGTAAGAACATAACTTCTTTATGTTATGCTGTCCATCTCACCTTCCTTCTTCCTGGTTGGGACAGGGTCCCCAGCACCTAAATCCTAAGTGGCTCACTAGAAAAGAGATTTCAGAACCATGGAACCAAAAGATGCCCTGTACGGAGAGGCCGTATCCACTTTGTAATGATTAATGAAGGTATGGAGAGTAGCCCATGTTGCTGCTGCACATAGTATCTAATGGAAGCTTGGCTTGAAAAGCTATGGAGGTAGCCAAGGACACAGCAGTGTGTCCCCTTACCTTTCCCAGGACAGACACAATCTGAGACTCATAAGTAATAGTATTGGACAGCCATTTTGACAAAGTCACTTTGGAAACTGGTGAGCCTTGCTTACTCTGTGAAAAGGATACAAACACCTGATTTGATTTTCTGATGTCCTTGGTTCTTTGAAGATAAAATCGTAACTGCCTCTGGACATCCAATTGATGTAGCTTATACTTGCTGCCATAATTTGGAAAGAATACAGTTAGTTCAACTGACTGATTCAAATTATACTCTGAACAGACTTTTGGTAAAAAGGAAGGATTTGTTCTAAGAGATACTCTATCCTTGTGAAAAATCATATAAGCCGGGCAGATGGAAAGTACCTGTAACTCAGAAACCCACCTGGCTGATGTAATTGCAATCAGGAATAGGGTCTTAACTTTTAGAGGACAAGAAGTGGCAGGTCCAAAGGGAGGGAGAATTTGAGCCGCTAGTACTAAATTTAAATCCCAAGGATGAAGAGGTTCTCGGATGGGAGGCCTTAATAGGGTAGCACCTTTCAAAAGGCCCTACATAGCTTGTGGGACATGACGTTAGAACCTAGAAGTCCCACATGAAAATATGAAGTAGCACCCAGTTGAACTTGAATCATAGCAGATGCTGCTCCTTTCTCAAAAGTTTCAGCCAGGAAGTCCAAAATTTTTGAAATTGGTGCTGTAAAAGGATCAATGTCATTTTGCTCGGCCCAGAAAGAGAATCTCTTCCATTTACTAGTGTAATATTTCCTAGTAGTTGGTTTGTGAGAAGAGACTAAAATATGTTGAACCATAGGTGATCTATACAGAAGCCTGGCTAGGACTGGAAGTGGAGAAACCAAGCTGTCAGCTTGAGAGTTTAAATAGAGGGATGAAGAGCACCCGACTGATGTGTCAGGAGATCTGGAACCGGGACCAGAATCCAAGGCTCCTCTTGTAGGTAACGCCAAAGGAACAGGAACCATATCTGACGAGGCCAGTAAGGGGCAATGAGGATCAGCTTGCGACTCAACAACTTTGCTTTCTGAATAACTTTTGGAATTGGAGGAAAGGCATAAAGAATCTCGGGGGGCCAATCGTGGATAAGTGCATCTCTGGGTGACTGTTCCAGTGGGGGAACTAGGGCAAAGTAGCTGCTGCATTTGTTGTTTAGGTGTGAGGCAAAAAGTTTGCAGCATGGCTGGCCCCATCTGCGGAAGATCATATCCGCCACATCTTGTTTCAGACACCACTCATGGGGCATGAGAATTGCCCTGTTGAGCTTGTCTGCTATCATGTTGGACTTCCCTGTGATGTGCGCTGCAACCAGAAAACGCTGAGAGGAAATCGCCCATTGCCATACTCGAAGGGCCTCCCGACACAATGGGTAAGATTTGGTTCTGCCCTGTTTATTCATGTACCACACCACTGACATGTTGTACATCTGAATTGCTATACAGCCCAAAGGAAGAGAGTCATGAAGTGCTTGCAACACTAACAACACTGCTCTCATCTCCGGGACATTGATGTGCAAATGGTACTCTTGAGGTTGCCAAGTTCCGTGAACTGTCTGTCCCAGATAATGCCCCCTCACCCTATCTGGGAAGTGTCCGTGGTCACTGTGGCTACTGGATGAGGGGCTACAAAGGGTCTGCCTAGAGTGACTAGGGGAGAGTGGAGCCACCACTGTAGATCTTTTTTTGCAAACATCTGTGATTAAGATCATGTGTGACATTGGCAGATCCTGATATGACCACTGAGTGAAAAGGAGCCACTGCAAAATCCTCATATGATAACGTGCTAACGGGACTAGAGTAATGGCAGCCATCAAGCCCAAGACCTTTAGGACTAACTGTGTCTGAACCTTTGACTTTGACAAGAGGAGAGAGACCTGACGTCAAATGGTAAGCACCCTTTCCTGTGGGAGCTTGGCTAGTACGCCTCTTGTATTTAGTTGAGTGCCTATGAAAGTAATATACTGAGAGGGCAACAAGCACATTTTTCATAGTTTATTGTGATTCCTAGACATGTACAAGTGTAAATCATGTGGTTCCTGGCCCTTAAGAGATGATGCTCAGTGGTGGCAGTGAGGAGCCAGTCATCTAGATAAGGAAACACTTGGAATCCCAAATGTCTCAAGTGAGCCGTCACTACTGCCATGCATTTGGTGAAGCCCTGGGGCTGTAGTGAGACTAAAGGGCAGAGCTCTGAACTGGTAATGACTGGTTCCCAGCCGGAAACGTAAATGTCTCCTGGGACTGCCTGTCCATTTTTATATGGTAGTAAGCATCCTGGAGATCGATAGAGCACATCCAATCGTCCCAACTCAAAAAGGGAAGAAAGGACTGCAGTGTCACCATCTGGAACTTGTCGTCTTTACTGCCCTGTTTAACTTGCTGAGATCCAGGATAGGTCTCCAGTTCCCTGTCTTTTTTGGAACTAAAAAGAACCTTGAGTAAGTTCTGGATCAGATCTGGTCTGCGGGGACTTCCTGAATGGCTCTTTTTTGCAGCAAACTTTTTACTTCCAAGGCTGCTTGATCCCGAAGATTGGGTGGAACATCTGGGACTGATCATTTTTGACTTCTTGGGGGTGTTTGGGAGAAGGGAATTTTGTAACCCCTGGATATTATGCACCGTACCCACGCTTCTTCTGTTATATCTTGCCAGGCTTTTAGGAACAGTGATATTCTGCCCCCGACTGTCTCCAGAGGTGGGCAACCGGGCAATCCTTCAGGGATTCTGAAAGGGCCTGGAAGAGAATGTATCCCTGTCGCCCTGTTGTGGACCCCCCCCCCTGCCAAGAGGCTGGCGTCTCTTGTTATTATTTCCCCCTCTGCCCCTGGGGGAATTATCTCCACGAGTGTCTGGCGAAGCTCCCTGGGATTTACAGAACCACATTTTAGTACTCTTTTGGCCTTTGGGATAAGACCTGGATGGAATGCAAAAACAGACTCCTACGGCAGAGAGTTTTGCCATTTCGTTCACTCCTGGTAAGAGTCTCTCTAACTTGCGGCCCGAGCACAAGGCCGAGCCATCAAAGGGTGCATTCATAAAGGAGGACTTGAAGGGCTCCGCAAATTGACAAAGGCGCATCCAGGAGTGTCTGCAAAGAGCCACTCCTGTGCCTGCAGCCCTACTCGCTCCATCTGCTGCGTAAGAAATCAGGCGCATGGAGGACTTAACAATGGAGGTTAGGGTCGCTAGCTGGTTAGCAGACTTGGAAGCCACTCCCTCAGCTGAAGGATCTTACAGGGTATCTCCCAGATCTTTAAGGAGATCCCTCTGAAGTCTTGTGAAATTTGTGAAATAGTTCAGTGACCGAAGAGAAAAGGCCGCTGAAGAGAACACACGCTTCCCATATCTGTCCATGGCTCTAGACTCCTTGTTTGGCGGATGGATAGAAGAGGAAGTCTCTGCGAGTTCCTAATTGGTGGCTGCTGCCACAACCATAGCATCAACTGGCACGCCTTTAGAGAGAAATGTCTTGTCCTCTGGTGCGGTAATGAACTTGGTGGGCCTTCTCGGAACAGGCTCTATGGTCTCTGGAGCACTCCACACCTTTCGACTCACTACAGACAAAAGTGGGTCAAAAGGTGGAGACACCCAGGAGGTGGAGGGTTGGGAACCAAATGCATCCAGGTACATGGACTCATCCTCAGAAGGGGCAAGGGACTTCCAGTTTCCCCTCTGCCTAAGGATCTCCAGGATGTTGGAGAAGGAGTCTTCAGAAGGGGACCATGGGGACCCTTCCGAGTCATCCAAGTCTGTGTCAGAAGTGACGGACTCAGGGGAGTCCACATGCTTCCTCTTGCATCTTTTCTTCCTGGGAACCTCCTCTGAGGCATGCTCAGGAGAGGTCTCAGAAGATGAGGGGTTGCCCTGTGGGGCGTCCTGAGGCATTGGATCCCTACGCTTGGGACAGAGAGGAGGATCCGAGGCAGACACCAGTATCGATGGGGACAGAGCCGATGGAGCGGTCTCAGTAGACAGCATACTTCTCATCACCTCAAAGGCATAGCGGTCTGGAATGGAGGGAGGATCTAGTTCCGGGGAGCCTGGAGACCTCCTCTGCACTAAAGGCGATGGCTCCAAGGCAGATGTGGGAGACAAACTCACCTGCGCCAAGGTTTTGAGGGGGAGAGTGGGGTCAGACAAGGGTCCGATGTCACTTCCTCCCTCGGAGCCGACAAGAGTGTCTCAGCACCCAGACCCCTCGACAGGGCAGATTATTGAGGAGGTCGGAGCGGATGACAGAACTGACAAGGCAAGGGTTGCTGGAACAGACTGTTGCACCACTACTTCCATACACTTCGTCTCAAAACTGGATGCAGTCGGAGGAGGAATAGAGACAGGGACTGGTTCGGACAATGGTGACACTTCCTTTTGGGCTGGGCTCCACAACAATTTAGCAAATACCGGTGTTTTGAGCAGCTTCTTCACCACTCTCTCCACATCATCAACTGATAAACTCTTGGATGATCGAGAGGAGTGGGCCGAGGACCAGTGACTACCTGACATTGACTGCAACAGTGGAGACTGAGGCACAGATCTCACCGGGTCCAGCAAAGGAGATCTCGATCTCTTTTGGGTCCAGGACGGCTCTGAAGATACTGATGGAACCGCCGGAGAAAAAGACTCCTCGGAGCCAAGAATCCACTCTGAAGGTTCTGAAGATTTGGTTATAGACTATCAGCACCAAAGGTGGAGCCGACGAAGATGCCAATTTGTCATCCGATTTTTTTTAAGGGCTAAGTCTCTGATGCTACTTCAACCCGGGGTTTTAATAACCTCTCAAAATAAGTTTGTTGTGCTTCTCCTGCAAAACTCATGCACTAAAGGCATGGAAAACAGAGCATGAGTCCTGCAGGTGGACCTCCCCTAGACAATACACCCAACTTGTGTGCCCATCCATAAGGCACATTTTCTGGCAACACAAGTCACATTTCTTGAACCCCGACTGCTTAGGCATTTCTTTAGACATTATAAATACCACAAAAGACAGGACTAACAACTTGAAGAGTGTTTTTTTCCATAGAAGGCCTCTAACTAAAACAGCTTCTCCCCTAGGTAGCAAGGAGGGATAACAGGACAAGAGAACAACCCTCAAGAAAAATGGGCCACCGACACCACCACCACACAGGTAAATGCATGAGAGAAAATGACGGCCTAACAGCAGCAAAAAAAAAAAAAAAAAAAAGCAATGAGGATAGGGGTGATATAGAAGGAGAAATCACTAAACTCTAAAGAAATTTAGCTTTAAACAATATGAATTTTTATAGAAAAATATCACTACTTAGCCTAAGCCAGCAGAAGACAATCTCGACACTGCAAGAGGCAAACGAGATCTGGGTAGCTACTGCTAAGCATGCTGGGATAAGGGGCTAGCCTTGAGCCAGTAAGGACTCTTCGAGCTTTAGAAGTGGCAGAGTCAGAACCGAGATCGGCTCCGAACCCAACCAGAAAGAAGGAAGGCAAGATGGACAACATAACATTATTTTTTTTTATTTTAAGGCAATGCTATATTTCCTTGTTAAGGCATTCCTATACTTCTTTGCATATAACTTAATGCTAACCAAATTTCTCAAACATATTGCTACTGCATTCTTAAAATACTGTACTTCTACCTTGTAAATATTCCTGTTGTATATTTCTTACTCTGTTTTTGTATTAAATATCTTACAACTTGAATTGTTAATTTTTTTTTTATTTTTACTAATTACTTTCCTGGAGCTTTTCTCCTTGGGTCTCCACTGAAAAAGGGCTCTCTGGGCCCAGTCGGACTAACCCTGTTAATAAATGTAAAAATAAAAAAGCAGAAGACAATCTGGTGAAGATGATTTGGGACAGACAGGAAGAAGGTTAGAGGAAACATTCAAAGAAGTGGATGGAGTGTGTGAAAGATCTGTGACAGTCAGCCATAAGTGTTGAAGAAGGCAGGAGTGTGGCACTGAATTGAGAGAGATGGTGACAGTTAACATGATACCACAACCCCATGCAGAAAATGAAAAAAAAAATGGGCTATTGCAGCTGCTGATGCTGAAGACTCAGGAATCCTAAGTAATGTTTTGTCAGGCTTGTGAGTGTAATATGAAGCACCCTCCAACTACCTCCAGAGTGAGGCTGCTGGGCATCCCTTCAGGGGTGCTGATAGGATTTCTCTGTGAAAGATTCACAGAAACCATGATTACAAAGATCATCTCTGCCACTAGGACAACATCCATTCAAGTTGCCTCCCTACCCTGCTTGGGAGGGGGTCTATCCCCAGGAGTGTCATGGTGAAAAATTCTGTGATTTCCTGAACCTCATTTTCTTACCACCTCGTAGATTCACGGAATCTGATGTTTGTGGGGTGGAGAAACAGATTCCTATGGTAGTTTTTTTGAAGTTACTTGGAAATCTCCTTGATCAAGTGTGCAAGGCAGTTCAACACTGAGTGCAAATGTCGGTGAAGCATATTCCATTATCCACAATCTGTCCAATGCCCTTGACTCTCGTTAGGTATGGACAGAACTCTCCTCATACAGTTTTGTTCATGGCTGCTGCTACTACTACCATAGTATCTACTGAGTGTCCTTTTGCCCAGTGCCTTCTTTCTTTCAGTTCTACTAAAATCTTGTTGGATTTTTTGAGAATTGGTTCTATGACATCAGGGTCCTTCCATGTCCTTCCTCTGTGCCATAAGATTCATGAGGGCATCTGGAGGGGGATCCAAGCAGGATGCAGATGAGTCAGTCCCAAAAGCTTCGAGAAACACAGATTTATTAAAGAAAGGATTTTCAGTGGACCATCCCCAGTCTGCTTCATCAATTTTAGGATGTCTCTGAATGTTACATCTTCTGGGCGGATCTAGAGGATCCTTTGCCCTCATCCAAATATGCTTTTCCAGTGACTGACTCAGAAGAGGAGTCTATATGCTTCCATTTGCATGTCTGTTTTCTGTGGTTCTGACAGAGACAAATCAGAATCTGACTGAGAACTCGAGTGCAGAGTAGTCTCGAAGCTTATGGAATTTGACTAACTGTCGAGCCATATGAGAAGTATAAGGAACAGTTTCCACTAGGTGTTGGGACAGATCCAAACTTGGTGCATGCACCTGCCTTCTTGGTCCAGCCAAAGCCTTTTATACAGCCTTGAAAGCAGACACTTCCTCAGTTCCACTGTTGGCATTACCAGTGTCAAAGGATTCAGGAGCTTCCCTATTCCAATTGAGGTCAGCTCTGAGGAAAGTACAGTTGTGTACACTTGCCATAAATGTAGATGTTAGAGTGTAATCACTGTTGCAGTCATTACATTTGGGTAATCTGCTGGCAGGTTGCCCTCAGTCGGCCTGATTAACAAAGTCTTGAGTCCTGCGTCGGATGCTGTCCCTTCTTCCATGATGTCAGGTCGTCAGGGGTATAAAACATGCAACCGTCATTACATCAGTTTTTCTTGCCCCAGATGTCAGGTGCCCCCCTAATGGGGAGCAAATAAACACAAAAACACAAAAGTATACCTCCAACCAAAAGCAAATACATGAAAAAGGCTTTTAAGCATAGTAAAGGAAAGTAGAGGTATAGTCAGAAAATCTAGGGGACTGGAGGGAGGGTGACCAGGACTGTAACAGTGAATACACTTGAACATCTACATTTATGGTAAGTGTACACAACTGTACTATGTTCTTCGTGTTTCACTGTTGCAGTCATTACATTTGGGTAGATTCCCAAAGCTGTGGTTGGGAGGAGGAGTTTATACAGCATTAGGGCCAGCAACAAGGCCCTGCAAGACAGCAGTGGCAAAGTCAGCTCTGGATTTAGAGAAAATTGGTAAATGATAATGCTTGGTGAAGGTATGCACAGAACTCCAGGTAGCAGCTTCTAGGATATCCCTGGTAGGGACACCTCTGAGAAAGGCTGCAGATGTAGATGCAGCCCTGGTGGAGTGAGATCTGTTCCCCTGGGCGATAGGTTTTCCATGGTGCTTATAGCAGAAATTAATGCAATGGCTTATCCATTTAGAAATGGTTTATTTTGAAATAGTCTTCCCCTCTGCCTACACTTAAAGAAATCCCAATCCCTCAGAGCCACACGCTCCAGGGATCTAAACCTTGTCATCACAATAAACAAAACATGCTGGAGGGATAGGTTCCTGACCCAGAGACTCCCCAGACTCTGGAATAGATTGCCCATACATGTCAAGCAGAGTGCCTCTTTGGTCCTCTTCAAAAGGAACCTTGACGATTGGATGGGAGAAAGGAAATTCACCCCGGGGATCACGTCAGTCACCCTGCTAGACAGGGGTCCAGGGAAGTAAATAGTGTGGGAAGAAATAGCCAGGGAATTGTTATGGCTAGGCTTGTATAGGCCCTAGGGCTGATATCCTAGTACCAATCTATGAACCTATAAAGCTAAATCTATGCAAACTGTTAAAGATTTTTTTACAAGTGCAACCTCCAAGATTTAGTAGGCATTGGCCTACTAAGAATTGGTCCTTTCCAGCCCTTTCCAGATCCTCTCAAGTCAAACCCAGACAGCAAAAACCCCAGGTTTCAGTCCCAGGGTACTCTCGGAGCTAAGCAGTGGGGGGCCTCCACTTCCAAATCTGAAAATAAGACACCCCTACAGTAAACAGTCTCAATGACTTCCTTTTAAACTTACCAAGCACTTATCTTTCAACCGCCCCTTTGGGGGGAAAAATTGCTCTTCATGCAAAGAACTGGGAACTCATAACCCAGGACAAATGGGTTTTAAATAGTGTCCCAGGGATACAGATTTCATTTCCACACATTGCCAACACCAAATGGGTGGCCGGACCTGCCTCCGAATCAATGGGCAGAGGCTCAAAAACAAGTGCTTTCTCTCTTAAGCTTGGGGGCTACTCATCTGGTGCCAGAAGAGGAAAGGGGACAAGGTTTCTATTAAAGGCTTTTCCTGGTACCCAGAAAAGACAAATCATGGTGTCTAATCCTGGACCTGTCTACTCTAAACACCTTTCTGGAGATTCCAAAATTCAAGATGCTGGCTTTTCACCAGTTACTTCCTATGCTAGGCAAAGATGCCTGGTTGGCAACTCTAGATTTAAAAGAAGCATACCTGCACATCCCAATCAGGGAACCTTGCAGAAGATACCCACACTTCAAAGCAGGCTACTTGCATTGTCAGTTCTCTGCACTGCCCTTTGGCTTGTCTACTGCACCCAGGGTATTCACAAAGTGCCTGGCTCCAGTTATTGCATTTTACAGGCAAAGACATATTCAAATATATCCATACCTGGATGATTGTCTAATTCAGGCAGAAAACCAGGGTATACTTTTAAATCATTTGGTGTTTGGGTTCTAACTTGTCTAGGGTACACCATAAACGAAAATAAATCACAACTGGTACCCTGTCAACAGATTACATTCATGGGTGCAAGCTTGAATACAACTGCCCAGATGGCTTTCCTCCTGCCAGAGAAGCAAATTCATTTGGTAACTTACTTCAAACAAGTGGCCACAAAAACCCTGCTATCTGCAAGACAAATACTGCAAGCCTTGGGGTTCAAGGCCTCCTGCATTCTTCTAATTCCATATGCAAGACTGCATATGAGGAAACTACAGTGGTATCCAAAATGTCTATGGAGTCAACATTGTCACAGCCTGGAAACAATGATTCCTATCATACCTTGCTATGCCTGGAGTTCCTATGGTGGGCAGAAGCCTGCCACCAAAACAAGGGATTACCATTCACACTACCCCCTGCCACCCAAACCCTAACTACAGATGCATCAGACTATGCACGGGGGGCTCACCTGGCAGAGAAGTGCATTCAGGGCAAATGGAACCCAAATCAAATGCACTTACATATCAATCAAAAAGAAATGTTAGCTGTACAGAATGCTCTGACAGCCTTCAAGGACTACATTCTTCCAGGGCAACTAATGATAAAGATGGACAACACCACAGTTATGTGGTACATAAACAAGCAGGAGGGTACACATTCTTACCCCTTCTGCAGACTAGCCATGGCATTGTGGAACACAGCCCTGAGCTACCAAGTGCATCTACAAGCTCAATTCCTGCCAGGAAAATTGAATACACTGGCAGACGGACTAAGCAGAAACCTCATGGACCCACACGAGTGGAAACTGAAACCACAGATTTTTAACATGTTGACAAACAAATGGGGGAGCCCAGACATAGATCTATTTACCTCCCCCCAGAACTACCAGTTGGACAAGTTTTGCACAAGGACTCCCCACAAATAAGCCTGGAAAGTGGATGCTCTGTCCTTCAGCTGGAAAAATCTATCAGTCTATGCTTTTCCTCCTCTGCCCCTGCTCTCCAAAGTTCTACTAAAAGTCAAACAGGACAAACCAAGGATGATTTTGATTGCTCCAGACTGGCAACTCGACACCGTAAAACTCCACTGCCAATCATGAGCGGACATGTGATCCACTGTGGCGACCCCTAACTGTGAAAAAGCCAAAAGAAGAATGCTTTCTGCCGAACAAGTTGGAAAACATACTTTGCAATGTGGTTTTGATTCTTTAGAGGCCTCCTGCAGGGCTGCTGTTTCTGGGTCTGTGCATAGAATGCATGCTTGGCTTAAGGAACAATCTTTGCCTGATCATGTTAAAGCTAAATTGTTGGATGCTCCTTTAAATTAGGACCGCCTGTTTGGCAATAAGGCTGAAGAAGTTCTAAAAAAGATGGAAAGTTCTAAAAAACCATCGCCCAGGCCACATGTTCAAGCCCCTATGCCTAAAAAACAAATGATAAAAATGGCTGAAGATCTAATTTCTCTAATCAGGGGGAGTCAACCCCCCCTCTCTGAGAGGTGTTGAGTTGCCAGCACGGAGCCCAACCTTCCACAGAAGGCACACACACACACAGGGCCAATTTAGTGTCCAATCCACCAACAGCATGTCTTTGGGATGTGGGAGGAAACCAGAGCAGCCGGAGTAAACTCATGCGACCACAGGGAGGACATGCAGACTCCACACAGAAGGCACCTCAGCAGAGGATCAAACCAGAGAACCTCATGCTGTGAGGTGGCAACGTAAACCGCTGCACCACCTCGGCCGCCCATTCAGCAGAATGCATTAAATTCTGTAAATCTTTATTTTCCACAGAGTCAGGAATCAACATAATTTTCTGTTTAAGCTTTCCAATAATATGCTGCTGATATTTTAACATATGAAATTGTCAGTTTAATGCTCCGATTGCCAAGGTTGCAGAAGTATAAACATTTTTACCCCATCTATCCAGCTCCCTGGAATCTCTATCAGAAGGGGTAGGATTTTTAGCAGTAGAAGCCTTAATGCCCTTGGGCCCCTGAGAAATGGTTTCTGGATCTGCAACAGGATTTTTGAAAAGGAACTTGTGGGAGTCAGGAACCCTGTAATATCGGTCAGGTTTACTAGGAGCTGGAGGCAGGGAATCAGGGGCCAAACTGGATTCCGAGAACACATCAACAATGTCTAGTGCAGGAGGTACAGCCAGAGGCCTATGCTGAGGTAGAAGCAGGAAATCCCTAAGCCTCTTTTTTTAATAATTTTTTGAATCAGAAAATTCCTGGCTTTCCCAGTGGAAATGCTCCCTCAAAGCATGTAAAGTTTCCCCAAAAGAAAAGTCCTCAGGAGGAGAAGTAGAGGGAATGGAGTCCTCTGCATCAGAATCCTCATAAGTAGGTATAGACAAATCCAGGTCAATAGAATCCTGATCAGAAGATTCATAATCAAGTTCAGCCATAGGCCTCTTGGGGGGGGGGGGGGTTGACTACCCCTGATTAGAGAAATTAGATCTTCAGCCATTTTTATCATTTGTTTTTTAGGCATAGGTGCCTGAACATGTGGCCTGGGCAATTTTTTTTAGACATGGATTGAGATTTATACCTTAGTAATGAAGGCGGTGTTGATTTAATATGCAAGTTTGTAGGCCTGCATACACCCTCAGAAGCCGGTGCCTGCACAACAGCTCCGGACCCATCCAAGGTAAAGACATCCGTGGGTCCATAGATGAAGCATCTTGCAGCATACCCCAAATGGGTCTCTAGTAGAGGCCTGCAAATCAAAAGTAGTGGGTATCGAGCTGTAAAAGTGCCTCACTGAGTACCGGTGAACTGGCGACTGGCTTAGGAGAAGCGAAGTCAGCAGTTTTGGACTTTGGCGGCCTATCTCTGTCTTTATCTTTGCGTTTTTTCAGAATTCCGGTAGTCGGAAGGCTAACCAATAACATTTCTGGAAAATTAAATCGAGAACCAAAATAATTAGAGGCAAAAATGTACAGACAGATAGTGCGCTGATTAAATAAAGCACAAAACCTACAGCAAGGTACGTCATGGTCAGGGCCTAGGCAAGGAATACAGTACGAATGAAAATCTTTATGAGGCATTTGCTTTCCACAAGTAATGCAATTATTAACTTTTACTGACATCAGTAAGAAGCAAGAAAAAGTTTCCCTAAATGGGGTACTTAGCTTTAAGTTGAAGACTTCGGTTCTGAAACTCAAAAACTAAAATTTCAGGAGTCGGCCGACCGGCACTTGTGAACTGTTCCTGCTTCGGGCACCGCACGGCAAGAAAGACTGATGTAATGACGTCGGCTGCATGTTTTATACCCCTGACGACCTGACGTCATGGAAGAAGGGACAGCATCCGATGCAGGACCCAAGACTTTGTTAATCAGGCCGACTGAGGGGAACCAGCCAGCAGATTACCCAAATGTAATGACTGGAACAGTGAAACATGAAGAACATCACCTTGGACTGGAGCTGTCAAGTGATGAGTACTGATCCAAAAGCATCTGTGTCAACAATGTAAGGGACATAGTCGAAGCCAAAGTTTCCTGGACTGCTTGATTTGACTGAGGTGTGCTGGAAGGGTTTGGACCCATGGGAGCCAGTTCTAGAAACTGTACTGGTACTGGAGAAAAATATGACAGGGTAGATGGGCCTGTACCTTGACCTCCCTTTGGGGACAGTGCTGGGAGGATTCACAGTTGGATCTATGTCCACAAGAACGACCTCATCATTTAGTCGATGCCCATTTCATCAGAATTCTGTTGGATCTGACAAAGTTAGATAGTGATGCTGCACAAGAAGATCTGGAAAGCTGTTTGAGCTATGACAAAACTATTAAAATCCTAAACATTATAGCAGTCTAAACCTAACAACTAATACTTTACTACACTATCCTACAAATCATAAAGGGAAGGAGGAGGAAAACAATTCACAAGTCTTTCACTTATCATAAACAATTGTGAGAGCTCTCAGATACACTTCTGGATGAATCAAGTAGCAAATAAGATCAATCTAAACCAGGTAGGAGGAGGGAATTGTGGGCAAGAGATGAGTTTGGAGCCTGTGCTCCAAAGATGTGAAGGAAGGTGCAGAATTTGGATCCAATCAGATAAGACAACCCACAAGTTGAATAAGATGAAAATAGGCAACACTGGATCAGTTGGTTTGAGATTATTTACTCCACAGAATCACTCTTCCAGCTGGGAGGGGTATCCCTCAGCCCTCCAAAGAGCAGCACTCTCTCCTTCAAACAGTTTTGGGCACCATCCACCCTGTTCCACAAGACATTAAGGGGAAACAGTTTCTATTCCAGGCTCTTTCTAGTCCCAAGAAAAGAAGGACCCTGGAGACCAATCCTGAACCTCTCCCACCTAAATCTTTTCCTGCAATTGCCCACCTTTCAGATGCTCACCTTGCAAACTCTTCTCTTTGATCATGCCTCAGAGGTTCATAGCCACCTTGGACATCAAGTACGCCTACTTTCACCCATAAGGCCCAATTTCAAAAGTTACCTACGTTTCACTGTGAGCTCTTCTCACTATCAATACTCAGCCTTGCCCTTTCTGTCTCTCTACAGTACCAAGTTTCTTCAAGTGCCTGGCACCAGTGATGGTCTTTTACAGGACTCAAGATCCAGATTTTCCCTTATCTAGATGACCTGCTCATCCAGGCAGATTGCAAAGAATCTCTCCTGTTCCACTTACAGAAAATCCTCTCTGCTGCAGGCACTGGGTTTCCGGATAAACTAACCCAAGTCCAACCTGACCCCTGCCCAAGATCTAGTCTTCCTAGGGTGCAGGATTTGGATAGATATCATGAAGGCCTTCATACCACCCGAAAAGGTGGAAAACTTAACACAGTACCTGCTCTTGGTACTTCAGGCCAAAAAAATGACTGCCCCGCAGTATCTCAGGCTCCAGGGGCACATGGCTTCCACTATTCCAATGTTACCATTGGTGAGGCTCCACATGAGAAAGCTTCAGTGGTACCTAGCATCCATTTGGACTCAGCACTCTCCTCCTCTGGAGTACAAAGTCCCCTTATTACCCTGCCTCAAGAAAGAGATTCAATGTTGGTTGATTCAGGAGAACCACAACCTGGGCCTAACTCTTCAACCTCCCCTGCCAACACAGGAAATGTACACAGATGCCTCAAACCAGGGTGGGGAGCAACTTTGGGCACCCTAAAAGTCCAGAGCACCTGGCCAGACTCCTACAAACAAGAGCATATCAATGTGAGAGAGATGAGAGCAATTCTTCTGGCCTTGAGAGCTTTTCAGCCCAAACTGAAACAGGACCCACTAAAACTATTCACAGACAGTACTACAGCTTTGTGGCAAGTCAACAAATGTCCGGGGGGGGGGGGGGCAAAATCTTACTTGTTATGCAGACCATCTCTTCTAATGTGGGAGCTGGCCACAATACACGGAGAAACACTTCAGGCAGTTTACACCCCCTTCAAAATAGAACTCTCAGGCAGACACCTTAAGCAGGTCCTTGTCATGGTCCCACGAATAGACCACAGGGATGTTTTCCTGGATCTAGTCCACAGATGGGGTACACCTCAAATAGATCTGCTTGCCTCCTCCATAAACAGACAACTTCCTTCCTACTGCACCAGGCTGCTCAACCCTCTGGCGAGGGCAACGAATGCCTTTTCAATTTCTTGGAAAGGGATGTTTCTCTGTACATTCCCCACCTTCTCCCTTATTCCGAAAGTCCTACTAAAGGTTCAGCAGGACAGACCAAAAATCTTGCTGGTGACCCCTTTTGGTCAAGACAGCACTGGTTCCCCCTCCTTCTGCATTTAGCCAAGGGCAATCACCACAATTTACCCCACAAAGTGGACCTTATCATACAGGACAAGGGATCTCTAATCCATCCACACTGGCAATCAATACACCTCACCCTGTGGGTGATAGAATTCTGATCCCTTACAGACACCTACACAATGAGAATGTACTCACAGTCCTGCAGGAGGCCAAGAAACCTAATACAAGGAGATCTTATGTATCCAAGTGGAAAAGATTCTCCATATGGTGTCTCCAGAGGCAGTTGGACCCATTAAAGAGTGAGGTCCCTTTAGTACTGTCCTATCTGTGTGAACGCTTAAAGGCAGGATTAGCATACTCCTCCATTAAGGCTCATCTGTCTGCCATTTCAGCTTGTCAGCCTCTGGAACCCCCTCTGGCTTCCAGATTGACCGCAAAGTTGTTCTTGAAGGGAGGGCCCCCCAGAAATCCCATCCCTCCTTCATGGAACCTGAATTATGTTTTGGAGAAGCTCACGATATTCCCCCTTTGAACCAGTGTCTAAGGCTTCCCTGAAATACTGCACATGGAAAACAGTACTCCTTGTGGCCTTGACTTTCAGCTAGAAGAGTGTCTGAGTTACAAGCTGTCATGGCCATTCCCCCTTTCTCATATTCCACAAAGACAGGGTAACCCTTAGGACCAACTCATCTTTCATGCCCAAGGTGGTCAATGAGCTTTCCTTAAACCAAGCCATCTACCTCCCCATCTTCTTCGCCCACACACAAAGTGACAGTGAGAGAGTCTTACACTCCCTTGTTGTGCACAGACAGCTTAGGTTCTACCTGCACAAGATTAAGGCGGTCAGGAAGTCTGACCAGTTGTTTGTCTCCTTCCACCCCAAGGGGAAAGCAGTAACAAAACAGACCATCTCAGCCTGGATTTCCAGGGCTATTAACCTTCTGCTATGCACACCATGGGAAATCATTAGGATGCAAGGTTACAGCACACACCACCAGGCTATGGCTTCTTCAGGAGCCTTTTTCAAAGGTTGGACATCTCCACTATTCTAGAGGCAGCCATTCAGACATCTGTCCACACATTCACCAAACATTACAAGCTAGACCAAATCTCTAGGTCCAGAGCTGGATTCACTAGGGCTGTCCTCCATAGATTCATAGAGAATTCCTTTACACCACCACCCTTTTCCTCACAGTGAGTTTGGCACTCACCCAAGAGTACAGAATACCGCAACATGTGAATAGAAGGATATAGAATAGTTGTGTAGAATCTTACCATAACTATAGATGTTCTTCTCTTCCATGTTGCAGTATTCCTCACCTCCCTCCTGCCCTTTCTGTTAACATATATTTCCTTTCTTGAATGGCACATGACTTGCACAGCTTGTCCTGGGTCTGGGGTCAGATGTCTAGCCACATCAGACATCCCACGCACCTTGCAGTAACTACAAACTTATGAAGACTGGCCAGACATTTGGGCAGCAAGAGGAGGAGACCCAAGAGTACAGAATATTGCAAAATGTGAATAGAAGGATATCATGCTGAAGAGATGGGTATCTCCTAGTTTACCCATCAGAAGCTTTTGGTGTTCCAGGAAAGCTTTTAAAAGGTGTTTCACTCTACTCTTTAGAGCATTTCTTTTTAAGTATGAGCATTCCTTACAAGCTGAAATGGGTTGATCTTCTCATATAGAGAATAAACCCTGAATGTGGAAATACTTTGATGAGATTTGTCAGCCCCAAGCACACGATTGTTCTTTTCCAAGGATGTCATCTGGCAGTCTCCAAAAACACATTCAAAAGAAGCAAAATTCACAAACACTCTACAATACAAGCATCCAATATTTATTACAAAGAAGGAAATAAATATTTCAGTATATTTTGCAATGTTCTCTCGCCACCCTTTGCTATATACAAGCATGTGTCTATTTCCAATGAATGCTCAATATTGTATAAACCTATACAACTTATGTATATGCCCTGTTTCTAAATGTATATGTAAGCTACTGTAAAGCTTTTTCTCTCATGTATGTACACCTACTTATATTTTCTAGTCCTTCTGGTATCATCTAACTGTATTTTATGTATATGTCAAAACTGTTGTTAAATGTGGAGCTTTTCTCCCCAGGACTCTGCTGAAAAAGAGTTTTATCTCAGTCAGACCTTCCTTGTAAATAAAGATAAATAAATAATAAAAGTTTACCAAAAGGGTATTTATCACTCTGGATGCTACAATGTGGAAGAAATGAAATGGAAGATTGTGCTGGTAGGTTGCAGCATAGCTGTCAACCTGAAGACATAAAAAATCTGGACAAAGGCTCTTGAAAACTATGTAAAGCTGGCCCAATATCAGGACAGCTAATTAACATAAAATTTGCACATGCAACAGCATAACTCTTCCCACTTCCAGTAGGCATGTGGGATATTCCCACTCAGAAGAAGCCAGAGTGTCACGGTGCATAACATGATCATATTTTACTATGAGACATGTAACACTATATTAACAATCATGTTTAATTCAGATTAAGCTTGGAGTATATGACTGATGTATAGTGACAAAGAATTTTGGATGAATTATCTTTAACAGTTTTCCCATGTGAAGGACTGACTGCTGACAATAAACCTGTCAAAACACTGTCTACTATTTTGAATGAGAACATACAACTAATCTATTCATCTGGATGTCTGGTTAAAAAAAGCCATATCAGTGGAGCACCAAGGAGCCAGCATTGCTGTACTACTACTACTACTACTACTACTACTACTACAGCCACAGCCACAGCCAAATGTTTCCCAATTCATGTGAAAGACTAATTTCTGATAGGTGTATTAATTTACAAGTTTCTCAGTTTGAATCACTGCATTAGTCTACACATACCTGGACTACTAAAAACACTCATTGGAGACTTCAGATCAAGTACATTATCCGTCGAGTGGCATGACAATTCACAGTTCTCATAATTCCTAATCACAGAGTGTTGAGACTTTTTCCTTACTCCATCCAAAAACATGGAATTCTAAACATGATGCACTAAAATCACTACCTACCTTACCATCATTTCTGAAGAAACTCATAAATGTACTAACTATAGGTTTCAATACCATATGTACATGTAACATTCAGGAAGCCAGTAAAATGGTGTCTGTTATATTGAAGTATCATCCAAGCACATTATTCTTCAGCATCTTGAGGTACTTATCCAGCGCTGCACAACGCATCTTCCATATTTTAATTACAGATATCAAATGCTATAAAGTAGGGAAATGTTTTGCCAAGGTTAGAAGTAAGAAGTGAGAAAATAAGAACACTCACCAGAAATTATACCCCACCATTTCTTAAAGTGCAGCCCTTGGAAAATACTTGGCTAGCACAGTTGGCTGTCATAATCTGAAATATGGAGTCTGGTAACAAAAAGTACAGTTGTGTACACTTGCCATAAATGTAGATGTTCGAGTGTATTCACTGTTGCAGTCATCGCATTTGGGTTATCCCTGCCAGGGTAGCCCTCGGCTGGCCTGAATACTAGAGGCTTAGTATTTCTACATCAGTTGCTGTCTCGTCAGGTCGTCAGTAGTATAAAGTAAGGCAGCCAACACCATTACATCAGTTTTTCTTGCCCTGTCAGGAGCCCCCAAGTGGGAGCCAGGATATGGTGGAAGAACCCCACCAGTAGAAAGTAAATACCAACAAGTTCCTTGTAAGGAGAGAGAGAGAAGGGGTGGATGGAGGGACAGAAACCAGGACTGCAACAGTGAATACACTCGAAAATCTACATTTATGGCAAGTGTACACAACTGTACTATGTTCTTCATGTTTTACTGCTGCAGTCAGCACATTTGAGTTGATTCCCAAAGCTGAGGAAAAGGGCGGAGGCAGTCAAGTAGGCTAAAGCTGGCTAGGATGCCCTGCAAGACTGCAGTGGCAAAGCCTGCCCTTGATTTGGAGAAGATAGGCAGGTGGTAATGCTTGGTGAAAGTGTGAACAGACGTCCAGGTGGCAGTTTCCAGAATGTCCCTGGTGGGGACCCCTCTGAGGAAAGCTGCAGAGATGGAGGCTGCTCTGGTAGAGTGAGTCCTGACCCCCTTAGGGGGAGGTTTTCAGTGTTGCTTGCTTGCTTGCAACAGAAATGGATGCAGTGTGCTCTCCATTTGGAAATTGTTTGGAGATGGCTTTGTTCTCTGCCCCTGAAGCAAAGCTGATCAGAAATTGATCAGTCTTTCTGAATGATTTAGTCTTGTCTCCTTTCCCCCTTGTTTTGTGGAATAGGGAAAAAGGTGAGCAAATGAATGGACTGGTTGAGAGCCACACTGGACACCACTTTGGGCATGAAGGACGGGTTCGTCCTGAGGGACACCCTGTCAGCATGGAAGATGATGAAGGTCTCTACAGCCATGAGTGCTTGTAGCTCAGAGACTCTTCTGGCTAAAGTGATGGCCAGAAGAAAAGCGGTCTTCCAGGAGAGAAACTAACTTTGCTGAAGATGCTGGTTCAAAGGGGGGCAGGGTGAGCTTTTCCAACACAAAGTTTAGGTCCCAAGCTGGGGCAGGTGCTATTCTGGGTGGCCTCAAGTTGCTAGCCACTCTTAGGTACTGTGATCAGAGGGTGTGAGATAAGGGGGCACTCGTGGAAATGAGTAGGGATAACAGAGGCATGAATTGTAATAGAGGAAAAGGAGAGACCACTGTGCAGCGGTCAGCTACGTAATCCAGGATGAGAGGTATGGAGGGTTGTGAGAGGTATGGAGGGTTGTGCTGTACCGGCTCCCTTAGCCTGAATCCAGGTGCAGAACCTTTTCCATTTGTCAGCATAAGACTTTCTAGTGCTACGGCATCTAGCCTCATGTATAACATCTAGAACTTGTTTACTGAGACTGAGGGTCTGCAACTGGGGATGCATGAATTCTCCTTCCCTCTGGGTCAGGAGGTATTGGGGGAAATGCATAGACCAAGAGATTCACCAAGGGGAAGGATAGGGCATCCACTTTCCAAGCCATGCAGTGATGCTCCCTGGTGCAGAACTTGCAGAGCTGATGGTTGATGTAGGAGGCAAAGAGGTCAACCTTCGGGGTGCCCCAGTTCTGAGTTATTAGAGTGAAGGTTCTTTGGTCTAGCTGCCTTTCGTGTGGGTCCAGAAGATGTCTGCTTAAGTGGTCTGCCAGAGAGTTTAGACAGCCTGGCAAGAATTGTGCTAACAGGTGGAGCTGCATGGCAGAGGCTGTGTGCCAAAGGGTCATGGTCAGCCTGCATAAGGGGTAGGAGTGAGTCCCTCCCTGCTTGTTGATATACCACATCACGGTGGTGTCTGTTTTGATCAGGAGAGCCCCTGGAGAGAGAAGGGCCCTGAAAGCTGTCAATGCGTGGTGGACAGCTAACATCTCTTTTTGGTTGATGTATAGATGGATTTGCTGTAGGCTCCATAGGCCATGTATGCACCTGTTGTCCAGGTGTGCACCCCAGGCATAGTCTGATGCATCTGTGGTAAGGGTCTGGGCAGCAGAGGGTGGTGAGAACGTAGTACCTTGTTGTGGGAGCATGCTGCTGCCCACCAAAGAAAATCTTTCCTTCGGCAAGGTATCATTGGTATAAGAGTTTCCAGGTCTTGAGAGTGTTGACACCAAAGGCATTTTAGGGACCAATGAAGTTTCTTCATGTGCAGTCTGACATATGGAATGAGTAGAATGCAAGATGCCATGAACCCTAGAGCTTGCAGGATTTTCCTTGCAGATAACTGGGGTCTGGTGGCTAGTTGAGAGAAGTAGGCTGGCAGGTAAGTTTGCTTTTCTGGTGTAAGGAATGCCATCTGAGATGCTGCGTCTAGGCATGCTCCCAGGAATATAATCTTTTGACTAGGTACTAGTTTGGATTTCTTTTCGTTGATAGTGTACCCTAGGGAGGTCAGTATGCACTTTACAAAGGCCAGGTGCTTGAGAAGCTTTTCCTGACTGTCTGCCTGAATTAGGCAGGCATCTAAGTGTGGGTAAATTGGGATATTCCTTTGTCTGCAAAAGGCAATGGCGGGAGCCAGACATTTTGTGAAAGCTCTGGGAGCAGTAGATAAGCCAAAGGGAAGCGCAGAGAACTGAAAGTACAGAGATCCTGCCCTGAAACGTAGATATTTCCCTACATGATTCCCTGATAGGAATGTGGAGGTAGGCCTCTTTTAGGTCTAGGGTGGCTAGCCAAGCATTCTTGGACAGCATGGGTAGCAGTTGC
Source organism: Protopterus annectens (assembly GCF_019279795.1). Classification (NCBI taxonomy): domain Eukaryota; kingdom Metazoa; phylum Chordata; order Ceratodontiformes; family Protopteridae; genus Protopterus; species Protopterus annectens. The sequence goes on from NC_056741.1 coordinate 1,827,331,570, forward strand.
TGGTGGGTGAGCATTTTGAATTTTGATATCACCAGAAAGGTGTTTAGAATGGATAGATTAAGGATGGGGCACCTGATGCCCTCTTTTCTGGGTACCAGAAAAAGTCTTGAGTAGACACCTTGGTCTTTCTGTTCTGCAGAAACGTGCTCTACTGCCCTCATAGAGAACAAAGAAAGGACTTGCGTTTTCACTTCTGCCCACTGGTTTGGAGGAAGATCTAAGAACCCTTTTGGGGTTGGAAGAGTGTGGAAAGAAAATCTGTATCCCTGGGACACTATGTTGAGGACCCAGCATTTGTTGGTAATGGTGGCCCAGGTGCTTGCATGGAAGGAGAGTTTTCCTCCTAGGGGCAAGTGCAGGTGGGCAGAGGGAGGGGGTGGAAGTAGAAAGATATTGTGAATTCTTTCCATAAGGGGGTGGCTTTGAACTCCCTGGTTTTGAAATGGAGGAACTCCACTGCTTTGATCTTTGCATTCCCTGTGGCTGCTGTCTGGGGGAGGGGGTCTGCTTCCCCGGGGTCTGGGCTGAACTGACCTTGTGGGGGCAGGAAAGGACCAGTGCTTGGAGGGGCAATGCCTGCTGAACCTGGGTGGCTGGACCTGTAGGAAATCCTTAACTGTCTGCATAGATTTAGCTTTTTCTTCCATCTTTTTTTAAGACCTCCTCTGCCTTGGTGCCAAATAAGTTGTCTTTGTGCAAGGGTGCATCTAATAATTTAGATTTGACATGATCTGGCAAGGGCTGTTCCTTAAGCCAAGCATGCCTTCTAAGGACAGAACCGGTGACTGCTGCCCTGCAAGAAGCTTCTAGGGCATCAAAACCACAGTGTAAGGTGTGCTTTAACTCTTGAAAACTTTAGATTCTGCACAAGCAGGAAAGGAAGACACTTTTTGTTTGAGGAGTTCCATGGTATTTTGCTGAAACTTTAGCATATTGAACTGACAATTTAGTGCTCTGACAGCAAGAGTAGCTGAGGTGTATACTTTTTTACCCCATCTGTCTAGTGCTTGGGAATCCCTATCTGAGAAAGTGAAATTCTTAGCAGAGGTTGATTTCATTCCATTAGGCCCTTGAGAAATTACCTCAGGGTCAGCAGTAGGATTTTTGAAAATAAATTTGTGCAAGTCAGGGACTCTAATACCTGTCAAGTTTTCAGGAAGCAGGAGGGAGGGTGTCAGGAGTCAAACTGGATTCCATGAAAACATCGTCCACAACATCCAGGACTGGGGGAATGGCCAGGGGTCTGTGCTGTGGCAGATCTAAGAATTCTCCGAGTCTCTTTTTATACTGAGGGTAGTCCTGACATTCCCATTGGAAATGCTCCCTTAAGGTATGAAGGGTTTCCACAAAAGAAAAGTCCTCTGGTGGAAAGGCTGAAGGAATGGATTCTCTGCATCAGAATCCTCATAAGCAGAGAGGGGTTGCATGTCTTCATATTCAGATGCATCAGAGTCATCAGACTCCTGTTCAGATAAAACTACTGGGGACAGATCTCTTTCTTTTGGAAGGGGTAGCTTGACCTCCCCTGATCAGCATGATAAGGTCGTCTGCCATTTTAAGCATTTGAGACTGAGGCAAGGAAGCAGGAGCCTGAGATTGGGTCATCGGTTTCTTGGGTGTGGTTCATACTCTGGGCCTTAGAAACCCGGTAGTTTTCGAAAGAATGGTACATGCGAAAGAAGTCGTTAGCGTTGAGAATCGGAAGTGCAAAGTACTTCCTTGGTAGCCGGTGCCTGCTCAGCAGCTCTGGACCATTCCAAGGTAGAGACAACTACAGGATCCTTAGTTGAATTAGAGTTTTGCAGCATACCAGACTCCAAAAGAGTCTCGATAGCGGCCTGCGAATCCACAGAAGTGGGCATCAGGGGCTGTGAAAGCACCTCACTGAGGACCGGAGAACTGACTACTAGCTTAACGGAAGCGTCGTCAGCAGGTTTGGACCTGTGCAGTCTGTCTCTGTCTTTATCCTTGCATTTTTTTCAGAAGATCTGCTGCCGGATGACTTAGAGAAGCCATATCGGAATTCGATGACTGTAAGCAAAAAAAATCTAGCTAGAATAACAGCCTGACGATGTATAGTTCTGGCATTAAAGCACAAACGTGACAGCGAGGAACGTTGTGGTCTGGACCTATGCAAGTGATGCAGTAAAAATGAAAGTCTCGGTGTGGTACTTGCTTTCCACAGGCGAGATAATTGTTAACTTTTTCTGACATTGGTTAGAGTAAGAAAAAAGGATCCCCAATGGGGTATTTAGCTTTAGAAGACTTCATCTTCAATTTGGAAGACGAAACTCGGGTAGCGGCCGACCAGCACTCCTGTGAACTGCTTCTACTTCGGGCTCCTCGGCAAGAAAGACTGGTATAATGGCGTCGGCTGCCTTACTTTATACTACTGACGACCTGACGTCAGTCCTGAAGCGACAGCAACCGACACAGAAATACTAAGCCTCTGGTATTTGGGACAGCCGAGGGATAACCCAAATGTGAAGACTGCAAGAGTGAAACACGAAGGGCATCAAGCAATCTACTTAGCTACTCCTATGGAGCAGATTATGGTTTTATGTATTAAACTCTCCAGAAGGTCAAAATGTGTGTGCTAATCCTGCATTTTTTCATTCTCAGTACATTAGTGATGAAAACTGAGTGATGTTATTTAACAATAATCTGCATCTCTGAACTGTGCAACATTTGAAATATCCCAGCACAACATACATTGACCTGCTAGTCTCTGCAGTAAACACAGGGAGGAGCATGTGGTCAACTGCTTTATGTCTGTTCCTCTCATTAGTGCTGGTCCACTGCTAGCTACACAGAGCTGAAACCGATATTAAAATACAAAATGTATACCATCTCTGATGCAGCCACACAAAAGTACAGTTTTGTACCTACCATAAATGTAGATGTTCGAGTGTATATACTGCTGCAGTCATCACACTTGGGTTATCCTGCCGTCAGGCAGTCCCCGCAGTCGGCCGAATCCAAAAGTCTTGGTCCGGCGTCGGTTGTCGTTGCTTCTTCCCTGACGTCAGTGTGACAGGGGGATAAAAGAGGCAGCTGACGCCATTTTCTTCAGTTTTTCTTGCCCCAGATGTCAAGTGCCCCCAACTAGGAAGGCAATACAAATAACTATGCAAAAATACCTTAGTAGATAAACAATAGTATTAGCTGTTAGCAAATACACCATATAGGCATGCATCCAGTAGATTGATGTACATGGAGTTATAACTAACACCCTGGTATGTAGAGGGTATGGTGGGAGGGTAACCTGGACTGCAGCAGTATATACACTCAAACATCTACATTTATGGTAGGTACAAAACTGTACTATGTTCATCATGTTATACTGCTGCAGTCATCACACTTGGGTTGAATCCCAAAGCTATGGATGGGTGGCTGGTACTAAACTGGGTTAGGTGAAGCTAGGATGCCCTGCAGAACTGCAGTGGCAAAACCAGCTCTGGTTTTTGAGTATAATGGAAGGTGGTAGTGCTTGGTAAAGGTGTGCACTGAACTCCAAGTAGCTGCCTCCAGAATGTCCTTGGTTGGAACCCCCCTGAGAAAGGCTGCTGAGGTTGCTGTAGCCCTGGTAGAATGGGACCTAATATTAACAGGCACTGCTTTCCCATGGGGCGAGTAGCAAAAGCAGATACAATGTGCTATCCATTTGGAGATGGTCTGTTTGGAAATAGCCTTTCCTTGTGAACCTGCAGCATAGCATACAAAGAGTTGGTCAGTTTTTCTGAAGGTCTTTGTCTTATCCAAATAGTAACGTAGCTGTCTGTGAATGTCCAAAGAGTGAAGGAGTCTTTCTCCTTTATTCTAGGGGTTTGGATAAAAGGTGGGTAAATGAATGGTCTGATTCAAAGCCACACTGGATACTACCTTTGGCATAAAGGTAGGATTAGTTCGTAAAGAGACTCTGTCCTGATGGAAAATGATGAAAGGTTCCACTGCCATAAGTGCCGGTAGTTCTGAGACCCTGCGGGCTGAGGTGATAGCTAGCAACAGAGCTGTTTTCCATGACAAGTATTGTAGTTCTGCTGAGAAGGCTGGTTCGAAAGGAGGCAGTGTTAATTTTTCTAAAATGAAGTTGAGGTCCTAAGCTGGCATTGGGGGTTTTCTGGGAGGGTCTTATATTCGTAGCCCATCTGAGAAACTGCCTTAGTAAAGGGTGTGAGATTATGGGAGGATCTATACTATATTGAGCTGAAATGGCTGAAGCATGGATCTTAATGGATGAGAAAGAAAGGCCTTTGTGTAGCATCTCAGTTAAGTATTGCAGTATTTGAAGAATGTTTGGTATCCAAGGATTTTGGCCTTTAGCCTGGTTCCATGCACAAAATCTTTTCCATTTGTCTGAGTAAGTTTTTCTGGTGCTGGGCCTCCTGTATTCTCCATGCAGCTAAATTTAAAGTCCTGAGCTGACTGTGAAGGATCTGAGAGTTTTGCTGAGTCAACAGAAGTGGGAATTGAGGTAAGATCCATGGAGGGCTGTGAGTCAAGGTCCTTAGTAATGGGTACCAGTGCTGATGTGACCAGTCCGGAGCAATGAGGATCATTTGAGGTCTCTCTGATCTGACTTTCGGTAATACCTTGGTCAAGAGAGGTAGTAGTGGGAAGGCATAGACTGTCAATGCTGTCCAACTGAATGATAGGGCGTCCACTTTCCAGGCTAGGGAATGATAAGTCCTTGTGCAAAATTTCTGTAGTTGGCAATTGTTAGGGGAGGCAAATAGATCTATGTCTGGGCGTCCCCCACCTTTGAGTTATCATTGAAAATACTTGTGGGTGTAGTCTCCACTCGTGAGGATCTGCCAAATTTCTGCTTAATTCGTCTGCCAATATGTTTTCCTTTCCTGGCAGGAATTGTGCTTGCAGTTGTACTTGGAAAGTCAATGCTGTGTTCCACAAGGTCATTGCCTTTCTGCATAAAGGGTAGGAGTATGTTCCTCCCCGTTTGTTTATGTACCACATAACTGTGGTGTTGTCTATCCTTATTAGTAGTTGTCCTGGATGCAAGAGGCCCTTGAAGGCTGTCAGTGCATTTTGCACAGCTAGCATCTCCCTTTGGTTGATGTGTAGATGCATTTGTTTTGCGGACCAATTGCCCTGTATGCACTGTCCTGCCATGTGTGCTCCCCAGGTGTAGTCTGAAGAATCTGTTGTCATAGTTTGGTTTGCTGGAGGTAAGACAAAAGGAAGACCCTTGTTTATTTGACATGCTTGAGCCCACCATAGGAACTCTTTTTGAAGGCAGGGAATGAGAGGCATACTTGTTTCGAGGCTGTGCCTGTGTTGAGTCCATACACTTTTCAGGTACCATTGTAATTTTCTCATATGCAGCTTTGCATGTGGAATAAGTTGAATGCAGGATGCCATGAACCCCGATGCCTGCAGGATTTTCCTTGCAGTGAGCTGGGTAAAAGTTGCCATCTTTTTGAAGTATTGAGTCAGTTGTTTTTGTTTGTCTGGCATGAGATAAGCCATCTGGGCCATTGTGTTTAAGCTGGCACCCAGGAATATTATGTCTTGGGAGGGTATTAGCTTTGACTTCTTTTTGTTTACTGTGTACCCTAGGCAACTTAGCAGCTTTGTTACAAATGCCAGATGCTGTAATAGAATGGCCTTTCTGTCCACTTGGATCAGGCAGTCGTCCAGATATGGATAAATTTGTATTCCTCGTTGTCTGTAGTATGCAATTACTGATGCCAGGCATTTCGTAAATACTCTGGGTGCAGTAGATAAGCCAAAGGGCAATGCAGAGAATTGATAATGCGTTGTATCTGCCAAAAATCTGAGGAATCTTCTGCAATCTTGTCTGATAGGGACATGTAGGTATGCCTCTTTGAGGTCCAACGTTACCAGCCAAGACTCCTTGCCCAGCATGGGAAGAAGCTGCTGTAGTGTGAGCATTTTGAATTTGGGTACCTCCAGGTAAGTGTTTAGAATTGAGAGGTCTAAAGTGGGTCTCCAGGCTATGTCCTTTCTTGGTACTTGAAAAAGTCTTGAGTAAAAACCTTGACCTTGCTCCTTTGTAGGTACCTTTTGAATTGCTTTCATATCCATGAGAGCTGAAATTTGCGTTTGTGCCTCTGCCCATTGGTTTGGAGGCAGATTTGGCATGCCTCTCATCCGTGGTAAAGTGTGAAAATGAAATCTGTAGCCTCGGGTAATAATATCCAGAACCGATTTGCCCTTTGTTATGATGCGCCAATTTTGTGGAAATAGAGCCAGTTTTCCTCCCAAAGGTGCTGCCAGGGCAATTTTGCTTGGCAGGCGAAGAGGGAAGTCATTGTGTTTGTTTCCTGAAGGGTTGAGATCTTTCGTCACCACCTCTTTGAGTTGTTGTATGCCATTGTCTAGGCCTGAAAGAACCTTGTGGCTGGCCTCTGCCCCTTGGGCGTCTGTACCTACCCCTTTGGAGTCTGTCTGATGCAGGAAAGGACCAGTTTTTTGATGGCCAGTTTCTGCTGAAACGAGGAGGTTGTACCTGTAAAAAATCTTTAACTGTCTGCATAGATTTTGCCTTTTCTTCCATTTTCTTTAAAACTTCCTCTGCTTTGACACCAAATAACACATCTTTCTGCAATGGAGCATCCAATAACTTTGCTTTGACATGTTCTGGTAAGGCTTGCTCTTTAGCCAAGCATGTCTACGTATTACAGATCCTGTGACAGCTGCTCTACATGAGGCTTCCAATGAATCAAAACCACACTGTAAGGTATGCTTTCACACCTGTTCTGCTGCATGCAGCAAATCCTGCATCTCTTTGAAATCAGGTTGATCTGTCTGAGGGATCATTTTCTGCTTTAACTGTGTAATCAAGTGCTGCTGGTATTTTAGCATGTGGAATTGGCAGTTTAAGGCCCTCATGGCCAAAGTGGCAGACGTATACACTTTCTTCCCCCATCTTTCTAATGTTCTGGAATCTCTTTCAGAAGGTAGTGGATTCTTAGCAGTAAAGGCCTTAACCCCTTTGGGACCCTGGCAAATGGTTTTGGGGTCTGCAACAGGGCTTTTATATAGAAACTTATGAGAATCAGGAACTCGGTAGTATTTAGCTGGTGCAGGAGGTAAGGAATCTGGATTTAGACTAGATTCGGTGTAAACATCATCCAAAATGTCTAAAACTGAAGGAATTGCAAGGGGTCTATGCTGTGGGAGAAGAAGAAACTCACGGAGTCTTTTCTTAGAGTCAAAGTAATCTTGGCCTTCCCAGTGGAAGTGTTCCCTCATGGTGTGTAAAGTTTCCCCAAAACAGTAGTCTTCAGGGGCGGAGACAGAGGGAATGGACTCTTCAGCATCTGAGTCTTCATAAGGAGGGAAGGAATAATCCTGGTCCTCAGAGTTAGCTGAGGAAATGGATGCTTGGTCAGAGGAAGGATAATCTTCCTCCAGTCTAGGCCTTTTGTCAGGAGGGGGTTGTGAACCCCTGATAAGGGTAATTAAATCCTCAGCCATCTTAAGCATCGTTTTTTTAGGCATAGGGGCCTGTGGGGGGGACTGTGGACCCGATTTCCTAACTTTTAAGGGGGCTTTAAGTTTAGCATAAGACTTTATAGTTGTCGGTTTGAAGACACCTTCAGAAACCGAAGGCCTGTCCAAAATCTCCGGATCACCATCAGGGTTGGCGTCCGAGGGGTGAGACGGAACCGGCTCCTGAGGCCCAGCTGATTCGGTCTGGGAGGCCGTCAGAATTTCTAAATCTGCGGTAGTCAGGGGCTGCGTAGGTGCCTCGCTGAAAACCGGAGAACCGGCAGCAGGCCTTGCTGAGGCCTCGGTATCTGGTCTTGGCCTTGGTTGCCTGTCCTTATCCTTGTGTTTTTTAATCATTGCTGATGTCGGTTGCTCCGATGACATGCTATAATTAAATTTTTTCCAAAATAATGTCGGGCGAAATCTGCCCAACGCTTGATTGTACGTTTGTTGAACCTAGCACAAAACTGACAACCAGAGACGTCATGGTCTGGGCCTAGGGCAAGGAATACAATAAGAATGAAAATCCTTATGAGGTATTTGCTTCCCACAAGAAATGCAATTATTAACTTTGTCTGACATCGGTCTGAGGCAAGAAAAGTTTCCCCAATGGGGTACTTAGCTTTAGAGAAGACTTCAGGCTGAAATTCGATTTGAAAATCTCAGGAGCTAGCCGAACGGCACTTGCGAACTGCTTCTGCTTCGGGCACCGCGCGGCAAGAAACACTGAAGAAACTGGCGTCGGCTGCCTCTTTTATCCCCCTGTCGCACTGATGTCAGGGAAGAAACGACAACAACAGACACCGGACCAAGACTTTGGGATTCGGCCGACTGCGGGACCGCCTGACGGCAGGATAACCCAAGTGTGATGACTGCAGCAGTATAACACTATGAACATCAATAAAACACCAAGTTTTACACACAAGTAGCGTACCTTTACACCTCTATTCCTGACTGCTTATAATTTCCCTCTTGTGCCACCCACTGCCTTGTTTGCAGGATTCTCACTCTGTCAAGTAATTCAGCTGAAGATGGCCAAGGTCGCTATTTCTAAACCAAAAAAATTACCTAATTCTCTCATTATTTAAATTTTTTGACTGACTGACTCAATTGGAGATCTTACTGCCTGCACACAGTTTTTATCTTCACCTGTAGTACAGTCATGTATTTACAGTTCTAACATTTGCAGGCAGCAGGCTGATCATGGTGGCTGGCAACCAACTTAAAAAAAAAAAAAATGAAAATTAATGGGCCCACTTGAAATTTTGTGGCACCCCATTATTTCATTGTAGAAATCTGTATTTTCTGCCAAATATGATATAGCTGAGAGGTATGGCTCTCAGCTTTCAACCTGGAATCCTACTGCCATCTCCACACACACACACACACACACACACACACACACACACACACACTATCCCAACCAGTACATCTTGAACTGTTCAACAGTAATGAAAAGAAATACAGTCAGCTCATGGTAATATAGTCTGCAAGCTTCACATACACACAGTGCCCATGAAAAACAGCAGCAAGAATTGTAAAACTATTGCTCAAGTGACAGTTGGTCAACTGGTTTCAAATAAAGCTTGCCCTGCATAGTATAACCACTTTTTTTAACTTAATAGACATCCAATGCCCACTTGTAATGATGAGAAATCTTTTCAATCTACTGATATGCTCTAGTTAAATATTCCATGTGTGTGTTACACCTGATCTTAAGTGACTGTATACTTAATTTTTTACTCAAAAAAATATTCATTACATTTTAACCATATCAAAGAAATGACAGGCTACAAAAGTAAAAACAGGATGAAGAATCTCACTAAGACAATTCAAGCAACCTACATTTTTTTACCTATGCTTTTTGCCCCATGCCTAGTGATCATCAAGCCTCCTCAACTGGACTTCAGTTTGTTTGTCCCCATTGTGGGTATCCCCAAGTACATGGCAATGATCACTTAGGAATGCATGGGGTGGCTTGAGCCCTCATTAACACCCTGGCAATGAAGTTGTATATTGTAGGCTCGAGCCCCTTCCCTGCATGATGGATGTGTGGCCATATCATTGTGGGGGCCACTATCCTATCCTCCATGCGAGTACATGCTCTTGTGCTCCTGCAATAAAGGCGATTCATAAAGGGCTTTGTGGCAGAATCCCTGCCCTAAAACCATCCTTGTGTTGCTTGTTTGTCCTCCTCTGAGGGATTATCACACTGGGTGGCCATGACGCCTCCCCCCCAAAAAACAATGTCATTCCTATCCTTCGCATGCCAGATCAAACAGACATTTGAATTACGAATTAAATGGGTGGCCTTAGTTGCAATTAGGGGGTTATCCTTCTACACAACACAGCAAACAACTTAAAAAAAATGTTCAAGTACTTTGTACCATATATTACAAACAAGGTGACAACAATTTTAAGCTCTTTCTACAAAACACAGTTACTATGCAGATGTACAGCTAATTATTGATCTAAATATGCACAAAACATAGTGACAGATCAATAATCATATGAAAGGAAATTTATAGCTGAGCTTAATGAAGAAAAAAAAAGTTGCCGGTACTGAGAACAATTAAACGACAATCTACTACAGAATGTAATATGGCCTTTCAATATTTACATAAACATGAAAACAATGTATGAGACATACTACTACAAAATTAACACAACAAAAATCTTCTTAAATCATTTATTTATTTATTTGTGCTTGTTTTTCAAGGTAGAGCACTGATCTCCACGGACCTTTTTCAGAGTAAACCCGGGAGGTGTATCTGGTTAAGTGACTTGTTCAGAGTCATACGGTTAGGCAATGGAGGCTGAGGGAATCAAACCTTGCAACACTCAACCAAAGGAAACAGCTCTTTAACAGCTCATTAATCATCTAAGCTAACTACCAGATTCATTAACATAATAAATGTACAAGATTTCTATCACAAAAGTGAAACACATTCTACACACACTTGCGCACACATGCACACACCAACATACACCAATTTTTTTGTGGAACTACCTCCCTCAAATAAATACACAGCACCACCAATACTTCCATTTCCACCTAAAATGCAGTACACGAACATAAACCACAAAAAAGCAAGTATTCACATGGGGACTTCATCCCTCACCCTCTCACTTAAATATACTAACTCCAGAGTTGCACAATGGAGACCAACATGAAAAGACCATTAAAAAACTACAGTAGATGTGTCAAACATCAACAGCAGCACAACTCAAGAAACAATCTGATGTGATTTTTGCCAAAAATTCATCTGATAGGAGACATTGTCCCCTTATATTCAGAATTGATGAGGCTAGTTACAGACTAGAATGACTCCTTTGAAATATAGCAATTAATAAAGAGCTGATGGACTTCATCTGGTAGGGGAAGACAAGAGTCAAGTGGGATGAGCTGATCTTTCCAATAGAACAAGGTGGTTTGGGATTAGCTGAGTTGAAGGGGTATTTCAGAGCTACACAGTCAATGCTCCTATAAAGGCCGCAAGCAGGAAGCTATAAATTCAAAGTGGAAAGAATGAAGACAAAACAATGGGGAAGCTCAAGAAACAAGGTGAGACTGGGATTTTATATGCAGATCCTTAATATTAACAATACAGTATATTACATTTATAAAGCAGCAGAAAGTATTCCAAGAACCAAGCCAACACGGGAATGGAGAAAGGAGATTCTGCAGATAGGGATGGCTGCAATTAGTGATACAGACAATAAGCAAGAGGGGGCTGGATTTACTGCAGAAAACTGGCAAAGGAGCCAAGGTATTGGGAGCAAATAAGAGAGGGAAAGTTAAAAGAATGGCAAGAAACAAAGAATTTATTTGGACTGCAGGTTAGAGATTGCCTTCCCTATCCAGTCTTGATATCAGAATATAGGCAAAGAGAAAGAAAAAGGGGATCCTAAGTGAAAGACCAGAACTGATAGAACAGAAGTTGCTGTTAAAAAAAAAAGGGGACAATTACTACAGCATATAAAATGTTGCATGATAGCTATAAAAATCAATCAAAGGAAGTTAAAAAGGATTGGGAAGAGAGACTGGATAATCAATTCACAAAGAAACAATAGGACCAATGGGATATTATAAATATCTCCCAAACACACACACAAACACAAAACTCCCAAATATGCAACAAAGTCTAGAAGATTAAGGATCTTTGCTTGGAAGTGTTTACATAAGTAGTCCTATACCTCAAGTAGACTCCAAAGAATTTTTCCTGAGGTAGACAGCAAATGTTGGAGGTGTGATGGGGAAGAAAGAGGCAATTAGGAACATATTTTTTGGGGAGTGCAATGATTTGGCAGACTTTAAAAATTCCCTGTAGACTACTCTATCAGAAATACTGGGTGAGCAAATGAGTATAACTAAGGACATGATTTTTTGAGCTATGATACAAAACCGGAATTGCCTAGACATAGTAAGGCCTTGAGTCCCTTCACTATCATTTTGTGATTAAAACATGAACTTCTAAAAAATGAAAAATTACTTTTTCCCTCACCAGAAACAGCAGAACTAGAGGGTCAAGAGCCTGAATGAAGCCAGAGTCAAGTCCAATAAATCACTCCTGTCCGAAGGAACTAAGATGGGAGAAGATGCATTTACATTTTTGCTTATTTTTGACAGGAATTACTGAAGAAACAGAACCAATTTTGCCAGAAAAAAACCTCCTTAGGGATAGGCACAGCAGTCTAGCTAGGCAAAGAGATATTCTCTGTCCCTTCTCCCAGGACCGACAACAGCGTCTCTCCTTTGTTTGCCAGGGACACTCCAACAGCTGCAGAAGACATGTCCAGTCCTTGGTCCATGGTGGCTGTAAGCATACCTCTTACTGCAAAAAGTCTGGACAAAGTCAAAAATAACGGGGGGGGGGGCAAAGGCCCCAAGAAACAGGTACACATTTTAATAACAGGTTTTGTATTGGCATGCTTTATCTGTAGGAGATGAAATCTAAAACTCAAATATTTGTCATTTAGTGATTTCAATCCTACATTACTTCCCAGAAAACCACATTTTTGTGAGGAAAAGACCAAACATATGAGGTAAAAATCTGGACAACTGAGAGGTATGGTTGCATGGACTACACCAGACAGTGTAGATGAAAAAGAGGCATGGTCTGAGGAGCCAGAAATGGACACACCAGCAAAGCCACTCATCTGTGGCTGAGGTACTTTAGCATCTGCTAAGGCTGTTTATTCATTTTCTAGGTTGTTCCATGGTTAAGCTGAAAATTATCCCTGATTCCTGGGGAAGCCTGACAATAGTAATAAAACAATTAGTAAAAAAGTAACCTTTTCCAACAAAAAACACACTAAAAAGCACTCACTTATCCCAGCCCCAAAAGTAAAATAAAAATGATTACCCCAGTTCCGTAAAAGTAAACAGTAATGCTCCTGCGTAAGTTACTAAATGTCAAATGGCAGTCAATAAATAAACTTTTCCTAACTTAAAAATATATTGTTACAGGAATAAGTTCACCTTCTGTTACAAAAATTTAATATGAAAGCATCTTTCCCTGACAGGAACTGGTCTGCCTAGCAATGGAAAATGTTAGCTGGCCAGTGATCCTTGAAAGCCTGCAAGAGGAGCATTCTTCTTGGACAGGGAAGCTCTGAAGGGCTTGGCACCTAAACCACTATTTTTAGTCAGCTCAGCTTGACCTAACTGTTTGGGCATGTGAAAGGTTCCTTTAGGTAGAAGCTGAATGGCTGTTACATCCTTAGCAGGATAAAGCCCATATAGCTATGTTCTGCATCAGTGATCAAATGATGATCTTTCTCTGTTTTTGCATTCAGGATCTCAGACTTCTCAGGGGAGATCTATGTCTTGCCTTCCAAGCTATTAGGGACCCAGTGATTTTGGACCTTTTGTATCTTTATAAATCAAACAGCCCCACAAATACCAGGACCTAAATTTCCACCTCTAGATAAATAAACAAGATGAAGAGATAGGTTCTTTACCCAGCACCTTTTCCATTTCTGGAACAGATTCCCACTGTATATTAAACAGTGCAGTACATCACTATCCTTCAAGTGGGAACTGGATGATTGGATGGATAGTTGCAAATTTACCTCTGACTTCACTGGCTTGTCCCTTCTTGGGAGAGGAGTTTCAGTCTAAGGGTGGGCAATGTCATGGGGTAAATGGTCACACGACTCAAGTGGCTTGTATTCCCTATGGTTTTTATTTATTTACTTGCTTACTTACTAATTTACTGTATTTATTGACAGAGAAACCTCTTATGGGAATGAAACCCCTTTTCAGTGGAAGCACGGGGAGAAAAAGTCTTGGAAAAAAATGCTATTTACATAGTAAATGTTAAGATTTCAAACAAACTGTATACTGTGCATTAGTCAAAGAAAGGTGGCGAACAATAAAATCAAGTTTAGTAATTAAAATACAAACATCATGAATTATTTATGCAATCCATAAGTATAGGGGAGAAAATTAGCCAGGATTAACACAGGTACAAAGTCAAATCTGTTTAAGATATTGGTTCAGTTCAGTTAAGTTTCCAGTTTCTCATAGATAAAGGCAGGCAGTTGCATTTTCTTCAGAATGAGTTGGAGTATAGTACGTCGCCAGCCATGTTTTTGGATTTAGTTACCCTAAAGAGCAGTTTTGTCAGTGGACCTTGAAGTTCTGTCTGGTTAGCAGGGATGTATGACAGTTTCAAGGTATGGACATGGCTCTGGTTTGTGCCTTTATTTGTACACTATCTGTAGTTGTGCAGATGTAAAGGCATGTAATTTTTCTATCCAATTTAGAGTTTTTGAGTGATAAGCAGTGGTGACTTCTATGGGGCATGTCTGTAACAAACGTATTTTATTGTAACACTGAAGTTTGTGGAGGTGTTTAAATGTTTAGGAACTAGAGAGGCATATAGAAGGCTTGGTAGTAGCTATCTTGCAGCAATGCAAGTCCTGGTTGCATCAGTAAGGAACTGTTTGGCCCTACAGAGAGTGCCTAGTTTCTGATGCATCTTTGTTATGACTTGAGAATACATGCTGTTCGAATTTCATTTGGTCATTTATTATGACTCTCAGTAGCTATATATATAATATATATATATAATATGTCACTATTTCTATCTGAGTGTTATTATTTGAGGTAATACAGAAATTATGTTTTAGGAAAATAAGTTACACTGATATAGTTTTTTTTGGGGGGGGGGTTAAAAGAGTTACAAGCTATCAAGATATGTTTCTGGGGAGGTGAGGAATTATTGGGTCAGTTGTTGCTAGACAACCTTTTAGCTGAACAAATCAATATAGAGTCATCAGCATACTGGATTATAGTGGTATGCATAAAGGTGGTGTTTAGGTCATTTGGAAATAAAATAAAGAAGGTATTAATGCTAAAGTAAATGTAACCTTGGTTCTGCATCATGCTTCAATTACAACTCTACAATCGGACTCCTTTGCGCACTAAATTTCCAACAAGGACCGTCTCCAGCTGTTTTCTGTCTATAATAGGCAGTCACAACTTGTAACCATAATGTACAAAATGCTTAGCAGCTTAAACAAATCAAGTATATGAGAAAATAGTTGCACTGTTAAAATAAATCACTTCATATCATCCTAAGATACTATGACAAGATGCAACTCAATGAAAATAAGTATGATTTCCTACTATTCTATACATAGTAGTTGAAATTTATATATCTTCAGTCCTTTTCCTTTCTTAGCTGTGAACATTTGTACTTCCCTTGCTATCTGGGATGGGCTAGTGGGTCAGACAAAACAGTAGTCACAGTAAGAAACAGTTGGTGCTATGCATGATAAAAGTTCCAAAATAATTCAATGAATAAACAGTCCATACAAACATATGTATACATTTGAACTAACAGAAAAACAAAATAATATATACACAAAATTTAAGCAACAGATTTACTTACAACTAACTTACAATTGTGCTGTTACTTAGTTTACAGTAGTCAACAGTGAAAATACGTTGTTGGGGTAATGACAATATTACACAGATGGTTATATTATAATAATCAGTATATCAACCAGAAATATATTAAGGAGGAAAGAAAATCTTACTAAGTAAAGAAAGCATTGAAGTAGCTGTAACTGTGTACCATGGGACGTAAATTATTACAGTTAATTGCCTATTAGGCAAATCCTGGCAAGTTACATAAATGTTTTAGTGCTACTTTCAGCTCTAATTTCAGATGGCAGAGTTCAAAAGTTTTGGTACATTGACAAAATATAATTAATCTCCTGAGGGGTTATGTGACTTACCTGTGCACAGCAGCTATTTCTGTTGAGACATACAGACATCTGAGGTAGCTGAATAGGTTGGTATACTATGACAAAACCCTACTCCTCTATAGACAGAGCTGCTTTTCCTGTGGTAACCACCTTCCTTGGTTGCTAAAAATGACGTGTGGCATTTTGAGTGTGCAGTTTGCATAGCTACATGCCATTTCAAATGGTGCCTCTCTTGGATTTCACCAGTGCCCTGTACCTGAGTGAGTAGACAGCCTTTAGTGCTGTGAGTTGACTAAGGTGTAACCCCCTACTACAAAACTTTTTTGCACAGCTTATAGCAAAGAGCTATTACAGTTCACATCCCCTTTTGTCAGATATACGCCGTTCACCTTGTAGGGTGCACAGTATTGCTCTGCTGCTGCTTCGTGTCTGCATGTATTCAGTGAACCACCAGAACTATCCAGAACTGCTTGCCTGTATTTACTAAAAGATAAGCTTAACATATTTGTATCTTCCTCTATAAACTCATAGAAGATAGCTACCAGTATATAACATTAACCTCTAAACACAGTCTGTACTAATAAACAAGCAAATTTTGAATAAAAAGACATATTTGCCCTCCATGTATCACACCATTCCTGAGTAGCATTCAGAAAAAATTACTTAACATTACCCATGGCTAAACTATTGCATGACACACACAAATCCTACTTACAGAAAAGTATGACTGCGGGGCACTCAAATCAAAATGTTCACTGTTGCTTATCTATTGCACATTACCACTCATTTATTGAGCTCCCTTCCATACATCTAGATTACACCCACAATATTGATCCCTTCTCTGCGTAGACCCAACCCTGGTCAAAAACAGTGAGAAAAGATTTCTTGGGACAAACCAATGAAAGTGTAAGGAAGCATGAATAAGTGGATTCTGCAGCTTAACCAACAGACATCAAAGTGGTCCATACTACCATAAAAATCCGTGTTTATTACGCTGGTACCTGGGGGCACTGCCATCACCTAACGGCTACTTCACATTTATAAAACATGCTACAGAATTTGCCTTATTTTGGTGCATTTACCTGGACAATTACGAATAGGATCAGTATGATTAAAAAATGTAGAATAATGATAGCAACATTTATTATGGGGATTAAGGAACCATGTAGTGAGAATGCAGTATTTAAAAATAGTTCTAAAACTGAATGCAAAGCTACAACAAAGACTTGAACAATTATGTAAATAATTCCCTAATATGAGTTGGAAAGTTTAATTTAATCAAATTGCTGTGGTCCATAATGGCTGTGAAAGTGACAGGAATTAAAAGGATTAATGCATACCAGAACATGCAGTTCTGTAACATGGGACTGATGACAAAGACAGAATGATTCCATACAGTCGGCACAGAAGACAGTGTCACAGAAATGTACATCTTTTTGAGTAAACCCAAAAGTAGTTTCATTTTTAATTACTTAAAAGTTAAAGATACACTCGCAAAATTGGGCAGATGAAAACTCTGGAGAAACTCCTAAAAAGATATAGATGATGTTAAAATAAAATCTGAATTTCAAAATTTTTTTAATTTATTCTTTGTTGAATAGGCCAGTCCCACTAGGCTGGTGGCCTCTTTTCAGGGAAAATCCAAGGTGGTATTTATTCTACTAGGGGAAACTTGGCTTAGCATCAGGGGACTTTCCCTACTCATCGTTGTTGCGAGTGGGACCAATTTTCCATAAGCACCCCCTGTTTCCATTTCAGGTATAGAGGTGGCCCAGAGAAACAGGAAGCCAGATGGAGGGAGGAGGAGATCACGGAGTGGTGAGAGAAATGGAGGAGAAAGCCAATATCAAGACCAGGGAAGGCATGCAGGATTCTAAGGAGCTGTTTCAAAGAAATCCATTTGGAAATGGATTTATAATTACAACCCTTCAGTCAGGAGGGTTGCAGGATGCTTTACTTAAAGAAATGGCGATGCAGAGTGCGCCAGAAAATTAATGAGACATTTCTTGGAGGGACATTATGGAGAAAATACAAAAGGATGCAGAGACAATACTGAAGAATAAGTGTTGATATGGAAAACAAAACACATGTAGCAAAAGTAAAAGAAGACAAAAGGGGAGTAGCAGAAAAGAAAAAAGCAGAAGAAAATCAAAAATGGTACATGGTAAGGATTCAAAATAAAGATGACAAAGAAATGGACAGGTATAATGAGTGGAACAATTTAATGGCTCCTTTGGGTGTAAAACCACATGTGGTAACAGCATTTATTTATTAACAAAGAGGCATTTGTGACATTACATTTGAGACAGTTTTTTCAATGGAAAATTTTCTTGGAGAATATGAAAAAAAGACTGTAACCCATGGGATCTTTATGTGATAAAAGCATTTAACAGGGAAAAAAGAAAACTTGTGCACAGTTTCAAACACAGGTAGAAAGAGAGACTTTGAAATGACATTTGAAAACTTTATGTAAAGAAGTACTGGGCATTAAAAAAAATATGCACTTGTCAGATGGATTGTACAATTGTATTAAAAATTGAAAGAGAAAAAATGATACATATACCAAACATGATGAATATGGAGAGGAATGGGGTGTCGTAAAATACTGGGGACAACCCAAAAATGTTTTTGTGAACAAGGACGACTCTCTAAGTAATTGGGATAAAAAAAAGTTACATGTGTGGGGAAATGGGACATGATGCAAAATATGTGAATTGAAATGTTATAAACAAAACAAAAGTGGACATTTATGGATGGACTGCAAAAATGAAACTAAGAGTAAGGAAAAAAGAGAAAAAAAATGAACAAAATAAATTTTAAAAGTAGAAAAAGAAGAAAAATTGGATGAGAAAAAAATAAGAGAGGACATAGAAAAGTATCTGAAGTAAGTAATGAAGGCATAAATTGTGAGATAATAAAAGAAAAAAATGTCTGGGATTAGAATGGCTTGTTAAAATAGTTTGCCTAGTAATTAGCTATGAACTTATGAAATCATGAATCTAAGGAAAAGGGAAAATGAAAATGTTAGTGTTTTCTGTATATGTGAATAATATTAAGAATACAGTAAAATGAATAGGGAGAAATATATTAGAAAACAAAAGATTTTTAACAAATGAAATGTTAGAAACAGAAAAACTATGGGGAGGAAAGACTACCTGGAATTTGAAGAGAGATATTCTGGAACAGCCATATTGTTTAGAAATGCAATAAAGATATTAGATGTAACTTTAGTAAAACTGGAAGACTAACCATTGTAGATTTAAAATGGAAAGAATGAGTATTCAGAAATATGGTATATGTTTATATTAATTGCAAAGAAAGGGAAAGCTTATTTCATCAAATTTTAATATATATAGCGATAAATATGAATATTATGACAACATGAGACTTTAATTTTGATTTAAGAGGCAAGCATAAAAAGAAAGGAAATGATGTTAAGAGAAATGTTAGAAATTATAAGATGTGGTAAATTAAAACTTTGGGACAAAAATTCATGAACTTACAAAAGGGGAATGTATAAAACGAAAATACATTTTATTGTATCAGAAGGTTTAGTTGTAGGTGAAGGGGAGGTAGTTGAAACAAGATTTTCTAATCATCTTGCAATATGGCTAGAGATAAAGGAAACAAGTAATATATAAAAATGGGCAACAGAATAAAAGGGATAAAAGAGAAAGCATGGAAGAAAGAAGGAAAAAGAGTCTTGTAATACAGTTATGGAAAGATCATATTACTGTGAGAAAATTTTATGAAAACTGGTCTGAATGGTCGATGATAATTAAGAAAATTAATATATATATTTTTTACAGTGGAAATATGATGTGAGAGATGTAGGGAAAGAAAAATATAAAAACAATGATGCATTGAAGATGTAGAACATAATGGCAGAAAGCATTTTGACAAATAAAGAGAATTATGTGAAAGAAATCAAGAAAAAAATACAAGAACTGCTATTTAAACAAATACTTTTTATGAAGAAAAAGGGTACTATTGAGTTGCTTAAGCAGATTAGTAAATGGAAGACAGTAGTGTAATGACAACAAAAATGTAAAAGGAGAAACAGAAAGAACTCAGGAAAAGATTATGAATACTGTAGTACAATATGCACAAGAAATGTTTAAAAAAAAAAAAAAAAAAAAAGAAGAAGGTAGTAAAAACAAAATGGGAAGTAAAAAAGGTTAACAGAAAAAGAGAATAAGGAGTTGGAAAAGATTTCTTTTGAGCTAGATAAAACTTTTAGGAGAAGTAAATACAGATTTTGGTGAATGACCAGATGGGATAGCTATGAAATGTATAAAAATGTAAAGGATTCAAATATATATATATAAATATATATATATATATAAATACATATATATATATATATATATATATATATATATATATATATATATATGGGTGTGTATATACTATAAAGGGGAATGGTTGTCAACAATTACTGACAGAGAAATTGTGGATGATATTGAGAATAGAAAAGAAGCAAAAATTATGATAGACCTTAACAAGGTATTTGTTACAACTGGACATGAAATCTTATTGTTAATAATAAAAGAATGCAAGCGAGAAAGTTAAGAAATTATGTATTGTTAAGAGTACATTAATTAATTGAAAATGCTATGTATCTGGGTTATGGGCTGTCATTACCTCATCAGTGTCTAGTGACTGACAACCAGTACAAGATACAACAGTTTAAACGGCAGAGCTCAGCCCAAAAAAAATTATCATCAAGTGAGGACTACGGAGTTAACTGCAGTAAAACAAAGTTAGAGTTAAAGGATTTACTTTTAAAGTACAGCAAAAATTCCAGTTATAAGCAAAGCCTATCAAAGCACTGGATGGCAGAAGACAGAGTTTATGATGTGAGATGTCAGTGGCACAACAGGCTGTAGGTTCTGTTCCCACTCCAAGTGACCAGATTGCTGACACTGCATTGCAGCATCGGGTGGGGTGGTTGCTACACACCTGAGTGTGTCGTCCTTTGGATGCAACTGTAAACCGAGACCTCATTCACTTGAGTTGGTGGTAGCTCAGGTAGATGCAAAAGATATCATGTCACCTATAAAAAAAGAGTAAGGGTCCTTTCTTTATATACAAAAATAACTCTTACTTACAACATATTTACCTGTTTACAAATATTTACAAATGTATATATATATATATATATATATATATATATATATATATATATATATATATATATATATATATACACACACACACACAGACACATTTACACATATTCATAGTTTTCCTTACAATCATACAAAAATTGCTTCTCTGTTAACTCCCCGCTCCTTTTTCTATAACCACAATCTGATTTTACTTAATACTGTTGCTAAAATCCATTTCCCATTAAACAATTTCATTTATTGTTTCATTCCATATAACTCATATGATATAAAATAACTTTTTATCTATTCTATTAACATATTCTTTATTTCCATTCTTATAATATCCATATTATGTTCATTTTATCCACTTCTTTTATATTTTTGAAAAAAACCTTCTTTATGTAGTTTTTCCCATAACCTTTTTACTCTTTTACATTTCAGAAACACATGTTCAGTAGTTTCTTCTCCTTGGCAATGTAAACATATCCTATGACTTTTTTTTATATGGCATATTTCCTTTTACTGGTAATTTATCTATTACCAGTCTCCACAATCTGTTTTCTGATTACACCATTTCCTCCTTATTTTTATAGCTTTAATTTTTCATCTGTTTCCTAGCTTTATCCATGCATCCTTATACCATACTTTTCTTTTTTCTGTATCAGTTTTTTTATTTATCACAGGAATATGTTTTTTGCTAACATTTTATTTCTTCATTAATACACACTTCACTTTTACTCTGTTACCATGCCCCAAAATTAGTCATACTTATATTTATCCAATGTTACCAATATTTCACCTTTTTCATTTATCTACTTTAACACCTTGTATAACTTCAATGAAGCAACATATACCACTGGGTTAATTAATCCCAAACCTTCTTCTGCTTTATTTATATACATAATCAGACTTTTTTACTGGTTTAATCTATAACCACATATAAATGAAAGCAGTATCCGCAATAATTCCTCAAATACTGTTGGCAACATAAGTACACTTGCCAAGTACGCTGTTTTTCTTATTAGTACTGAATTTATCAAATAAGCCCTTTTTCCTGAATGACAATTTATATGTTCTCCAGAAAAGACGTTTGTTTTTAATTCTATTTTTTTCCTGTTGAATTCTACTTACATTTTTACTCCCAAATTTTATATCTAACACAGACATTTTATTTGTTATAAAATGTATAACCGTATCTTTACAATGACATAACCTAGACCTTTACTTTTCCTTTTATTTAAAGCCATCCCGATCATCTCTAGACACTCATTTGTGCAAATTATTGCTTATTTTAGCCAAATTTTGTTTTTTTTACAATTCTTATAAGGTCATCTGCACATGTTAACAGGACTGGCATTCTTAACCCTTCAATGTTTTAACACAGATACACACCTGAAGGTTGAATTCTGTGAACCTCTATTCAGCAAGATGAAAACAGCAAATGTCACTTTCAGTGAAAATTAAAACAGCAAATAACATTAGCTTGTCAACTACAATTAAAGCCTACATATCACATTATTCGCTGTTTTAATTTTCTCTGAAAGAGACATTTACTTTATTTGCTGTTTTCATCTTGTTGAATAGAAATTTGCAGAATTCAACCTTCAATGTTTTAACGTAGACCTTTCAAATGTTATATACCCCCCCTCCTTCATTTTGCAATTTATTTCACATACTATCACATTCCTAACTAATGCAAAGAGTATACAACTCATTGGGCATCCCCGTCTTACATCAGTCTTCATATGTACCTGTTGGCTTAACCAGCCATTTAAAAGTATTTTTAATACTGTAATCTAACAATACATAATTTCCTACCTTTCTCACTTATATTATATTCTTTCATTATTACCAATAAGATTTCATGTCCAGTTGTACCAAATACCTTAAGGTCTTTTGTCATGATTTTCACTTCTTTTCAATTCATACCATCATCCACAATTTCTCTATCATTAATAATTCTTGACTACCCATCCCATTTATACGATCATATATCTAAATATATATATATATATATATATATATATATATATATAAAAACACACACACACACACACACACATATATATATATATATATATATATATATATATATATACACACACACACACACGCACACACACACAAAATCTTCCATAATATTTTGCATTTTAGTTTCAAATCTCTTTTGCTTTATTTTCGTAAAGATCTTGTAATCATTGTTATTCAAATGTAATACTATTGGTCTTGTCTTCTATCTTCCTTCTTCCATATGAATTAAGTATTCAACTACATATTTCTTTATACATAAAACCTTCATTTAAACATTCATTAAAAATACTTATATATATATATATATATATATATATATATATGTATATATATATATTTGCCAATCCCTTAAACTTTTTATACATTTCATAGCTATCCCATCTGGACATGTAGCCAAATCTGTATTTACTTGTCCTAAAACTTTTATCTAACTCAAAAAGAAATCTCCTTTTCCAACTCCTTATTCTCTTTTTATTTTAACTTTTTTTACTACTGTTTTTTCCTTTAAACATCTCTTGTACATACTGTACTATACTATTCATAATCTTTTCCTGAGTTCTACTTCTCCTTTTGCATTTTTCTGTCATTACACTACCATCTTCCATTTACTAATCTCCTTAAGTAACTTGATACTACTCTTTCTTCATAAAAAATATCTTTGTTTAAATAGAAATTGTTGGTTAAGCCAACAGGTGCATATGAAGACTGGTTTAAGACAGGGATGCCCAATGAGTTGTATACTATTTGCATTAGTTATGACTGATAGTATGTGAAATAAATTACAAAATGAAGGAGGCAGGGTATAAAACACTTGAAGAGTCTATGCTAAAAGATCGAAGGTTGAATTCTGCGAATTTCTAATCAACAAGACGAAAACAGCAAATGTTTAAGCAAATGTCTCTTTCTGCAAAAATTAAAACGAATAATGTGGTATGTCGGCTTTACTGTAGTTGACCAGCTAATGTTATTTGCTTATTTTCACAATATGACCAAGCCCACCACTGCACAAATACAGCCTATAACTATGTTCGGTCTTGGGACAACCTTTAATGGCTGAAAAATTCTGTCCAATGCAATTTATTTTCCTTGTTTTTCATGCGCAAATACCCCCCAGCCATCATTTAACACTGAACTAGCTGACAGCAGATTACCTGCTGTCACACAGACTAACCTTACCCCCTCACAAATAATCATGACTGTGCACATTCCACTTTTGTTTCAGTATGTGCAATGTCCAGAAACACCTTACAGTGTAGCATCCATTTGTGAGGATTTGTCTTGGACCTGCTCAAGGAGTCTGCCACAATATTGTGCTTTGAAGGAGTGCAGACTGCCCAAAAAACCAAACAGATAATAGACTGCAAAATCTTAAGCCTGAACAGCCAAGCCTGCAAAGAAGGTAAAATTTTATACCTTCTTGTATGTTAATGTACCACATGACTGTGGTATTGTCTGCAAAAAACCTTTAGAAAACCTGGAATTCGAAGGGAGTTTAAGGCCTGGACAGCAAAACGAAGAGTTGCTGGTTGTTGATGCGACCAAAGACCCTGGACATTGAAGTTGTTGGAGAAGGCTCCCCAACCCTGATTGGGAGCATCTGTGTACAGCTCCTGATCTGGAAATGGAATCTGAAAAGGCATACCTGGTTCAGGAAAACCTGGTTAATCCACCAGCAGAACTCAAGCTTGGGGCAAGGCAAGAGAGGAATCAAATATCTCAGAGGATGGCAGTGCTGCAGCCAAATGATCTTGAGATACCACTGAAATTTTCTCATGTGGAGTCTGGCAAAGAGAACCATGGAAATGGTGGAAGCCATGTACTCCAGAGCATGGAGAAACTCCCTTGCATGAAGGACTGCAATTGACTGAAGGGACTAGAAATAAGCAGTCAAAGGGAGAACCTTGGGAGGTGGGATGTACTCCTATACTGGAATGGTCTAAAGCCTGAAGCCCAAGAACACTTGGAAGGAGTCAACACAGACTTTTTCATTTTCAGGATGAATCCCACACTGCGTAAAAGCATACTGAAATGTTGATCCTGGAGCAGAAGCTACTGAGAAGGGTTGTGAATCAAAAGGTCATCTTAGAAAAGGAATATCTGAATTCCTTGGAGTCTTCGGAAGGCTACCTCTGGGGCCAGACATTTGGTAAAAGACCCTCGGAGCTGTTGAAAAACCAAAAAAACAAAATAGAGAACTGATAATGAGAGAAGGAAACAAAAAATGTAAACACTTCCTGAAAGAGTGTGAATAGGCATGTGGAGGTAAGCGTCCTTCAAATCCAGGGATACCAGAAAAGCTACAGGAAGCAACAGATGGAAAAAGTGCCTGAAGAGGCAACATCCTGAAAGAGGGAACCTTGAGAAAGGACAAGGCTAGAATGGACCTCCACAACCCATCCTTCCTTGGAACTGGAAACATCTTGGAATACAAACCTTTTCCTGCTGAGAAAAGGGCACATGGTGGATGGTTCCCTGTATCACCAGATCCCGAAGAACTAAAGGAAAATATGGGAATTGACAAGGAAGAGGCTGAGGGAGGCCTGAGAATGGAAGTTATTTGTTGGCAAACAGGAAAAGATGAGACAGTTGACTTAAGAGATGCAGATATTTCTATAAGGGGTAGGAGTGTCTGAATGTCTAACAGAAGCAGATTTATCTGGGAAATGAGGCTTTTGATCCTTAGAACTATGAGAAATCTCGTCTGGAAAAACTTTTGTCCCCAGAAGAATGTTTAGGTTTCCAACAAACAAAGGAAGGCTTAGACAAATAATTTCCCTGAAACTTAGGAGCAGTAGAGAGACAGACTTGTTTCAAATCCTGTATAACTTTACCTTTATCCTGACAGCTCAAACAATTTAGTAACAACAATGCCAAACAGATTCTAGTTGTCTAAGGGGGAGTCTAATAATTGGGCCTTAATGTCTTCAGGCAGAGCCTGGAGGCCCAACCAAGAATACTTGCACATTACAGATCCAGATACAGCTGCCCTAGAGGAGGCATCAGTGACATCATAACAGCATTTACTAGAAGGATGAGCCACCTGAGGAGAGCTCAAAAGGGAAATGGCAAAAGTCTTTACCCTCCAAATCAGGCACATCAGCCAGAATACCAACAAGTTGAGACAGGAAAGCTAGGATATTCCTAGTCATTTGTGTCTGGTAATTAACAGCCCTGAAAGCTAAGGTAGCAATGGTATACTTTTTCACTGTATCTGTCCATGGCATAAATGCCCTTATCAGAAGGTTAATGCTTGGAAGAGGAGAGCAACTTGGAAGGTTTATCAGTGGCTACAGAAACAGAAGCAGGATCAGAGGAAGGGTATTTATACAAAAACATTTGAACTTCAAGAACTTTACAGAACCTGTCAGGTTTGCTAGGGGCAGGAGGCTGAGAAACGGGGAGCCTGAGAAGATGCAGTTAAAGTATTTAAAAAGGGCATCCAGCACTGGAGGAAGAGCAGAAGGCAGAGCAGAATCTATTTGCATGAGTTCACAGTACCTGTTTTGAATGTCAGAAACCTAGAACAATTCCATTTAAAGTGTTCCATCACACCCATATTCCCAAAGGACATGCTTAATCTTCTCATTCTTTTTCAAAAGAACATCAGCTTTAACGAATCTAAGAGGTGTAGACCCTTGTCTAGGTTCACTAGGAGTACCAGGCACCTCTTCCCTAACAAATATTTGGGGAATCCCTAGGACCCTCTGAAATATTCAGCCATGCTTTCCCCGCCACATCTACACCAGACAAAGGCACAGCCTCTGTGGATCTGCAGGTAGATAGCTCTGTGTCAGCCTGCTACTGGGTCATGGCAAAAGGAGCCGATGTTGGTACCGGACAGTCTTCGGGTTCTTCATCCAACCTAATGGAGAAGTCGGGTGGAGACTGGACAGCAGCAGGATCACTATGCCACTTTTTCACTTTCTTCTTAACTGGCGGCTGAATGTCAGGGGTGGGCAGATTCAGCCATGGTAGTCATAGCCAAAAAGTTCAACTGCTGGTTCTCCAAATAAATAGAGACAAACAAATGTAGAGTGTCTTAGGAACAAAATACCTACTAATAAATCCCACACTGCATATGGTCATGTGTAGCACCCAAACAAAAAAGGCACTTTTCATGTCAGTCTTTACAGGGAAATCTGCCTCCCACACTCAAATTTTCCCTTCTTGGATGACAAGTAAACTAAAGTAAAAAGAAGAAAAAGGAAGGAATAGATCCTAATAAGGCACTTTTCTTTAGAAGAATCTAGCTGAACCAACTTGGTGAATGGGTTGCAGACCAAATTCAAGGGTAGCATTCAGACTGGCAACAAAGTTCTAAGGATTAGGCACTCATACATCACAGTTGCACCTTACGCCTTGCACATATGATATATGTCTGACATATAGCCCCCAGAAGGTCTAAAGGCTTTGTGATACTAGTTGGATGTCCAGCTATTCTCGACAGGATATCCCAACAGTGAACAATACTGCAACAGTGATAAGGAAGGACATAAGGCAATGATTATTCACCTTGAATTACAAGTATGCAATTTTCATATTTGAAATTATCAGGTCGGTCTTTAAACCAGAAGGACAGTGCGTCACACTTGCCTTCCTGGATGATCATCATGGAAAAATACCCCAAATAAATGGTACTTGGAAAGAAGGCTGACACCTGATAATTGGGAAAATACAGGCAAATTAACAGACGGGGTCAAATTTGTTTCTGTGGCTACCCTTTGCATAAAGGAAGGATTTGTTCATAAGGACACACTAGCTGCAGCTCTGAAATTTTCTGAAATTATGCTTGCAAAAGGTATGTCTACAACCAAGAGGGTTTCCATGAAAGTACTTCAGACTGGCTTAAGAGGTGGTCTGAAATGGTAGTAAAATATTTTTTTCTAGCATGAGCAATAAATCTGAAAGAAGAACAGGGTCTTTGAAATACAGGTATTGTACGCCCTAAGAAAGGCTTTACATACCTTTAAGAAAGCATGCAAAGTGTTGTAAAATTGGGTCTATGACATCTGATTAAATGAGGAACAATAGCCACTTACACCAAACTCATTTGACTGAAAACCTTTTTTACAAAATATGTACCATAAAAAAATGTTTTTCAGAGGGCAAACCATCCTGCACCCCCCACCCCTTATTTGTGTGTGTGTGTGTGTGTGTGTGTGTGTGTGTGTGTGTGTGTGTGCATAGTGTGTGTGTATATATATATATATATATATATATATATATATATATATATATATATATATATATATATAAAAATAAGTGGGGTACCCTTAGTACATCAAAAGCCCACTATACCGAATTCCACTTCGCCGACATGGCAGAACATCGACTAATGAAGAGCCGATGTTTCCCCACATGGTAAGTTGCCGTTTGGCCATCCACCTGAACTTTGCCCCATAGCCCCACAGTAGTGCGTTCTCGGAGCTGGAATATTACATGAGGGGGTGAAGCACCCCACATTTGTGTAGTCTGTTTAATGGCAGATTTTCAATTATGGATGGCCAAACGGTAACTTACTGTGCGGGAAACTTCGGCTCTTCATTTGTCAATGTTCTGCCATGTCGGCGAAGTGGAGAAGTAGAATTCGATGTAGTGGGCTGTCGATATACTAAAAGTAACTCATATATATATATATATATATATATATATATATATATATACACACATACATATACATAGACACACACACACTCCATGCATAGTGAATGAGTGCTGAAGTGCAAACATGAATATCTATAGCTCTGAGGGTACAACACTGAGCTAGGCCATTGCAATCCATGCATATCCTGCTAGACTCATTTCCCCAATAACCCATACTTTCTACACGCTTCTACACTTTTCTTTCAAATGTGTTTTCAGTCAAACAGGTTCAACCATTTGGGATGCATTCAAATAAACACTTCATCAAATGACACAGGCCCATAAAATCATGGTTGACAATAAGAAATGGCACCAAGATGAATCATACCAGATAAATAAATAAAGCCAACATGCAAAATCTGGTAAACCTAATTTAAGACAGCAGGCAAAGGAGCAGAAATGGAGTCCAACCCTTTGGAAGAAGACCAAACGGAGAGATAAATCCATTTATTTTTGCATGTTTTCCATGAGCTGGGTATCTGAGGAAAGTGAAGGACCTGGATGACCCTTAAATTGTTTGCAATATCCCTGATCGTTCTGGGAAGTGAAGTAACCATGTGGTTAGAAAAAGGGAATGAAGACTTGAGTTAGGCTTGACAGATGTGTGAGTCAATATGGTTTTGAAGAACCTCACCAGTACAGGCTTCTCCAGAAACCTGAGGCCACAGCAGAGTGGCCTATTCTTGTCAACGATGGCTATACGGTGATTTGGACTTTTGCTGATTGACCTTCTAAATGAATTTTAGGATAAGTGTTAACAGAGTGAAGGCATAAAGTAGAGGCCATTTCTGGGTCAAAGCATCCCTGGAACATTTCTTTCAGAGGTCAAATTAATGATAAGATGTTGCATTTGCCACTGGTTGGGGAAGCAAACAGGTCATAACAAGGATTCCCCCAATGATGCAAGAATGTTTGCTTTACTAATAAGCTTTGGAACCACTTGTGTGGCATTAGCAAACAACTGAGCCTGTCTGTTAGCAAACTGGTCTCGCCAAGAATATAACTGGCTATCAGAACATGACTAGTTAATATAGCACACTCCCATACCCTCATGGCTTCTTGATAAAAGGGACAGGAGTAAAATCTACCCTACTTGTTCACATACCATAGCACAAGCCCTGATTTCAGTGTGAACGGCTACTGTACCATAAGGCAGTCAGTCCTGAAAGTCCTGCAGACTAAGGAGGAATGCCCTTGTTTACAGGACACTGAACTGCAGTTGGCCTCTGACAGCGATTATATATCATTGACTTTCTTACTTTCACAATGCCCTCCACCTTCATCCCTGGGAAGAAAAAAACATGGTGAAAGGTACTGACTAGAGTAAGACAAAGTCTAAACCCACTATACCAAACAAGCTTTGCACATTTTAATCAGATAAACTGGTTAAGATATGAAACCACTGTTCTTTGAGGGTCCATTACAGAACCTGCGTATGAAACCTTGTATGAAGTACCAAGTACCTTGATACAAAATATTGCAAAGACTGTCCAACATGAAACTGTGAACCAAATGGATGAAAGGAATCTTGTCCAGGTGGAAACAGGCTTTACAGGCTACAAAGTCCAGCATACATCCAATAAATGTGACAGTCTACAAAGGCTGTAGCTGGCACTCAGTAGTGTGCACTCTAGTTCCCAAGGACTGGAACAACTGGGAAACAGATTATCATGCTTACATTTCTCTCAATGAGTATTTTTTTTGTCTACAGTCAGTATGGCAAAAAGTAAGTCATCTAGATAAGGAAGCACCATGGGGCTATGGATATGATTTGGTGAACATTCGGGGGGGGGGGGGGGGTTGAATGAGATATTATCACACTGACTATGAGTGGCTCCGATTCATAACTATGGAAACGTTTTGGACTGGACTCCTTTGTCATCTTTACATGCAGGTAGGCATATTGGGAGGTTCAAAAAACACAACCAGTCTCCTCCTGATACACATGGTAGTACTGCCTACACTGCAACCGTCTGGATTTATTTTTCTTTTTTGACAACCAAATTGTTTAAGCCACTTACACTTTTATTGTTTTGGAACTAAATAACCTAGAGTAATACCTAGATCCCCCCTGTTCTGATGGTGACTCCTGGGAGGCCTTTGTTTGAATGAGGTTAAAATTTCTTCTCTCAACCAGCACTATCGACATGTGGGATGTTGGCCAATGGAAGTGTGTTGTTGCTTGGCAGATGTACAGAAGGGAACAGTACAGCCTGTGGATATGATGGTCCAAATCCATCTGTCTTTTGTAGTTCCCAGCCATGGAGACAGACTGAGGGATAAACAATGCTGAATCCTACTAGAATGAGACAGTTAAACAAGTCATCAGGAATTAGTCTGATGCTCCCCAGAAAGAGAGGTTAACTACATCCCCAGATTTGCTATGATTTTTTTCACTGTGCTGGCTTCTGTTCTGGAAGTTACCATGTCATGTCTATTCTCCCCACACTTCATATTTTACATTGCTGTTAGTCATACTGGTGTCATAACAGATGTGGACTGCTGTAGATCAGTGAAAGGTGTGCGGTGTGGTCTCACGCTTCACTTCAACACATTTCTACAGGTTTTCCTTTCTTTGCCTGTGCCCTCCAAGTTCTTCTTAACCTTTTGTCTGAACAGAACAGACCCCACTGAATGGATCATTAAGGAATGACACCTGAACATTTTTACCAAAATCAGTCAACTGCAGCCAGGTATGCTAACAAACAGCTACAGTGCTACCACTGGCACCATCTGCAGAACTGTACAGCAAAGCCCATGTAAGATGGGACATGGATGAAATTATCACTGCCTGTGAACACCAGTTTAAGTTTATCATGTGGCAACTGTTCTAAACTCTGCCATTTCATCAACAAGCTCACATTGGAACCTCAGTTAATTTCATGAACTTTAATTGTACTTTGACTTAGGAATGGAGTCCACTCCCGTCATAGCATTAGAAACCCAAAAGATTTAGAGAAATTAAAAAAAAACAGGGAACCTCAACATATGGGACAAACAGTGCATCACACTGATGGTGAATGCAGAGAATGCTGCAAATTGCTTCCTGAAGTAAACCATCACGCTGGACTCAAAAGAATGGAAGGCAGGGTTCTCTGAAGTGGCAGCCTTCTTAAAAGATGTTGTCTAGTCTCCTCAGCCTGGATACCCCAGCACCAAGAGTCCTTCCAAGACTTTCTGATGACAAAAGCAACTACCTTGTTAGCAGTGGAATCACCCAAGAAAATGGCATGGAAGATTGGAAAGCTGCTGGGAAGATACTTTGTGGAGCTACCACAAGGTCAGTAGGCCAACTCTCTTTTATTCTCATCAATGCTAAGACCTTATCAAACATGGGGTCATCCAGGAGGATGCTTGAGAATCAACACAATTCTCAACTACTGCTGCATGGTACAGGGGAGTCAAAGTGCTTCCTTTTATACATATACATATCCCATTCTTGAAGGGCAAGAAGTGAGGGTTCTGAAGAGGAAGAAGCTTAACTATACACAGGCACTGGATAAAACTCCAGCCAGTGTCTCCCAGATCCTCTCTGTCCTGCTGCTGAGAAGACTGAGTAGCTGAAAGAACAGGTTAAAGACAGAAAAAAATGGGGGGTTGGTATAATGGTTAAGGCATTCACCTCACAGACACATTGTACAGAGTTTGATTTTCACCTTTTGTCAATACCTAAATATTAGCTAGGTGTGTAGTAGTCTGCAGACAGATCACTTGCGTATTTACCTATGAACATAAAGTGGAAAGATTTAGGGGGTTGGTATAATAGTCAAGATGTTTACCGCACAGACAAGAGTTACAGAGTTCCATTCTCACCAAGGGAAATTGGCTAGGCTTAAAATTATCCACAAGGACAGATAGCATAACGCTTAGCTATGAATTTAAGAGGATAAGAACAATGCATCTGCTGAGGGGCAACATATTCAGAATAGTCTATATGCAACAGCACAGAGGTCAGTGGTGATGCTGCTCTTTAGACAGGGGACTACCTGATATCAAACCATACCAGTAATAAAATACATTTCCTACAGTATCTATCTTGAACAGCCTATTTTCTTTGTGCAGAAATGCCCCAGTCAGTGAATTCTGGTTGTGATGAACAGCAAGTCATTAATGTAGGTTCATTTAATCAATATTCAGTAAGCACATATTCTGCAAGTGGAACCTGAAAAACATGAAGCCAGAGATCTAGCACTCAAATGTATGAGTCTGTACATGTTGAGTACAACAAAACAATGCTGCAGAACATAAATATTCAAATTGAAATTATTCACTCAAACCAATTACTGCAATATGCAAATTATAAACCTAATTGCAAAATCATAAATAAATCAAGCGATGTCTAGGAATAATAAATTACATTTATTCTTTTATTTATTAAATGTACATAAACGAATATATCCCCTTATGGTCAGCTTCATAATTAAATTAACCCTTTAATTAACAGATAACTAAACATACAGTGTGCACTGGAAAATGATCATGAAGCATTTTCTGGTTTCACTCTTTTTGCTAATGGTAGTGTCACAGCTTTGACATATGCTCATGTCTTTTTTCGTGTATTAAAGATGATATGAAGAAGTTAACTTTACTCCACAAACTGCAACCTGCCTGGAAAGTTATGGCACCTCCAAATCCATAAACGTTCTGATGCATACCTGTCCATCTCCACCACTGAATGGCATTTTTCAGGGAAAAATGCAACAACAAACTTAAAGCAAGGATGGAAGTTTGGTTACAAGTACAAAGGCATCAAGATAAAACCAATAAGATGTCAATGTTGGAAATAATGCAGCAGATTCAAAAACTAATATCTCTTGAGAAAATGTTTAGTTTTTTTGTTTAGGAGTAATTGAACCACACGGGTAAATAGAGTTAGCAGCACCAGAAGTATGGAACTGGGACTAATCTCAGCAGCAATTCTGTTTCATTGTATGAAATGGAACTTAATTTCCATGAGCTGTTTTGTTGTGGGGACTGGATGAAGAGTGGAACCTGAAAGACTAGGTGTGCAAGAAAAAAGGGAAATCTTTCTCCCCAGAAAGCTGAGAAAAAATATAATGCATGGAATGCAGTTATTCCCAACACCAAACAAAAATTGTATTAACATACAATGTACAAAGTACTGCCTGAAATGTTTTAGGTGCAATATACACCGCTGTACAATAGAACTTTAGGTGCAACACATTCAATTATAGAGGTGGGTACTGTGAAGATACTCAAGAAGTGTAGAAAAGATGAAAAGCAGGCAAATAAGAGGGTAAGAAATCTGATACTTAAATGGCAAGGTCATAGGATTAGCCAAATTGTAAAGTTTCTGTGGAAAAAAACTAACAGACAAGTTCATAGTAAGAGTAAGCAATGAAAATGGAAAGGTATCTGGGTTTGGTCACATCAGATGATCTAAGGGTTAACAATTCTACAAAAAAGTAGCAAAGAAGGCAGGTGGCAAACTTGAAGAGACAGGAAAAGTCATTACAAATTTAAAAAGTAGTTGTTATCTCAGCATGTTTGATCCATTTGAAGTAATATTTGTAGTGCTGGTGATACCCACTTCTCTCTGTACAGACACACAAAACAGAGGCAATTCACAAGACAAGAAGATAATGTAAGGTATACCACAAAAGTCATACACAGAAAAGAGATAAAAATAAAACATGAATACTCTTGACAGAAATACCTCAAAAGGTCAAAGACAGAGAGTCAATTCACAGGACAAAAAATGATGGAAGATATGCCACATAAGCCATAAGCCGGCTTTGTAAAGGGCAGATCCTGCCTTTAACCCGGTTGACTTTTTCGAAACAGTCACTAGAGCCATTGATGAGGGCAAGGCAGTCCATACAGCCTACCTGGACTTGGCTAAAGCCTTCGACACAATACCCCAACTCGGGGATCATAGATAAGCTAAACAGCTTAAATGTAAATCCATATGTCACAAGATGGGTTGCAAACTGGCTAAAGAACAGAACCCATAAAGTCAAGATTGCGGGAGCCATGTCAGACAAAAAGCCAGTCACAAGTGGTGTCCCACAGGGCTCTGTCCTGGGACCCCTCTTGTTCGGCATTTACTTCTCAGATGTGAAAGCAAACATGGGAGGGTTGTGGCTGACAAAGTTCGCAGATGATTGCAAGCAAGGCGCCATAGTCGATACACCAGCTGACACATACATCCTACAGAAAGGCCTCACCGAAACGGACAACTGGTGCCGGAATCATGGCCTTAAACTGAATGCCAAGAAATGTATAGTCATCCCCTTTGGGAAAAACAAAGTACCCACAAATTATCACATAGACAGTAACCCACTGAGTACCGAAAAAGTAATCAGAGACCTGGGGACCCAAGTTGATAGTGACCTCTCATTTGACACCCACGTTGCCAAAGTGGTTAGAAAGACTTTCTACCTTGCCCACCTTATCATGAAGGGGTTCACATCTAGATCAAAGGAGGTCATCGTGCCCCTGTACTCCTCCCTTATCAGGCCCATGATTGAGTACAATGCCCCATTTGGTATGTATCTCACCCGGCACTTACAACAGTTGGAGAGACCCCAGAAGTACCTCACCAAGAGGATCAAGGGTCTCCAACATATGTTATATGCTGCCAGGCTAAGGAAACTCCAGCTCTATTCAGTAGTATACCGCCTGCTTAGAGGTGATCTGTGCCTGACGTACAAGGCCATGTCCAACCAGGAATTGATGGACATGCTCCACCTCAAAAAATCCAAATCCATAAGAACCACGAGAGCCAAAGATTTAAACCTCAGTACAAACATGAATAGAACATGCTGGAGGGACAGATTCATAACTCAGAAACTTCCCATACTCTGGAACAAAATCCCAGTCCATGTTAGGCAGAGCCCCTCACTGACTCTCTTCAAGAGAAATCTTGACGAGTGGATGGGAGATCGTAGGTTTACCCCGGGGGTCACCCCTGTGTCGCTACTTGACAGAGGCACAGTAAACTAATTTTAATAAGTAAGGGGGTCTTCAATGTGTCACTACTAGACAAAGGCACAGTATTCTAAATTTATTCTATACACCTTAGTACCACTACATGGGGTGGCAAAAGCCACATCTCTAGGGCTAGGCTTGCAAATGCCCCAGGGCAGATAGCCTAGTACTAAACTATGAAACAGAAAGACAGCCCAAAATAACTCCATTTCCATACTCCTGCAGAAATGAAATGGGTGACAGAAAATAGTAACTACATCAAAGGCATCAAAGTCAAAGGGAAAGAATAGTTGTGCAAAATCTTAACATACCGATAGAGGTCCTTCACTTCTCTATTGCTGCATTCATAACATGAGGGAGTTCCCCACCACTGGTGACCTGTCATTGGCCAGTATACAAAAGACTTCACTACTCTAGGGTGTGTGGTACACTGCACATATGCTGCAATTGGACATTGGCCATAAAAGTGACAGACTTGTGCACCATCCTCAGAAATCACTGCCCCAGGAAGAATGCCAGCCTAAGGAAGTAGGGTAAGAATCATCCAAGAAGAAGCAAGGCCAAGGGAAAGGAGGGAGGGATAGGAATATTACAACAGTGAAGAAAAGGACATCTATTTTTATGGTAAGATTTCACACAACTATTCTATGCCTTTCTATTCCACTGTAGCAGTATTCATAACATGAGGGAGAATACCAAAAGCTCATGAAGAAAGGAAAGTGGTAGGGGCTGAGGAGCTTTCCAGGAATCCTTGCAGTATGGCTTTGGAAAATCTTGCTCTAGATTTAGAAATTACATCTAATTTGTTATGTTTGGTGAAGGTATGGAATGAAGTCCATGTAGCTGTTTCAAGAATTGAGTTAGTGTTCAATCCTTTGAAAAAGGCCCCAGATGAGGCAACAGCCCTGGTGGAATGAGCCCTAACAGGGGAGTAAAAGGTCTTACCATGGTGAGTGTAGCAGAAGGAAATAGTCTTCAAAATCCAGCAGGAAATAGTCTGCTTGGACAAAGCCTGCCCTGGGATGTAAAAAAAAAACAAAAAGCTGATCTGACTTTCTAACAGCCTTGGTTTTATTCAAATAAAATCTAAGTTGCTTGTGGCATCTAAGGTATGGAGGACCCTCTCAACAGGGTTCTGAGGAGAAGGGAAAAAGGTTGGTAAGGATATGGACTGATTTAGAGACAACTCATTGACTACCTTGGGCATAAATGAGGGGTTTGTGCACATGGAGATCCTCTCTATGTTAGATCAGAAAGTACGGAGATAACATAAAGGCCTGTAACTCAGAAACTCGTCTGACTGAAGTTAAGGTTAGAAATAACACAGTTTTCCAGGAACAGTGCTGAACAGTAGCTGAGGAAGCTGACTCAAAGTGTGGGAGAGTCAGCTTTTCTAAGCCAAAGTTAAACTCCCAGGGAGCCAGAAAAGGTTTCCTGAGAGGCCTAATGTGTAAGACACCTTTAAGAAATTGTTTTGACTCAAATCTGCTAGCTATAGGGGAAGACAGAGGCAGACAGACAGATATGGCTGACATATGAGCTTTTCCTGAAGAATAAGCCAAGCCAGCATTGAGCAATTCACACAAGTAAGCAAAAACCAGGGGAGTTTCCACTGTTAATGGATCCTGACTTCTTTTCAGACACCAGACTGAAAATCTCTTCCATTTTGCCAAGTATAATTTTCTGGTACTTGGTTTCCTGGCCTCATGCAGGACTGTGAGCACGTTCTCAGAGAATAAGTGTCTAAAAGGGATTAATGCCCCATCATCCACAGGGTCACCTGAAGAATCTCCAAGTGGAGATGGATGTGGGTTCCTTTTGTTTTGTGTGAGTAGGTCCACTCTGTGAGGTACCTTGTGGTGACTGCCACTGGCTAAATGCAGATGAAGAGGGAACCAGTGATGTCTTGGCCAAAAGGGGATCACCAGAAAGATTTTTGGTTTGCCCTGCTGAATTTTGAACAGGACGTTTGGAATGAGGGGAAGGGGAGGAAATAAATCTAGAAACATCCCCTTCCAAGAGAAAGAGAAGGTATCCACTTAACAAAACAGACGTGACTTTCTGGCACAAAACTGTGGAAGGTGTCTGTTCATGGGGGAGGCAAAAATGTCCATTTGAGGAACACCCCACTGGTGGACAATATCTAGAAACACATCCCTTTGGAGCATCCATTTGTGGGATGGTGTTAGTGACCTGCTCAGGTAATCTGCCATACAGTTTTGAGAAGATGGGATGTACACTGCCTGAAGGGTTACCCGGACTTTTACTGGCAGCTCCCAAACCTGAAGAACCAGTCTGCACAGTAGACAGGATCTGCCCCCCCCATTTGTTCACATACCAGATGACTGTCATATTATCTGTAAACTGCTGTAGAGATCTTGGTTGGAATAAAGGGTGAAAAGTTTGCATGGCCAACAGCAGCGCCCTCATCTCCCTTACACTGATGTGTTCCTTCAATTGAGAGAGAGGCCAGGTCCTTTGTACTTTCAAGAGGCCGAAGTTTGCTTTCCCAACCTACTTCTGAGGCATCTGTGCAAATCTCTTGACAAGGAGCAGGAGGGTGTAGGGGTAAGTCCTGGGTTGAGAGACACGATGTATCCACCACGGAAGTTTCATCTTCAGACAGGGGATGAAGGAAATAGGAGAAATCTAAGAAGTGCTGGTGTTGCATCCAAACTGATTTTAGATACCATTGCCATTTTCTCATGTGGAGTTTGGCTAATGGGAGCATGGGAATGGTGGATGCCATGAGGCCCAAGCCCTGAGGAACTCTGATTGTTAGATGGTAAACCAGCTTTATGCTTTTGAAGTAAGAGGTGGATCCTGTACCTTTTGTGGGGGGAGACCCTCATAAGATCTGTTTGCATCCTCCATCCCAAGAAAATTTGATCCTGTGAAGGGGTGAGAACTGATTTTAAGTTTACGCTAAACCTCATATTTTGTAGAAGATTGATGGTAAAGGCAATGTTTCACTCCAACTCCTCTGTGGAGGAAGCTAGAAGGAGAAGACTATCCAGATATGGAAAAATGTTTATTCTCTTGAGTCTGCAGTGGGTAATCACAGGAGCAAGGCATTTGGTGAAGACTCTGGGTGTGGAAGAAACCCCAAAGGGCAAGGCACAATTGAAATGCCACGATGATACAGAGAAGCGCAAAAACGTCCTGTAGTTGGGATGGATGGGGGGGTGGCCGTGGTGGTGCAGCGGTTAGCGTTGCCGCCTCACAGCAAGAGGTTCTCCTGTTCGATTCTCGGCTGGGGTGTCTTCTGTGCGGAGTCTGCATGTCCTCCCTGTGGTCGCGTGGGTTTCCTCCAGGTGCTCCGGTTTCCTCCCACATCCCAAAGACATGCTGTAGTTGGATTGGATACACTAAACTGGCCCTAGGTGTGTATGTGCCTTCTGTGGAAGGTTGGGCGCCGGGCTGGCAACTTGACACCGTAAAACTCGACTGCCAATCATGAGCGGACAGGTTATCCACTGTGGCGATCCCTAACCAGGAAAAAGCCGAAAGAAGAGGAGGTTGGGATGGATGGGAATGTGCAGATATGCATCTTTGATATCCAGGGCAATCATGAATGCTTGGGTAAGAATGAGTGGGAACAGAGTCTGGAGTGTCAGCATGCGGAAAGGGGGTACTTTTAGGAAGGTATTAAGATGGGACAGGTTGAGGATGGGACTTCAGGGACCTTCCTTCCTGGATACTAGGAACAATCTGGAATAAAATCCTTTGATTATTTGGATTTTGGGGCACTTAGAATTACTTAACCAAGGCACCATTCAAACAGAACTTCTGGAAAAAAGGCAAGTTGCTCCCTGGGAAGTTAAGGGATGCCCCTGAAGGAGGATAGTTGATTCCACATCATGAGGTACCCTTTTGTGTAATAGAGAGGACCCAGGCATCTTGAGTTATACTTTCCCAGCCTGGAAAGGGTAGGTGCTGGGAAAGTGTGAAGTGGGCAGGAGGACGGAAAGGAATCAAAGAGAAGATAGCTTACCTGGAAAGGGCTGCTTAGATAGCAGAGTTGCCAGTGGGGTCCTAGGCTGCTGTGATCTTTTGTCACTCTTTTTGTTCTGGGTGGGTGTGACGAGAATGTCTACACACAAATGGAAGCTTTGGAACTTAGGAACTGGGAAACAAAAAAATATGTTCCTGCAGTTTCTTACCTTTCCCTGCAGAGATCTGAACAGGTTAGCAGCTGCCAGTCCAAACAAAGCAGAATTTCCCACAGAAGTATCCAATCCATGAGTTTGGCTTTTATGTCTTCAGGTAAGGGCTGAAGCCTTAGCCAAGAAAATCTTCTTATTACTAATCGAGAGGCAGCTGCTCTGGCGGAAGCCTCTACAACATCATAGCTGCATTTTATGGAGTGAAGTGCTACTCGAGAAAAAGCACCAGGCAAACAGGCAGCCAAGGTTTTATTGTTAGAGTGAGGTAGGCTTGTAATTACCTGTAAAAGTTGGGACACAAGTTCCAATGTGACTTTAGTCATATATATTTGGTAATTTACGGTCTTGAATGCCAGAGTGGCAGAAGTATATTTTTGCCTAGTCTATCCAAGAGCCTGCTATCCTTATCAGATGGTAAGAGGGTACTGGAGGGCAGCAATTTTGATGACTTTATCAGAAGCCACAGAAATTACAGAAGGATCTGCAGTACATCTGAAGAGAAACTTGCAATCCTCTGGGACCTTGGAGAAGCGGTCTGTTATTTGGGGTGGGTGGGTGGTTGGGAGGAAATCAGGTGCCTGACAAGGTACAGCAAAGATATCAAAAAAGGCAGGTAACACAGGAGGGGATAGCTGCTGGACTAGGTGATTCCACCTGTAACAGATCATATATTTTTTGTACTTCAGATACTTGGATGCTACCCCATTTAAAGTGGTCTCTCATCTTAGGTAGGGTCTCTCCAAAGGACAGATTTTCCATTGGTACGTCTGTGCAATTTGATTCCTCTTCAGGGGAGGCATAATCTACGGGGGAAGGGATCTGACTAGAGTAGGCCAGGGAGTCATCCCCTGAAGAAGCCTTTTCCTCAGATGTATCCTCTTCCCTAGTTCTTTTAAGTGGAGATAAAGTACTGGGTGGGGGGCTGTAAAGCCTGGAGGAGGCTTAAGTGACATAAGGGCATTGAAAAGACCCTGAATGAATTGCTGACAATAGCTAGCAAGTTCTTTTAGACAAATGTTTATTTTTTTTTGTTTCTTTCTCACACGCAGGTCTGCTTTATGTAGGGTTGGAGAGCCTGATGTAGGCCTACATTCGATCAGGCCAGAATCTACCTCTTCCCTAACCAGGAACTGTGGAATCCCCTTAGGGCCTTCAGTAATCACGAGCTGTTGTAAGCCTCAGACATCCAACACCGATGCCTGCACGGCCTCTGTGGACATGCTAATGCTCGGATCCAATGCGGCCTGAACATCAGGCTAGGCCTGAAGATCTGGGCTGCGAACTAGGTACATCTCTGGGCTGTCCTGAGGATCAACAGAGATGGCGGCATCCAGAGGTGCAGCAGAAGGTTCAGGCCTTTGATTTTTGGCCTTCCACTTTAAAGCTGACTCTGCTCTGGGCCCCAGGATCCCTCCAATGTGCTTTTTGCTAGCAGCTTTAAGCACTGATTCTCAAGGAAGATGGCAAGGGAGGATAATCTACTCCTTGAAGTCTTTAGGACAAACACCTGATAAACACAGCAGTTTTTATGGTTGTGGTTTGGGCCTAAGCACAACAGGTACTGGATGTGGCTATCCTTGTGTGGAATTTGTCATCCATATAAGCACTTGCCCCTCTTGGATGACATGAACCTTAACCAAAGACACTAGCAAATGTCAAAAAATTCCCCAATGGGGCACTTAACCTGAATTCAGATGAATTGCAAACGACTCAATCAGACCGCAAGTCAGAATCTGGCATTCGGCTCTGACAGCAGAGAAGTTATGAGGAATGTTTTGCCCATACATTACTTTTATGGCAAAATCGCGTACCAAGTACCCTACAGTGTGAAGTGTTTTGTATACTGGCCGACATCGGGTTGCCTATGGCGGGGAACTCCCTCATGTTATGAATACTGCAACAGTGGAAGAGAAGGACATCACTACATTTCAGAAAGAGATAAGAGTACTAAGTAAATATACAACAAGAACAGCACAGATGAAATGAGAGAAACTTTTTTTGACTCCCTATTGAAATGTCAGCACTCATAATGCCAACTACCAACAAGTGGGGGGAAAAAGAATGAGAATGCAGGAGATGAGCAAATCTCGAACATCGCACTGTTTTGTTTATGGAGGAGGCAAGTCCTCCTGAACCACCCAAACTTTTATATTTGTATATCCATTATATTTACTGACACTGAGATTACCATACCTCTAAGAAAATGGAATATTCTGAGAAATGGCAGTCTCGTACTTAGTATATGTAAGTCTGTTTTATTGGCAATTCAGTCTCTGTGTTTCAGAACTTGCTCTAGCCAGTCTCGACATTTCAAATGGTTAACACTTTTTTCAGAAATAAAAGTGGCAGATGTATGCAACAGACGCACAGGCAGAACTAGTGGGGGAAGGGCTCAAATTCAGCAATAAATACAAGGAACAGATTGAAGAAAACAGTTATAATAGTGGGACAAACAGCTGGCTAGACAAGAAATGCAGCTCATTCGTTAAGCACAGAAATGGGCAGAGTGGGTGCATCAAGCAGTTCTTAACTTCTAACAAAGTACATATTTTTATGGGCATCAGAACACATCCCAGAAGGAATGTTTAATAACTTAAGAAGAGTAAATCTAAGCTACATAAAACTGTTTTGCAAACATCTTTGACAGGTCAGATATTCGCCAGGAGAAAAGAAAGGAGTTCAAATATGACTTATCACAGTTTTTAAGCCTTGACACCAAATACTGTTAACTATGGCACAACTGAATGGAATTCTATATATACCATGCCACTAATGCAGCGACAACACAAGACCTGGATGTTGTGTTTATGACATGGAAAACCAGATTTGTTTTTAATATGCATCTGTCCTCTGCTGCCTGTCAAACATCAGCTCTCAGAGAACTGACTGGTTCACTTAATCCCCCCTGTGGGGTGACAGCTGATTCCAGCGGACCATCATCAAGGCAGACATCAGAGAGGTTACAAACTTAAGGTTAACCCCGCCCTCCGCTGGCTGTGGCTGAATTGAATACACTCAAGTGGTAGAGCTCTGCAATACCTTCCCTTTTGGATGTCCGTCTTCCTGCACATGCCCCATGAACACTATGACATGACCACAGCCCAGAAGAGATAAGCACATGTTCTGATACAATTGCTGCATATCTTGCACCCTTCTCTCGAGTAGATGCCATACGGCAGTTGAGCTGGACAGTGTCCCTCCCCCTAGGATGAGTACGGGGGAATCAGTCAGTCATTCCCATCCTCCAATTTCTGGTTCTTCTGCCACCTGAGATACTAATTGATCTCAGGTCATTTGATTCAGAGGCAGAGCTTCATCACTGCAA
This sequence comes from Protopterus annectens, assembly GCF_019279795.1. Taxonomy (NCBI): domain Eukaryota; kingdom Metazoa; phylum Chordata; order Ceratodontiformes; family Protopteridae; genus Protopterus; species Protopterus annectens. The sequence goes on from NC_056741.1 coordinate 1,827,374,493, forward strand.
ATGGTTGCTAGCTCTTGAAGAAGCAGCAATTTACCACCACTCATTCATATCAGACTGTCCCCTTTCCCTTCACCTACAGGATTAGAACCTCTATAAACCTCTGCCCATTTCTATTTAAGTTCTGTTACCACCATACCAGAATGATCGATCACTGTGTCAGAAAAAAAACAACAAAAGTTTCCCAGCCCTGCATTACTTGTTATAACCTACAACACTGTTGGGGGGCAACTTATTTCCAGCAGCCTGGGAACTTAAAGCCATCAGAGTTATACACACAAATGTAATCCCCCCATTCTTCCACCCAGCTAGTTTTCTTGGTCATGTCACCTCATCACTGTTAACTCACAATTATTTTAAACAGGGAGAACCAGTCAGATGCCATTCTATACTTAAAGGAAGTACCCCTAACGACGGGATGGAGACTTCCACTAACATTTAGAAAGTGCATTGGATATGGATGCAGAATAATATCTTCCAACCTGTCATGCATCACAATCACACACACAGTACAAAGACCCTTATTTTTAAAAAGCCAAGGCGTGTGTTACAGAAAAAAGAACGGGAGCATTCATGTGTGTGGATGTGCATTAGCATATACATATATAGAACACATACATACATATTTTTATATATGTATGTATATTACATACTCACGTACGTTGCATATGTACAATATACTCACATGCACACACATTGTTAATGTTATTAATCAGTGTACCCAAATAAAGATTTCCTATACACAAGACATAATGTAAAGAAGCAATTTACATACTTTACAGGATGAAAAAATGCATATAGGGCTCATTAGAGTTCCATTTAGCTCAAATATTGAAGCTCCTCACCCAACTCCTCCCAGTCTGATATCCCTAAGAAATGATATCATGAATTCAGAAACCTCTAAGGAAGATCCCTTCTACAGAATACTTCCATGAACTGAGAAACAAACCAACTGCAAAACCAACCAATTACTCAGAATAAAAAAAATAGCTAACATTAGAAAGAAGCCAACTGCATTGTTTGCTTCAGGCCTAAAATCTACCAGCATCTCTGGTGCATGTTGGTTTGGCACACCTTTTTCCAAGCTGGTTTATCACAAATGTCAATGAGCACACTGCACTGCACTATGGTCCTTTCTCTCACTACAACCGCAGCCTTTTAATATCCTCGCTTCTGAAGTCTGTCCTGAGAGCTAGCACCTGTCGGACTTCAGCTGGAGTCAGACGCCATGTGAGTGGTCCAGAATTAGGACCCCAGTAATCCAAGATCTCCGTTACCTAGAAAGAGAAAGATAATACAACATAAACCCTCCTTGACTTTGCTTAGTTTCACTGTAAACAAAAATCAGTCTTTTTTTTTTTTTTTTTTAAACATCTCTTATATCAGTGTTGCTTACTAAATACAGAAATGACATCAAAGAGAAGCATCACAACTTCAGTCTGTACAATGTAATTAGCAAAGTGTATGGTTAAATGTTGTTCAGCATGAAACTCTGTATAATGTATCATTGGATTACATGCAGCAGTGACAAAACTGATAATTTAGTGCTGACTGCCAAAACACAACACATCCATTCCATCAGCTCTCTTGTGCTACTGCAGAATGTATAGCTGCAGAAGGCACTCACCATGTCAGTAAATAAACATCTTTAATTGTGTTCTGCAGTATCAATAAAATACAGGTGATATCAGTATAGCTGACCATTAAAAGAAACTCTTTACAGGAGTTGCTGCTTCCTTTCTTTTTGTCCTAAAATAACAGCTTTTGGATCAAAGATGTAAGCAAAGCAAGAGTTATTTACTTACCACATTGACAGACCTGGATGAACAGATCTTTGCTTGGTAACAGGAGGACTAATGCCAGCAGGAATTGGGACAGCATGGCAACTAAATCCTTCCCAGACTACTATATCCCTTCCCTTATCCCATAATCTACTACTACAAAAGGCCTTTCTTTCCAAAACTCTGCTATGCTTCAAACAATAGACAGAAGCTAAACATAAGCATCCAGGCAAACAAAGCAAAAAAGAGGGTGGATATGTCACCACAGATGGACGTGGTCATCAACACAGTATAGCTGTGCAAGTTACACTCATCTATGATGATAGATATTAGAGTTTTTCACTACTGCAGTAGTGTCACTCGTCTAGTCAGGAAACAGACGAGACTTTGTAGGTTCTGTTCAAGCAACTTTATTATGTACAAACACATCAGGACTGAGCCTTTATAAATTTAACATAGATAAACTTATAAACAAACTAGCTATTACACTCATACATGCTTACTCTATGGCTGCACTAACAAAATGGCACTAAACCTAGCACATGCTGACTATTTATATGCACGTTCAGTCTTTGGAACGCTTCTTAAAGATAAGCACACCTATTCCATTCTACATCCTCCTCCTTTGAGAAATAAATCATATAGTGTTGATGACATTAATCAACATGCAATCAATATGCAATCAATATAAATAATTCTTTGCCATGCAATTTATACAGAACTAAACACATATACACAATTATATTCAGGTTGCTGCGTATTTCACACTAGGTCTGGAAATATGACCAAATCGTGTGACATAGAAATTGGAATCGGGTCTAGCAACTGGAACTGTCTCTGCTGAATGTTCAACTTTTGGGACATCAGGAACATCATCAGGACTGGAAGTAGAGGTTAAGACACATTCTGCAACAGGAACACTGTCTGGATTGCTCTGAGATCTACAGTCTGTATCACAGGAACAATGCTGAAATATAAATTCTTCTACAGGAAAAATATGCAATTTCTCCTGTACTCCACACCCTCAGATTCTACGAAGTAGGATCTTGGTTCGGCACATATACCTGTTACTTGACCAATCCGGTCAAAACCTTTTGCCATTTGTATCCTCACTGTCTCTCCTCCTTTCAATGGACGAAGAAATATGCTTGATTTATCATAGCTGTACTTCTGGAAAGAATGCTTTCTGAATAGTTGAGCTCTAATTGTCCTGTTGTTCTTAGCTTTAAGCCAAAACAAATTGGAGGTGATAGACAATGTTGTTCTGGTTTGCCTAGATAACAGTCTCTGAGCAGGCAAGCGAAGTATATCGTCACGGGATATGTTTCTGAGATTAAGCAAATTCAAAAAGACATCGGTATTGCATTGTACTCTGCAGTGCACGTTCAGCTAGTCCATTTGAATGTGGATATTCTGGCCTACTAGTAACATGTACAAAGTCCCATTCTTTTGCAAATTTCTGAAATAACGGACTAGTTAATAGAGTACCATTGTCAGAAATAATGGACTGAGAAATGGCGTTTCAACTTAGTAATAAGAGTAGTGGACGTTAGGTTGGGTAGTAAATCAAGCTCAAAACAGTACAAATAAGAGTCTACCAATACCAAGTAATGCTGATTGCTCCACTTGAATATATCAGTAGCTACTGTTGACCAAGGTAGTTCAGGAACTTGACTTAGCTTGAAGTGGTTCTCTCTGCAAATGCGGTTTAGCACTATTCAATACTGAAGAAGAAGAAAGTACTTTATCAATGTCTTTTGCTAGAAAGGGCCAAAATACTAGTCCTCTCGACCTTCTTTTGGTAGATTTGGAACCTGGGTGACCACAATGCAAAATCTGGATATATTCATGTAAGGAAGCAGGAACAACAATTTTAGCACCTTTGACAACAATGCCATCTTCCATCAACATCTCATCTCGGTAAGGAAAATAAGTTTGCACTTCAGGTTGTACACTAGATTGCTTTGATGGCCATCCAACATTAATGTAGTGTTTGAGCTTTTGCAAAACTGGATCTTTGTATGATCTCTCAGCTCATCAAGGCTTGTGGTACAAAAATTACGCACTTCCATGACAAAGTTAAAATTCTCTGCATGAAGCTGTTCCAGGGTACTTCTGGGCTATCTGGATAAGGTATCAGACAGATAAATATGTTTGCCTTTTGTATAGACCATTTTGCAGTTGTCCTTTTGCAATTTGAGCATCACTCTTTGTAATCTCACTGGAGCTGAATGTATAGGCTTCTTTAAAATAGTAACTAAATGTTGGTGATCAATTTCAATCTGAAAAGCTTGACCATACATATAATCATGAAACTTTGAACATGCAAACAATATTGCCAAAAGATCTTTCTCGATTTGAGCATACTGCATTTCGGTTTGGTAAGAGTTCTGGATACATAGGCTGCTGGTCTGCCTTCTTGTAGAATGACTGTGCCAAGACCAAATTTTGAAGCATCACAGGAAAGTGTGACTGGTCTATTGACATCATAGTATCTTAACTTAGGTGGAGTGGCAATTTTCTGCTTAAGGTCTTCAAATGCTTTTTGGTGCTGTTCCAACCACGGCCATGTAACATTCTTGCGCGTTAGCTCTCTCAAAGGTGCTGTCAACTCAATGAAGTCTGGAATAAACTTGCCTACATAGTTGACCATACCAAGAAAATGTTGTAGAGCTTGAACATTATCTGGTATTGACATCTCTAGAATGGCTGCTTGCTTGGACAGGTCTGCTTGCAAATCAGTGCTGGTAAATAAATGACCTACACGCGTAACTTCTGGTAGTCTGAATTTGCACTTCAGAGGATTGAGCTTCAAGTTCACTTCACGTGCTCTGTCTAGAACTCTCTTAAGGTTTCTGTCATGCTCTGCTTCACCATTGCCTCCAACCAATAAATCATCTACTATTCTGGCACAAGGGTAACCTGAAAAAATTTGTTCCACTTGAGAGAAAAAAAAAACAGTGGCATTCGATATTAGGGCTGCGAACTCCTCAAATGTACATATTGGATGATGCGGTCTCTTTAATGCTTTGTTCAAATCTCTTGGGTCAATACATATTGTGATTTTGTCTGAGCCTTTTTTGTGGGCTGCTACCATGGACAACACCCATTCAGTTGGTTCTGTGATTGGACAAATCACATCTTGCTGCACCATTTTATCCAAATGAGCCTTGACTTTATTCTGCATAGCTATCGGGACCTTTCTTGCTGGCCTGACCACTGGACGGACCTCTGGGTCATTGAAAACATCAGCATATTCTGAGAAAATAGCTTCTGTAAAATTGGAACTAGGAGACATTCTTATGTGATGTAATTCTTTGTTAAAAAAAAAGCAGATTCATTCTCAAACGGTCTCTGAGACCCAATAATGACTGCACAGGTCTTCAAACTACACAGATTAACATGTTGTAACAGTTCCTTGCCAAATAATATGAAAGCACTACTGAACCTTCGGTTTGAATTTCTTCACCTGCATAAGCAACAAGTTTCACACAGCTAGTCATACTGAGTTATTCATTTTAGGAAAAGTACCTGCTGATATAACGCTAAACTTTGAACCAGTGTCTACTTTGAGCTCAGTGGATTTACCATTGATCTGGACAGTACAAAATACTTCATTTTTTGTCAAGAAATTTACTGCATCAACCTTCTCACCAATTACTGATACACCATCTATAGAGAAAGTGGACTGATGCAATTCCACTTGAACAGTTTGCTTTTTTGAGTGACCCTTTACAACTGTGTGAGGTTTATTTGATTTGCAAAACTTTTGAAAGTGGTTCCATTTTTTACACTTGTGGCATTGCTGACCAATGCTAAGTAGTTTTCTCTTTTAGACTCATGATTTGCACAATTGCGACAGTTAAAGCTGGATTTGGGTTTTGATGACTCACGCCTGTACTGCACTGAGCATGCTCCTTTCTTAGAACTTGCTGGAAAACTATGTGGTTTCCCTGGTGAACCAGCAGAGGCTGTGGCTGCCATGTGCTTAGGCCTGCTTTTGCTTGCCATGTGTTGCATACTGTCTACATTTGATCTGGAGCCTGCTGAAACTATACTCATCACTTGCAAGCATAGTTGTGTGCCTTTTTGTAACTTCATGGATTTGGGAAATCTCAATAGCTTTATTCAAGGTTAAATCACCGTCATAATGTAAAATCTTTCTCACTGCAGCACTGTTAATACCACACACGAGCCTGTCCTTCATCAACTCATCTTTTAAATCACCAAACCGACAAATTTTAGCTTTGTTTCTCAGGTCAGTTATATAAGCTGCAAAAGTTTCCCCTGGTTTCTGATCTCTTGTGTAAAACAAATAGCTCTCTAATGCAATATTTGTCTGGAGGTTATACATTTCCCTGAATTTACACTTCATACACTCGGGGATCTTCCCCTGATTCAGCCTGTACAACAATATGACGATTTTCACCTTCTCCCTCATATATTGCTGTTGCATACACAAATGAACATTCTCTTTCAATGGCCTCTGACCCAGCTAGGTTTAGCAAAATGAATGCCCTGGTGCGAACATCTTTGTCAGAATAAGCTGCTTGTATAAAAATATGCTCAAATATTCTTCAATTCTTTGCAATATTCTGATCAAACACAAGTGGTGTGGCCTTTCAAAATCTGTCTGCCATACTAACACATACCACTGACGGCTTTTGCAAATGTGCACAAGCATACACACATACACATATGCCAGAAATTTATACCAGTACATGTAATTTCACCCAATAGCACAACAAGCCCCCAAATAACTGAACTTTGCTAAACATGTCTCTCGGGCACTGTAATACTCTTGAAATTACTGTACTGCAAGAAATCACCTCTTATCAGTGTAAGAAACATTTCAAAATAACTGCACTGTGCGAATGAACTGGGCATAAGAAGCCTGGAGTAAGAAACATTTCGAAGTAATTGCACTTTGCAAATAAACAGTACACAGCACACTGAAACTTCCCCAAAATGGCAGTATTTTGCTAAATAACTCTTTACAGTGCAAGAAACACACTGTAATGGTGGCAGTTTGTGACAAACCCAGCACAAGAAACTTTTTGAAATGGCTGTATTTGACTGCACTTTATGAAATAGTTGCACTTTGCGCACAAATAAACTCTTCAAAATAAAGGCACAGTAATAAGTACACACTAAGCACTTCTACACACTGAGATATTTCGAATAAAAAAAAAAAGTTATGTACTCACCATAACGTTCAATCTGAGTTGTTGCTTTTTATTTGTCTTTAACCATCGGGAATATGGATCCGGTACAGATCCAAATCGGCTGCATTTTCTAGCATCGGGTCCAAACGCCAAGCTCCTCCCCTACCCATAATGCCCCGGTCTCCCACCTCCCCTCAGATCGGGTTTGCTACAGATCGTAGTATCTCAGCCTAACCACATGCCTAAACCCCTAGCATTATCACCCCTTAGCTCACTAAAGAAAAAAGGGTCATCAGAATAGGGGGCTATGTCTCTTCCATCCAGTCCACTACACAGCCCACATAAGGCAGGGGGAAGGAGGGAGGGACGATTGAAGACAAATGAAAAGCAACAACTCAGATGGAACGTTATGGTGAGTACATAAATTTTTTATCTGAAGTTGTTGCTTTCATTTGGTCTTCAACCTGTGGGACAGAGTCCCCAGCTACCAATGAACCCGGGAGGTCCTCATGGAACGATGTTCCAGAGCACAGCTGAGCCAAAGGATGCCCTGCCTCTGGAAAGAAGATCCAACTTGTAATGCAAAATGAACGTATGTGATGACGCCCAAGTAGCTGCTAAGCAAATGTCAGCTAAGGAAACCCTAGACCAAAAAGCTGCAGAAGTAGATACACCCCTGGTAGAATGTGCCCTGACATGTCCAGATGGGGAGAAACCTTTGGTTCGACAGGCAAACATAATGCACTCAGAGATCCAATAAGTAATAGTTACCTTCAATACTGTTTTTCCTAAGAAAGGCTTAGAAAAGTTAACAAGCTGTTCAGACTTATGAATGGATTTTGTTCTGTGTAAATAGAAATGCAGTTGTTTGTGAACACCAAGCAAGTGCATTTTATACTCTCCCTTATTCTGGAAATTAGGAAATAAGTCAAGGAGAATCATGACCTGGTTAATGTTAGATTCTGATGCTACTTTTGTTAGTAATGAGAGATTCGACTTTAGAGAAACCCTTTATGAAACACCATGTAAGAGGGTTTGACAGATAAAGCCTGGATCTAAGAAATTCTCTTGGCCGAGGTAATAGCAACTAATAAAACCGTCTTCCAAGACAGGAACTGCAAGTCAGCCATAGCTGCACGTTCAAAAGGGGGAGAAACCAAAACTTGCAGAACTAAGGTAAGATCCCAAGGGGGCATTGGGTCCTTGACTGGAGGCCGAAGTAAAAAGGTGCCTTTCAAAAAGTTGTTACAAAGTTTGGAAGAAGCCAAAAAAGCTGAATTCTCTCCTATGTGAAAACTGGATATCGCTGCCAATTGGACATTTACTGTGAAGAAACTAGCACCATGACTGAAAATATCTGCCAAAAACTCAAAAATGGCAGAGACTACAGCAGTAAAGGGGTCCAGATCATGTTGAGGCCCATAAAGAAAAATACCACCACTTACTGGAATAGACCTTCCTGCTGGAAGACTTGTGAGCCGCTACCAAAATCATCTTGACCAGAGAAGACAGCCTGGGAGTCCTAACTATCACTGGAACTGAAGCAACCAAGCCGTGACCTTCATGCTGGCTAAATCTGGGTGTGGGATCCCTGAGGGATGCGTGATCAGATCCAAGACTGGATCTAGTGTTCAAGGAGGACACATAGCATGAAACCACAGAGAAGGGAACCAAACCTGGTGAGGCCAGAATGGGACAATGAGGATCATTAAGCTCCCCAGCTATCAAGCTTTCTGAATGGATTTTGGAATTAGAGGGTATGGAGGATAAGTATACAGTAGACCAGAGGGCCAGGCATGAACTAGAGCGTCTCTGGGGGACTCCCCCAGAAGGGGGTTCAGAGCAAAATACTCACTGCACTTCACGTTGGAAGGAGAGGCAAAGAGATCCCAGCAAGGCTGACCCCACTTTAGAAAGATCTGTTCTGCTACTGAAGGATTCAGAGACCGCTTGTAAGGCATTAGGATAGATTTGCTGAGCCTGTCCGCAAGTATGTTTGACCTCCCCAGAATGTGCATTGCCACCATAAATTGGCCAGAGGAGATTACCTACTTCCACATTCTCATGGCTTTGCGACAAAGGGTGTAAGATCTGGTTTCTCCCTGTTTGTTGATGTACCAGACTACAGACATATAGTCTGCCTGGATGGCAATAGTCCCTTAGAGAAGATGGGCATGTAGAGCTTGCAATGCTAACAGCACTGCCCTCATCTCCAGGACAATGATATGCAGATGGGTCTCCAGGGAAGACCATGTGCCTTGGATTGTCCTTCCCATGCAATATCCCGACACCCTAGCAGGGAGGTGTCTGTGGTCACCGAGGCAGGAAGAATAAATGGACGGCCCTAAAGAAGATCTGGGGACTGAAGCCACCAGAGAAGCAAATCCCTGCATGCTTGAGATAACCGAACCGGATGAGACAAGGGCAGGTTTCATAGGTTGATACTAGGCTATCAGCCCTAGGGCCTATACAAGCCTAGCCATAACAATTCCCTGGCTATTTCTTCCCACACTATTTACTTCCTTGGACCCCTGTCTAGCAGGGCGACTGACGTGATCCCGGGGTGAATTTCCTTTCTCCCATCCAATCGTCAAGGTTCCTTTTGAAGAGGGCCAAAGAGGCACCCTGCTTGACATGTATGGACAATCTATTCCAGAGTTTGGGGAGTCTCTGGGTCAGGAACCTATCCCTCCAGCATGTTTTGTTTATTGTGGTGACAAGGTTTAGATCCCTGGAGTGTGTGGCTCTGAGGGATTGGGATTTCTTTAAGTGTAGCATATCCAACAGCTCTAGGTTTGACATGGCCTTGTATGATAAGCAGAGAATGCCTCTGAGTAGACGATATGTGACAGAGTATAGCTGGAGTTTTTTTAAGGCGGTCAGCGTAGGGCATCTGCTTTAGGCCTGCGATTCTTTTAGTGAGGTATTTCTGCGGCCTTTCCAGTTGTTGCAGATGTCTTGAGAGGTACATACCAAACGGGGCGTTGTATTCTATAATGGGTCTAATGAGGGATGAGTACAGTGGGGCAATGACCTCCTTTTTTCTGGATGAAAAGCCCTTAGTGATGAGGCACATAGGATTTCCTGACTGTTGTGGTGATGTGGTTATCGAAGGAGAGACCACTGTCCACCTGTGTCCCTAAGTCTTTTATCACACTTTCGGTGTTTAGTGTACTGCCACCTATATGGTAATTCACGGGTACATGTTTTTTCCCAAAGAGGATAACTATACATTTCTTGGTATTGAGCTTACACTGGGGGCAGTGGTGAGCCCAAAGGGGAGAACTCTGAACTGATAATAACTGGCTTCCAGCCAGAATCGGAGGAATGGAGAACGTCTGTGCATCTTGATGTGATAGTGCAGGTCTTGGAGTTCCACAAAGCATATCCAGGTCTACTAAGGACCAATGGACTGCCAGAGTCCACTGGAGAACCCTCATGTGCAGGTGAGATACTGGAATAAGGGTAATCGTGGTAGCCATGTACACCAACACCTGAGGAACTGAATCTGCAGGGGGACACTGTTTGAATAATGCAACTGATATGACATCGGAGGGATAACAGTCGATCCAGGGTTAGTAATGTCTTGCTTTGGATAGTACCCAAGCGAGCCCCAATGTAATCTAGAATTTGAACTGGTACCAATAGAGATTTGTTGAGATCGACTGTTATACTGAGGTGGTGAGCTATCTTCACAATGGGATCCCTGGCTTGACACAGAAGATGCCTGGAGGGAGTGGAAAGGAGACAGTCATCCAGGTAGGAAAAGACCTGCAGCCACAGATGAGCCGCCATTACTGCCATCACTTTGGTGAACACCCTGGGGGCAGTGGTGAGCCCAAAGGGGAGAACTCTGAACTGATAATGACCGGCTTCCAGCCAGAATCAGAGGAACGGAGAACGTCTGTGCATCTTGATGTGATAGTATGGGTCTTGGGAGTTCCACAAAGCATATCCAGTCATTCATCCACAGAAAGGGCAGAATGGATTGGAGTGTGACCATCTGAAACTTTGTCTTGGCAGCTGACATGTTTAACACTGAAAGATCCATGATGGGTCTTAAGTTTCCTGTTTTCTTTGGCACTAATAAAACCTGGAATAGATGTCTGATCCGGACTTGTCTGGGGGGGGATGAGCTGGATGACTCGCCTTTCAAGCAGCGTAAAAATTTCTACTGCTGCCTGCGCCCATTGCGCGGGTGGGATGTATGGGAGAGATTTTGGGGAGAGGGGGGGGTGAAAGAAGCCGTTGAGTATCCTCTGGATATGATCTGCAACACCCAACGATCATTTGTGATAGACTCCCAGGCCATTGGGTGAAGAGAAAGACACCCCCCCCCAACTGCCTCCAGAGACGTGCAGTCAAGCAACTCTTCAGGGCTGCTGTGAGGGTCTGCCCGGGAGAAAATCCTGAGACCCTTGGTTCCTTGGGTCCCCTCTGGGGGAAGACGAGTCCCAAGTGTAGTGAGAAAAACCCTGAGACTTTTGGAACCACATCTTCTCCCCATGCTGATTCCTGGAAAAGGATTGTTGCGGGGTTGAGAAGTGAATCTCAACAGCAGACAGGGTCTTCCCATCTTTCTTGCTCTGAACCAAGGTGTCTCTAACGGTCTTACCAAAGAGTGTGGAACTGTCAAAGGGGGACATTCGTAAATGATGCCTTGAAGGGCTCCGAGAAAGCACAAAACCGGGGCCAGGTGCCAAATGGCTACGTCTGTTTCAGCCCCCCTAGAGGCGCTTTCAGTTGCACGTGACAGGAGCCTCATGGAAATGTTGGAAATTGTGGTAAGGGTGGCCATATGGGAGGAGAAAGTACAGTTGTGTACACTTACCATAAACGTAGATGTTAGAGTGTATTCACTGTTGCAGTCATTACAACTGGGTTATCATGCTAGCAGGCTACCCCTCAGTCGGCCTGAATTCCAAAGTCTAGGTCCGGCATCGGTTCCTGTCGCCTCTTCCCTGACGTCAGTGCACCAGGGGTATAAAAAGATGCAGCCGACACCATTTTCTTCAGTTTTTCTTGCCCCAGATGTCAGGTGCCCTCAAAGGGTAGGCTATAAATATGTCAATAAAACATGCATGCACCAAAGTATATATATTTTGCCTTCATCTACAAGCAAATACACCACATAGGTTGTATAGAATAGAGAAGTACAGATAAGTTCCAGCAAAGAAATGGGGGATGGCAGGTGGGTAACCTGGACTGCAACAGTGAATACACTCTAACATCTACATCTATGGTAAGTGTACACAACTGTACTATGTTCTTCGTGTTTCACTGTTGCAGTCATTACAATTGGGTTGAATCCCAAAGCTAAGGTTGGGAGGCTGGAGCTAAATAGCATTAGGAGTGGCTATTAGGCCCTGCAGGACTGCAGTGACAAAGCCTGCCCTGGATTTAGAGTAGAGTGGTAGGTGATAGTGCTTTGTGAAGGTGTGCACTGAACTCCAAGTAGCAGCCTCTAAAATGTCTTTGGTTGGTACTCCCCTGAGGAAGGCTGCTGAAGTGGATGCTGCTTTGGTAGAATGTGGCCTAATGCCCTTAGGTACTGGCTTGCCATGTTGTGAATAGCAGAAACGAATGCAGTGGCCTATCCACTTTGAAATAGTCTGCTTTGAGATAGCCTTTCCTTGTGATCCTGCAGCATATTCCACTAGTAATTGCTCTGTCTTTCTGAAAGCTTTGGTTCTGTTCAAATAGAAGCGTAGCTGTCTGTGTATGTCCAAAGAATGCAGAATTGTCTCCCCCTTATTCTGTGGGTTTGGATAAAAGGTAGGCAGATGAATAGTTTGGTTAAGGGCCACATTGGACACTACCTTAGGCATAAAGGTCGGGTTTGTCCTTGGAGAAACCCTGTCTGGATAAAAAATGATAAAAAGTTCCACAGCCATGAGTGCCTGTAGCTCTGAGACTCATCCTGCAGAAGTTATTGCTAGGAGCAGAGCTGTTTTCCAAGATAAAAACTTTATATCAGCTGTAGCGGCTGGCTCAAAAGGAGACGGGGTGAGTTTTTCCAAGACATAATTGAGGTCACATGCAGGTACTGGTGATCTCCTTGGAGGTCTTAAATTTTTGGCCCCTCTGAGGTACTGCCTTAATAAAGGATGAGAAAAGATTGGTGGCACTGTATTGTAATGAGCTGAAATGGCAGAGGCATGAATTTTTATAGGGATAAGCCTTTGTCCAGCATCCCAGTCAAGTTTTGCAAAATCTGAGGAATATTTCGTACAGCTGTGTCTATTCCTTGTGCCTGGTTCCAAGCACAGAATCTCTTCCATTTTCCAGCATAGGATTTTCTAGTACTAGGCCTCCTGGCCTCCAAAATGACATCCATCACCGCTTTAGTGAGAGGTGTGTTTTGTATGACTACATTATCCGCCATGCTGCCAGATTTAAGGTCTTGAGTTGGCTGTGCAGGATTTGATTGTTCTGCTGGGACAGTAGATGAGGCCCTTGAGGTAAGGTCCAGGCTGGGCCTTGGGACAAGTTCCTTAGGATTGGATACCAGTACTGGCGTGGCCAGTCTGGGGCAATCGGTATCATTTTTGGCTTCTCCTGTCTGACCTTTAGGAGTACCTTGGGGAGGAGAGGCAGAGGAGGAAAGGCATATGTTGAGTTTTTCCAGCTGAAAGATAGGGCATCCACTTTCCATGCTTGTCTGTGATAAGTCCTTGTGCAGAATCTCTTTAGTTGGCAGTTGTGAGGTGAGGCAAATAAATCTATGTCCGGGCATCCCCATTTCCTTGTTACCATGCTGAAGACTTGTGGATCCAATTTCCACTCGTGGGGATCCATGAGGTTTCTGCTTAGTTCGTCTGACAGAGTATTTATCTTTCCTGGCAGGAATTGTGCCTTCAGATGTACTTGGTAAGTCAATGCTGTGTCCCACAAAGTCATGGCTAGTCTGCAAAGGGGGTAAGAATGAGTGCCTCCCTGCTTGTTTATATACCACATGACCGTGGTGTTGTCTGTCTATCAGTAGTTGTCCCGGATGAAGTAGGTCCGTGAAGGCTGTCAGGGCATTTTGAACAGCTAGCATCTCTTTTTGATTGATATGTAGATGCATTTGGTTTGCGGACCATGTGCCTTGAATACATTTTCCTGCCATGTGGGCTCCTCAGGCATAATCCGATGCATCCGTTGTTAATGTCTGTGTGGCTGGGGGTAGAGTGAATGGCTGTCCCTTGTTCTGGTGACAGGCCTTCGCCCACCATCGAAACTCCTGTTGCAGGCAGGGAATGAGAGTAACTACTGTTTGCAGGCTGTGGCAATGTTGAGTCCAAACACTTTTTAGGTACCACTGAAGTTTCCTCACATGCAGTCTTGCATATGGAATTAGTAGAATGCAGGATGCCATGAAGCCCAAAGCCTGCAGAATTTTTCTTGCAGATAACTGGGCCTTTGTTGCCAACAGTTTGAAATACGTAGTCAGTTGCCTTTGTTTGTCTGGCATGAGATAAGCCATCTGGGCAGTTGTATTTAAGTTTGCACCCAGGAATATTATTTCTTGAGAGGGTACTAGTTTTGATTTCTGTTCGTTGACTGTGTACCCTAGGCATGGTAGTAATCTCTTTACAAACGCCAGATGCTGTAGTAGAATGTAACAGAAAAAATGGAAGAAACGGGAAAGAGTTGAACAAAAAACCAATAACCAAATAAAGTTCCCCGATAGCAGGAAAAACCGATAAAGGCAGTCTCACAGTGTAGATAATCTCACAATGTAAGCAATAGTCTCTAGATATAACAATTCCTCTCGTAAGACTCTGCAGTCCGTAATAAACAGGATAATTTATTCTCACAAAATACAAAACAAAAAAACAATTCAATTAAGCGCTTTCATTTCCTCACCGGAAACTTCATCAGAATGATTCTTGCCACTGCACAAAAGCTTTTATACATCTTCTAATTGATTAATTAATAGATTAGTTCAGCAATTGATGATATAAGGAAAAATTGGTGATTTTTTAAAAAAACTATGAATTAGTGATTTTAAAATTCACGTAGACACAGTCAGTAACAAATAGTGACGAATTAGTATTTGCCTTGAAATTGAAAGTTATAAAATTAACAGAATATTACAAAAAGTTTGAAAAAACAAGCGATGAATTAACACATAGGTATGCTAGTATACTGTTGTTAATGTATACTATGTAACATAACCATAGTGATCACACAGTTAATAAAATACAAGTAACCTTACAGACTAACCCTATTCCTAACAAAATATGTGTATGTATATGTGTGTAAAATATCCATAAAATTTAAAAAACTATATGTTATACCCATAGTTGGTTAACATATTTAGTTAAAATTACGTTTTTAATACTCTTATATAATCTCATAATAAATACATAAATAAAAGTCACCTGTGAATTTTCATGTGTAATTTCGTATAAATACATATGCAATTCTCATAGTAGGTCTCATATAAAACATTTCATAAAACAATGATAATAAGTGTGTTATTGTTATGTATATGTAATTAAATAACTAAATTAATTTATTTTAATTTAATTTAAGAAAGAGTTTACTACATTAATAAATTAATAAACTGTTAAAAATATATATTAATCATAGTTAAAAAATTATTATTGTTGTTTTTGTTAAAAAAATTCTGAGAAATTGGTATGTAGTGTGTATATGATGGTAATACGTATGGTTAAGTGTAATAAGATTGTTATGAAAATGTTTGTTTATACTTGTTTTTATTTATGTTTTACCTTATTGGCCCTTAGTTTGAGGGCTGGTAGTAATGACACATGGTCATTCATCCCTGGCGGTGTATTGGAATCCAAACGGAGTTGCCATATCAATTCCCTATAACAAAGTAGTGATTCCCAGTCTCCTCCTCTACTATTCTTAGGTATCATTTCTAATATCCAAAACTTAAAGTTAGCTCTTGCACAAGTGAGTGTATGTCTATATAGAGCATTTGTTTCCCTTTTTCTGTTTATATCGTACATGTGCTTGTAAATTCTTTGTCTCAGATGTCTCTCTGTTTTACCTACATAATATTCCCAATAAAAGGTACAGTAAGCTAAGTATACTACCCCACTAGTGTAACAAGTGAAGTATTGTTTACTTTTAAATGTCATAGGAATGGAGGGTAACTTTAGTTCCTCTGTATTTGTAATAAATGTACATTGGGAGCATCTCCCACAACGAAAAATACCTTTTTTTATTATTTTTGTCTTTCTCCTGTTCATTTACTTCGTACAAGTTTTTTAAGTTGGGACCTCTCCTAAAACTATAAGTAATCTGTCTATTGAAAATTTCTAATCTGTTGGGCATGGTTTTAAAAAAATCCCAAGTCTTGTTTATAAGTTTTCTTATTGAGTGTGTATTGACACTAAGTCATAACAAAAAAGGGCATGTTGTAGTGCGTTGTGGTATTTGGAGTGTTTGTCCCACTTATAGTTGGAATGTAATTTAAAGAGCTGTTTACTGTGTTAGTCTCCATATTTATCATGTTAGTCTCCATATTTAACAAAGGTACATATTTTTTCCCCCACTCCCTAGTCACATCTTCCTTTAAGGGAAGGATAATAGAATCTGGATAACCTCTTTCTAGGAATAGTTTATGTACATAGTCCATTTCCTTGATAAAATCAAGGTAGTTAGGGGTCATTCTAGCCACTCTAACCATTTGTCCTTTGATGATATTTTTCTTTTGAATTGGAGGGTGACAACTATTATAGTGTAGATAAGAATTGGAAAAGCACTTTTTTCTAAAAATCTTTGATGTGTATCTATTTCTAGTAATATCTTTTGTTAATGTTACATCTAAGAAGTGGGTCTCTTCTACGCTACACTCATATGTGAATCCCAAAAATGAAGTTGACTTGTTTAAATATTCCATGATTACCGGTATATCTTCCTGTGTCCCTTTCCATATTATTAATAAATCGTCCAGAAAACGGAAATATTGAACAATTTTATCCATAAACGTGAATTAAAAACAAAATGTTGTTCCCAGAAAAGCATAACTATGTTTGCAAATATGGGGGCACATGCTGCCCCCATTGCAACACCGTCTACTTAATGAATGTACATTCTCCCAATGTACATTTATTACAAATACAGAGGAAAGTACAGTTTTGTACCTACCATAAATGTAGATGTTCGAGGATCCACATTGCTGCAGTCCTAACTATTGGGGTAGTCCTCTGTCCAGTCGGCCCGAATACCAAAGTATATGGCTGACGTCGGTCAGGGCACATTAGACTGACGTCAGTACGTCAGGGTACTAATGCGCATGACCGACGTCATATCCTCAGTCTTTTCTTGCCCCAGATGTCAGAAGACCCTGAAAAGCTAAGGCCAAAACCAAAAATTCCAAACATACCTGCACCAAAAATATGTACAATATATACAAAATTACCAGAATATAACCTCACCTACACAACCACCCTTAAACACAGAGGGGAAGGAGGGAGGGTAAATTGGACTGCAGCAATGTGGATCCTCGAACATCTACATTTATGGTAGGTACAAAACTGTACTATGTTCTTCATTCCACATTGCTGCAGTCCTAACTATTGGGTAGAATCCCAAAGCAGAGGTAAGGGAGGCTGGCAAATCATAAGGAAGCAGGAACTGACAACATGCCTTGCAAAATAGCTGTGGCAAAACCAGCCCTAGACTTAGAGTAGAGAGGAAGGTGATAATGCTTAGAGAAAGTATGCACTGAACTCCAAGTAGCTGCCTCCAAAATATCCTTAGTGGCCACCCCTTAGAAATGCTGTAGAAGTGGCAGTAGCCCTAGTGGAATGAGGCCTAATTCCAGCTGGAATCTCCTTGCCATGATGGGAATAACAAAATGCAATGCAAAACCCAATCCACCTAGAAATAGTTTGTTTTGACACAGGCTTGCCCTCTTGAACCCAAAGCAAAAGAAACAAACAACTGCTGAGACTGCCTAAAATCCTTAGTCCTGCTCAAATAATAACGCAATTGCCTGTGTACATCTAAAGTGTGCAAAATCTTTTCCCCTTTATTTTGGGGATCTGCATAAAAAGTAGGCAAATGAATAGTTTGGTTTAAAGCCACACTAGAAACCACCTTAGGCATAAAGGAAGGATTAGTACGTAAAGATACCCTATCCTTATGAAAAATCAAAAAGGCTCTACCGCCATAAGGGCCTGCAACTCAGAAACCCTTCTTGCAGAAGTAATGGCCAACAAAAAGCAGTCTTCCATGACAAATATTTCAATTCAGCAGTAGCCGAGGCTCAAAAGGTTGTAGAGTAAGTTTCTCCAACACAAAATTGAGATCCCAAGCAGGAGTAGGAGCTCTATTGGGGTCTTATATTCTTTGCCCCTCTAAGAAATTGCTTGAACAAAGGATGCGAAAACAATGGTGGGTCACAATCATAGTGAGCTGAAATTGCTGCAGCATGAATCTTAATGGAAGAGAAAGACAAACCTTTGTCCAATAACTCAGTAAGATATTGAAGAGCCACACTCAAATTAGGCTCAGAAATCTCCAAATTGTTTGCTGCACCCCAAAATAAAAATCTCTTCCATTTTTCTGCGTACACTTTCCTTGTACTAGGTCTTCTGGCTTCCATAATCACATTTAAAACTTGTTGAGGAAGTTGAGACCTGCTGTCTTTCAAAACAGAATATGCCAGGCTGTTAGATGAAGAGATTGAAGCTTGACATTGAGCAGGTGACCGTCCCTCTGAGACAACAGGTGTGGAATCAAGGGTAAAGGCCATGGAGGCTTCCTTACCAGACTCCTCAGTAATGGGTACCAGTGCTGCCGAGGCCAATCTGGAGCTATTAAAATCATCCTTGGCTTGTCTTGTCTGACCTTTAGAAGCACCTTTGGGAGAAGAGGCAGAGGTGGAAAAGCATACACATGAAGATTTTTCCAACTGAAAGAAAGAGCATCCACTTTCCAAGCTGTGTGATGAAACCTCTTTGTGCAAAACTTTGGCAGCTGGTGGTTTAGTGGAGAAGCGAACAGATCTATGTCTGGAGTTCCCCATGACACTGTCAATTTTTGAAATACATGAAGATCCAGTTTCCACTTGTGGGGATCCATGATTTGTCTGCTTAACACATCTGCTAAGGAGTTCTGTGCTCGGCAGAAACCTTGCCTGAAGAGTTAGTTGCAAGCTGAGCGCAGTCTCCCATAAAATCATTGCTTGCCTGCACAATGGGTAAGAATGTGTTCCCCTTGTTTGTTGATGTACCACATGACAGTTGTGTTGTCTGTTAGAATCAACACCTGCCCTGGAAGAAGTAACTCCTTGAAAGCCATTAATGCAAACTGGACTGCTAACATCTCTTTCATGTTGATATGTAGATGCTGTAGTCTGGCAGGCCACTTGTCTTGTATCCACTTTCCATTTAGATGAGCTCCCCAAGCAAAGTCTGAGGCATCTGTCGTTAGAATCTGACTCGCCTCTGGCCGGGTCACAGAGAGTCCCTTGTTTAGGTGACATTCCTGAGCCCACCACAAAAATTCCTTTTGAATGCAAGGTATTATTTGAATGACAGTGTCCAAATCCTGGCAGTGCTGTGTCCATACATTTTGAGATACCATTGCAGCTTCCTCATATGCAGTTTGGCATTGGGAAGCACCAGAATACAAGATGCCATGAACCCTAAGGCTTGAAGGACTGTCCTTGCAGTCAGCCCGGACTGAAGAGATAGTTGATGGAAGTAACTGGAAAGATTCTTTTGTTTGTCCGGGGTTAAAAAGGCCATCTGGGCTGCTGTATTCAGTCTCACACCCAGAAAGCACATGTCTTGACAGGGTACTAGACTGGACTTTATTTCGTTCACAGAATACCCTAGGCATCTTAGCACTGCTATGACATAATCCAAATGCTGTAGAAGGTCTTCCTTTTCTTGAGCTAGAATCAGGCAGTCGTCCAAGTAAGGATAGATTTGAATTCCTTTTAGCCTGAAGTAAGCTATCACTGGAGCCAGAACCTTTGTGAATACTCTGGGCGCAGTGGATAAGCCAAAGGGCAATGCAGAGAACTGATAATGAGAATTTCCAGCTCGAAAACGCAGATACTTCCTGCAACTTAGTCTTATAGGCACATGAAGGTAAGCTTCCTTGAGATCTAAAGTTACCATCCAGTGATCCTTGCCCAGCAGAGGTAAAAGCTGTTGTAACGTCAACATTTTGAACTTGGGAATGTCCAGATAAGTGTTGAGGATAGATAAATCCAAAATTGGCCTCCACGTGTTCCCCTTCTTCGGTACTAGGAACAGGCGAGAATAAAATCCTAAGCCCCTTTCTGGCACAGGAACTGGCTGAATGGCCCCTATGTGGAGCAACAGAGAAATTTGCTTGTGAGCCTCTTGTCTTTGTAGAGGAGGAATGTCTGGCATGCCTTTGAAAGGAGGCATGGTATGGAAATAAAACCTGTAACCGTGGTGAATGATATCCAGAACCCATCTGTCTTGGGTAATTAAATCCCAATTTTCTTTGAAAAGAGACAGCCTTCCTCCCAAAGGTGCTGCCAGGCAAGAATGTACTGGCAGCTGAAAAGGCAGGTCATTGGGTCTGCTTACGAAAGGACTGACCCCTGCCCTCACCAGAAGTCTGAGCAGGGGAACTCCCTGTCCTGGGCCTAAAAGAACCTTGAGCTCTGCCCCTACCACGTCTAGACCTACCCCTAGACTGGGAATCATAAGCAGGATAAGTCCATCCCTTAGTAGGCCAATTTCTACTAAACTTGGAGGCTGCACCTGCAAAAATCCTTAACAGTTTGCATAGACTTAGCCTTGTCCTCCATTTTCTTTAAGACTGCTTCCACAGGCGAACCAAACAACACATCAGACTGCAAAGGAGTATCCAAAATCCTTGTTTTAACATGCTCAGCTAAATTCTGATCTCTCAACCAGGCATGCCTACGAAGAACAGAACCAGTGGCAGCCACCCTCGAGGAGGCCTGCACAGCATCAAAACCACATTGCAAGGAATGTTTACCCACCTGTTCAGACACATGAATTAAATCCTGCAACTCTTTACACTCAATACCTTCTGCCAGAGCATCCACCTTAGATTTCAATTGAGAAAGGAGATAATTCTGATATTTTAACATGTGAAACTGACAATTCAACGCCCTCATGGCTAAAGTGGAAGAAGTATACACTTTCTTTCCCCATCTATCCAAAGCCCTTGCCTCTTTATCAGGAGGAACAGGATTTTTAACAACAGAGGCCTTCACACCTTTAGGCCCCTGAGAGACAGTTTCGGGTCTGCCCTAGGACTCTTAAAAGATACTTATGAGCTTCAGGCACCCTATAGTACCTATCCGGTTTAACTGGGGCAGGAGGCAAAGAATCAGGATTGAGGGAAGCCTCTGCAAAACATCTTCCACCACATTCAGAACAGGAGGTATAGCTAAAGGCCTATGCTGGGGTAAAACAAGAATTCCCTAAGCCTCTTCCTGGAATCAGAGAAATCTTGACCTTCCCATTTAAAATGCTCCCTCATGGAATGCAGAGTCTCTGAAAATGAAAAATCCTCAGGAGGAGAAGCTGAAGGAGTAGAATCATCCACATCAGAATCAGAATAAGGAGGATACTCCTGCAAGTCTTCAGCCGAAGACTCAGAAGCCTCGAACATTGCTCAAAACTCTCAAACTCAGGTTCCACCCTAGGCCTCTTATCAGGAGGGGCATAGAACCTCTAATCATAGTAATCAAATCCTCTGCCATTTTAAGCATATGTTTCTTAGGCAAAGACCCTGAAGCACTAGGAGAAACCCCACTGAAGTTAAACTTGGCCTGCCTCTCAAAGAAGCCTTGGAAACAGAAGGGAGGCTCTAACCACCTTAGGAAGAGAGGGAAGAACAGCCACCTGAGAAGCCCCTCAGCCTGGCCTACTTCCTGAGGATACATCCTGTAACAGTAAAGTCTCTCCCTGAGACTCCAAAGAAACACCTGGCAAAACCTCCGGCTCCACTGAGCCTTCTAAAGATCCGGCGTCTGGGACTGTCGGTTCTTCCACTCTAGGCTTTGCTGCTTTGTCCTTGCGCTTTTGGCGGCGGGCGTCGGAGCCTCCGACGGCATTTTATAATTACAACGCTTCCCAAAACTAACCTGGCACAGTCTAACCTTCTCTTAATAGTGCGTTTGTTAAATCTAGCACAAGAGCGGCATCCAACAACGTCGTGCTCAGGCCCTAAACAAGGTATACACAAAGTATGGTAATCCCTATGAGGTATCTGTTTCCCACAAGAAATACAGTTATTCACTTTTTCTGACATCCGGTTAAATACTGAGGCAAGAAAAAACCAAAATATTCCCCAACGGGGTACTTAGCCAACTTTGATTCGGTCTGAAACTCTGACTTCAGAAACTTTCAGAACGCCAACCTGCACTCGCAAAATTGCTTTTGCATCGGACCATGCGGCAAAAAAGACTGAGGATATGACGTCGGTCATGCGCATTAGTACCCTGACGTACTGACGTCAGTCTAATGCGCCCTGACCGACGTCAGCCATATACTTTGGTATTCGGGCCGACTGGACAGCGGACTACCCCAATAGTTAGGACTGCAGCAATGTGGAATGAAGAACATCTAAAGTTACCCTCCATTCCTATGACATTTAAAAGTAAACAATACTTCACTTGTTACACTAGTGGGGTAGTATACTTAGCTTACTGTACCTTTTGTTGGGAATATTATGTAGGTAAAACAGAGAGACATCTGAGAAAGAATTTACGAGCACATGTACGATATAAACAGAAAAAGGGAAACAAATGCTCTATATAGACTTACACTCACTTGTGCAAGAGCTAACTTTAAGTTTTGGATATTAGAAATGATACCTAAGAATAGTAGAGGAGGAGACTGGGAATCACTACTTTGTTACAGGGAATTGATATGGCAACTCCGTTTGGATTCCAATACACCGCCAGGGATGAATGACCATGTGTCATTACTACCAGCCCTCAAACTAAGGGCCAATAAGGTAAAACATAAATAAAAACAAGTATAAACAAACATTTTCATAACAATCTTATTACACTTAACCATACGTATTACCATCATATACACACTACATACCTATTTCTCAGAATTTTTTAACAAAAACAACAATAATAATTTTTTAACTATGATTAACATATATTTTTAACAGTTTATTAATTTATTAATGTAGTAAACTCTTTCTTAAATTAAAATAAATTAATTTAGTTATTTAATTACATATACATAACAATAACACACTTATTATCATTGTTTTATGAAATGTTTTATATGAGACATACTATGAGAATTGCATATGTATTTATACGAAATTACACCTTAATTAAACCTCTAATCACTACCTATTCAAAATCTTATGTCCCAATGGGACTGTTCTTGCTCCCACCCCTCATAAATATATGTCATCCTACCTCCTGTATGCTTTCAGGCTCAACTTTACCTAACAAAGCTTGTTTCCTTCTGAATAATTTACACTCTAATGTAATGTTGTGCTCCTTCTCCAACACAACTCTGCTATGTTATCACCTTATTGTCTCAGCTCACGTACATCACATTAATATTCTTTTATTGTATTTTTGAATACTTCTTGACTTTTGAACTAAATGTTTTACCCACTACTTGTATAATTTAATAATAGTTAGCTATCTTGTGAATGTAACTCAGTTTTTATGTGCTGGAGCTTTTCTCCCCAGGACTCCATTGAAAACGGGTTCTTTTGGCCCAATGGACTATCCTGGTAAACCAACTGCAAATAAATAAATAAATAAAAATAATAAATAATACACATGAAAATTCACAGGTGACTTTTATTTATGTATTTATTATGAGATTATATAAGAGTATTAAAAACATAATTTTAACTAAATATGTTAACCAACTATGGGTATAACATATAGTTTTTTAAATTTTATGGATATTTTACACACATATACATACACATATTTTGTTAGGAATAGGGTTAGTCTGTAAGGTTACTTGTATTTTATTAACTGTGTGATCACTATGGTTATGTTACATAGTATACATTAACAACAGTATACTAGCATACCCATGTGTTAATTCATCGATTGTTTTTTCAAACGTTTTGTAATATTCTGTTAATTTTATAACTTTCAATTTCAAGGCAAATACTACTTCGTCACTATTTGTTACTAACTGTATCTACGTGAATTTTAAAATCACTAATTCATTGTTTTTTTAAAAAAATCACCAATTGTTCCTTATATCCTCAATTACTGAACTAATCTATTAATTAATCAATTAGAAGATGTATAAAAGCTTTTGTGCAGTGGCAAGAAGCCATGTACTAATGCCCCTGACAATATTCCCTCTTATTTCCTACGTATAGCCGCAGATGCAATTGCCTATCCCATTAGCATCTTAATCAACCGTTCCATCCAGGAATGCTCTGTGCCCCAACTGTGGAAGCAAGCATTCATCATCCCCCTACATAAAGGAGGCAACAATTGCAACGTCAACAACTTTCGTCCTATTGCTATTCTGTCCCCCATTTCTAAACTTCTGGAAAAGTGTATCCACCTTCAACTCTTGCCACATCTCTTAGATAACAACCTGCTGACCCCTACACAACATGGATTCAGGCCAAATCACAGCACTATGACTGCCCTCTTGTCCTTTCTTGAGACTGTTAACATAGCACGTGATTCAGGCCACACTGTCTCTACCCTATTACTTGACCTCTCCAAGGCTTTCGACACCATCTCACACAATCTGCTCTTAACCAAACTGTCAAAACTTAACCTCTCTCCCTCTTCCATAAATTGGTTCTCCAGCTACCTATCAAATAGACACCAAGCAGTAATATGAAAAAAGGCCACTTCCCCATTCTTTAGTACCCCCACTCGAGTTCCCCAAGGATCCATTCTTGGTCCCCTCCTCTTCAACATATTTATCAATGATTTTCCCAAATCTATCCCATTTGCAAACATCATCCAATATGCAGATGATTCCACCATTATCTGCTCTGCCACCTCCCCCTCACTGCTCCAAAAACTTACTCAGGAAGCTTTTTCAATAACTGAACATTGGATGAAAATAAACCATTTAGCACTCAATGCATCTAAAACAAAACTTATGGTATTCACCCCTTCCAAATCCACCTCCTTCAATACAAACTCCTTCTCAATTACCAGCCTAAATAACTCACCCCTAGAACTAGTGTCCGAAACTAAGCTACTAGGTGTACAAATTGACAATCGGCTGAGTTACAACTCCCATCTACAACTAAATATTAAAAAAACCCATCAAAAACTAGGTATGCTCTACCGTCAGAACCAATACCTTACAAGCTCCTCCAAAATCACACTCGCTTCCTCTTTTCTTATCCCCTCCCTTCTCTATGGGGCCCCATTACTGACTAACCTCCAGACCTCTCTAAAAAAGCAGCTTTCCTCCTGCTATAATAAAATTGCCAAATTCGCCAACAGCCATAGGTCCACCACTCACCATTGTTCCTCTCTTCAAAAATTAAATTGGCTCGAATTATCAAATCAACTCATATATATACAGCTGACTTTTGCTCACAAGCTCATTCTTAGCCCTTCTCTTTGTCCCTCCCTGTCTTCTGCCTTCAAAATGCACCTACCAAATAGAATCCTAAGGTCTAACAATCAAAACCTATTAGAAGTACATAAACCATGTCATCCCCCAGGCAAACACTTACTATCTTTTAACCTTGCAAGTCTCTGGAACTCACTTCCACCATCTATTCGTACCACCACTAACCAGTACATGTTCAAAAAATCTCTTCATACATATCTAAGGTCCCAATGGGATTGTTCTTGCTCCCTCCCCTCATAAACCTACGACATCCCACCCTCCCTCTTACTTATGATACATAACTCTACCTATCAAAGCTTATGTTCCCTCAGAATATTTACTTTATAATGCAATTTTATGTTTTCTTCTGAACAACTTCTCCAAATGCATATCTCTTACTGTTTTCAACTTATTTACCTGACATATTTCCTCATCAGAGTGTAATACTTTTTTAAATGTTTTTTGAACTTTGTGCTTATATGTTTTAAATGTTTTAAATGTTTTATCTCTTAACCTGTATAATTATTATTGTAGTTGTTTTGTATGTACCTAATTTTTGTCTGTATTGGAGCTTTTCTCCCCAGGACTCCATTGAAAACGGGTTCTTTTGGCCCAATGGACTATCCTGGTTAACCAACTGCAAATAAATAAATAAATAAATAAAAGAATCATTCTGATGAAGTTTCCGGTGAGGAAATGAAAGCGCTCAATTGAATTGTTTTTTTGTTTTGTATTTTGTGAGAATAAATTATCCTGTTTATTACGGACTGCAGAGTCTTATGAGAGGATTTTGGTACAACTGGAGACTTTCGCTTATATTGTGAGACTGTTTATTACGGACTGCAGAGTCTTACGAGAGGAATTGTTATATCTGGAGACAATCGCTTACATTGTGAGATTGTCTACACTGTGAGACTGCCTTTATCGCTTTTTCCTGCTATCAGGGAACTTTATTTGGCTGTAGTAGAATGTCCTTGTTCTCTGCTTGAATGAGGCAGTCGTCCAAGTAAGGATATATTTGTATTCCTCTGTCTGCAGAATGCAATTACTGGTGCCAGGCACTTTGTGAAGACCCTGGGCGCAGTAGAGAAGCCAAAGGGCAGTGCAGAGAATTGGTAGTGGATTGAGCCAGCTTTGAATCTGAGGTATCTTCTGCATGTTTGTCTGATTGGGACATGCAGGTATGCCTCTTTTAGATCTAAAGTCACAAGCCAAGCCTTCTTGCCCAACATGGGCAGAAGCTGCTGTCGAGTCAACATTTTGAATTTTGGAATATCCAGATATGTGTTTAGAATAGATAGGTCCAGTATTGGTCTCCAGGTTTTGTCCTTTCTGGGTACCAAGAACAGTCTTGAATAAAATCCTTGTCCCTGCTCTTGCTCTGGTACTTGCTGAATGGCCCTCATGTCCATAACCGGGAAAAGCCGAAAGACAAACAACAACATTAATAGTATCAGCACATTTTTACAGTTTACATCATCTTTTGATATACTAAATATAGCATATATAGATGTAATAATATTTAAAGACAATGGAAAGTTATTTTTAAAGATCAACAAAAAGAATGTGCATAATAATGCATATTTGCATTTTACAAGTATGCATTCAAAGAAAACTAAGGAAACCATGATTAAGGGACAATTAATGAGAGTTAATCAGCTAACTATGAAAGATGATTTTGAAACAGAGAACAAGAATGTATGCCATTAATTTGTAGCAAGACTGTATCCAAAGGATTTAGTGAAGAACAAATTAGAAGAAATTAGTGCAGTGAGAAAGAATGCAAATCTTACTACTTCTAGGGCTGGAACCAAAGATTATAGAACAGCTCTGCAAATTTCTAATAATGTAGACTCAGCAGCTATTAAACGGATTATAAATAATAATTGGAAGATCCTAAAAAGCTGCCAGGAGGTTTACGAAGTAGTAGGAGAACGCCCTATGTTTGCGCAGAAAAAAGGAAAAAGTTTTAAAAACTTTTTTCACAATAAGCTAAATGTCAAGCATAAAAAGGCAGTCAGTGGAAGAATGCACAAATGTTTAGCTTGCAATTTATGTGACTTAGTTTACGATGGTATTAACAAAATCACTATAAACTACAAAATTAATATCAAGGGACATTTTACGTGCAAATCCAAATATGTAGTGTGTTTGATTATTTGCAGGTCATGTGGGGCATTTTACGTAGGACGAACCAGCAGAGAATCAAACAAAAGAATGTTTGAACACAAACGGGCAGTTGAGATTAAAGATGAAAATAATGCTATAGGTAAGCATTATAAAACAGGGAATAGTCAGATTTCAAATTTTTAGTGTTAGGTGAAATAAGGGAAAATGCAACAATGTTTAATGCAGATGAAGAACCATGTTGGCTTGAATACTTATGGCAAGTCAGGCTAAATGCATGTTACCCACCAGGGATGAACAGCCGTGAAGACTTTGTGGCTTATTTGAAAAGGAAAGGGTTAAGGCATTAGCCTGACAAGTCATGTGATGTGTATTGATTTATTTAACTGTATTTTCTAGAGCAGTTTATTCAGTCTGATGAAGTCTCAGTGTTGGGAGACTAAAGACGTTTTTTATTTATTAAATCAGTTACACCCATTGAAACTGCTCCCCTAGTAAAATCTAAGGAATCAGTTAGTACAGATTGTGTTGAAATAGGTGGGGAAAAGGGAGACCTGGATTGTGAGCCATCTGATCCCTCCGCCTACGCAATTCTGACTTGATAAAGTCCAAGACTGAAAAACTCCAGTGCTTATGAATGTTGGGATCATATATTCTTTTTTCTTTCAAACACCTTTATTGAATCATCACTTGTGACATAGGCAAATTTAGATTGATATAAAAGTAATCGCACTATAATTAAAATAACAAACGTTATACTTCACATATATTACCATATATCATATAAACTAAGAAACATTACGTAAATTATTCAATTGTGCCTTTTTTTAAAAGAAAAAAACATCCTTAATAGACCATCATTTACTACACAGGCAATCACACATTTATATAAATGAAAACAAACCACACCAACACAATTTAGTTGCAAACATTTTGAATCACAAACCATACTAACACGCTACCAGTTGCAAACATTATACATAACTTGTAATCTACCCAATCTTTTTCATTCAAACATTACATGCCTCATTTAAGACCTGCCGCCTTTTAAACTTCATTCCTCCTTTGTATGTATTGTTCCCACAATTCCTATTTTTTCATATGTAGTTTGCTCCTACCATTTTTTTAAGGATCTCAATTCCAGTTTCTTTTATCTCTGTTACTATATTCACTACTTCTAGTGGTTCATATATTCTTGAGGTACCACTGAATACTTCAAATATGTAGCCTGGCAAAAGGAATGACAATCATAAAAGCCATAAAACCAAATATCCTTAGAAATTTTGTGGCTGTCACTTGTGATTGTCAAGAGAAGTCAAGAGAAGTCCAGGAAGACTTCAAGAGAAGGTGGCTCTTATACCTGGAAGACATAAAGCCTTTTGAGAAACAGTGTCTGTCAGCAACCTAGAAATACAATCCTGTGTGTCAGAATGAGGAAGGATTTTTGCAAGTTTATCTATAATTACAGATGTTGAAGAAGTGAAGTCGTCTTTGTTAAAGACACTTGACAACTGGAAAAATAAACTGCACAAATAAGCAAGTCTTCAAAATAAGAAAAATGTGGATACCCTGCAATCTGCTGTGGACTACTACTAGGGCTAGACATATTGTAGACACTCTTGGTGCAGTGGACAGCCCCAAAGTATAATGCAGAGAGCTGATAAAGTGACCCAGGCACACAAAATCTTAGAAATGTCTTAAAATTGCTTGATGCTGGAATGTGACTGTTAGCACCTTAGAGGTCTAAAGTTACCGTAAGACAATGACTTGGAATCAGTGTTATGACTGTCTGAAGGGCCAACACCTTGAACTTTAGTATTTTTACAAAAAGACTGAGAGAAGAAAGATCCAAAACTAGTCTTGAAGAGTGTTTCTTCTTGGGAACCAGAAATATTCTGAAATAAAATCCCTTTCCTTTTTGATCTTTAGGAACATGATCTATGACTCCTGACTGTAGAGGTGTTGGAGCACTGGAGGAAACAATATGTTTGACTGGATGTTGAAGGAAGATTCTCCCCAAAAAGGGGGCTTTTCTATCTGTTGTCAACTGTAATCCTCTTAAATAACCTGCAGAACCAATTTGTCAGAAATAATCTGTTGCCAAAAGGAATGATTTAGCCATACTCTTTAAAAAGGAAAGGAGATGTTGGGGCAGGATGGAGAAGGGAAGTGACCTGGCTTCTGACACAGTCATTCTGAGTCGGGCACCTAAGCCCTTTGTTTTTTGTAAAAGCTCCTTTCTTTTTGGGATTTTCATTTGAACTATCCTACCATCTCTTATTAGGTGTATGTCTGTTAGTAGGAGGTTCCACTTGTTTGTTTTGTTTTCTAAAAGAAACAGGGAAAGAACTTGAACACTTGAAAATCCTATACCCCCACTCGCATTAATTTACTTCTCTCATCCCATTGTGTAGCAGAAGGTCCAAATAAAACTTCCCTATCAAGGGAATTCGGGATTTCTGACTTTTAAGTCATCTGAAAAATGTTAGTTTTGTACCCACACAAATCTTCTCGACTGTGGATGAAGCAGACCACCAACATACATCAGCACAATCACACACACTTTTTAATGTAGGGTTTGAAATCTGAGATTTGTTAGCCACAATCTGATTAAAGATCTTCCTTCAAGAGACTGGGAAGCAGAAAATTCTCTCAAACTATTGGTATGTTTAAGCATGAATTTCCACATATAAGCCTGGATATTAAGAATTCTGAACTCTAAAGAAGAAGAAAAAAAAACTCTTACCTGGTCTGTCATCTGCCTTTTTACGTACAGACAGCTGAGAGTCAGGAGCACTGTAGGCAGCATTAAAAGCATCCTCTAAGGCTGGTAGAAAAGAAGACTAGGCGCATTATGTGGGGTTTCTTGTTCTAATAAATGATGCTATCTGCCCAGTTCATGGGGAACATCAACTTTTTCCAAAGCACAAATGTCCTCAAGTCTGGAGAGAGACTTGGAAAAGGAGAACGTCTCCATATGTTGAAATTCAGGTTCAGTGTCTAAATAATCAGGAGACAATACCCTGCCTCACTCCACATCAGAATTATCTAAACAAACATTTCTTCCATTTGAGTGGAAGAATAGGATGAGGCACTTGACATTAAGTATTAAAATCTTGCAACAAACATCTAGCTAAGGTAATAGCATAATTTTTAGCCAAAGAGAAGATCTCCTTGCTATCAGAATGGTTAATTTTCAGTTTCTTTTTTTCTAAGGCCATATCTGAATAAGGACGGACTAAGAGAAGGCATACCACCCCATGAAGACCCTCCAAGGTATTTAAACCATCTAAAATGGATGGTTCTCTTATGCCCACATCAGACACTGGAACAGCCAAAGAGGACATGTCTGACCCCCAATCCATAGTGCCTGGCAAGGCTACACCAGAGGGATTCGAGGAAAACTGTAAGTGGTCTGAAGAACTAGCAGCAGACATTGCACAGTTACCTACCATCAACTAAGGCACTGAATGAGCCTGCACCATTGGCAAGGGCTTGTGCTTCAACTGTTTTTGTTTTCTTTTTAGGTATGTTGAAGAGGAAATAACAACATGACTGAAGTAGGTATCTATGAGGTACATAGGGAAGAAGCCTGACTGCTTGTAAACTGTGCTAGAAGGAGTTGGTAGGAGGGTAAGTTGTCATAGTTTCACCTAAGCAGTACACAACTCTTCTAAACTTAAAAATTCTCCCATTAAAAAATTCACAAGCAGCACGCAATATAGTTTTTATTAATAAAACAGAGTCGATTTCCCCATAAATGAATTATCAGTAAAATCAATCAGTAGCCTATCATGAAGTATACATAAGCATCATGCCAAAACCACACGCTTCTTTTTTGCACACATTTCCAAATATAAACTGCTGAAAATAACCTCCCCGATAGCGTTAAAACAGTTGACATGTGACTAGAAAGTAATTCCTTGACAGACAATGCAGTATTTGATGAACTTCTGACTGGTGTTCCTAAAAAAGTCAGTATTTTTAAAGATTCTGTCAGAAAATAGTTAAAAAAAAAATAGAAAAATTCCTTTTAACAAAAAGCGTGGAAGGGTTTCTCCAAAGAGAACAAGAAGCTTCAGGTCGACTGCTCTTCCAAAAAAGCCTTAGAAATGCATCTGCACGAGGTGGTAAGAAAGTACTGATTTATATAGCTCCTACCAAAAAGGGCTCAGCCTATAAGCAGCCAGAGAGACAGTGTGGAAGGGGATGACAGCTTTTTCAGCAGAGAGAATGATGAACATTACACGTTATGGTATGTATACAATTTTCAGTCTGGTATAAAGAGGTCAATAGCCCTATGTATTCTCATCTTCCTGGGTGGTCTCCCTCATTAGAGCATAACCTCTAATCAGTGTGGCGCCAAAGATGCAGAGCTGAATACTGCATCCACTTATAGTGTATTACAAAGACATTCAGTGAAAACTAAGTAGCTGCTGTTTAAATTTCATCCAAAGATATACTGTGAAGGATGGTGAAGCCTGCAAGGTAGGAATTGCTGTAGGAGAATATGCCTATGGAGCAGAGGATATAGTTGCACTGTATTTGTCATAGCAATACTTGATACAAACTGCTAGCCATTTAGCAGTCACTTCAGACACCAAGGGCAAACCAGGTTTACCTGAATAAGAACTGAAAAGCATTTCTGATGGAATTAGTTTTATCCACACAGAGTCTAGTTACCCGTGCACATGTACATAATAAAGGGAAGGTAGTGTCCTCTGTTGAAGTAGCCAGGGAAGAAGAAGAGCAGTAGTAGATGGATGAGCTGGATGAGATTATTTGTTGCAGCTACCTTAGATGTAAAGGAAGGATTAGTGCACAAAGGTATTACTTTTAGGAAAGTTAGAGAAGTATCACTTGAACAGACCACAATGGCTGATGATGTGGCTATAAGGAGCTTTTCTGGAACAAGTACTTTAATTCTAGCAAAGGCACCTGCCCCAAAACGGTAAACAGTCACCTCCAGCACAAAGCAAAGATCCCACACCAGAATGGGATCCTTCTCCAAAGAAAGGTAGCCTTTAAGAAGGCTCTTCAGATTTACTCCTTGATGAAAGTTTGAAATGACTGCTAAAGGCACTTTGACTGAGGAACAACTAAGTCCAGAGAGACACAGATAGAGCAGAGAAGGTGCAGAGGCTGTGAAAGGGTTAAGGTGCTTTGATGAAGTCTATATGGCAAACTATGTCCATCAATTCCCACAAGTCTTCCTAATGTTAGGCTTCTGGCAAAATGGAATGCTTTAGACTATACCCAATGACTAAAAAGAGGCAACATAAATTACAATACCATTCTACACAATTCTTTAACACATCATGCCTTCTAAGAGTTTGTTTGTTTGTGTCTTTCGGCTTTTCCCGGTTAGGGGTCGCCACAGCGGAACTTCGGTTCACTAATGATTGGTAGTTGATTTTTACGTGCCGAGTTACCAGCCCTGACACACAACCTTCAACGAAGGTACGCCCATTCGCGCATGTCTCCACGCCAAAGACGTTCTAGCTGAGAATCGAACCGGACAGCATCTTACTGTGAGACGACAACACTACCGCAGCACCACCACCACGGGTATACCATGCCTTCTAAGAGTAAAAAAGCAAAAAATTCCATCATCCTTATAAAAAAAAAAAAATAAATCATTATGTGACAAAGAGGCAATCGACCAATTAAAAATCACAATCTCTCTCTCTTTCGGCTTTTCCCAGTTACACTTCAGGTTTTAAAGTATCAAATTTTAAAATAAACATTGGCCGTTTAGTTTCATTAATTTCCCTTCCTAAAATTAAATTTGTTCTAAAAATAGTTACATTTATGTTTCCATTGTTTACCTTCCACATGGGTTTAGACAATGGCTTCCAACTTGCACTTCTCATATCTCTTATATGTTCCTGCAACCTAAGTTTTCTTTTAGTTTCGTCAGGTATAAATTACTATCTCTGCATTACATCTTTGTTTAATATCCACTGCCTTGCCATTTACATAGTCAAATGTTCTAATGAACTACTTATTTACTACTTGTTAAATGGGTAGGTGGGCTGGTATAAATAACCTCTTCAGCCCCCACCCAGTCACAGAGTTGTATATATCCACTTAAGCACTTACCCACAAAAGTTTTGTGACAATTGATATACAGATAATTAAAATTAAGCAGTTATGCTCTACAGCAGGACTTGTACAGTTTTAAAGGATATATATATATATATATATATATATATATATATATATATATATATATATACACACACACACACACACACACACACACACACACACACACACACACACACACACACACACACACACACACAAAGAGCATCACTGAAAAAAATACATGGTAGCTTTTATAATGCGCAGATCATTCTGGTTGCTTCCCGCAAAATTTTAGTCAAAATATCTACATATTTAAAAAATCTGACTGAGAGGTATGTGTTAAGGACATACAGAACAAATACAATACCTATATGTAACTACTTCATTATTAAAATTAAATATTTTCTTCTTCTGTCTTATTTTACCTCATCAAATAATCTTTCAAATTCTTTCCTCTTCTAATCAAATATTTTTTCAAATCATTTCCTCTTCTAAAGGTGGCACTTATCTTTTTAGGTAGAATTTTTTGAAACTCCAAATTACTTCTTAGGAATTGCCAGGCATGTTTAATAGGATATATGAATTCCAGCCATTTTTAATAGCATGTATGAATTTATCAGTTAGCACATTACACTTTGCAGCTCAGCCCAAAAATGAAGTATGTTGCACAATACAAGTAATAAAGGTTGTGGGTTCAAGTCCACACAGGGTTGTATGTTTTTTCCCCTTCTAGGAAGGAATTAAACAATTGGATGGATGTTCATAAATTCCTGTGATATGACTGGCCTATCACTACTTGAAAAAGGAGGTAAAGTCTATGGGTGGGTATTGGCAAGACATAACATGGCCACATGACATAGTTGCCTTGTAGAGTCCATGATTCTATATCACAAAATAGCAAATATGTCCGTTTTCTTTTCTGTATCATAATTCATATTTTTCACAAAACCATCATTTTCACATGGGGCTTGATTTCTAGTCTTCACACTCATTTTCCTGTATGCATCCTTTACAACTTCGCTACCATTTGCTACAATTAAAAACATTTGAATAAGCCTATTTGATTCTAATAGAAAAAAAAATACTATTTCACTACATAATCTTACTCTCAGCAGCTCTCCATAATGCTTTGGGCTAACCTTGATGAAAAAACAATAGTTCTTGTCCATCTAAAAAAGAGGAGAAACCATGTGACTAGATGAAAGGAGTGGCATTCCGGTTGGGTCTAGCCAGACATAAGGGATAACAGGGTTCTAAAGAGATGTAAGTTGGGGTGGCTTCTCCCAACAAGTAAGGCATGAGTGGTGAAAAATACTCCATAAAGCCAAAAACTGGGCTATCAGAATGACATTAGACTTGCGTTGCTCTGTTTTCTGAATAAATCTTCCCATCAATGGATGCTTTGAGGATTCCAGAAAGCCATTGTTGGAACACATCCATTTGGCATTTTCTGGTGAAGAGATTAGGGAATAGAAGCTGCGACACGTTTTGGTGGTTGGGAAGGTGGAAAAAAGCACAACAGGAATTACTCCAATGGCAGAATAGCTTCTATGTTACACAGTGGATAAGGGAATCACTCACATGGCATCAGCAGACAACAGCCTAGCCTATCCAAAAGTGAGATGGCTTCTCTTGTAATATGCCTAGCTAGCAGTAAGCAGAAGGATGATTTAGCCCATTCCCGAACCATCAATGCTTCTTGACACGAAGGATAGCAGTGGATTCTCCCTTTGTTTGGCATAATGTTTACAAATCCTTGAAGGATAAGAAAGATTGCGCCCATCTCCAGAATACAAACGTGAAGACCGTCTCTGTATCCAGACACCTTAGAAAGTCTACCTTTGACAATGCTCCCTGACCCAGTGGCAGAAATGTCTGAGTTTAACTACCAACAGTGGGAGTGCAAGCTTGGAGTGCCTTGCTTCCTATCAAACTGGGCAGATGCCTGTAGATAAGGTCTGTAGACTCTGTAAAGTTTGACTTATTGTGATACAGGATCATAGGAACACAGGACCATAAAAAGGTTACTAGATTTAAGGCCCCAGGGCCCTTACAAACCTAGGCAAGTTCAACCCATGTTCCCAAGCGTGTTTGGTTCAAGCAGACACTAAAATCATCACCTACTGCCCCTGTCCAAGAGGGACACAGGTGGAACCCCCTGGGGTGAATTGCCGGTTATCCATCCAATTGTCCAAACTGCTCTTAAATAGGGACAATGAGGGGCTTTGTTTAACATGAATAGGAAGCTTGTTTCAAAGGTGGGGCAACTTCTGTGAGACAAATCTGTCTCTCCAGCAAGTTCAGTTGATGCCACATACCAGGTTAAGGTCCTTTCAATGAGTGACCTATGTGCCATTTGACTTGCGAATGTGCAGCATTTCCATCATAGCTGGGTCAGACATTGCTCTATATGCATGGCACAGGTCACCTCTGAGCAGTCTGTATGACAGAGAGTAAAGTGACAATGATTTCAGTCTGTCCGCATAAGACAGAGCTTGAAGACCCTGAATTTTCTTCGTAAGGAAACTATGTGGTCTTTCCAATTGCTGCAGATGTTTGGAAAGGAACATACCAAAGGGAGAGTTTTACTATATTAGCAGCCTGATGAGGGAAGAGTATAGGGGGGTTGTAACCTCTTTCTGGAGGCAATGCCTTTACTTAGATGACCAATATAAAATGCCCTTCTTACTACTGTGGAAACATACGTTCATAGATTAGTACTAGGCTAACTACTCTTGTGAGCCATTTTAAGTCTAGCCAATTATCCCTTGTGAGACTCAAGCCCTGTACCTTGTGTTTGTAAGGCAAACACCTGAACCATTAGACCACCCTCCCAACTCCTCGTGGGATCACATGGTGATTGAAGTTAAGGTTACTGTCAACCTGGGAGCCCAGATCTCTCACCACTGACTGTGTGCTTAGGGTATTGATGTGGTAGTCTGCAGGAAAATTACCCCTGCTGAAGGGATGATAATGCATTTTTTGCATTAAATTTAAGACCATGAGTCTGTGTTAAGACTTTCTTGCAGGAGTTTCAATGATCACTCCCAGTCTGCAGTCATCAACAAACTTTGTCAACCACTTCAGAGAAGTAGATTCCAAACAGCAAGGGTCCCAGAACCGATCCCTGTGGAACACCACTAGTTTTGGGTCTGCTGGAGGAGGTGGAGTTCTCTATTTTTGACCATATGACTTCTATCAGTGAGATAGTTTGCAACCCACCTAACAATATACGGGTTGCTACCCAGCTGTGTGAGTTTATCAATGATGCCTGAGTGAGGGATTGTGTCAAAGGGCTTGTCTATCTCTAGGTAACTGTATGCACAGATTTGCCCTCGTCTAGGGCTTTGGTGACTGTCTTGAAGTCGTCCACCAAGTTTAACAGGCATGATCTCCCCTTAGCAAAGCCAAACTGGGTTGGTTTGAGCATTTAGAGATTTCCTACACCTTTGTTTAAAAGGTTCATGATGATTCATTCCATGGCCTTGCAAATAAGGCTGGTCAGGGCAACGGGTTTATAGTTCCGTGGATGCACTCCCATTGCGAAAAGGGATGACAGGAGCTGTTTTCCATTCCACTGGGATGAAGCCAGTGCTTAGGCTGTGATTGAAAAGCATGCTCAATGGTGATGCTAATTACTGTTTTAACCTATGTAGAACACAGCCCAGGATGTTGTCTGGTCCCATTGAGGATATGTTTTTGGCCTTGAAGAGGACAATTAAGACCTGATCCTCGGAGATACTAGGCAGGGAACAGGTGTTTAGCATGCTTTGAGGTATACGTGGCAGGGACAGGGGAGTGAAGTTTTCACTAAACCTGTCAACCAGCAGGTTTATCCACAGGTTCTATATATGTAGTACCATTAAATAAGAGTTTAGTGCAAATCTGGGCCTTACCTTTGAGGTTACAGATGTAACTAAAGAATGTCTTGTGGTTGAATCCTTAGTTAGGGAAGCTAACTTGAATTCATTGTTAGCTTTGGATGACTTCACTATGAGTCTTATTTGCTCATTTTAAATTGAGGAGAGAGTGTTTCCAGTTTTGAGACTGTGCTTTCCTGCTCTTAAGACAGCAACTTCTTTCTCCTATTGAATAGCTAATTAATGGCAGGTGTCCACTGGGCAGGTTTGTTTTTTCTTGAAGATCTTGCTTTGGTTCCATCAGGTATGGCACAGTCAATACAACTGTACAGGTGCCTGTATAAAGCACTGGTGCATAACTCAGCATTGGTGGCTGACTGAACAGTCGGGGAAGGGCTATGAAGTTGTTTATGCCATCACATAAGAGGTTGGCTGTGGAGAAGTTTTTTAGTCTAGTTGTTGCTAAGGGGGGTCTTGTGTTATAGTTAATTCTAGCGAGACTGATTTGTGGTCAGATCTCACCAGGGATGGCCACACACTGAGGGTGGTGCACCGGTATCCCATGTTGGTAAAGCACCAGGTCCAGAATGTTTAAGCCCCTTGTGGGTGTGTCAACCAGCTGGTCCACAGCATTGGCATTAACGAAGTACAGGAACCTCTGGGCAAGTGAGTTAGAACACATATAATTTATCCAGTCTATGGACGGGTAATTAAAGTCACCCAAAACCAGGGTGTTTGGTTGTATCTTGATTGCCTCAAGTAGATTCAAGCAGGGTGAGTGGATGTCCTGATTCATGGAGGGGTCCTATAGCTGGCAATGACGTGAAATGGGGTCTGACCTACAGTCAAACTGCACCTGAAGTAATTCAAGGGAATCATGCTGTTTAACCAATCTACAGGTGCATTTATCTTTAATGAATATTGACAAACCACTTCCTTTAGTTCTCATGCCTTCAGTTTGTGGTCTGAATGTGTGGAAGGAAATGTAACATGGTATAGCTGGGGTGCTCTCCGCAGCCTTAAACCAGGTCTCAGTGATTGCACAAATGTTAGCATCTTCCGGGGTGGGGACTGTTTCCAATGAAGGCAATTTCCGGTTTAGATGCCTAGTATTTAGCAGCATAACCCTGATGTTGTTTTTATAGGGTATGTTTATGTCAGGAATTTTGTTCTTGTGACATTGCTTAAAAAAAGCAATATGGGCATGGCAAGTGCCTTAGGCAGTAACTGAAATCCCAGGGGTGACAGATGAAGACCATCTCTGGCAAAGCATCAAGGTCTGTCGACCATGTCATCCCAGGCTGACAGATACTGGATCCTCTTAGAATGACACGTGAAAATAAGCCAACTGTTGACGTCAATCATTTTTTTGTTTGTATTGAGGTATCATCCTAGGCGAAGTTAAAATGCTGCTTAAGGCTAAGGACATGCCTGCCTGAGACACAATCTGACCGCTCAGTCATGTCTCTCTTCATATAGCCCAGTGAGGTACGTCTCGTCGTTCACACCAACATGGACTATGGCAAAGTCATAACAGTGCCTGTGACATCTGAGGCTACCACAAACACAGTGCTCACTACAACAGTCTCAAGTGATATACAGCAAAGGGCATCATGGGAATGGTTTCTCTTACCAAACTCAAGGCTATGAGGCAAATACAGGCAGTGGCAGAAAGAAAATGAATGAGCTGGGAAACTAAATGCCGGTAAATCTGAATACTCTCAAAAGGCAAAAAAAACTTTGTACGTTACTGAATCTTGACTGCAGTCCATTAATGTGACAGACTTCACAATGCTGTCAGTTATTCCAAAGGACTTGAAACAGTCCAATCACACACTCATGAATGCAGAATCTAGAATCCAGTTGTCTAAGTAGGGGAAACTTTGCCCCCTTAGCACTTCCGGTTTGCAGCAACTATAGACATGCACTTGGTGATCATCACCAGGCTGCAACATGACCAAATACAAGAGTCCTGAACTGATAACTATCTCATTCTCAGAAAAACTGATACTTAAGCCTCTGGCTACAATTATGTAATGGTATCCACCATGGAGTTCTTCAAACAAGCATGGACAGATGAACCACAGTGTTTCCATGCAAAAGGTTTTCTTAGGAATTAAACTGTTTAAACCATTTAAATCTATAATGGGCCTGAGGTTTGTTGTTTTCTTTGCTACTAAAAAGAACCTATATTATCACGCTATAATCCTTTTTGGTCTGGTGGGACTTCTTGGATATCTCCTTCTGGTATAAGGTAGATTACTTCTCTTCTTGCTGCAGTTTTTTGACATGGTGGGAAATCAGCCAAGACTAAAGACTGGGCTTATGGGAAAAAAGGCATGAAAAGGAATTATGATTACATGCCATCTAGATATTACTGTCCTTGTCCTCCTATCCTTTAAGATGGCCACACAAGTGGAAGGACAAATGGACCCAAACACCTCCAGAGTAGGAGAGCTGGGTGAAGCCTCACGGATTCTGCTAATGACCACCAGATGGTGGACTCTAGCCAATCCCCTGCTGCCTGGCACCTCTCTCTCTCAGGGTATTACTTTACTGAAGTTACCTGAGACATACTTGCTTCTTCCAAATTGATGGTTCTGTTGCTGTTGTCTGTGCTGGAACAATGACTGACGTGCACTTCTCCATGCCCTAAAGAGAGGGGTTTTGCCATCTTTATCCATATTCTCTATGTGAATCCTGATTTCAGGACCAAATAGGGTGGGTTCTTCAAAAAATGAATTAGCTGTCACACTGGTATCCTTGTCAAAGTCTGAGAACCTCAGCCAGGACTGCTAACATACAGCACTGCTCAGGCCAAATCTTTATTGCAGTTGTAAACCATTCAAGATATTTGAAACAGGTAAAATGGTTGGTGAATGGGAAATTAATATCTGTATGGGGGTTCATACAGCAACTAATCCAGCAACTAGCGCATCTTATCAAGTACACTTCATGGTAATGTATTATAGGCTTTGTGAGTTAAGGGCTTCAGAAAGAACACTTTTGATGTGAAAAATTGTTTCCCAAGGTGATCTACAATTATTGACTCCTTACCAGGGAGATAAACTGCTTTTTTGATCATAGGGATGTGTGTAAGTTGCACATTAAAAAGCCTATTACACCTATTTTATATGCCTTACCCAAACTGCATAAATGTTTACAAAACCCTCTGGGTAGGCCTATTATTTCAGGTGTAGGTTCTTTTTAAAATAATGTGAATACTTTTCTTGATTTCCATCTGAAGGAACATTTAAAGAAGGTTGTAGCACACATTTCTAACACACAGGACTTAATAAATGAAACGTCTGGAATTCAATGGCAAAATGACTACTATTGGGTCACGACTGATATTAAATCATTATATACAAATATCAGTCTCAGATGGGGTTTGGAATCTATTTGTGATATGCTGGGTGAAGGGCCTAGGACCACCTTTTTGATTAATTTACTTGAATTTTGTTTGACCCATAATTACTTTTCATTTAACAATGAACTTTTTTTTGCAGTTAAAAGGTACGGCTATGGGGGCTGCCTTTGCGCCCTCATATGCCCTTATATACATGGGATTTTTTGAAAAGAAATGTATCTATCCCACTGTATTTTTTAGAAATAATGTTCTATTATACAAACGTTTTATTGATGACCTTATTTTCATTTGCAAGGGTGATGTTAATGATTTTTTTGAATTTTTTGATAATCTTAATAATAATGAACATGGTCTTACTTTCTCTCATGAACTTAATAGAGAAGAGATTAATTTTTTGGATATAACTCTATATAATGAAGATGGGGTTATAGGTCTTTTAGAAAACCTACTTCAGTAAATATGTTCTTACATGTGACGAGTATGCATCCGGAACATTTGTTAAATTCCTTACCTTATGGTGAATTTAAAAGAATTTATGATCACACTAGTGATGAAAGTGAAAATTTTAAGGAATTGGATAAGGTTTTGTTTAGGCTAAGGGAAAGACACTATGATGAAGGTCAATTATTAAGATGTAAAAATAAAATACTTGGAAATGATGTCGTTGGATCCACATATTTCATCTAGGAACAAAAGATTTGGGAGTAGGATGCAACAAGTAAGGGATATTGATGATGACAGGCAACTTTTTTATGTCACTAAACTTTCCCCATTCTCAAGGGAGTTGATTCAGATTGTGAGAAAATATTGGCATATAGTGTGTCAAGATGAAATGGTAGGCCATCTGTTCCCTGACAATATTATATTCTCCTTTAAAAGGGGAAAAAACTTAAAAGAATTGTTAAACTAACTTTACTGGGGGGAACATAAATAGTTTGCATCCTGGAACTTTTTCATGTGGCCACTGCAGCATTTATAATAGGGTCATAAATTTAGATAGTATTAATGGAAGAATGTTTATTCCTAAATATCATTTTAATTGCAGATCAACAGGGGTGGTCTATATTTTGGGGTGTTCATGTTCCAATGTTTGGTATTATTGGACAGACCAAACGTATGGTGAGGATATGTGTGCTTGAACACCTCTAGGATATTCGAAATTTTAATGAAGTTAGTCCTGTTGCACAACATTTTCATGAATTACATCATGGCTCTAGCAGTAGTTTGAAATTTTGTGTATTAGGAAAACCCTTCCTGTCTAGAGGGGGTGATTTTGTGGCTAGATTACTTGAATTAGAAACTAGAATGATTTTAAAACATAAAACTTTGAAGCCCTTTGGTCTAAATCAGGAATTGGCTATTTAATTCATGCATTTAATTCATGTATTTATTTATGCATTTATTACTTTTGTTTATGTGTTTTTTCATAGTATTGCATTTATTTAATTCTATATATTTATTATATACATTTATTACTTTAAATGTTTGTATTTTGCTGATGAATTAATTATGAACAGCTGTGAATTAATTTGTGTGCGCATACGCATATATATTTGCTCTAAATCAGAAGCAATTGTGATCCATGAAGGTGAATTGCCGAGGTACCAAATCGCTTTTGAAATAAAAATTGCTGGTGCAGTGCTGGAATTGTGTTTTTTATTTTTTTTGTTGCTGTTGTTGGTGTTTTTCAGATAAACTGCTGGTGTCTGAGGAGTTGCTACCTTTTTAAGGGCTGCTACTGCAATTAAAGCATTAGGTTTAGGAATTTCTGGCAAGAAGTTACAATTTGGAAGGAGGTGTGAAAGAATCCGGTTTGGTTTCTTCAGACCAAAGCCACAGTGTTGAGTTTTTCCCATGTTACACTGGCAGCAACTTTTAAATTGGGCACCGGTGAAGGGACCACCTAAGAAGATTGCAGGGAGGATATGAGGTTATCAGGCCACCCTGCCCTTTGTAATATCTCTATGACTTGGCATCTTCCTCATCTTTATCATAATCTGGCACTCAGTACTAGAGTTGATGAGCTTCCTCTTGCACTTGCTTCCTCACAATCATCAAATGAGAAGAGCTTGAAGAAGCACATACTGGCCAGCAACATCATGGAACAGGCCTTGGGTCCCTTTGTTCTGTTGGAAGACAAGTGGAGAATCCACAGGATCGAGGCACACTACTCTCTGGGCCTCTGCTGACATCTGCTTGGGATCAGGTATCACAAATGGCTACTGCAGGGGTGACAGCAACACTGAAACAAAAATGTAGTCTGAATACACACTTGAGTCAAAGACATAAACAGCAAAAGCTGTAACACTGACTACAATAGCAACAATATCGACACAGAGAGGCTGAGAAACAAGCATGGTAATTCTGCATCAACCCCCCCCCAAAGTACTGGTGCCAGCTGCCTCATAAGTGCCAGTACAGTCACCACCAGAACTACCAATATTAAAGGCTTCAAAACCAGATATCATGGCCATAGCTGGTACCAACAAATTTTAGATAATGACAGTGACATCAGTTTGGATTGATGTCAGCAACCTCAGAACTGCCACTGAGATCATGGGGACAGGTCAGTAAAACTTGAAAGCCTTAGAAGAAGGTGAAAACATCAGAAAAACGCCTCCATTTAGCACAAAAGTAGATGCAGGCATAAAAAGTACCCTTTTCACATCATATTGCATGCTTTCCTACTTTAAATGCTGTCTGATTTAAACAACAAATGTTGCCTGTTATGGCCTTGTCTTTCTATTGCCAGCTCCTCTATATGCAACGTTTCCAATATTTAATGTATGTTTGGTAATTAATGGTCTTAATTAATGGAAAAAAACAGCACAGTAGCATAAGTCCGACTTACCTGTAACAGCAGATGGTTGAATTCCTCACCACCTCAGTGGCACTTTGGGTTATCTGACAAGATAACCTAGTACTGCCATCTTTAACACACCAATTCATAACTTAAAGGTGCATTCAAAATTTTAGCTCTGAGATCACTACAGAAGTTCTGATTGTGTAACCAAGCATACCAAATTAATACGACAGAAGCAGCATTTTTTTTAAACTGCATCTGCACAATCAAGCACACATCTCAAAAACATGTTACTCATATAAGACTTTTGCTCTGCAGGTAAGGATGCTGCAAAACTGTACTCACACCGAAAAATAAATTTCCACATATAGCCTTAATAATTTAACATTCTAAAGTCTAGATTAC
The DNA here is from genome assembly GCF_019279795.1 of Protopterus annectens. Lineage (NCBI taxonomy): Eukaryota > Metazoa > Chordata > Ceratodontiformes > Protopteridae > Protopterus > Protopterus annectens. The sequence continues at coordinate 1,827,418,615 of NC_056741.1, forward strand.
AAGAAAAATACATTATTTTGCCCTAAAGATCTAATCATTTTTCCTCTATCTACTGGATTAGATGAAGCCAAGGCCTTTTTATTTGAGCAGGTAGCTGCACAGACTGCAGCTCTGTCAGCAGTTAAATCAGTAAAGAGATTTGTCATATCCAAGGAGACCCCAATATTTTCTCTGAACCTTTTTAAGGACTGCCAGAGTACATACTACTGCAGGTAGCTTTAAAATCATCTTCAAGGACAATAAGACATGGGTGGAAAGACACAGAACTGGGCATCTTGTCCTCTACAAGGTCATATACCCTTGTCTAGCTCTGCGGTAGTTCCTGACTGCTCCCAAGCAAAAACATCACTGAATCTAGCAATCATTTGAAGAAAAGTGAATACTTATTTGGACTTAAGTTTGGGTTCACCTTCTGAAGAAACAGAGTGACCAGACTCGGTGACAACTAGGAAATCATCATTGTCCTCATCAGATTACTCATCACTTTCTGAAACAGGAAGTCTGTATCCAAACTAGCATTACAGTCATGTATGGGAACACAACCACTAGAATTAGCTGTAAGCAACACACTCTTAGCCAAGGAAACCACTTCAGCCTTATATAAATAGCTATAATTTGATTATCAATTGTAAGTTGAAGATTCTGTTTCTTTCCTTTTTTTTGTGAACTTCACTACTAGATAGCATTTCTGGTGACACAGTATTATATCAGGCAAGGGGGTCTCTTACCATGGACAACTACTGCACCTAAAGGGCCTGATTCTCCTTTACTTGTACCAGGTACGACAACAGCCCTGAAGGATGCGTCTAGCCCAGTTCCATACTGGCCTGCAAAGCTACACTACAGGGAGATGAAGCAAAAGGTAAATAGTCTGTGGGCTGAGCAGCGGTCCCTACAGAATCACTAACCGTATAGGTGAGGCATATTTTTATACTGCTTTTTTCTTTTAAGGTGCATCTGGATTTGATTTGGGGGTTACCTCAGTTAGGATCCATCAAATCAGGGGTGAGAACTGCAGCCAGAATAAAACTGATAGTGCTGGATAATGTACAACAATAAAAACTTAAAAGTTTTTTTTAATAATTATGCCCCCACACAACTAAACTGCCAGACTGTGGTATTATCACAAATAAAAGTACAGTTGTGTACACTTACCATAAATGTAGATGTTCGAGTGTATTCACTGTTGCAGTCATCACATTTGGATTATCTGCTTGCAGCAGCCCTCAGTCAGCCTGATTATCAAAGTCTTGGGTCCTGCGTCGGTTGCTGTCTCTTCTTCCATGACGTCAGGTAGTCAGGGGTATAAAGCATGCAGCCGACACCATTACATCAGTTTTTCTTGCCCCAGATGTCAGGTGCCCCCAAAATGGGAAGCAATTATACACAAGGTTACACCTCTAACAAAAAAGCAAATACACCAAAAAGCTTTAAGCATAGTAAACAAGAACAGCGGTATAGTCAATAGAAGTCAGGGGGCTGGAGGGAGGGTAACCAGGACTGCAACAGTGAATACACTCGAACATCTACATTTATAGTAAATGTACACAACTGTACTATGTTCTTCGTGTTTCAATGTTGCAGTCATCACATTTGGGTAGATTCCCAAAGCTAAAGATGGGAAGAGGTAATTAGCACTAGGACCAGCTATAAGGCCCTGCAAAACTGCAGTGGCAAATCCAGCTCTGGATTTAGAAAACATTGGCAAGTGGTAATGCTTGGTGAAGGTATGTACAGAACTCCAGGTAGCAGCTTCTAAGATGTCCCTGGTAGGGACACCTCTGAGAAAGGCTGTAGAGGTAGATGCAGCCCTGGTTGAATGTGGTCTTATCCCATGTGGGGTAGGTTTTCTATGATGCTTATAGCAGAAATGAATGCGATGGCCTATCCACTTAGAAATGGTTTGCTTTGAAATGGCCTTCCCCCTCTGCCCTTGCAGCAAATGCAACCAGAAGCTGTTCAGATTTCCTGAGAGGCTTAGTCCTGTCCAAGTAAAATCTAAGTTGTCTGTGCATGTCCGAGGAGTGCAGTATTCGTTCCCCTTTGTTCTGTGGATTAGAAAAAAAGGTTGGCAAATGAATGGACTGATTAAGGGCCACACTGGATACCACCTTGGGCATGAAGGAGAGATTGGTCCTAAAGGACACCCTGCCAGCATGAAAGATGATGAAAGGCTCCACTGCCATGAGGGCCTGTAAATCAGACACCCTTCTTGCTGAAGTGATGGCTAGAAGGAAGGCTGTTTTCCAAGAAAGTAATTTCAACTCTGCATTTGCAGCTGACTCAAAGAGAGGTAGAGTGAGCTTTTCCAATACAAAGTTAAGGTTCCAGGCAGGAGTAGGAGCTCTCCTGGGTGGTCTTAAGTTTTTGGCCCCTCTGAGGAATTGCTTCAGCAGTGGATGAGAGAAGAGGGATGGATCTGTATTGTAATGAGCTGAAATGGCTGAGGAATGAATTTTGATGGAGGAAAAGGAAAGGCCCTTGGTGAAGCATCTCAGTTAAGTATTGAAGAATATGGGGTAAATTGGGTGCTGCTGTGCCCATCCCCGGAGTTTGGCTCCAGGAACAGAATCTTTTCCATTTTTCAGCATAGGATTTTCTAGTACTAGGCCTCCTTGCCTCCAGAATGACATCCATCACTTGCTTACTGAGGGATGGTAAAGGAGAGATCAGGTAATTAGCCAGGTTCAGGGTTTGACGTTGTGGGTGCAGAATCTGGCCCTCCTGCTGGGACAGCAGGCCAGGGGTCTGAGGCAGGTGCCATGATGCCAGTGACACACTGCGCAAGAGGGGGTACACCAGTGTTGGCGTGGCCAGTCTGCTGCAATTAGTATTGTCCTTGGTGTGTCCTGTTTGATCTTTAGTAGTAGCTTGGAGAGGAGAGGCAGAGGGGGAAAGACATAAACTGATAGGTTTTTCCAGGTGAAGGACAGGGCACCCACATTCCAAGCTTGTTTGTGGGGAGTCCTTGTGCAGAATGTGTCCAATTGGTAGTTCTGGGAGGAGGCAAACAGGTCTATCTCTGGGCTCCCCCATTTGTTTCTCAACATGTTGAATATCTTTGGTTCCAGTTTCCACTCGTGTGGGTCCATGAGACTTCCGTTTAGGTCATCTGCCAGTGTATTTAGCTTTCCTGGCAGGAATTGAGCCTGTAGGTGCCATGGCTAGTCTGCAGAGAGGGTACGAGTGGGTTCCCCTCCTGCTTGTTTATGTACCACATAACAGTGGAGTTGTCTGTCTTTACCAAAAATTGTCCTGGAAGAATGTGGTCCTTGAAGGCTGTCAGAGCATTCTGTACAGCTAACATTTCTTTTTGATTGATGTGCAAGTGCATTTGATTTGGGTTCCATTTGCCTTGAATGCACTGCCCTGCCAAGTGAGCCCCCTATGCATAGTCTGATGCGTCTGTTGTTAGGGTTTGGGCGGCAGGGGGTAGAGTGAATGGCAGTCCCTTGTTTTGGTGGCAGGCCTCTGCCCACCAAAGGAATCTGTAGACAAGGTATGATAGGAATCATTGATTCTAGATCCTGAGAATGTTGACACTATAGGCTTTTTAAATACCATTGTAGTTTCCTCATATGCAGTCTTGCATATGGAATTAGTAGAATGCAAGAGGCCATGAACCCCAGAGCTTGCAGCATTTTCCTTGTAGATAGCTGGGTCTTTGTGGCCAGTAGTTTGAAGTAGACTGTCTATTGAATTTCTTTCTCTAGCATGAGGTAGGCCAGCTGGGACGTTGTATTCAAGCTTGCTCCCAGGAATACACTTTGTTGGCAGGGTACAATATATGATTTATTTTCATTTATGGTGTATCCCAGAGACATTAGCAATTTCTTTATAAATGCCAGATGATTTAATAGTATGTCCTGTCTTTCTGCCTGAATTAGACAATCATCCAGATATGGGTATATTTGAATATTTCTTTGTCTGCAAAATGCAATGACTGGAGTTAGGCACTTTGTGAATACCCTGGGCGCAGTAGATAAGCCAAAGGGCAGTGCAGAGTAAAGTACAGTGTGTACACTTACCATAAATGTAGATGTTTAGAGTGTATTCACTGCTGCAGTCATCACATTTGGGTTATCTGCTTGCAGTAGCCCTCAATCGGCCTGATTAACAAAGTCTTGGGTCCTGCGTCGGTTGCTGTCCCTTCTTCCGTGACGTCAGGTCATCAGGGGGTATAAAACATGCAGCCGATGCCATTACCTCAGTTTTTCTTGCCCCAGATGTCAGGTGCCCCCCTAATGGAAAGCAATTAAATCTATAAATATACAAGGTTATACCTCCAACAAAAAAGCAAATACACCAAAAAGCTTTTGAGCATAGAAAAGGAGAGTAGAGGTATAGCCAAAAGAAGTAAGGGGATTGGAGGGAGGGTAACCAGGACTGCAACAGTGAATACATTCTAACATCTACATTTATGGTAAGTGTAAACAATTGTACTATGTTCTTCGTGTTTCACTGCTGCAGTCATCACATTTGGGTAGATTCCCAAAGCTAAGGATGGGAGGAGGAATTTAGATAGCATTAGGACCCGCTATAAGGCCCTGCAAGACTGCAGTGTCAAAGCCAGCTCTGGATTTAGAGGAAATTGGCAGATGGTAATGCTTGGTGAAGGTATGTACAGAACTCCAGGTAGCAGCTTCTAGGATGTGCCTGGTAGGGACGCCTCTGAGAAAGGCTGTAGAGGTAGATGCAGCTCTGGTTGAGTGGGGTCTAATCCCCAGTGGGATAGGTTTTCCATGGTGCTTGTAGCATAAATGGATGCAATGGCCTATCCATTTAGAAATAGTTTGCTTTGAAATAGCCTTCCCCTCTGCCCCTGCAGCAAATGCCACCAGCAGTTGGTCAGATTTCCTTTGAGGTTTAGTTCTGTCCAAGTAGAATCTAAGTCGTCTGTGCACATCTAAGGAGTGCAGTATCTGTTCCCCTTTGTTCTGTGGATTAGGAAAGAAGGTTGGCAAATGAATGGACTGATTGAGGGCCACACTGGATGCCACCTTGGGCATGAAGGAGAGATTGGTCCTGAGAGACAACCTGTCTGCATGAAAGATGATGAAAGGCTCCACTGCCATAAGGGCCTGTAATTCAGAAACCCTTCTTGCTGAAGTGATTGCTAAAAGGAAAGCTGTTTTCCAAGAAAGAAATTTTAAGTCTGCAGTAGCAGCTGGCTCTAAAAGGAGGAAGAGTGAGTTTTTCCAATACAAAGTTAAGGCCCCAGGCTGGAGTTGGAGCTCTCCTGGGTGGTCTTAAGTTTTTGGCCCCTCTGAGGAACTGCTTGAACAGTGGATGAGAGAAGAGGGGAGGTTCTGTGCTATAATGAGCTGAAATGGCTGAGGCATTAATTTTGATGGAGGAGAAAGACAGGCCCTTGTGAAGCATCTCAGTTAAGTATTGTAAAATCTGAGGTAAATTGGGCACATCTGTGCTCATTCCTTGAGATTGGTTCCAGGCACAGAATCTTTTCCATTTTTCAGCATAAGACTCTCTAGTACTAGGCCTCCTTGCCTCTAAAATGATATCCATCAGTGTTTTACTGAAGGATGGTAAAGGAGAGATTAGGTAATTAGCCAGGCTGCTAGGTTCAGTGTTTGAAGCTGAGGGTGCAGGATCTGATTCTCCTGCTGAGACAATATTGTTGGAGTCTGAGGCAGCTGCCATGGGGCCAACAGTGACACACTGTGCAAGAGGGGGTACCAGTGTTGGCGTGGCCAGTCTGGTGCAATCAAAATCGTCCTTGGTTTGTCTTGTTTGATCTTTAGTAGTACTTTTGAGAGCAGAGGCAGAGGAGGAAAGGCATAAACGGATAGGTTTTTCCAGCTGAAGGACACAGCACCCACTTTCCAAGCTTGTTTGTGGGGAGTCCTTGTGCAAAATTTGTCCAATTGATAGTTCTGGGGGGAGGCAAACAGGTTTATATCTGGGCTCCCCCATTTGCTTGTCAACACGTTGAAAATCCTTGGTTCCAGTTTCCACTCGTGTAGGTCCATGAAGTTTCTGCTTAGTTCGTCTGCCAGTGTATTTAGTTTTCCTAGCAGGAATTGAGCTTGTAGAGGCACTTGGTAGCTCAGGGCTGTGTTCCACAATGCCAAGGCTAGTCTGGCAGAGGGGGTAAGAACGTGTACCTCCCTGCTTGTTTATGTACCACATAACAGTGGTGTTGTCCGTCTTTACCATTAATTGTCCTGGAAGAATGTGGTCCTTGAAGGCTGTCAGAGCATTCTGTACAGCTAACATTTCTTTTTGATTGATATGCAGGTGCATTTGATTTGGGTTCTATTTGCCCTGAATGCACTTCCCTGCCAGATGAGCCCCCAATGCACAGTCTGATGCGCCTGTTGTTAGGGTTTGGGCGGCAGGGGGTAGTGTGAATGGTAGTCCCTTGTTTTGGTGGCAGGCCTCTGCCCACTAAAGTAACTCTAGACGTAGGCAAGGTATGATGAGAATCATTGCTTCTAGATCCTAAGAATGTTGACACCATATGCTTTTTAGATACCATTGTAGTTTCCTCATATCCAGTCTTGCATATGGAATTAGAAGAATGCAAGAGGCCATGAACCCCAAGGTTTGTAGTATTTGCCTTGCAGATTGCAGGATTTCTATGGCCACTTGTTTGAAGTAGGTTGTCAAATGAATTTGTTTCTCTGGCGTGAGGAAAGCCATCTGGGAAGTTGTATTCATCGGTTTAAAGCAAGAAAAAGTTTCCCCAATGGGGTACCTAGCTTTTAGTTGAAGACTTCGGTTCTGAAACTCGAAAATGAAAATTTGAGGAGTCGACCGACCGGCACTTGCGAACTGCTTCTGCTTCGGGCACCACAGAGCAAGAAAGACTGATGTAATGGCGTCAGCTGCATGTTTTATACCCCTGACAACCTGACGTCATGGAAGAAGGGACAGCAACCGACGCAGGACCCAAGACTTTATTATTCAGGCCGACGACTCAGGGCTACTGCAAGCAGATAACCCAAATGTGATGACTACAACAGTGAATCACGAAGAACATCAGTCTGAAATGTGTTTAGAATCATTTTATAGCTGACAGACGTTAAAGAATTTCCAGTACACAAAGTCCAAATACCAAAGCAATGAAAATTAGCTCCAAACACACTAACCAGATCAAACTACCATAAAATGTTTGCTAACAATTTAAACTATATTTTCTTGTCAGACAGAAAAATTTTCACTCTACATTCAGATAATTTCATTTGCAGTAAAACGCACAGAGCAGAATCCTACACACTGCAAACATAAATGCAGTCTGACTGTAGGAAACATCCCCTAATGCCTAGCAGTGTACATACCCAGCATATCTGACAGAAATAATGAAAGTTTCTTCAGAAAGAGTAAAAACAATCATTTCTCAAAAATAGAAGTAAAATGATCAATGGAACAAGTAGAAATTCACACAGGAATTACTTAAACAGTGACAGGAGTAAAATGTTAAACTAGTTTAAACAATAAAAATCAAAAGGGAACATTAAATCTAATAGCAAATTGAGAGGAAAGGGGTCCTCACATGGGGCTTACCTGGGCAGTAAGCTGGAAAAATCAGAACTGAACCCTGTGGAGGGTCAGAGGATTTTCTTTGTATGGCACAAGAAGACAGAACACACACTTCTCTCTCATTATATGATCAGCCAATTAGCTTACAGGAATTGAGAGGGAGGGGAGTCTGAGCTTTTGAAAGCTGGCCAGTACTAGGTTACCTTGGCAAAGAGTACAAAACGCCACTGAGGGAATGGAAACTATGAACATATAAACCTTCTATCCAACACAGCCCAGCGCTTTGCTTCCTTATCAACTGGAGTCAGTTTGAAAACCAATGAATTAAACACAGATAAAACTTCAGAGCCTTCTGCCAAGTTTTTATAAAAATAAGAGGTATTCTCTGCACTCTATTAAACCTACCCAACTTTTTGGGAACTGGAAGTTGAAAGCATGGTTATAGGGGATGATGTCTCAAAAGCATCCTGAAAAGCGTGAAATATCTTGGGGCAAAAGTTCTTGGTTTCTCTACACCAAACAGGACCAGATATTTCTTATGGGACTCCTAAATATCTTTATAGCCTTACATAAACTGTTGCCTCACACTTTTCCCCAAAGGAAATCACATCTGGTGCAGAACTTAAGGATAAAGTCTTCTCACCCATCAGTGTTACAACCTAGGGATGAGGAAATCTGTGTGAGAATATGCCAAATTTTTATCATACAGCTTTGATTTCAAGAAATCCAGAAAAAAATATTCCACTTTTCTCTTTGCTATGATACCATTCCCAAAATGGAAGGCTGGGCCCTTTGAAGGGAAATTCTGTGTTACGCAGTCAAATATTCTGTGAACATTTTTTAAAATAAAAGGTGACAGAGATATTGATAAGGTAAATATCTGACCCTCTGTGTTAAGCTCTAAAAGTAATTACAACAACACTAGATGTGCATATAGATCATAGTTGCAGTACTGCTCACTAATGGGATGCATTCTACCAAGGATATTGCACATCTGGTCTGTTTAAAAATTCTTAGGCTTCTTCCTCTACCCCCTTCTTCTAACCTATGACCTAAGCACAAGAGTACACGCTGGTACATAAGGGATGTATGGACATGAAATTCCACGGTTTTATTTTCCCCCAGATATTGCTCTGAGGAAAAAAAAGGCTCAGCTATACTACTGACAGACAGAGGAAGGAAACATAAGGGTTCACCCTGGCCAAAGAAAAGGAAATTATACTGTGAACTTTGGTTAAGGTATGAGGATGCTAATACTGCATCAGTGATCTATCTGAATATTTACTGTTATGGTAAGTTCTTACACAACTGTACTATGCTCTTGATTGTTTTGTATTGCTGTTGCACACCAATGGGATGATTCCAAAAACTTTCATACCGATTGTGAGGATGTCTGAGGTCGAGAGATGGAGTCTGGTAGCACTTGAATAATGGATGGCTAAAACCAGTTTGTGCTCAAAAAAGGCATCTAATTTGTAATGCTTTGCAAATATGTGGCTGGATCAACAAGTGTTGCTTCCAGAATAGTTATTACACCTAGGCTCTTGAAAAAGGCTCCTGATGAAGCAAACAGCTCTAGTAAAATGAGCTTTGATCTGTTCTTGGACAAATTTCCCATGGAAAGAATAACAAAGATATAGAAGCAGAAATAACACAGGAGAACCAAACTTTTTTTTTCCATCAAGGGGAAGCAATTTATCAGACTTTCTGGTGGCCTTTTGTTTTTTCACATAACATCTTAGTTGTTTGTGAGCATCAATCAAATGAAGACTTCTTTTCATCTATTTTGAAGATTAGGAAAACCTGTAGGAAGATGAACGGACTGATTTAGACACACATCAGTGACTACTTTAGGCATAAAAGTAGTAGTTCTAAGGGATAACCTGTCCTTATGAAAAAAGGAAGAAAGCATATAACGGCTTGTAACTCTGGGACCCTTTTAGAGGACGTCAAATCCACAAAGATCATTGTCCACCTACAGAACATTATGTGGAAGAGGCTGGTTAAGCAGCCAAAGAGGGGGAATGGATTTTCTTGGTGGACAAATATGAAGGATGCCTCTCGGGAACTGTCTGACATCATAATGTGAAGAAAAAGAGGGATCCAAAGGCCAATTCGAAGAAATAGCTTACATACGTGCCTTGATAGAAGAGTATTCTAGCCCTTAATTAAGTAGCTCATACAAATATTTGAGAATGATGGAGATGATCAGGTTATAAGGGTCATGTCTGCTCCTACTGCATAACACAGAAAACCTTTTCCATTTGGAAATAAAATTTTCTTTTTGCAGTTTTCTTGCCTCTTTATTACCTGCATCACATCTTCAGAGTAAAGGTGTCTGAATGGGATCAGAAGCATATCATCCAAGCTATTAATTTGACAGTTTGTCAGGGTGATGAATGAAAGGGCTCTTTTGCTGTGTGAGTAGATCCACTGGGAGTTGTAAATTGTGGTGATGGTTCTTGGCTAGGTGAAAAAGAAGGGAGAGCCGATGCTGTTAGGGCCAAAAGGGAGCTACCATCAGTATATTGGATTGTTCTCCTGGTTCTTTAGGACTTTTGGAATGAGGAGACAGGGAGGGAAGGCATTAATGAACTTCCCATTCCAATAAATGAAAAAGGTGTTTATTTTCCTTGCTTTACTGCACAGAATTCTGGGTATAAAACTAAAGGAGAGCTGTCTTTTCAGAACAGAGGCAAAAAGGTCTATTTGGAGTGTTCTCCACTGATGAACAATTTGTAAGAAGCCAGTACAGTTGTGTAAAATCTTATATCAGTAGATGTCCTTCTTTTTACTGTTGTAGTACTCATTACCTATGGGATCTCCTGCCAAGGATACCCCAACATCCACCCAGTATACCAAAGCCTTAATTACCTACAAGTGTTGTAAGGCAGACATGTGCTCCCCACACAACTGCAAGGCATAAAGGTGATGTATTAACTCTCCTGACCCATAACTGAAGGGCCCCAGGAGAACCAGGACCCCCAGGGGGCACCAGAATATATGCCAGTCCAGTAAAAAGAAGGAAGATAAGAAGACTCCCCCTTGGCCAGAAGGAAAATACCACCCATGGAAAAGGAGGGGGAAAAAACATGGGGTAGGAGGGGGGAGAGAATACTGCAACAGTGAAAAGAAAGACAACTGTTAATGGCAAGATTTTACACAATTGTACTATATCCTTCCATACCACGGTTGCAGTAATCTCCACTTCTGGGAGAGTACAAAAGCTACTGAGAAGATAGGGAGAAGGATGGCAAGGAGGAGGCTTTCACAAACCCATGCAGAATAGCCTTTGCAAAACATGACCTGTTTCTGGAAATTACATCCAATTTTTAATGTTCAGAAAATGTGTGAACTGAAGACCAAGTAGCTGCTTCAAGGGTGGAGTTGATTCCCAGCCATTGAAGAAAGCCCCCGAGAAAGCCACTGCACTAGCAGAATGAGTCCTAATAGAAGCAAACAACTGTTTGTTATGAATAGAATAACAAAAAGAAATGGCCTTGCAAATACAGAAGAAGGTTTGCTTAGAAACTGCCAAACCCAATGTCTTGGTATGAAAAGAAACCAAAAGCTAATCAGATTTAAGAAAGGCCTTTTTTGTCTAACTAATACTGAAATTATCTATGCAAGTCCAAGGTATGAAGAACCTTCTCATTGGCAGACTGTGGAGAAGGAAAAAAAGGAGGAGGCTGGACAGACTGATTAAATGACAGCTCATTAACCACTTTGGGCATAAAAGGAGGATTCATATGTTGAGACACCTTGTATATATGAGCAAACAAAAAAGGAAGAACTCCCATCGAGGCATGGAGTTCCACTACCCTTCTGGCAGAGGTTAAAGCAACCAATAAAAGTGTTGTCCAGGTCCAGTGTTGTAAAAAATAGGCAGAAGGAGCAAAAGGAGCCTGAGTCAGTTTTTTTAGGGACAAAATGAAGATCCCAAGGAGGAGGAATGTTCTTTCTGGGGGTCCGATGGGAAGGACACCTTTCAGAAACTACTTGACCTCAAACCTAGAGGCCAAAGGAGGAGTAAGAGAAATGGGGGACAAGCGAGATTTTGATGAAGAATATGCCAAGCCAACATGTGGCAGTTCACACAGGTAGGAAAGAACCAAGGGGACCCCACCAAAAAGTGGTCCTGGTGATGTTTAAGACATCAAACAAAAAATCCCTTCCATTTGGGCATATATGATTTTATGATATTGGGTTTCCTGGCCTCCTGCAAGACACATAGCATATCCTCAGAAAACTGGTGTTGGAAAGAAATCAAACCCTATCACAAAAACTGTCAGTTGAAGAGTGGACAGATGAGGGTGAAGGAGAGATTGTCTGTCCTATGTGAGAAGATCCATGCAGTGAGGTGTGATGACTGTCTCTAGCCGAATGGAATAAGAGGGGGAAGCAGCCCAGTCTGGGCCAAAAGGGGGTCACCGAAAAGATTTTTGGAGCTCTTCTTGACTTTGGTAAGGACCACTGGAAAAACAGGAAGGGCAGGAAATGCATACAGGAACATTCCCTTCCAGGAGAAAGACATGGCTTCCACTTTCTTGGCCTTACGACTTGGGATTTTGGAAGAGAACTGAGGAAATTGCCTGTTCATAGGGGAGGCAATGAGATCGACTTGAGGAATATCCCATTGACAAATTATGTCCAGAAACGCATCTCTGTGAAGCATTCATTTGTGCGGCTGTGTCCTGGACCTACTGAAAAAATATGTCACAAGACTGCAGTCTGAAGGTATACAGACTGCCTATAGGGTCACCTGCAGATTGATGGTATTTTCCACATTTTAAGAGCTAATCTACAAAGAAGGCAATATTTTGTGCCCCCCTTATTTACTGATGTACTACATGACTGTGGTGCTGCCTGTATGAATGTTCAAGGGACCTGGCAACCAGAGCAAGTTGAAAGGTTGAAGGACGAAAATAAGAGCTTTTGTTTCCTTGATGCTGATGTGATCTTCCCTATGCTGAGGTAGATAGGATAGTCTGGACCCCTACCTGGATTCAAAGTACCCAGCATCGCTTCCTAACAATGGATCTGAGTAATCCAGCATCCTGGAAGAAGGGGTTGGTAACTGTAATACCTAAAGAGGGTAAAGATCTATCGGATCCAGCTTTATACAGGCCCATTGCAATACTAAGCCATGACTATAAAGTGTTTATGTCTATAATGGCTAAAAGAATGGCAAAAGTGATACCAAAATTGACAGATATGGATCAGTGTGGTTTTGTGGAGGGGAGGCAAACAGTTGACAATATTAACAGAACACTGATAATCCAGGGGGAAGCAGTACATAAGAAAATACCACTGTTATTGGTGGGTCTTGATGCAGGGAAAGTATTTCACAGACTTCATGAGCAGGGTAATGGAAGCATTTGCTTTCCCTGACACAATTATAAGGTTGATTAGGAATATATATAAGGGATCAGAGGTGAAAATTAAAGTGGGTGGGGTCCTCTATGATAACTTCTGCTTGAGTACAGGAACCAGACAGGTTGTCCGTTTTCCCCTTTGTTGTTTGCATTACAATCAGAACCATTGGCAAAGAAAATAAGGGACTCAAATTCAGGGCTACAATCGGTGTGGTAGTCAGGAAAAGCTGATTCTATTTGCATATGATAATATCTTATACATGACAAAACTAGAAAGGGACATTACAGTGTTGTGAAATATTTTAAGGCAGTTTCAGATGATCGCGGGGTACAAAATTAATGAAGTTAAAACAAAGGCAATAGCGGTAAATTATGTACCCACACATGAAGTGGTCCAACAACATCCATATTTATGGGGAAGTGATAAAATGAAGTATTTAGAAGTATGGATTAGAAATGACTTTGTTGTGGCAGTTAAGGATATGTTGGAAGACAATAAACATAAGATAATATAAACATTGAGAAACTGGAAGGCGTGTTATATGGATACAGATACTAAGATACAAGCAATTAAAATGTTTTTAGTCCCTTTAGTCTTATACACAGATCAGGCACATTTTTATCAACCAGAGGAGAAGTGGATAACAATTAAAAAAAAAGAGTTGAAGGATTTTATCTGGGAAGGGAAGACAGCAAGCGTCAAGTGGGATAAGCTGATTCTTCCAAAACAACAAGGTGAACTACGATTACCCAATTTGAGGGAGTATTTTAGAGCTACACAGTTAAGGTTCTTACATAGCAAAAGCAGAAAACTATAATTAAAGTAGAAAGAAATGACAACGATACATGGGGGGAAGCTGAAGAAACGAGGAGAAACTGGGATTTTGGATGCAGAATCTTAAGGAGAGCAAGAAAAATTATACACAGTATTATATTCATAAAATAGCAGGGAGTATTCTAAGAACTAAATCAGCATGAGAATGGAGAAAAGAGATTCTGCCGATAGGGATGACTGTGGTTTGGGATACAGATAACAGGCAAGAGGGGCCTAGAATTTATTGGAGAAAACTGGCAAAAGAACCAAGGAATTGGGAGCAAATAACCAGAAAAGTAAAGGTAACATAATATGAAGAGGCCAAGAATTTATTTAGACTGCAGATTAGAGATTGCCTTCCCTATCAAGGATTGATATCAAAGTACAGGTGAAGAGAAAAAGAAGGGGGTCCTAAATGAAAGACCAGTGCTGGCAGAGTTTTTAATAGAATCTAGAACAGAAGCTGCCGTTAAAAAGGGAATTATTAGTAGAGCATATAAAATATTGCATGACAATTGTAAGAATCAATCAGAAGAGCTTAGAAAGGACCGGGAAGAGAGAGACTAGATAAGCAATTCACTGACAACTGGGGGGGGGGGGGGGGGTGCGGATATATGTACATTTCCTAAATATACAACAAAGACTAGAAGATTTAGGATCTTTGCCTGGAAGTGCTTACATAGGTATTTTTATACCCCAAGCAGATTGCAAAGAATTTTTTCTCAGGTGGATAGCAAATGCTGGAGATGAGACCGGCAAGAAAGATGTGGCTTGGAACATATTTTTTGGGAGTGTAATGAGCTGGCAGACGTTAGGGATTCCCTGCGAATCGCTCTGCTGGAGATGCTGGGTCAGCAAATTGGACTGATTGGGGAGATGACTTTCTTGAGCTATGATACAGAATCGAATTGCCTAGACAAAGTAAAGCCTTGCTGAGTGTAATTATGGTGGCTGCCAAAAAATAAGTAGAAAATGAAAACCGAAGTCTAGACCAACTTTACTAGAAGCAGTGAATACAGTAACAGAGACACAACTGGAATTGGGATCTTTAGAAAAGGGACGGAGCAAATTACATAGAAAAAAAAATGAGAATTGTGGGAACAATATACGTAGAGAAGGAACAAGTTTTAAGAGGCAGGATTTGAATGAGCCATCTAATGCTTAACTGGCAATGACGGGATCAATACTAATTGATGTATAATGTTTGCAACTACAGCTGTTTCAATGGTGTCTGTAATGTATAATATGTTTGCAACTAAAGTGGTATCAATGTTGTATGTTTTTCATTTATACAAATGGAAGAGCATATGATTTATGGAACACTAATCTCACCACATTATGGGAAGAAAAACTTATCACTGAAAATCTTTATAATTATTTATGGAGCCCATGCCCACGTTTACCTTACTTTTTTGGAATACCAAAGCCACACAAGAACAGAGAAGACCCACCTTATAGACCGGTGGTAGCAAGTGGAGGTTCCCTTACTGAAGCCACAGCCATTTACCTTGATTACTTGCTGAAACCTCTAGCAGAAAAGAATAAGTCATACATAAGAGATTCAATGGATTTTTTGAAGAAAATAAAAACATTACAGTGGAAGCTGACAGTATTTTGGTAACTATTGATGTGGAATCCTTGTACACAGTGCTCCCTCACAATTACTGTATAACAGCAGCTATGGAGTCTTAAGAAACATAATCAGGGTACACAGGCACAACTGCAAAAGTTAAGCAAGCTCATTAATCTTGTACTGGACTTCAATTTCTTTACTTTCAATGGCAAACACTACAAACAAAAAACTGGTATAGCAATGGGGGCTGCCATGGCTCCCAGCATAGCTAACATAGCCCTGGGCAAATGGGAGGAGGACTTTGTTTTAAACACAGACTACATGCAGCATATCACATGCTATTTACGTTTTATTGATGATGTCTTTATTGTGTGGGAAGGTGACACCTTGCAGCTTGGAGATTTTATCACTTACCTCAATCAAACAACCCCCTTCCTGAAGTTTACCTCTTCCCACAGCTGTACTTCAACCACTTTCTTAGATATGCAGATTTCCAAGGACACCAACAATAAGAGAATCACCACTGATCTATTCAGAAAACCAACAAGGGTTAACTTATTACTCCACAGTAAAAGTCTACATCCTACAAAAACCAAGTATAATGTAGTGAAATCCCAAGGCTATAGATTAGCTCGAATTACCACAGAGATGGAACCATTTTTGAGAAACCTGAACAACTTAGAGAATGACTTTCTAGTGAGAGGCTATGAAAGCCAGATGTTAAAAAACATCCTGGAACCCATTATAGAACTGAAAAGGACTGAAGCACCTTCACTCAACCTCCCCAGTATAAAAATATTAAGTAATCCCACAGAGAATAACAAATGCAATAATAGTTGCATCCTGACATACACTTTGGATTATCACAGTATCAAAAATATTATTGAAGAAAACTGGGACATTGTCACAGGAAACCCTTTTCTAATTAACATCTTAGGTGAAGCCCATCATTTGTTTATAGGAAGGACAGGAATATTAGAAGTTTTGTTGAATTTAAACCTAGACCATGTGAGAAAAGCACTAAAAGATGTGAAACTAATTGTACATTTTGTATATTTATACAGCAAGGTGAAAGTTTTTATTGCCCTTATTTAAAGATCATTAAAACCAGTGCAGAGGTGACTAACACTAAAAATGTAATAGGTTCATAGGTTTATATTAGGCTAACTGCCCTAGGGCATTTATAAGCCTAGCCCAAAGTTATGTGGCTTACGCCGCCCCTTATGTTAGAAATACTGTGCCCATTAGTTTGTTTTGCCTCTGTCCAGTAGTGACACAGAGATGATTCCCGGGGTAAACCTACGATCGCCCATCCACCGGTCAAGATTTCTCTTGAACAGAGCCAGCAAGATGCTCTGCCTCACATGGACCGGGATTTTATTCCACAGCATGGGGAGTCTTTGGGTGATAAATCTATCCCTCCAGCACGTCCTATTTATATCCATGCTAAGGTTTAAGTCTCTTGCTCTAGTGGTTTTGGTGGATTTGTTTTTTTTTGAGGTGGAGCATGTCCATTAATTCCGGGTTGGTCATGGCCTTGTATGTCAGGCACAGGTCACCTCTGAGCAGACGGTATGCAACTGAATAGAGTTGAAGTTTCTTCAGTCTGGCAGCATATGACAGGTTTTGGAGTCCCTTTATCCTTTTGGTGAGGAACTTTTGGGGTCTCTCCAATTGCTGCAGGTGTCGGGTGAGATGCATCCCGAATGGGGCATTGTACTCGATCATTGGTCTGATAAGTGAAGAGTACAGGGGAACAATGACCTCACTTGATCTGGATGTGAATCCCTTCATGATCAGGTGGGCAATGTAGAAGGTCTTTCGAACCACTTTAGCAATGTGAGTGTCAAACGAGAGGCCACTGTCAACCTGGGTCCCCAGGTCCCTGATAACCTCTTCTGTGCTTAGTGGGTTGCCACCTATATGGTAGCTTGGGGTTACCTTGTTTTTCCCGAAGGGTATGACTATACACTTTTTTGCGTTTAACTTCAGGCCATGGCTCTGGCACCAGCTATCAGTTTCCGTGAGACCTCTCTGAAGGATGTCTGCGTCCTATGTACTATCCACTATGGCACCCAGTTTGCAGTCATCCGCAAACTTTGTCAGCCATAGTCCTCCTATGTTTGCCTGTACTTCTGAGAAGTAGATGCTGAACAATAGGGGGCCAAGGACTGAGCCCTGTGGGACTCCACTTGTAACTGGCTTGGAGTCTGACATGGCTCCAGCAACTCTAACCCTGTGGGTTCTGTCCTTTAGCCAGTTTGCAACCCATCTTGTGACATATGGATTTACATTTAAGCTGGTAAGTTTCTCTATAATACCCGAGTGGGGTATTGTGTCGAAAGCTTTTGCAAGGTCAAGGTAGGCTGTATGGACTGCCTTTCCCTCATCAATGGCCTTGGTGACTGTTTCAAAGAAGTCGACCAAGTTCAAAAGGCAAGATCTGCCCTTGACAAAGCCAAACTGGGTTAGATCCAAGGTCTGCAAGTCCCCTATGTCCTTGTTTATGAGTTCCATTATGATCCTCTCCATAGCTTTGCAGACCAGGCTTGTTAAGCTTATGGGGCGGTAAATACCAGGGTCCGTAGAGGCACCGCCTTTGTGGAGTGGGACCACAGTTGCCGTACGCCACTCCTTGGGCACATATCCTGTGGTGAGGCTAAGATTAAACAGCTGCCTTATGTGCGGGTTTAGTTCTTCATTAAGTTCATGTAGCACACAGCCAGGGAACCCCATCCGGTCCCATTGATGCTGTGTTTTTAGCTTTAGAGAGAGCAGCTTTCACCTGCGCATTTGAGATGTCTGGGAGGCTACACTCAGTTGGGATAGTTATCTCTCCTTTTGGGGAGGGGGGTGAAGTTTGCGCTGAACCTGTCTGCCAGTATGTTGGCAATGTCTGTGGGTTCAGTGATTTTTGTATCATTTTGGACTAATTCTGAGCATATCTGGGAGTTTCCACCCAGGTTTCTGACATAGCTGAAGAAGGCCTTATGATTGTCTTTTGAATCTATGGCAATTTTTCTCTCAAAGTTGGCCTTGGATGATTTTATGAGGGATCGTAGTTTCTTGCTAGTGCTGATCAAAGATGCCTTCCCTTTTTGGGATTTTGCTCTATCATGTAATAGCTTTCTCCTCTTATTGTAAAGTTTGTTTATGGCTGGGGTCCACCAGACTGGACGTTTGCCCTTGGTGGAAAGAGTCTTGGTTTTATTTGGGATTGCCTGATCCATGCAGTCCTGAAGGTGTTCATAGAAGGCATTTGTAAGGGCTTCCGCAGCTTGGGTTGTGGTTTCCATTGGCTCGGGTGCCTTGAAGGATACCACACCTGTCTTAAGTAGTGTGAAGTTTGCTTTAGAGAAGTTCTTCACTGTGGTCTTTTTTGTTTGGGGTGGGGGCGGGATGTGGATTTCTAGTGAGATTAGTTTATGATCTGATCTCACCAATGAGGATATACTTCCGTGTGGAGCATTTTGTCCCCATGTTCGTGATGATGAGATCTAGTATATTTTCTCCTCTTGTGGGGACGGTGACTAGTTGTTCCATGGCATTTGAATTTATGAACTCCAGGAACCTTTGGGCTAGAAAGTTTGGGCTTGAGTAATGTTCCCAGTCTATATTCGGGTAGTTGAAGTCACCCAATATGATGGTGTTTGGTGATACATTTATACCCTCCAGTGTCTTCAGGAAGGCTGTGTGGGTTTCCTGAGTTTGAGAGGGTGGCCTGTAGCATGCTACAAATTGTAGAGCAGTTTTGCCTATGGTTAATTGCACCTGGATGGTTTCCGATGCCACCAACCTGGAGGTGTGGGTATCCTTGATGAATATGGATACACCCCCCCCTTTTGTGGTGTGGTCCGGGTTTTGGGGCCGGAACGCATGATATGAGATGAAACCTGATAGTGCTGGGGTGCTCTCAGGAGCCTTGAACCAGGTTTCAGTCACAGCACAGACATCGATGTTCTCCATACTGAGAAGGGCCTCGAGTGCGTGCATTTTGAGATTTAGACTTCTGGCATTGAGCAGCATTACCCTTAGTTTCTTCACGTTTTTGTTTTCTAGGGTGGTAGGTTTAGAATTTGAGCCTTGCCTAAAAAAGGCACTATGGGGGTGGCAAGAGCCTTAGCCAATATCCGGAATCCCAGGGTGACAGGTGCAAGCCGTCCCTTGCGAAGCAGCGTGGCTTGTCGAGCATGTCATCCCAGGCAGACAGGCACTGGATCTCCTTTGAATGACAACAGAAATTAAGCCAATTGTTAAAGCTGATCATCTTGTCACTATATTGTGGCATCATTCTTGGTGAAGGAAGGATACTGCTCAGGGTCAGGGTCATACCTGCCTGGGCTACATAATCAGAGAGCTTCTCTATGTCTCTTTTCATGTAGTCCAGGGAGGTACATCTCAGGTCGTTCACACCAGCATGGACAATGACTGTGTCATACTTGTACTTGCTGTGGAGTGACCCGAGTGCTTGTGTTATGTGGCGGATTCTAGCGCCCGATAGGCAGCTTACCGTGACCTCCTCCTTGTTCAGCCTGGTGAGTGGGACGTCAGTGTGTCTGACTATGGAGTCACCTATGACAAGTATGTTTGGTGTTGTATTTGGCCTTAAGGGCAGTGACTGCTTTGCACACTGATTTTGTTGTTTATGTGTTGTTTGTGTGGTGTATTGAGTTTGCAGTTGCTTGGGAGGCCTCTGCTGTTTAGGTAAATTTTTACTCAGAGCCTCCGAGTATGTCTTAGTGTGTTTATGTGTTTGATTCAGTGGTGTGGTTGAGTTATGTGAGACTGGTATTGTGGTGTGTGTAGTTGCCTTCTCCTTCTGCCTGGTCTTGCCAGTCCTGAGTTGAGAGAGCTCAGCCTCCAGTCTGACTAAATAGCTGTATCTCTCACAAGTGTTAGTGTTACGTGGGAGGAGGAGAGGGTTGTCTGTGTACATGAGGCAATTGTAACTGTCTCAGAATTCCCAGATTCACCAACTGGGCAGGAGAGGACGCCAGCATCTGACCCTTCGACATGCTAGAAAGAATTATGAGTTGGTATGAGACAGAAAAGTAGTGGGCTTAGCAGGGAAGTGGGCACTCCTGGGGGGTTTTGCTAGTGAGAGATTTGTATTAATATAGGAGTGCTTGACCTGCAAAGAGAATGCTTATAAGACAAGGGATATGCTTATAAGACAAGTGCTGAGCTTTTTGAGAAGAAAAAGCTATTTGGAACAAGTGCTGCACTTTTTAGTGAAGGTGTAAACTGTTTAGGTTCCTAACAGAGCAGTTCTAAGGGAAAAATTGAAGAACAGACTTTCTGGAGCCAGAAAGAGTTTAACCTTGTTTACCTGGCGCTGCTCTAGTGGCAACTCTGCGCTAAATCGCGCTAAAGCACGTTAAAGCGTGCTTGATAGCAGGGGCTGGAAAGAAGCAGGAATAGACCCAAAACGGACAATAAAACTACAGTTTCAAGTCAGTAACCACCTCTACGGGGGGCAGGGAAGCTGCTCAATGTTATTCACTGCCACTGATCAACTGATTACAGGGCACAGTGCAATGAATGTGATGCATTCTATGTGGGCAAGACTGTAAATAAACTCAAGCGAAGGATTTCATGTCATCTGTCAGAAATCCGCTCTGGATGTAAAAATAATGCACTAGCCAAACACCTTTCTCTTCATAAAAGACACACAGGTTTTAAGTTCCAGATCCTGGATCACATAGACATGGGTGATCTTGAAGGAGACATCCCGAATATTCTGGAGAAACATGAACTCATGTGGCAATTAAAGCTGAACTCTTTTAGAAAGCCTGGACTAAACTACTACTGTTCAATTAAAAGTGCACTGGAACTTAGAAAATTGCCACATTGTTTACATGACTAATTGTATTTTATTTTATTTTTTTCTACAAATTGGTTTAAATACCATTTTAAATCATTTGAAATTTAAGTGTATATTTTGTTTCCATCATCATACATATATATTTTTTTATTTTTATATTATTTTTTTTCTGGTTCTCTTTTTTCCACTTTATTCAAAATGATGGTAATAACAATACTAATTATACAATTATATAGGTTTTTAGGGTTCTTGTACATAGACCTGAAGATGTCTAGAAGGACGAAAGCGATCTTTGTTAACAATAGGTTATGAAAATAGAAACTGATTTTTACATGCAAAATGTATATGTATATATTTATATATAATTTTTGATCGCAAAATGAACTAAGGTTGATATATTTCCAGCCACGTAGTATATTGCCTTGTATAAAATCACAGACTTAATAATCTACTTAATAATTTGGTTAAATAAGATGTACCATTAAAGTACATTAGGGCTCTATATTATTATGACAGCTACTAGGTAGAACAGGACCAGCTCGAATGTCACACTGATGGGGGAAGAGATGTGAATTTAACATGTGTACCAATAACAATTTGTTTTTACAGCACAATAAACCACTCCCATGCTTGATAAAAAGTATATATATATTTGGAAAGCTTGTGAGGAAATTATTACTCTGTTTTTGTTTTACTTGGATCGCTTGTCTGTGTACTTAATAAAGGATTTTTGACTGGAAACAGACTGCCTGCCTTGCTTGGATTACTTTCAAATACTTAGTAATGCTGTAGAATTATATATTTTCTATTATTACTTTTTGACTTGACGAGTTTACGTTCGCTACTTCTACTACTATTGTCTGATCTGATTAATATACAGTGATTAATTAGAAATATATGGACTGAAAATCTTCCACACAGAGAAGTTTCTTACACTGTTAAGATTACTTTCGTCATACATGACAGTTTAATAAAATTGTTTATTGGGGATAAAAAAGGATATGAGTAATTCCTTTAGGCCCCTCAGAAATAATCAATTGTGGGGCCCCCTCAACATCTGGGGTGAATATTTGGAAGGCCTCTGAGGATGCAAGAAGCAGGTTCTGTGTCAGCCTACGAGAAGGTCACAGCAAATGCAACTGAAGGTAATAGGGAACTATACTCTGGGTTCTCACCTGAAAACAGCCATCCAGTGGAGGCTGGACAGCAGCAGGCTCAGGTCTAGACTTCTTGCTTCTTGGCCACTTTCTTTGCATTGGCTGTACCTCTGGGCAAAGTGGATTCTGCCAAGGTACCTTGGGCCAAGGGCTTGAGACATTGATTTTCAATATAAATGGAAAGGGAAGAAAGATGACTATCTAGAGTCTTTGGTACAAAAGCTTGACAGAGGGAACACTAAGTGTGGTTGTGAAATGTACCTAACAAAACAGATACCTATAGTGGAAGTCCTTATGGGAAATCTGCCTCCTAAACTGACATTTTCCTTTCTTGGGTGACGTAACCCACTGAAAAACAGAATAAAAAGAAAAAGAAACCTCAACAGGGTACTTATGTTGAAGATGTAGGCTCAGTATTACCAGCAGAGAGAAAAGCATTCAGATCGACATAAGATAATGGCGTTCGGACTGGAGGCAATGAAGTTCTGGGTTGGAAGCATTTGCATGTCATCTTTATGACCTATGTTTGTGCAGAGAGCATACATCTGATGTACAACACTCATAGGTATTTAAGGCTTTGGTATACTGGCTGGACGTTGGGCTATCCTTGGTAGGAGATCCCAAAGGGGATGAATAGTTCAGCATCCATTCATGAGCTTTGGATCCGCTCAGGTAATATGCCAATGAATTCATCTCTAAAGGAATTTAAGTTGCTCAAAGAAAAAGACTGTGGTGAATAACAATATCTAAACCCATCATGGCTAACCTGCAGAGATGGTAAAGCTGTGTTCTACCTAGTTTGTAAACATACCACATGACTGTGGCATTGTTCGTCAGGACTCTCAATGTCTCTGGAGACCCGAAATGATATACTGTAGGACAAGGATCAGGGCTTTCATTTCTTTGATGTTTGTGTGTTTGTACCTGCCTTGCCTGGACCAGACTCCTTGCACTTTTGTATTTACTGAAAAGGCTCCTCACACCAGATTCAAAGCCTCCATGGAAGCCTCCTGAAGGTGAGCAGGAGCCAAAAAGGCACACCTGGATTAAATGTTATCTGGTTGATCCAACAATTAAATTCTTCCTTCACAAAAGGCAACAGAGGAATTGGGAAGGCCAAATGGTAACAAGCACTGTACCCAAATTAATTTCAGGTACCTCACAATCTTCCTCATGTGGGGTTTGGCAAAAGGAATCATTGGTATTGTGGAAGTCATGTACTCCAGGGCTCTCAAAATAATCTCTTTTGCAGAGATCATTTCCAGATTTGTGAGGGACAAGGAGTAAGTCGTCAGAAAATGGATTTCTTCCACCTGACATCCTGGACAAAGTATTTTCCAAGAAGAATGCAGGGTGGATTTCCTCAGTGTTAGAGCTCAAACTTTGTTGAACAGTTACTGATTCTATGGTCCCTTGATGGAACAAATGGTAATAAGAGAGGAAAAAAGTTTGGTTAACATAGGGGGATACTTTGAGAATGCCTAAAGAAAGTGGGAGATTCCAAGTAAGTGTTCCTATTTTGGATGATGTTTGGTACCCAT
Organism: Protopterus annectens; assembly: GCF_019279795.1. Classification (NCBI taxonomy): domain Eukaryota; kingdom Metazoa; phylum Chordata; order Ceratodontiformes; family Protopteridae; genus Protopterus; species Protopterus annectens. The sequence continues at coordinate 1,827,442,402 of NC_056741.1, forward strand.
AAATGTGAAAGCACCGAGAAAGTCTTCCTGAAAGAATGACAAGGGACTGGCTAAGGTGATGAGAGGTAGGGGAAAAGGTAGTCATAAATTGAAATGTTTTGTCATCAAAATATCATCTAAAGTCTGCTTTAGGTTTGTCCTGTCATTTTTTCTTAGTGAATGCATTCCCTTTTTGTTGGGACTTTTTTTAATGGTAAAAAAGTCCAGCTTTAGCGGGATTTTTTTTCTGAGACTTAGTTGAGGAAGAAAGAAAAGGCTAATTAAAATGTTGCACACTTTTACCCCTTTCTTGCAATTATTGGAAAAATTCAGCAGAAGCGGTCACAAAAAGGTTGTCATTGTCTAAAGGTGCATCCAAACATTCAGTCTATACATTACCTGGCATCCTCCAACTCAATACTAATGGACTTACTGCACATCAGGAAGTCAAATGGCATCAGAAATACTCAGTCTAGGGATCAAAACTTCTTCTGCAACATCAAAAGTGGTTTGGAGGGACAGGTATATCTCAAAGAGGATAATGTTGCTCTGGAACAGACTCCCCATCCACATAACAAAATTATCCCTGTCTATATTTAATTGCAACTTGGATCTATGGACGGGAAACAGAAACCGTACCCTAGGACTGCACTACATACTACTAATGAACAGAGACAGCTCCTAAATGCTTTATCCCATGCATGTGTACACTCAAATTATCTATGTTATGAACTCAGTTATTCTCATACAATTTTTGACCACAGGATGGGTAAGGCCAATCTCTAACTAAATTTGGATAGGTTTATTTAATCACAGTAAGAGAAAATGGTTAGGATTAAAATGTCCCACAAGGGTAGTTAGACTAGTACATGCCTATGAACCTATAAACCTACGACTGTAGATGAAGTCAGGAATACCTTCTTAGCATAGATCCAGTAGCTGCTACTCTGGACGAGGTGGTACCAGCACTATCACCACCTTTGACTGAATGTCATGTTTCTTGGGAAGCTGAAATAAGCATACACTGTAAAAACACTGCTATTGTCAGAATTGGGGATTTCAGAACTGACCTTATTCATATCATCAAAAACACCTAGCAGTTATCTAGTCAAGTGGACCTGGTAGTTTATGGCATGGAAAGAAACAGAAGCATGGAATATACACTTTCTTTCTGTATCTATCCATAAACCTGCCTTCATAATTTGGTAGAGCATTAGCAGAGGGAAGAAACTAAGAAGCCTTATTAGATTCCACTGACACTGTAATGTCCCAAGGAGGGATGCTTCTACTGGTAAATTTTGCTCATCTGGCATTTTATAAAAATTACAGTTATGTACTCACCATAACTAGGCACCTGTGTCATCCATTTTCATTCTTCCTCAGTGTATGGGTTAGGATCTGACTTGGACGCATTCCAAAGACTTTGGCTCCAACTATCAAGCTCCTCCCTCTATTGATAATGTCCTAGTCCATCCCCAATACCTCAGATCAGGTCTGAAGCCTTAAAAGTCTTAGTATATAAAAGTAGAAAAGAAGAGAAATTAAACCAGTGTTCAAACCTGGAACTACAGGTTCCAAAAGGTCCATCAGATCTCTCCAGAAGAGAGGAAGGGGGAATGAAGGAGGGGAGCTGAGGAAGAATGAAAATGGACAACACAAATGCCTAGTCATGGTAACTACATAACTTCAATATCAGATGTTATCCTTTTCATTCTTCCTCAATGTATGGGACAAAGTTCCCAGCTACGTAAATCTTGGGTGGTCTTCATGGAAGGATATTCCTGAGAACTGCAGAACCAAAAGCAGCTCGGAAGTTCTAGACCAAAAGGCAGATGAAATGGCTACGGTCATAGCAGAATGGGCCTTAGGTGGTTTTGGTACAGAGACCCCTTGTTGAGGATATATCCAGGAAATGCAATTAGTTATCCATTTGGCCAATGTAACTTTAGAAACTGGAGAACCCAGCTGACTAAGTGAAAAAGAGAAAAACGGTCCATTTTTCTGAAATCTTTTGTTCAGTGTAAGTAGAAACGTACTTGTCTATGGACATCTAAAAAATGTAACATGTTAAAAGATTTTGTAAAGAAAACTTGTAAATGAATGTTTTTGATTTATATTTGATTCAGAAGCCACTTTTGGTAGGAAAGAAGGATTGGTCCTTAAGGTAACCTTGTCTTTATGAAAATTAAAAGTCATGTTCTTATCATAACAAGACATCTGTGTTGTCCATTTTCATTCTTCATCAACATATGGGTTCAGATCAGATCCTCGGATGAAAACTCGGTTGCTTATCCTGACTTATGATCCAGCTCTCGAGCTCCTCCCTCGACTCATAATGCTCTACTGAATCCCCAAAGCCTCAGATACAGTTTGCTACCCTATACCCATAGTAGAACAGAAACAAGAATACTTTGACGGAAAGACAGGGCTCAAACCTGAAACTGTAGGTTGAAATACAGTCCAACAGGTTTATCCAGGAAGTTAGGAAGGAGGATGGACAGTAGGGATGTTGAGGACAATGGACAACACAGATGCCAAGTTATGGTAAGAACATAACTTTTAAAACTGATAATGTCCTTTTCATTCTCCCTCAATGTATGGGACAGAATCCCCAGCTACGCTGACCTTGGGCAGAAGGATATCCCGCAGTACCGCTGAACCAAATGCGGCTTTGTTTCTAGAAATAATATCCAATTTGTAATGAGCAACAAAAGTATAAGCAATGGGAGCTTTGTTTCTAGAAATAATATCCAATTTGTAAGGAGCAACAAAAGTATGAGCAATGGGCTATGTAGCTGCAGCACAAATATCATCAACAAATGGTCTTGACCAAAAAGCAGATGATGTGATCATGGATCTAGCTGAATGAGCCTTGGGAGGTTTAGATAATGTCATGCCTTTCTGAGAACAAATCCAGGAAATAGTCTGTTATCCATTTTGCTAGCATGACTTTGGATACTGGATAACCTAGTCTATTTGGAGAAAAGGAAACTAAGAACTGGTCTGATTTTCTGAGTTGCTTTGTCCTGTGGAGATAAAAACTTAATTGTCTGTGCACATCAAGAAGATGCAGCATTTACTCTTCCTTAGTGGAAATTTTTGGAAAGAAAACTGGTAAGTGGAGGGAATGGTTAATGTTATTCTCAGAAGCCCCTTTAATCAAAACGTTTGGTTTAGTCCATAAGGAAACCCTATCTATATGAAAAATTATATAAGGAGATTTTTGAAGAGACAGTCTGGAGTTCAGATATTCTCTTTGAAATGAGATGGCTACCAAGAAAACTGTTTTCCATGACAGGAACTTCAGATCAGATTCAGCTGAAGGCTCAAAAGGTTTCTGCGTTAGGCCTTGCAGTACTACTGTCAGATTCCAAGGTGGTGAGGTATCTTTTATTGGAGGCCTTAAATGAAAGATTCCTTTCATGAAAGCTTTACATAACTTAGAAGGAGCCAAAGAAAAATGTCTGTACCCTGTGTGAAAATTAGAGACAGCTGCCAGCTGAAGTTTAATTGTAGAGAGCTATCTCCTTCCTCAAAACTCTGTACTCATGAACTACAACATAGGCGGTAGTATACTTAACACCGAAAGTGTGATAAGAGACCTTGGGACACAGGTGGACAGTAGTCTCTCCTTTGATAATCACATTGCCACAGTAGTCAGGAAATCCTTCTATGTGGCACACCTCATCACAAAAGGCTTTTCATCCAGAAAAAAAAGAGGTCATTGTTCCCCTCTACTCATCACTCATTAGACCCATTATAGAGTACAACGCCTCTTTTGGTATGTACCTCAAGACATCTACAACAACTGGAAAGGCCGCAGAAATACCTCACACAAAGAGGATTACCGGCCTCAAACAGATGCCCTATGCAGACAGTCTCAAAAAACTCCAGCTTTACTCTGTCGCATATCGCCTACTCAGAGATGATCTCTGCCTAACATACAAAGCTATGTCAAACCCAGAGCTGATGGACATGCTCCACTTAAAGAAATCCCAATCCCTCCAAGCTACACGCTCTAGGGACACAAACCTTGTTACCACAATAAACAGAACATGCTGGAGGGATAGATTCCTGTCCCAGAAACTTCCCATACTCTGGAATAAACTACCTATCTATATCAAACAAAGCTCCTCATTAGCACTGTTCAAGAAAAATCTTGATTGGATGGGAAATAGGAAATTCACCCCGGGGATCACGTCTGTGGCTCTGCTCGACAGTGGCACAGGAAAATAATTTTCTTGGGTGGCAAAAGCCAGGGTACCTTTTTGGCTGGGCTTGTATAGGCCCCAGGGCTGATAGCCTAGTACCTACCTATGAATCTATAAAAAGCATTGTGGGGCAGAAAAAGGATCAATGCCTTTTTTCAAAGCACAAAGGGATAATCTTTTGCACTTGCTTTTGTATATTTTTTGGTAGATTCTTTTTGAGAAGCCAAATGATATCAAACATGGGGAAAGAAAGCTTGGGCTGTCAAACTATTACTGGAAGTGGAGAAACCATGAGGTTAGTCTAAGGGCTTGAATGCTGGATCCCTGATGGCTGTGACAGGAGATCCAGAGTTGGCTCCAGTATCCATAGAGGATAACGAAGATGAGACCATAGTAAGGGGGAAACACACTTGCTGAGGCCAGAAGGGGGCAATGAAGATTATAGAGTTCTTCAGCCCGCTTGCTTTTTGTAAAAATTTGGGAATCAAGGGAAGAGGAGGATAAGCATAAAGCAGATTGGAGGGCAAAGCATGAACTAGAGCATCTCTCGGTGACTCCCCTGAGGGGAAATCAGAGTGAAGTATCTGCTGCACTTGTTGTTGAAGTCAGTGGCAAATAGGTCGCAGCAAGGCTGACCCAGACACCAGAAGAGCATCAGATTGATTGACTCTTGGGGCATCAAAATGGATTTGCTTAGTTTGTCCGCTAGCATGTTGGTTTTCCCTGGAATGTGTGTCACAGTCAGAAAGCAGTCTGATGAGAACAACCATTCCTATACTCTCATGGCCTTTTTGCAAAAGGGATAAGATTGAGTTCCTCCTTGTTTTTGATGTACTAGGCTAGACATGTTGTTGGTCTGAAATGCAATAGTCCTCAAAGGGAGACCATCTTGAAATGCCTGCAATGCTAATAGGACTGCTCTCATCTCTAGGACACTGATATGCAACTTGGTGTCTTGGGGTGACCATGTGCCTTGGAACGTTCTTCCCAAGAAATGCTCCCCACTCCATTTGAGAAGCATCTGTTGTCATTGTGGCCATAGGGGCTGGTAGAACAAAGGGTCTGCCTAGATGTACATCGTCCGATTGTACCCACTATTGGATGTGTTGTTTGCAAACTGGGATGAGCCTGACTGGAAAGGACAGGGGTTGATATAGAAAGGTCCATAGTACGGTTAAAGTTCATTGTAGAACCTGCAAAAAGAAGCATATCAAAGGAAGTAGTACAATGGCCACTGCCATGCAACTTATTGCCTGCAGAACTGACCTTGTTGGAGGAGTTGAATGAGCAAGGAAGAAAATGGACCTGATTCCTTATAGTGGAGATATAATGAGGAGGTAAAGATGCTGTCTGTTTTGTCATGTCTAGAACAATGAACTCCAAGCTCTGGACTGGGGTTAGGTTTGACCTGGCATGATTTACAGTTATGCCTTAAGAATTGCAAATCTGGAGCAAATACTCCCTGTCATGTAGAAGTAGATGCTTGGAAAGCTGTCTATGTATGGAAACACCTGGAATCCCTTTAGTCTCATGTGAGCTGCGACTGCTGCCATGCATTTGGTAAACATCCTGGTGGCTGTGGTGAGTCCAAAAGGTAGGGCTCTGAATTGGTAATGACTGGCTCCCAGCTGGAAGCGAAGATGTCTTCTGGATCTCCTGTCTATTTTGATATGATAGTACTCATCCTGAAATAGGACACATCCAATCATCTTTGTGTAGAATTGGTACAATGGACTGTACTGTGACCACTCAGAACTTTTTTATGTACTGATTTAAGTTGCTTAGATTCAAAATGAGTCTGAGGTCCCCTGTTTTCTTTGGCACTAAAAAGAAAAGTGATTAAGTTCCAAATCCTATCTGGTCTGGAAGGACCTTTTGGATGACTCTTGTCTAGCAGCTTTTAGACTTCTTGTGCTGCTGTCTTCTTCTGACTGGGAAGAACGTCAAGAAGTTTCTTCCTTTTGCAAGATGGAAGAAGGGAAAATGGTATGTAATAACCCTAGGATATTACGCTTAGCACCCATGCATCTTGTGTTATACTTGCCCAGGCACTTGGGTGCAAAGACATATGACCCCTGCCTGCCTCCAGAGTTGGACAGTGAGGCAGTGTTTCAGGAGCGCTGAAAGGGCCCATCTGAAAAGGAATCTCTAAAGCCCTGATTCTGTGAACCGCCTTTCCAGAGTATTGTCTACCATTGAAATTTGCTCCTCAGCTTCTGGAGGAATTGTCATCATATGGATCTTGGAAAGACCCCTGAGGCTTCTGGAACCACATCTTCTTGCCACCTCCCTGCTTCACAAAAAAGGTTCATTGAGGGGTATAAAACTTGATTCCTATGGCAGAGTCTTTCCATCTTGTTCACTGTGGGTAAGCGTCTGTTTTACTGATGACCCAAACAAAAATGTGCCATGAAATGGGACTTTAATAAAGACGTCTTAAAAGGTCCAGCAAAGCCACATCCAGGCATGTCTCCTTATGGCAATACCTGAACCAGCTGCTCGTGAGGTGCCTACAGCTGTGTGAGAGGATCAACCTCATTGAAGCATTGGATATGGAAAAAAGAGTGGCCAGTTGAGAGATGTCCATGTTAAATCCTCAGCAGACATGGACTCTGAGACTATTTGAAAGCTCTTTGGTCAAATTTCTCTGAAGTAGAGTAAAATGTGCCAGGTAATGTAGTGACCTCAGTACAAAGCTAGCGGAGAGAAACCACTCACTTTCCAGACCTGTCCAATGCTCTAGACTCTGTTATGAGGATGGATAGCAGAGCTCTGTTCTGCTAGCTCTTTCTTGGTGTCTGCTTCCACCACCATAGCATCAACCTGGAATCCTTTGTTCCAGTGTGGTCTGTCTGTCGGGGGTGGGCAAAAACTTGTCCGTCTTTTAGGAAAGGGTTTCATGGTACTTAGTTCCTTCCAAGCCTGACAGGCAAATAAATCAATAAGTTCATCCACCGAGGGGGGTGAGTAAACCAAGACGTAGATGGGCCACAACCAAAAGCCTCCAAAACACTGATTCATATGGTGAGGGGTTTTGGATAGACCACCCACCTTTCTGTTTCAGGATCTCTAGAATATCTCCAAAGCAGATGTCATATGGTAGTGATCTGGGGGACCCCTCCCCTTCATCAAAATTGGTATTCTCCGTGAGATATTCCAACAAGGAGTCAATGAGTCTGCTTTTATACGTTCTCTTCCAATGTACCTCCTCTGTGGGATATTCAAGTGAAGTGTTGGAAGAGACGGGAAGTTCCTGAAATGGAACTGGCTGGAAACTTACTGGTTCTGGCAGTTCTTGTGGAATACACCTGAGCAACTCAGAGCAAGGTACCAATGGGGGAAGAGGAGTAGGATCCCAGCCAAGACAAGCCAGTTCTCTTTGGAGAGAAATAGCCCTTTCCACCACCTCGGAAGCAGATGGACCTGAAAAGACTCCAACCTGCCTGCTCAGAGCTGAACCTCCTGACAAAGGCAGGTCTAGACATCCTCGGATCCACTCATCAGGGGAAGAACCAGATCAGAACTGTCCAGGGTCTAGGCTCTGACAGGAAGAGATGGATCTGACAGAATTGGAGAAGAGCTTAGCCCCTCAGATCCAATAGCAACACTTCGGCTCTGACCCATTTGGATCCAATGTATCGGAACAGAACTAGCCAAGGATAGAGTTGGAGTGGAGGAAGGAGCTTTCCTTAGATCAGACACTGGACTAGCCAAGGATAGAGTTGGAGTGGAGGAAGGAGCTTTCCTTAGATCAGACACTGGACCTTTTGGGGATCTCGGATCCTGAGGTTCAAAAACTACACAATGGATTGGAGGAAGAGAGAAAATAACTTTAAAAGTTGTTGATATACTCATGGATCCAGTAGTGGACAGAGTTGGTATGACCTCTAATCTGGATCTGCGCTCTGAGAAACTTACACATCATCCTAGCCATGTCTGCTTCTGATAAGCTCCTGGAGGACCTAGAGGAGGAAGTGGAAGAAGGCCTTGATTGCTTCTTTGGAGCTGAATCAACCACAAAGGCAGGGTAGGTGACATTGGCTTTACTGCATAATCCAGAGTAGCACGCCTATAAGGAGATCCCTGCTTAGGATCTGTGGATCTAGGATCCAAGAGAGTCACTGTTGGACTAATGGTAATTACAGAAGTCTTAGGATACAATTTAAAAGGCTTATGATCTGATAATGTCTTCGTCTCTGTGGGAGGCTCCGAGGAAGACCTACGGGACTTCGGAGGGGAGCACTTCTTATGTTCCAAAGGAGATTATTTGCTACATTTGGAGGGGGTTTGAGCCCCTGAAGTGGGACTGAAGACCTATTAGAATCAGTTTATTGTGTCGATCTGCTAAAGCACTAGGGTTGAAAGTGGAGCATAATTTGCATGCCGTATCTAAGTGATGAGCCCTTAGACAACTCATGCCCTCCTCGTGGACATCCAAATTCAGGATTTTATGCCCATAAGAAGTGCACTTTTTTCAAACCTGTGGGTTTTTCCAGTATCACTATGAAGAACCCCACAGAGTATAAAAAGAAAAAGTTTACACTCACTTTACAAAAAGAAGTAAAAACAGATAATAGTTTGTTCTTTTATACAGAAGTAGAAAGAAATGTCTGTTACCATATATGAATAAGCAAGAACATACGCTAAAATATGGGCAAAAGATATTGCCAGCAATGGTAAACAAATACTACCTAATAAAAGGTATTATAAAGCAGAAAAGGAAAGAAACGCCCTAATGCCAGTGGAGGAAACTTAGAGGGAGGATAGATTAAAATGTAAAGAAGAAAAAGAAAATATCAATAAAAGTTTTACACTCAAGACCAATAACAGCTCAAGAGCTTGGAAACCTGCATCTGTTCGCAATGGTGGCAAACAATGCCTGAGGCTTTGGGGGTGCAACAGAGTATTATGTTTAGAGGAAGGAGCTTTACAACTGGACAGATGTCTTTCTGTTCACTGTGGGAAAGCATTTCTTTCACAGAAGTGCCAAACAAGGATGTTCCATCAAAAGAAGCATTGCTGAAAGAAGACTTGAAGGGCTCCGTAAAATCGCTTAACTGCATCCAGGCATGTCTCCTTATGGCAATGCTTGAATGAGTGCCCTGTAAGGTGCCTTCTGCTGATGCTCTGTTGATCACCACATTGCCACTGTGATCAGAAAGTCCTTCTATGTGGCACATCTCATTACTAAGGGTTCTGCATCCAGGAAGAAAGAGGTCACTGTCGCTCTCTACTCTTCCCTCATTAGGCCAATCATGGAGTACAATGCCCCATTCGACATGTACCTCACTAAACACCTGCAACAACTGGAGAGGCTGCAAAAGAACCTCACAAAAAGGATCCTAGGCCTTAAACACTTGTCCTATATGGTCAGACTCAAAAAACTCAAACAATTCTCTGTCTCATATCACCTACTTAGAGGTGATCTCTGCTTGAGTTACAAAGCCATGTCTGACCCAGCTCTGTTAGAAATGCTACATCCTCCACACCACGCGCTCCAGAGACCTCAGCCTCATTACCACACTTAACAGAACATGCTGGAGGGACAGGTTCATAATCCAGAGACTGCCCATGCTATGGAACAGACTTCCCATACATGTCAAGCAGAGCACCCCGCTGATCCTCCAAGAGAAATCTTGAAGAGTGGATGGGAAACAGAAAATTCACCCCGGGGATAACTCCAGTGGCTCTACTCGACAGAGGCACTGGGAACTAAGGTGGGGTGGCACTATGCCAGGGTAATCCTATGGCTAGGTTTGTAGAGGCCCCAGGGCCATTAGCCTAGTACACACATATGAACCTATGAGAAATCAACCTCATAGACAAACTGGAAACAGATAAGAGTAACCAGCTGTTGTGAAGATGACATTTTGTAATACTCTGCAGACATGGACTCTAGAGATATTTAGAGTTCCTTGGTCAAATCCCTCTGCACTCTCGTAAAGTGCACCAAATAGTTTGGGGACCTCAAGACAAAGGTCGCCGAAGTAAACACTCTATTTTCAAACCTGTCCAATGCCATGGAATCTCTGTTTGGGGGGGGGGGTGGAGAGAGGGGCTCTGTTCTTCTGGCTCCTCCCTGACGGCTGCCGCAACCACAGCATCATCATCAGGGACTCCTTTGCTCCAATGGGGATTATCCTTTGAAGGAGTTAAAATTTTGTCTGGACAGCATGTGATACGTTCAAAAGAATCCAGTTCCTTCTATGCCCAGTGAGAGACTAGGTCAATAAGCTGACTGAACGGGGGAGTCACCCAAGATGTAGATGGGCCAGCACCAAAAGCCTCCAGAAATACTGGCTCCACAGAGGAAGGATTATCTGATGACCAACCACCTTTCTGCTTAAGAATCTACAAAATATCTCCAAATAAGACATCATCAGGTGGTGAACTGCGGGACCCTTCCCCTTTGCCAAAGTCAGTATCTTCAGTGAGAGATTCCAAACAGGAATTTATGTGCCTCCTTTTACACATTCTTTTTCAGTGAACCTACTCAGCAGGATGCTCTGGGGAGATTTCCATAGAGATAGCTAACACTTCCATGGGAATTGTCTGGATGCTAGATGGCACTGGCTGTCCCTGTGGTGTTGGTCAGATGGGATCAGAGCTTGGAACCATAGAGGGAAAGGGTGTAGATTCTGTGGACGTATGAGAGACTGGATCTCTTGAATGAAAGAACACCCTTCTCCATAATCTCGAAGGCAGATGGACCAGGAGAAGACGTGAATGGCCGCATTGCAGCTGAGACTCTGAAAGCATGCAGATCATAACTCTGTCCAGATTTGTGCCTCAAGGAGGGAGCCAGATCAGAGCTATCTAGTGACGAAGCTTCAAGGCGCAATGATGGATCTGACATCATCAGAGTAGATTCCGGCCCCATGGATTCGACATAATCACTTCAGTTCCGAGACTCATTCTGATACGAAGGTACAGGACCAGAACTAGTCAGGGAAACCATCAGAGATATAGATGCAATTCTCTTCAGCTCCAAAAAGTACAGTTTTGTACCTACCATAAATGTAGATGTTCGAGGATCCACATTGCTGCAGTCCTAACTATTGGGTAGTCCGCTGTCCCAGTCGGCCCGAATACCAAAGTATATGGCTGACGTCGGTCAAGGCGCATTAGACTGACGTCAGTACGTCAGGGTACTAATGCGCATGACCGACGTCATATCCTCAGTCTTTTCTTGCCCCAGATGTCAGAAGACCCTAAAAAGACAAGGCCAAAACCAAAAACTCCAAACATTCCTGCACCAAAAATATGTACAATATATACAAAATTACCAGAGTATAACCTCACCTACACAACCACCCCTAAACACAGAGGGGAAGGAGGGAGGGTAAATTGGACTGCAGCAATGTGGATCCTCGAACATCTACATTTATGGTAGGTACAAAACTGTACTATGTTCTTCATTCCACATTGCTGCAGTCCTAACTATTGGGTAGAATCCCAAAGCAGAGGTAAGGGAGGCTGGCAAATCATAAGGAAGCAGGAGCTGACAACATGCCTTGCAAAATAGCTGTGGCAAAACCAGCCCTAGATTTAGAGTAGAGAGGAAGGTGATAATGCTTAGAGAAAGTATGCACTGAACTCCAAGTAGCTGCCTCCAAAATATCCTTAGTTGCCACCCCTTAGAAATGCTGTTGAAGTGGCAGTAGCCCTAGTGGAATGAGGCCTAATCCCAGCTGGAATCTCCTTGCCATGATGGGAATAACAAAATGCAATGCAAAACCCAATCCACTTAGAAATAGTTTGTTTTGACACAGGCTTGCCCTGAGAACTCAAAGCAAAAGAAACAAACAACTGCTGAGACTGCCTAAAATCCTTAGTCCTGCTTAAATAATAACGCAATTGCCTGTGTACATCTAAAGTGTGCAAAATCTTTTCCCCTTTATTTTGGGGATCTGCATAAAAAGTAGGCAAATGAATAGTTTGGTTTAAAGCCACACTAGAAACCACCTTAGGCATAAAGGAAGGATTAGTACGTAGTGATACCCTATCCTTATGAAAAATCAAAAAAGGCTCTACCGCCATAAGGGCCTGCAATTCAGAAACCCTTCTTGCAGAAGTAATGGCCAACAAAAAGCAGTCTTCCATGACAAGTATTTCAATTCAGCAGTAGCCGAGGCTCAAAAGGTTGTAGAGTAAGTTTCTCCAACACAAAATTGAGATCCCAAGCAGGAGTAGGAGCTCTACGTGGGGGTCTTATATTTTTTGCCCCTCTAAGAAATTGCTTGAACAAAGGATGCGAAAACAATGGTGGGTCACAATCATAGTGAGCTGAAATTGCTGCAGCATGAATCTTAATGGAAGAGAAAGACAAACCTTTGTCCAATAACTCAGTAAGATATTGAAGAGCCACACTCAAATTAGGCTCAGAAATCTCCAAATTGTTTGCTGCACTCCAAAATAAAAATCTCTTCCATTTTTCTGCGTACACTTTCCTTGTACTAGGTCTTCTGGCTTCCAAAATCACATTTAAAACTTGTTGAGGAAGTTGAGACCTGCTGTGTTTCAAAACAGAATATGCCAGGCTGTTAGATGAAGAGAGTGCAGCTTGACATTGAGCAGGTGACCGTCCCTCTGAGACAACAGGTGTGGAATCAAAGGTAAAGGCCATGGAGGCTTCCTTACCAGATTCCTCAGTAATGGGTACCAGTGTTGCCGAGGCCAATCTGGAGCTATTAAAATCATCCTTGGCTTGTCTTGTCTGACCTTTAGGAGCACCTTTGGGAGAAGAGGCAGAGGTGGAAAGGCATACACATGAAGATTTTTCCAACTGAAAGAAAGAGCATCCACTTTCCAAGCTGTGTGATGAAACTTCTTTGTGCAAAACTTTGGCAGCTGGTGGTTTAGTGGAGAAGCGAACAGATCTATGTCTGGAGTTCCCATGACACTGTCAATTTTCAAATACATGAAGATCCAGTTTCCACTCGTGGGGATCCATGATTTGTCTGCTTAACACATCTGCTAAGGAGTTCTGTGCTCCGGCAGAAACCTTGCCTGAAGAGTTAGTTGCAAGCTGAGCGCAGTCTCCCATAAAATCATTGCTTGCCTGCACAACGGGTAAGAATGTGTTCCCCCTTGTTTGTTGATGTACCACATGACAGTTGTGTTGTCTGTTAGAATCAACACCTGCCCTGGAAGAAGTAACTCCTTGAAAGCCATTAATGCAAACTGGACTGCTAACATCTCTTTCATGTTGATATGTAGATGCTGTAGTCTGGCAGGCCACTTGTCTTGTATCCACTTTCCATTTAGATGAGCTCCCCAAGCAATGTCTGAGGCATCTGTCGTTAGAATCTGACTCGCCTCTGGCCGGGTCACAGAGAGTCCCTTGTTTAGGTGACATTCCTGAGCCCACCACAAAATTCCTTTTGAATGCATGGTATTATTTGAATGACAGTGTCCAAATCCTGGCAGTGCTGCGTCCTTACATTTTAGAGATACCTTTGCAGCTTCCTCATATGCAGTTTGGCATTGGGAAGCACCAGAATACAAGATGCCATGAACCCTAAGGCTTGAAGGACTGTCCTTGCAGTCAGCCCGGACTGAAGAGATAGTTGATGGAAGTAACTGGAAAGATTCTTTTGTTTGTCCGGGGTTAAAAAGGCCATCTGGGCTGCTGTATTCAGTCTCACACCCAGAAAGCACATGTCTTGAGAGGGTACTAGACTGGACTTTATTTCGCTCACAGAATACCCTAGGCATCTTAGCACTGCTATCACATATTCCAAATGCTGTAAAAGGTCTTCCTTTTCTTGAGCCAGAATCAGGCAGTCGTCCAAGTAAGGATAGATTTGTATTCCTTTTAGCCTGAAGTAAGCTATCACTGGAGCCAGAACCTTTGTGAATACTCTGGGCAGTGGATAAGCCAAAGGGCAATGCAGAGAACTGATAATGAGAATCTCCAGCTCGAAAACGCAGATACTTCCTGCAACTTAGTCTGATAGGCACATGAAGGTAAGCTTCCTTGAGATCTAAAGTTACCATCCAGTGATCTTTGCCCAGCAGAGGTAAAAGCTGTTGTAACGTCAACATTTTGAACTTGGGAATGTCCAGATAAGTGTTGAGGATAGATAAATCCAAAATTGGTCTCCACGTGTTCCCCTTCTTCGGTACTAGGAACAGGCGAGAAAAATCCTAGGCCCCTTTCTGGCACAGGAACTGGCTGAATGGCCCCTATTTGGAGCAACAGAGAAATTTGCTTGTGAGCCTCTTTTCTTTGTAGAGGAGAAATGTCTGGCATGCCTTTGAAAGGAGGCAAGGTATGGAAATAAAACCTGTAACCGTGGTGAATGATATCCAAAACCCATCTGTCTTGGGTAATTAAATCCCAATTTTCTTTGAAAAGAGCCAGCCTTCCTCCCAAAGGTGCTGCCAGGCGAGAATGTACTGGCAGCTGAAAAGGTAGGTCATTGGGTCTGTTTACAAAAGGACTGACCCCTGCCCTCACCAGAAGTCTGAGCAGGTGAACTCCCTGTTCTAGGCCTAAAAGAACCTTGAGCTCTGCCCCTACCACGTCTAGACCTACCTCTAGACTGGGAATCATAAGCAGGATATGTCCATCCCTTAGAAGGCCAATTTCTACTAAACTTCGGAGGCTGCACCTGCAAAAATCCTTAACAGTTTGCATAGACTTAGCCTTGTCCTCCATTTTCTTTAAAACTGCTTCCACAGGCGAACCAAACAACACATCAGACTGTAAAGGAGCATCCAAAATCCTTGTCTTAACATGCTCAGCTAAATTCTGATCCCTCAACCAGGCGTGCCTCACGAAGAACAGAACCAGTGGCAGCCACCCTCGAGGAGGCCTGCACAGCATCAAAACCACACTGCAAGGAATGCTTACCCACCTGTTCAGACACATGAACTAAATCCTGCAACTCTTTACACTCAATACCTTCTGCCAGAGCATCCACCTTAGACTTCAATTGTGAAAGGAGATAATTCTGATATTTTAACATGTGAAACTGACAATTCAACGCCCTCATGGCTAAAGTGGAAGAAGTATACACTTTCTTTCCCCATCTATCCAAAGCCCTTGCCTCTTTATCAGGAGGAACAGGATTTTTAACAACAGAAGCCTTCACACCTTTAGGCCCCTGAGAGACAGTTTCGGGTCTGCCCTAGGACTCTTAAAAGATACTTATGAGCTTCAGGCACCCTATAGTACCTATCCGGTTTAACTGGGGCAGGAGGCAAAGAATCAGGATTCAGGAAGCCTCTGCAAAACATCTTCCACCACATGCAGAACAGGAGGTATAGCTAAAGGCCTATGCTGGGGTAAAAACAAGAATTCCCTAAGCCTCTTCCTGGAATCAGAGAAATCTTGACCTTCCCATTTAAAATGCTCCCTCATGGAATGCAGAGTCTCTGAAAAGAAAAATCCTCAAGAGGAGAAGCTGAAGGAGTAGAATCATCCACATCAGAATCAGAATAAGGAGGATACTCCTGCAAGTCTTCAGTCAAGACTCAGAAGCCTCCGAACACTGTTCAAAACTCTCAAACTCAGGTTCCACCCTAGGCCTCTTATCAGGAGGGGGCATAGAACCTCTAATCATAGTAATCAAATCCTCTGCCATTTTAAGCATATGTTTCTTAGGCAAAGACCCTGAAGCACTAGGAGAAACCACTGAAGTTAAACTTGGCCTGCCTCTCAAAGAAGCCTTGGAAACAGAAGGGGAGGCTCTAACCACCTTAGGAAGAGAGGGAAGAACAGCCACCTGAGAAGCCCCTTCAGCCTGGCCTACTTCCTGAGAGGACACATCCTGTAACAGTAAAGTCTCTCCTGAGACTCCAAAGAAACTCCTGGCAGAACCTCCGGCTCCACTGAGCCTTCTAAAGAACCGACGTCCGGGACTGTCGGTTCTTCCACTCTAGGCTTTGCTGCTTTATCCTTGCGCTTTTGGTCGAAGCGGCGCGGAGCATCCGACGGCATTTTATAATTACAACGCTTCCCAAAACTAACCTGGCACAGTCTAACCTTCTCTTAATAGTGCGTTTGTTAAATCTAGCACAACAGCGGCATCCAACAACGCCGTGCTCAGGCCCTAAACAAGGTATACACAAAGTATGGTAATCCCTATGAGGTATCTGTTTCCCACAAGAAATACAGTTATTCACTTTTTCTGACATCCGGTTAAATACTGAGGCAAGAAAAACCAAAATATTCCCCAACGGGGTACTTAGCCAACTTTGATTCGGTCTGAAACTCTGACTTCAGAAACTTTCAGAACGCCAACCTGCACTCGCAAAACTGCTTCTGCATCGGACCATGCGGCAAAAAAGACTGAGGATATGACGTCGGTCATGCGCATTAGTACCCTGACGTACTGACGTCAGTCTAATGCGCCTTGACCGACGTCAGCCATATACTTTGGTATTCGGGCCGACTGGGACAGCGGACTACCCAATAGTTAGGACTGCAGCAATGTGGAATGAAGAACATCTGGTACTCTTGTGGCTCTGAAACCAAAGGACGGATCAGAGAAGGAGATATAAATGTACGGTGGTGGCAGGAAGGCTTATGAATCTGATGGGAGACGGAGATGATATAACCCCCATCTGGATTGCAGCCTCTGAGGAACTTTCTCATCAGCCCATCCACTTCAGCTTCAGAGAGACTACTGGAGGACCTGAAAGATGAGGTGGTGGACTGAGTCCTGATATGCTTCCTTGGAGTTTGCATGAGAGAGGAAGGGAGCCAAGGAGAACCAGGGTATACAATTAACTCAGGTGAGTGATTTCTCAGTGTATGAGAGAACACAGTATCGGATCTGATGGATTTGGATCCATGGATTGAACAGAAGGGCTGCACGATATGACTATCGGATCGGAAGGCTTAAGATCCAAAGTTTTTCTCTTTGAATCAGATGAAGTCAGATCAAAAGATCTCCATATTTTTTGAAGAAGTTCCAATGATCAAGAAGTCTTTAGAGACTTAAGTGGAGATAGTTTCCTGTGCTCTAATAGAGCCTTAAATGATATGTAGAGGGTTGAGCCTAGGAGGAAGGGAGGGTAGTAACTCTTTAAGGACTAATTTGTTCATTCTGTCTGCTGTAGCTCTGAATTTAAATGCAGCAAAAATGGAACAGTTTGTACTCAGACGTGCATGCCCTAAACAGTAAACGCACTAACTGTGGGCATCTGAATTTGGAAGTTTGTGTCCACAGGAAGTGCATTTTCTAAACCCTGTACGCTTAGCCATAGTATTACAACTATAAAGGAAAGAAGAAATATATACATTTTTTAATTACAACAGTGAAGAGAACCACCAACAATGGTAGTAAAGAATATCCTGCCAATGGACGGTAAGAAAGTGACAGAAGGAAAGAAGGGAAAGGTGTACCAGCAATGGTACTTAAGAAATTACTTAACTAAAGTAAGGGAAGTAATGGAAAGAAATCTGAAAAATGAAGAGGGAGGAAATACCTAATTTTAGACAGAAATAAAAACACAATCAGCCCAAAAAGGCCTGAAGATACGCTGCAAGACTAGATCCATTTCCATGCGAGATGGTGGCAAACAAGATATGAGGTACTGGGGATGGACTAGGGTATTTTGGATACAGGAAGTAGCTTGAGAGTTGGATACGAAGTCTGCAGAATGTAGCAGAGTTGGATCTGAGGTTGGATCCTAACCAATACGTTGAGGAAAAATGAAAAGGACAGCAGATCCTGTCAAGTTTTTTTTTTTTAAGATACAGGTGGCTATGACTCTGGTGCCAGGGACACAGACAAGAAGGTATCCTTAAGACATCTAGCACAGGAGGAACAGGTGAAGGCTTAAGGATGTCCATGTCTAGCAGGACATATCTTTTTTTGAATGTCTGAAACCAGTTTCCATTCCTAGTGGAATTGTTGCATCATTTTCAGAATAGTGTCATCAAATGACAAATCTTTCAAAGGAGTGTTAGAAGACAAAATCATCATCTGACTCAAATCCTGTAGAAGTCTGAATTCAGGAAAAATAGGCTAAGGATTCCTTATTTTCAGAAGAGATGCCTTTCTTTCTTTAATGTGGAATAGCAAGAGAGAACTTTGGAGGCTTCAGTGACATAAAAAGGCTTTAAAAATCCCTAGTGAAAAATTTTACCACTATTGTTGTTGATCAGGAGGAAGAGTAACAGGAGGGGAAGTGTGCTTACTCTTCTGCTTCTTTTTAGGGGTATCTGCAGACAAGGGCGCCCGCAGGCAGGTGCAAGGGGGTGCACTTGCACCCCCCTGGAATCGGCTGACTAGATAATTTCAAAAAAGTTTTTTTTTTATTTTTTATTTTTATTTTTTTTATGTGCGTTCCTCTTTAAGAAGTCTGTGCTAACAGTCCAGTCGCGGGCGTGCTGACATCATCGCTCTCGCTTAGAAGTTTGTGAGCGGGAACTCAGACTGATGATTCGAGCGGTGCTGACATCATCGCTCTCGCTTAGAAGTTTGTGAGCGGGAACTCAGACTGATGATTCGAGCGGGAATAGCAAGCGGGATCGGAAGATGGGACCTGGAATAGCAAGTAGGATCGGAAGATGGGACCTGGAACGGGAGTAGACGGACGGACGATGGGACACTTTCAGGTGTGTGTGTGTGTGTGTGTGTGTGTGTGTGTGTGTGTGTGTGTGTGTGTGTGTGTGTGTGTGTGTAAAATGCCCCAGGTGTACATGGTGGTGGGTAGAGAATAAGGCTTGAACCCTGTACCTTGGGCCCAAGTGGCAAGAGCCTGAATTCCCTACCCACCACCATTTGTAAAAATGTTGCAGGATTTTCACTCATACTTTTTCTGTTCCTCATAAAATCTGTGGTTTCTGCATTTGTGTCCTTGTTGCCTGACAGCTACATGTTCTCTGGTTTTATTCTTGGCTGTCTGGAGTATTTCTCCCTGGGCCTCTGCTAAAAAATTAGCTTTTTTTTCCAAAGTCAGACTTTCCTGGTTAACAAATGTTAAAAAAATGGAGACATTTCAATATCAGACTTCATATTCTTCAGAAAGTGCACGGTAACAAAAGACAAAAGCTTTTATTCTAGCAATTTTCTAAGTGTACAAGATGGATATTTGAAATGTATTCCTGTGTTTGGGACTGTATTCCCCCCATTATTGGCTTCATCCAGGTTTTGTGCTAGGGTTGAGAGTTATGGTAAGAACTGAATTCACTGAGTATGTTTGGGGGCTGTATTCACCCAGTATTGGCTTTGTTCAGGTAGTGTTTGGGACTGTATTCCCCCCCATTATTGGCTTCATCCAGGTTTTGTGCTAGGGTTGACAGTTATTGTAAGAACTGAATTCACTGAATATGTTTGGGGGCTGTATTCACCCAGTATTGGCTTTGTTCAGGTATTTATTGGCTTCATCCAGGTTTTTTGCTAATGTTGAGAGCTATGGTAAGAACTGATTTCACTGAATATGTTTGGGGGCTATATTCTCTCATTACTGGCTTTGTCCGGGTGTTATTTGCTAAGAGGTTGAGAGCTATGGTGAGAACTGAATTCACTGAATGTTTGGTGGTTGTAGTCACCCATTATTGGCTTTTTTCAGGTCTTTTGTGCCAAGAGGTTGACAGCTGTGCTATGGTGAGAACTGAATTTACTAAATGGTAAAGTTTCAGTCTTCCTCTTTCACAAAACAGCTGATTTGGCATAGTGGTATGTTGCTTTGACTGTTTTGCACGGGGTCCCCTGGGTTCAAGATGTGGCAGTGAAATGTATGGTGGTAACGCAGCATTTTATTCTAGCAACTTTCAAACATTATACAAGCAATGTTTACAATTTGTCCCTGGTTTTTGGCCTTTTGTCCCCCCCCAATAAATTTCGGCTTTTTCCAGATTTCTTGTGCTGCAAAGTTCAGAGATACAGCTGAGTGTCGAGTAGACTTTACAAGGAGCTGAGAGCTGCAGGGGAGCAAAAGTTTAGTGCTGCTTATGTTTAGTCTGCTTGCATTGTTAATAGCACAACAGACAGTGTACTTGCTTTAGATGCTGAAGGCTGTGGGTTCTACTCCCACAGTAGGTAAATGCATTGCTGATGCTGTATTGTGTTGTAAAGGGGGTGGATGCTGCAGTCCTTTTGGCAAAGATGCCTAGTAACTATGAACCTGTTAACAGTTTGCTATCCATTCTCTATTGCGGTATTACTAGCTTTTCATTTTTATTGCATGCAACAAAGGCAATTTATTCTTCAAGGGTAACAGGCAGTTTATTTGTAGATTAAACAATGACATATAAAGTGTTTGCTAGCAGCAACCTCTTTATTAGTTACAAATTTCTTCAATGTGGATTTTACTACAGATATTGTGTATATTTTTTACTGATACTGGTGGACTTGAGTAGACTTTTTATGATGGAAATGTTCTGAATTGGGCAGTTTTGTCATTGGTGGATGCTTTTTGTTTCATTGTTTACTGGAAAAATTTTCAAAACAATACATTTTAAAATGCCCTTTAACAACTGTACTGTATTGTACAAGGAATATAATGTAATACAGTCAGGAAGGTGTATCAAACAGCATGTGTATGTTATGTTCGAGGGGCCTATGATTTTGAAGACAGCCCAGAGTTAATATTTGCCATTGATAAAATGTATTTTCTCTGAATGTGGGTTTCAGTGCTGTTTCAATGCATGAGTTTCAAGGGAAGAGAAGTTTTAATGTTAGTCTATTTTCATTGTGAGACTGCATTGCTTTAACAGATATGTATTAGGGTTTGTGCTGTAAAATGCAAAGTAAAACTTTCAAATGAAATCCTAAATCATCGCAGAAGTAAAGCAGTATGCACATTAGTGTTTATGGTAAATGGGGCAAAATAACCAAGGAATGGGACATTGGAATGACTGCATGGGGGGGGGGGGGGGGCTCCATTTGACCATGATTTTGTGAGGGGAGATAGCAAACTCAGACAGCCCCGGTTGAACTATACCTCTCAGTTGTCCATATCTTTGCAGAATGAATAGATATTTGCTGCTTATTTTTGGTTTGTTCCTCATAAAATTTGTGGTTTTCTAGCAAATCATTTAGGAATGAAGCCATTAAATGACAGACATTGAGTTTCAGATGTCATAACTTTCAGAAAAATGCATGCTAATGCAAGACTGTCTAAGTTTATACAAGAGCAATTTTTAGTAGTGTTTGTATGTTCCCCAATATATTTGGCCTTGTTCAGATTTCCTGCATTCAGAGGTTGAGAGGTACGTGCAAATCACTTTGTAGATTAGGAATATCCAAACATCTCATTTGTCCCCAATTCTGGCTCAAAATGTTGCTCTTCCCTAATAATCCCTCCTCCAAAATTGCAATTTTGGAAGAAAATGTGGAGGGTTTACAGTTATAACTGTAATGATCAGTTATAGATTACCTTTATTTCAGAAATGCATGTGGATGCTCTTATTTTGTTAGCTGCTTCAAGTTAACTGTTAATATTAAAAAGGCGTCCCTTTTTTGACAGGTATTTTTGCATCACATTTTGGTCTGTTTTTCATAATTGTGGTTTTCTGGCAAATTAGTGGCAAGTCATTAAAGATTGAAGTTAGAAAATAATGGCAGACATTTGAGTTTCAGATTTTATACCCTTCAGAAAATTTGTACTAATGCAAGATCTACCTGTTCTATTTAAGTTAATAAGAGCAATATTTAAAAATTGTCCTTATTTTTGGGCCTGTGTCCCACTTCTATGTATGGCTTTGTCCAGATTTCTTGCTCTGAAGTTGAGAGGTAGGAGTGTCAGAGCCATCACTGTCAGCCAGAGACATTTCAAATTATGACATACTTATTGCACCCCAGCCCCCATTGTAGTGGCTCGGAATGTGTCCAAGGAAGGCAAGGAGCAGTTATGCAGTGTAAGTGTGCAGGGTATTCCCCCATCCAAGGTAGATCACAAATACGACTGTGGCTTTTCATCTGTCCTTGATTTTGCAAAATGTTCTGGTTTTCTATCAGATTTTTATACTGTTGATTTATGCTTCTTATTATTCAGGAACTGCATGCTGTCACAGTGCCCTGTTCTGTTTAAGTAGCCATGGTTTAATGAACATCAGGCGCGTGTCGGAGATTGTAAGATGCAAGTAAGCTTTAGTAAGCTTGTCAGACATTGTAAGATGCAAGTAAGCTTTAGTAAGCATATTGTTAAAGAATTACCAGCATTGAAAGCCTTTTCGTTGTTGCCATGCAGAGAATATTTACATAGCTAGATAATGTATAAGCCTTAGGTATTGAAATGCATATGACAGTATTTGTAATAAAAGGACAGGATTACAGTATTTTCAGAAGCTCATTACATTTTATTGGAGACCAGTGTCTTATAGCAGTGTCTGTGTGTTAGTACACTTGTAGCTGGGTGGCTTTAATGGTATATGGTAAATAAGCATTGCTACCTTACTTAAAAGCCAAGCCCTGCAACAACTAGCTCCACAGTGAAGTCAAAACACAATAGCTCTGGTGGGTAAATGTACTCTGTAGTAATCAAAAAAAGGCAAATGTTTGAAATAACTACAGCTTATGTGCAAACACAATAGGTAGTGATGAAACAATGCTCTGCTAAAAATGCTTTAATGTTCCACATTGCTGAGCTGCAATCACTAGCTACCAGGATTTCACCCACTTCAGATCAAGCACGGTGCCGTTCAGTGCAAAGTGCAACCTTCCCAGAACTAATTCAAGTCTGACCAGAATTATTTGGTGTGTGTATAAGAGAGAGGTAGCATACCCCTCAGCTGTCCAGATTTTTGCCCCATATTCCTCTTAAAAAGGATTGAAGTTGCTAAATAATGAGACATTTCAGTTTTAGATGTCATGTCATTTAGAAAAATGCATACTAACACAAATCCTGTTATTCTTGCAATTTTCTAAGTTTCTGAGAGCCATATTTATAATATGTCCCTATTTATTTTAGGCTTTGTCAAGATTTCTTGCACTAAGGGTGAGGCCTTGAGGGGTGTGGTATGTTTGTAAGAGAGAGAAAGTGAAATGCCCAAGTTAGAGTTAGCAGGTGGAATTTATTTTCAAGTGAATTTTCAAGGAACTGTGAGTTTTAAGGGAAATGGAAGTTCACTGCTGCTCATGCCAAGTCTATTTACAATGTGCAACTGTTTTGTTTAGCAAATGGTATCTCTATTGTGGTATAAAGTTTTAAAGCTATGTTAGTAGCACCACAAGTAGAATACTTGCATCTTAATGTAAAGGCTTGAGGTTCTATTCCTACAGCATATACATTTGTATGCTGCAGTCCTCAGGATGTCCTCCTTTGGATGAGATGCCTAATAACTATGAACCTGTTTCAGCTTGTCATCCATTTTCTATTGCAATATACCAGCTTACCATTTTTTTAATTTAACATAGGCAATTTATTCTTTGATGGCAGCAGGCACTGAATTTGTAGATGAAACACTGAAATATACAGTTTTCTAGCAACAACATCTTCATTAGTTTCAGATATCTTTAATGTGGAATTATTCAGATTACTTTTACTTCGGCAGCGACACTCAAACAAGTGTTGCTGTATAATACAAGGGATATAATTCAATTATATATTATAATTAATACAATCAAGTAAATCAAATAACTTTTGCATGGCCCTAACGGTTTGCAAGGAGCCTATTCCTTGAAAACAGTTCAAAGGTAAATAACCTGCCAATGGCCAGATGCATTTTCTTTGAATGTGGGTTTCAATGCTGTTTCATTGAATGTGAGTTTCAAAAGTAGAGAAGCTTTAATGCCAAGTCTGTTTTCATTGTAAGACTATTGCTTTGTTTAGGTTTAGTAAATGTCTCAGTGTTTGGGCTATAATGTCTGAAATAAAAGTTGTAAATTAAATCCAACTGCCTGTAATCATTGTAGAACTAAAGCATAAAACAGTATGCACACAGATTTGAACAGTGTCTACAGTAAATGGGGAGAAATAGCCAAGTAATGGGACACTGGAATGGCTGTGTGGGCGGGGCTTGGGGTGGGTGGACTTGGGCGGGGCTGTGTTGGCAGGGGGCGGGGTGAGCTATGTGGGTGGGGCTCTAGGTTTGCACCCCCCCCTGCAAAAAATCCTGCGGGCTCCCTTGTCTGCAGACAAGATTAGGAGGGACAGACTCTTGACATACCTCAATAAGGAAACCCACAGACATCCTCTCAATCAAGAACCTGCAGTATACTACTGATCCCTCAGAAATAACCAGCTAGGGTTCCCCTTTCATATTTTCAATTGCTGGCTGATCAGACAGGTGGGATGTCCTTAAAGCCTGTGCCTTAATGGCTTCCAGTGGGGTTTGTGACAGTGGGAATAGGACAGAAGTCAGTCTCCTGGCTTATGTGCCTTGACATAGATATCAAGACTCCAACAGGACAACTGAAACTTTAGACTCTTTAAAATTCTTAAGTTTCTAACATGGCTGTTGAGGGGCATCTGTGAGTGACAGCTCAGATGCTATCATTTGCCTTGCTAGTTCCTAGATAACTTCTAATCATTTTATGGATAAACGACTGACAAATGGAGCACTTCCTAAAATTATGTTTTAGACCCATACAAAATAAGCACTTGGTGTTACTATCCTCACAGGGGCTCTGCTGAATGCAGTCTCATTTTCCTCTCTTAGGTGACATGAAAGTAACAATTTTTCCAAAAGAAAAAAGTGAAACAGGAAGTGGCAATTATCGTCCCACAACAGATGTATACTGGCACATGCCAAATGGCTAAGAGGCCATGGTGAAAGACGTAGTCATACCTCATGGAGTAGCGGCAAAATGTATCCTCTAAAGTCTGCTTTAAGTTGGTCTTGTCATTTTTTTCTTAGTGAATGTACTCCCCTTTTGAACTTTGCCCCAGTACTTCCTTTATAGGGATGCATTTAAAATGCCATACAGCAATAAATCAACCAGAAAAAAAATAGAAAACAGTAATTCAATGTTACACAGCAGGGCTTAGATTTTTTTCCCTTTTCCCACTGTAGTGCGATATTGGAGACGGTAAATAAAATAGTAGTGGGTAGGGGGTGGGGGCACAGGAGGGCATGCCCCCTAGCAGAGTTTTTACTTCTTTTGAGTTTTAACTTTTTATGGTCAATCTTTTGCCATTTGACATTTTGGCTGTTTTTAAATGGATATCCCCTACATACCAGCATTTACTCTCATGCATATCTATCATAGGATGGAGGCACACAGCATGAAAGGAAAGAGCCCAAGCTTCTGTAAACTGGCCGGATGTACAGTATCTTAGGCAGAATAAATCCCACTGGTGAGCAATATTGCAAAAGTAACCTCCATCTGAAACCTGCAGAATTGTGGGGGCTTTCTAGAATTTGTCTCCTCAAAATCATAAGAATATCCTGTTACAAATTTCAGATGGCACAAATGAAACTTCTGAAAGACAGATATCTGTAACAGGTGCTCAAAAACTGGCAACTCACCTAAAAACCTGGTTAACTTCAGTGGAGGCCTAAAAATATTAAAGGAGGAAATCACACTGCTTTCCTCCACAGCGGGTCAGGACACAGTCAAAGCAGTCTTTGTGATTGGGAGCAAACAAGGAACACCTCAAGCAATCTAATGCCTTCAGACTTCAGTGGGACTAGTGAGGTCACTGTAGTTTCATTCACCACTCACCAGCTCCTAGCTCTTTCCATCATTACATTTTTGGTCTCACAATCTTACAATGTCTGCATTCTTACCTCAAAGACTTTTTTCACTTCTGGTGGCTTGGTTCTCAACTAGAGCAGGTAGGCACTTCCTTGTGCTAAGGCCACAGCTCCTCATGCTCCAGGATGACCTGTAAATTCTGAGCTCTTTGAAGGAGCATTTTGTAAGTGAAAAATCAGTGTTGAAAGGTCGAAATCTGATGATGTCCCTAAAAAACGAGACACTGCAAATGGTAATATTTAGGCAGAATCCAGCTTCACCAGGCATTAGTCAGCTTTTATAGGGATGTCATGGAATTTGGAAAACACCAATGCATTACATAATGCAATAATATTCAGTATCTGTAAATCACAGTAATTCAAGTGATGGATGCACACACCAGTGCTTATGACAGTGTCCAGTTAAAATGCTGCATGCTGCTTGGCATACCTCCTTACTTATTTATTTGAATTTAACTGAGTAGTGTACTGATTGTCTGATCTTAGCTTTGACCTCCTCATTCAGACTTCCCTTCTCCTTAACCAACCTTCACGGCTACTTGAAGCTGTTAACCTGTTCCCTTTTATTCCTTTCATCCCAATTTTTCAACTTCTACTGACTTCCTTCATTTATTGCCATGATAACTTTCTTGTCTATACTCAGTTTCTTCCCATGCTCCTTCAGTTTTAAATTCTGTTACCCTATCACTTACTGAAGTTCCTGTTCTGAGTCTGCTTGTAATGCCACATCGTCTGTATACAGCAGCTTTGTTGATCTGTCCCTCCACAACCTGTTTGCTAATGTAGTCCATCGGCGGTATGAACAGCAGTGGGCTGGCAGATGAACCCTGATGCACTTCTTTTCACAATGGGAACCTTTCTGAGAGTCCAAACATTGTTTGTACTTGTACACAGCCTGCACACTAATTCTACCACTGTTTCTTGGACTACGAACCATTGTGTGACTGACCATATCAACTTTCTTGGGACCGTATCATATGCTTTCTCAAAGATATGAATGCTCAGTTGGACTGATTCCTCATCTCTAGCTTCTTCTCCACCGTTTCATTGTAAACATTTGGTCGGTTGTGCTGCATCTTGATCAGAATCTGAACTGCTCATCTCTCATCTTAAAAGACAGACAGAAGCTCATTAATGCTCCTGTACTACTCCAGGCTAGCTAGTTTTAGTAGTTTCTGGTCATAGTTTTTCTTCTTCCCTGACCACCTCACAATCTATGCACTCTTTCATGTCTAGATAATCCCTAACTTCATCTTTTTCTATCCAATTTCCCCCCTACAAACCCTTCCTCAACTTACTTTGAGATACAACATTGTCTACACTACAATAAGGAATTATATCAGATGATTGTATAATACAAATGTCAGCTATAATAGCACAGAATGTAATTTCTGGTGTACTGTATGCCTTGTACATTTTTTGTATAAGTTTTAATTTATTGTATAACTTCTGTATAATCTTTGTATATGGAGCTTTTCTCCTGGGCCTCCGCTGAAAATGGGTGTTATCCCAGTCAGACTTTCCCGGTAAACAAATGTAAAACAAATAAATAAATAAAATAAGGTGGTTAAGTAGGATTTGCATCAAATAACAGGTAGGGTAATGGTCACACCAAGAGGGCCAAACTGCAAACAAAATCTACATTTTCTGTTAAAAAAAAAAAAAAAAAAAAAATCAGGCTATGGTTCTGTTAACACAAAATGCATTCTGTGTGGCGACATGCGTGAATGGGCGTTCCTTCGTTGAAGGTTGTGCGTTAGGCCCGGCAAGCCAGCACGTAAAACTCTACTGCCAATCATTAGCGGACCGGAGTTCTGCTGTGGCGACCCCTAACCGGGAAAAGCCGAAAGACACAAACAAACATATGTAGCTACTAATATACTGCCATTTTATTAGTCCAGCATTTACCACAAAAAGAATACAGCTAATCACAAAATCAGATTCACAAAATGAAAATCTAGAGCAAGAACCAGTTACTGTATCTGCATTTAAATGCTATTGTTCAGTCAACAGAAGATAAAAGCAGTTTACCCTCTCCAGATTGAGGATTGTGGCCATTTGGGATAATCGAGCAAACTTGTCTCTTATTGTCCACGTTGTCAATGTTGTCAGGTAAGCAATGAGTGACCTCAGCTCCTTGTCAAACTGTAGTCCACCTAGCTATAAAAAGAAAATCATGCACTATTTACTATGGTGTTTGCTTTTAGGAAGCGCTCGTCAATTTCAACAGTACTTCAAAACAATCTTTCACACTCCTGATGTAATCTGCTATATCAGTTTTGATCCTGATGTCTAGAATAACTACTTGCACAGAGTTTTCTTCACCAAACTGATCTGAACCAAGCTCTTTTTAACACCACAAGTCATTAGTTCTGCTGAGTATTCAATCCCTATACTAGGGACCAACATCAATCCAACCTCTAGAGGCAGAAGACACTATTTACATACCTTTACTGTAAAACATCCCTGGTATATCTTATATACATCTTGGTATAATGTAGACTGGCCAAACTTAATACAACTTGCCCTGGACGAGCTGCCTCATTATTCAGGACTAGACGAGTTTCATATATGCTCAGCAGCATCTAACTGCTATCATTCAGCAATGTCTTCTAGGTTATAAACTTACTGCTACACCAGCAGCATTCAAAATCTTGAAGCTCATGGCCTCCAAAAGCCATACTAAATGATGTTACAACATGAAGGCATCAAAGTGGGAGCTCAGAATCTTTTGCAATATCCATGTCCAATATATGTCTGGCAATTACCTACATAGCCAAACATAAACAGAAGTCTTAGTTTAAAAGGCAAATTTGGACATCCCATAATAGAAACAGGAGCATGGCACATTAAAGACAAGTTTAAACTTGGTGGCTTTTGAGCTCCATATCCATATCTCTACTATAAATTTAGTTTTAGAAGTTTTTCCCATCTTATCCCATCTACTCATTCCACTGGTCACTGAAAGATCAGTTAGACGCTTAAAGCCTGCGTTAGCTATAGTTTCATATCACCCCACTCTGTTAAGGAGCACTGGAATATTTATGATAGTTAATCCCTTCTTTTCAGTTTACTTTTAAAATCTGCAACATCTGGGACTAGACTACAAATCACTAGAGAGCCTGGGAAATGCTTTTCAGGAATCAACTTGGGATTAATGCTTCTACTATTCTCCAGTAAGTTATATCCTGACCTTCCTAGTGATTTCCACTCACTAGAAAGCCTGAAATTTGTTCTTAGTGCCAGCTTGGGATTAATGCTTCTGCTTTGGTCCTGATAACAGAAAGAGCAGAGGGGCACTGTTTGCACTAAGAGTGTTTTGCTCTGAGGGAGTAGACAAAGACTGTACTTCATACCCAATTAGCACCTGAGAAAACCTGTTCCCTTTCAGTGATTACACTGAGGAGCATAAGAATATCTTGGCACCATTCCTCTTGTAACCCACTACATTTATACCTAGGACCATAGATCTGAACTTTCCCAGTGTCTTTGCTGCTAGCTAGGTAGAAATGGACATCCTTAGACAATTTAAAAATTGTCTTGTGTTGTCTGATAACCACCTAATTCTCAAACAATCACATACATTATGTGATAGGTGTACTTATTCACTGTCTGTGGAGTCAAAGCTCTAACAGTCACTACAAATTATAAATAGATCATCAGAAGCGCACAACACTACACAATACCTGCCAAACACACTACAGGACAAACACACAGACCCACATATGTTGAGGATCTTAAAAGCAATCTATTCAATCTAAATCCTCAAAGTCCTCTCAGGTGTAGTAATCGCAATAAGTACTGTTAACCTCAAAATCACACTACCAGAGCAACACCTACCACCACAGACTCCTTAACTCCCAGTGTCTCTACACCTAAGCCCATAAGGCATACTACCACTCAATCCAACAGGGCAACCTCAAAGAAAAAAAAAAGAAAAACAAGCCCCCCTGTGGAATCCCATCAATAGGTTGTGTAACAAAAATGAAGAAAATCATGGCCAAAAATAGGAAATGTAATGCTCAACAAGGTAAGAATAGCTCCCTACTGAAATGTCAGCGCTCAGCATGCTGAGTACTGACATAGCAAAAAAAAAAAATAGGCTGAAAATCCACAAGAGTGAATCACAAACATCACTCTTCTCCTTTATACTTCTTTTTTTCAGGGGCAAGGCCACTGGCACCCCCTGATCTGATATGTTGGGCAAGCCCCCCAGGTAAATACACCAACTCCAAGACTGCTACACCTTGAAGAAAAGGGAATATTCCAGGAAATGGCCATCATGAACTTGATATATGTAAGTCCATTTTTTAGCCATTCATATTCCGTATTTCGTGACTTGCTCTTACAGAGTCCCGACATTTCAAATGGTTACCAATAAGAGCAATTAAGTCTACTAAATCCAAATTTGAGGTACACTTCAGCCCCTGGGCTAAGGACAACTACAAGGCATTCTTCAGCTATGTCTGAAACTTCTAAGTCAATATACAACAATGTGCCAAACTAACTGTAAATGGAGACATCTATACTAAGCCAGAAGATGTAGCAAATCTACTGTGCAATAAGTTAATCTCCAATTTTACCCCAGTTTCTCTCCCAGACACCTCTCACGAAATACCCATAAATACAGCTTCCCCAACTATCACTAGGGATCAGGCCTTCAATGTACTTTCCAAAGCCAAAAACACTGCATCAATACGACCTTACAAAATTCCAGGAAGCCTCCATAATAGCATAAAACATGATCTATCGGGACCACCAGACGCATGATTCGTTCATAGCTAATGAACAGGCTTCATGCCAAGTGAATGGATGACTGCAGCTGTTATCCCTCTGCACAAGGGCAGGCGATCCACAAACCCAGGAAAGTACCAACCCATAAAGCCTCACTAGCTTCATATACAAGACCATTAGGGAGCATGTCCTTGATCTACTCCCCAAGGCCAAAAACACTGCATCGATGGGACCTGACAATATTCCAGGATGCCTCAACACCATGAAACATCACCAATTGGTACCACTGGAAGCATTATTCAATCATAGCCTCCAAACTGGCTTCATATCAAATGAATGGAGGATTGCAACTGTTATCATTCTACACAAGGGCAGGGTATACATAGACCCAGGAACCTACCAAACCATAAAGCCTGACTAGTTTCATATGCAAGGCCATGGAAAGAACACTATAATGATAAATAATGCATACAAATATTTGAAGCACTGGCAGTAATGCCCTTCTAGCTTGCCAATATACCAAAACACTTGTTCCATAACAAGTATCCAGGCTGTTCTTAAAAATATATCTAAACTAGTACTTGCCTTACTGTAATTTGGTAGTCTGTTCCATGCATCAGCTACTCTAGTCAGAGAACCAATTAGTACACTTCTCATTCCTATAGAATCTTCTACATATGTTGTCTGATGACTTTCTAGTACTTTTTGATAACCCCAAACATTCCCAGAGGGAGTTGTCTCTAAATGCTCTATATACTTGAATAAGATCGCCTCTTAGATATCTGTAAGAGACACTGTACTGTAATGACACAAGAAACCTTCAGATATTGGATTCAACATACTTTGGTTTCATCAGGAGAAGTCACACTTACTCATTCCAGTGGACATCTTTGAGAAGATGACCAAAGCAATGGACATAGGCAAAATGGTGCATACTGCCTACCTTGACCTGCTCAAAGCATTTGACACAATACCAAACTCCAGCTTTGTAGACAAGCTCATAAAATTAGGTATAAACGTTTATGTTATCGACCTGATAGCAAGCTGGCTAACGGCACACAAAAAGTCAGGAGAGGTTAGTCTACCTTTACTTAAAGGCCAGTTAATAGTGGAGTCCCCCAGGGCTCAGTGCAGGGGCAAGTCCTCTTTGGCATCTACGTCTAGGAAGTCAAAGGCCTCTGACTGACCAGGTCCCTGACACTGAAAAATAGGTCCAGTTGCATAATCTCCCAGACACAAACATCATAAAAGAAATTCTGACACAGACTACTAACTGGTGCCAAAGTCACAGTCTAAAGCTCAATGACAAAAAATGCATAATAGTATCTTTTGGAAAGACAACCACCCATTGAAATGACAGCATTGATAACAGAATCTTAAGAAATGACACTATGGTCAAGGATTTGGGAATGCATGTAGGCAGTGGCTTGGCCTTTGACCATTATGTGTTTGATGTACTAATGATATCATTCTGTGTGGCACAAGTTATAAGGAAGTTTATGGCATCTAGGTCCAAAGATGTTATTGATCCATTCCATTGTACTTGCTCTCATTAGATAAATAATTGTGTAAAATGCACCCTTTGGTATATAATATACCAGACATATGCAACAACTGGAGCATCCACAGGGGTTCCTCACAAAAAAAAGAAAAATCCTACAAACATGTCCTCTGCAGACGGCCTCACAGCCTTACCCCTATACTCTGTCTCCTACAGACTGATGTGAATCTATGTATGCCTGACCTTCAAAGCATCCTCTGATCTGGCCCTTATGGACCTGCTGCACATCCACAAAACAAATGGCATTAGAAACACCAGATCCAGGAACTTTAACCTTGTCTGCAACACAAATAAACATGTTGGAGGTACAGGTATGTATTCCAGAGACTACCTCTTCTTTGTAACAGAGTTCCCATCCACGTGAAGCAGAGCTCTTCCCAGCACTAATTCAAAAGCACCTCGGATCAGTGGATGGGGAATCATATATTTGCTTCTGGTCTGTAACCTGTGTCCCCATTAGAAAAGGGAAGCTTGTAAATGCTTGATCACCCATACCCAAGCAATATCCCCACTAAAATTAGTGGTATGATAACCTGACATACATTTTGGAAGCATGGCTAGGCTTAAAAAGGCCCTTTAGGATACTTACCCTTTTACTTGCCTATTAAACTATAAATAAAAAATTATCGTTAAAAAATTTTTTTTTTTTATTTAAAACACACAGTCACAGATTCTTCTTTCTCATGGCGTGTTACATTTTGTTTTCTGTGTGAATTTTGTCCCACCAGGCCGGCCAACCATCAAGTCTCTCCCAAATGGACATGATCCAGTCAGGTTTCCCCTTACCCCATGAATTCCATGGGGATTAGAGCAAGCACTGTTCAAAGGAGTCATTATTCATCTAACCATGAGGGTGCTATATGCTCTCAATGGCATCCTGGGAATGAGGGAGTTTGTACTAGCCTACCCTTGCACCAGGGTACAACAGTGGGGATGTATCAAGGGGACCTTAAAGGCAAAATATAACAAAAGAGGGTACATTTCTGAAGGAAAACAGGAGAACATTTGGAATGGAATATGCAAATTCAGCAACAGGAGCTCAGACAGAATTTAAATATGCACCAAGTTACAATAAATGAAAGTTATGTACTTACCATAATGATAGATCCTTTCATCCTAGTCCATCTCATATGACATGTGGGTCTTTGAGGCACCACTCAAATCCGACCCAGCAAATTCAGTGCTCCAGCCTCTAGCCTTATAAAATCTTTCCTTCCCAAAATGTTCTGCTCCCCCTAACTTTCTCAGATCTACTCTGATGCACTTGCATTGCCTTTAATTAAGGAAGGAAGATCCTTCATATCTTACAGACTGGCAAGGGGAAGGAAGTTGGGTTATTATATCAGACTGACTGGGATGACAAGATCTACCATTAAGGTAAATGCATAACTTTTGTAGCCTATTCGTCCAGTTTGCCCGATCTGACATATGAGTCAGAATCCCACTTGCGGAAACCCCAGGTGGCCTCATGACAGGAGACCTTTCAGCATGGATGCTCCAAAAGAAGCTCTGGCCCTGGAAATGCATTCCAACTTATAGTGTTTAATGAACGTGCGAGAGTTTAAGACTAGGTAGCTGCTTGTTAAATGTCATCCAAAGAAAGAGATCTGAAGAATTCAGTTTAAGCCGCCATGGCTCTAGTGGAATGAGCCCTAAACTTGGAAGGTTAAAATTTGTTATGGAGAGTATAGATGAAGGATATACAGTCAGACAATCAGTGGGACAAGGAAATCTTAGGCACTTTTCTTGTTCTGGACAAAGGACACGAACAGCTGTTCATTGTTTCTAAAGGGTGTCATTCTGTGATGTTAGAAATGGAACTGCCCATGTACATCAAGTGTATAAAGACTGTATTCCCCTTTACTCTGGTAGTTGGAATGAACAATGAAGACAAATGAACTGAGAAAGATTGGTCTCAGAAATGACTTTTGGAATAAAGGAGGAACTGGTCCTCAAGGTAACCCTACACAACACGGGGGGGGGGGGGGGACAGATGAAATGACAGCTATTAGGAAGATGGTTTTCTAGGACAAGAACTTTAGGTCCACAGGTGATTCTGATTCAAACAGAGCTTTGGACAAAGTTTCCAGAATGAAATTCAAACCCAAGGTGGTGCAGGATCTTTGACATGCAGTCACAACAGGAAGGTGCCTTTAAAACAGGCTTTACATATTTTAAGAAGAAAACTAAAAAATGAAAGCCATCACCAAAGGAGGAAATTGCCACTAGCTGCACCTTGATAGTAGAGAAACTAGAACCAAAGATAAATAAAGACAAGAAACAAAGAACACCCCTAATAGAAGCTGAAAATGGCTCTATATTTTGGAATTCAGCCCATAATGTGAATGTATTCCACTTACTTCCATAGACTCTGCAGGTAGAAGACTTCTGAGATGCCATGAGAATGTCGACAACATCCGAAGGAAGAATTCCAACCCTTGTCATCATAGGAAGTGGAGAAAGCAAGCTTTCAATTTCAGGTTGGGAACGTCTAGGTGAGGCTCCCCAAAGGGGTGAATAATGAGATCTGGCAGTGGATCAAGTAATCGGGGGGGGGGGGGGGTCCTTCAAATAAGTTTGAGGAGGGTGAACCATATATCTGCTTAGGCCAAAATGGGGTTAAGATAATTACAGTGGCCTTGCATCATATGGATTTCTGTATAAACTTGGTCATGAGTGGAACAGGGCATAAGGCAACCCTGAGGGATTACAATAAGACAGAGAGAAGAGAGACCCTGGGGGTCTAACGCAATGAGGGAGTATGGCAAAATAACTGCTACATTTTGTGTTCTGGAGGATTGCAAACAGGTTGCTGCAGGGAGTGCCCCAGTGACTGAATATCTCGTTTGCAATTGCTAGATTCAGGGACCACTCATGAGACAACAGGAGATTCTTGCTCAGCCTGTCCACTACACTGCTGAATCTCCTGGGAGGGAAATGTGTTGTGGTTAGAAATCGATGAGAAGCCATCAGTGACATACTCTCATGATCTCGCGACAGAGGGGGTAAGATCTGTTCCCCTATGCTTATTTATGTACCAGACTACTGTCATACAGTCTGGATATTTATCCCTTCTGGAGGAAGACAATCCTGTAGTTCCTGCAATACACATTTATGTGAAGACAAGCCTCAACAGTCTGACCAAAAATGGAATGCGCTAGCCTCTGGATACGATCCTTCCCACCCACTTGTCTACTATGTTGGAAAACTGTAGATGTGAGTAGAGGGATATGCGTCCCCTGATTACAGAGTGCAGCAGTCAAGGCAGACCTTTAGGGATTCTGAAGATGGCTGTCAGAAAAAGGCCTGCGAAAACCCTGGTTTTGCAGACCCCCTCGGCCCCTGGGCCCATGGCTGCCTCTACTACTTCTGTCAGAAGAGGAGCTATATTGACGTTTGAATGTTCGAGAGATCAAGGGTCTTTTTGGCTCCTGATAAATGGTCACTAAGGGGTCTCAAATTTCACTCCCACCTCACAGAGAGAGTCTTACCAACCTGCTCACTTTTCTGCATCCTTTCTTTCACCGTAGAGCCAAATGATATTCAAAAGGAGTGTTGGTGAAGTATGCTTTAATGGTACCTTCAAAATCACAAACACAACCAAGCATGGAGTCTAATAGAAATGCCTCCTTCAGGTCCTCTCACCACTCTATCTACCGCATTATGCAGAAGGCACATACAGAGGTTTGTAATGTTGGACATGGCCGACAGAGTGGCTTGAAGTTGCTTCTCGCCTCAAACAGCAAAACAGCCAAAAGCATACACTTGCTCCCCAGTCTATACATCACCAAATTCCTTGCTGGGTGAGTGGACAGAATAAGAGTCCTCAGATAACTTTTTCTTACTGGCTGCCACAATGATTATGCAGTCTACAGGCAGAGTTTTGGATCAAAATGTCTTGTCTTTGGGAAGATAAATTTGCCTCTGCTGTCCTGTTATTTCACCCCCCCCCCCCAATAGCTGAGCCAAGATCTTAAAACCGCTCCTCCAAAGAGTAATTCTGTTCAGTTACTTTTACCTCAAACTTAACACAGTGTCTTATGAAGCAGTGCTGTTATGGTGTTTCTGAGCACAGTGAATAAGTCTCAGTGAGACAAGTGTTGGCTTGCTGCTGGAGAAGATGTTACCCACGTACAGACCAAAAAGAACTAAGAGCTCTGACTATACTACCAGCCTAAATGTTCAGAGATAAACACTACTTTATCAGAAATGACCTTGTAATCTGCCTAAAACTGGCTTTAGACCAAGAACAGAAGACTGAGCATCTGGGGTACTTACCAGTACTATCAGGACTCATGGGGCAACAAACTGTTGTGTCCAGTCAGGATGTGGTCATAACCTAGTCATTTTGCTGCCATGAGGGTTGGACATGATCCTATTATGTCACAGTCTACAGGTTAGACTCAAAGCACTCCTAATGTATTAAACCAAAAACAAAAAAATAGCTTAAAACAATTATGCAATACTGAATGCACCAGAAGTGGAAAAACAATAACTTTCCTCTACAGATCTACCTCAAACTTGAGGGAGGGATTATAGTGAATGTACAAAGCTAAAGCTGGACAGGAGTGACACAAGCAGTGGAGATCTTGGAGAAATTATTTTAATGAAAAAATACCTTGCTTTATTAAACAGCTAACTATACATGCAAAACCAAAGTGCCCACCCATTTACCTGTGCATCTTTTGGTCATCATCTCACACTTTAGCCCTTGGAGATAATATAGCGTTCTGCCTTTATAGAGGCCCCTTCAGTTGACCATTCCGAAATATGGCAGAATGCTCAATCTGTGCAAAACGCATTGTATATAACGTCCTTTCTGGATCTGTATCATATTGATACACTAAAGAGCTTTTATCTACAGCTCTAGATCCAGGATTTAGTCCTAACCTACAATTACAGCTCGTATAGAGTCTATATGTTCATCCTCTACCTCCAGGTGGGTTTTCTTTGGGTATCCCAGTTTCCTCTCACTTCCCAGAATGTGCTTATTAAAATGGCTAAATTAAACTGTATATAATGCATTTATCCTTGGTCTTGTGAAAAAGGTCAGCAACTAGCCTGTTCCTTTACACGGTTAACAAATAAATAAATCAAAATAAAATTCAGTAATTAACCACCACTTCAAGCAGCATTACTTAAACATCAACACTAAATCTGAAAAGTTTTACAAAGATAACCTACAACTGAACTACTTACCCTGCTGAATACAGACTTCTGAACATTCTTCTCCAGTTCGATAGCTATTAAACTGGTCATCAAACTGGTTAAATTGTCATAGATGACAGGTGACAATCCAGCCTACAAAACAAAGATACAGCAAATTATCAATAAATAGCAGCGTTCCTTCTTATTATAAACCACCACATCTTATAACAACTGAAATTGGTAGATAGAACCACTTTCTAGCTGAAAAAGTAAAGAAAGGTAGCAGAAATAAGCATTTTTTCTTGTGTGTTCAATAGAAGTTAACTAAGTGAATGACAGGGGCCTCGTTTCTGACATCTGACTTGGAATTTATTACAAAGATACAATGGATTCTTCATTTTTCTTGTTGTTGAGCTGTGCTTTGACAAATATGTTATAAAAATTTTAATACAAAACTATGGCACCCTGTTAGAATTTCACTTCAAAGGGTTTCTACACAGGGTAAACATTAAGGTCTCCTTTTATGGGATACAATAAATTATAGCTTAAGAATGTGAATGCATGAATTCTGCTGGCGCACATCAAGACTATAAGTGCTGCTGAAAGGAGAGCAGATGGAGTGCCTGTGCTCCCCAGTTCTTTCCTCCCAGCTGCACTGTTGTGTCAAATCACCACATTTGAAGTCTATCCCTTACATCGTTCATGCTCCCTTGAATGCCTCCCATGTTTCCTCAGCTAGTAAGGACCTGAGGTAATGTTCATCCCTGTCTAAAGACAACTGAAGCAGGACAGGTGTACCTCACACAATCATCCTGGGGCTTTACATCAACTTAACACATCTGCTGTGCCAAATAGCCAAATGGAGCTCACCAACAAACTCTGAAACCACAAAACCAAAAACTGAGAGCTTTGACACCAAACGCAACTTTGTTACTTCAAAAGCAAGAAACAAAGTTTTCAAGTCCAGCTCTTTATCAGTACATCTAGTCAATACACCAAAAGACACTGATTTATATTACTCATACAACCAATTAACTAAACACCAATAAAAAATAAATGAAAATAATAGAAATTAAATATAATAAAATCATTCCTACAAACTATTTTGTCTCCATTCTACAACAGGCTTAATACTAGAAGTTACATTTAACCCTGGATGGGGAATTTAAAGTAATTTATCCATCTGTACTTTGCTAATTCAGTACTTTGCATCAGATCTCCCCCAACTTATTTTTATGTACACATTGAAATACAACAAATCTAAATTCATGATAATTTCTTTTGATAGAAATATGTTTATATGGTACACTTGCATCGACTTTCCTTAGAATTTCAGGTTTATGCTCACAAATTATTCTTTGTAGTTTTCTATTACTTTTTCCAACAAGTGAACATTTGCTATGTGTGGCAAAATAAATAATATTCTCTGCTATATTAGTCGCTAAACATCTAAAAATTTCCTTACCAGTAACAAGATGAACAAAATTGTGGAAATAACATTTCAAAACTGGCAATTATAGCATGGTTTAACACTAGAGGTATTAAACTGTATTCAAGGGTATACATTAATATCTTTGTAACAAGTGCTGTTTTAAATTTCTTTCTGTTTTATACACAAACCTTAGCCTACTTCCAAGTACACAGCATAGGGTTTAATTATGTTTTTTAACTGCACAGTAGTTCTATTACATTTCATGACATACCTGACTACTGAACTACAATTGTCTCTGTCATTTAATATTAGCTGCATGGTCAGAAAAACAAGGTTTGCCTATAGTGTAATGTTTCAATATTACTCTCTCGTTACAAGATGCTAATATTGAATCATCATTATCCCTCTTTTTAAAATGACTAATGTTTTTTTAATATCCTTCAGGAAGTCATTATCTGTGTTTAAGTGACTAACCCTTAAACATTGACTCTGAACTACACTATTATAGGTATACCTAGGATGCATGCTTCTGAAAGTAAATATTTATTTGTTTGTATATTTTTCACATGCATTTTAGTATCCATTTTACCGCTACCTAAACATATAGTCATATCTAAAAAAAAAAATAAAACTCTGTAGGTGATATTTTCACACTGAAGGCAAAAACTAAGATGTTTGCAAAAATTTAACAAATTCTTCTAAAAGTTCCTCATTACCAGTTGACAATATTTACATAATACACAACAGGACACTATAAATTTATTTGCAGACCAGTTTGTAACAGACCATTCTATGCAGCATTTGCAATGTGGAAAGCTCTGAGGCCATACCACGAATCAATACCACAGACTGGCTGAAGAAAGTCTTGTGTGCTATGACTCCCCATCTCTCAATAACAGGACTAGTATAATTGGTATGACCTCATACTGTGAGAACCCTCTCCACACAAGCGTTTTCAACCGTGAGTCTTTTGTGTTATGACTTGTAGGAACACTTTACTCACCTTGAACTCAGCCATTAGCTGCTCCAGATTAAGAATGAACTGCTGCACCCACGGATCATTGGCTTCATAGTCATTAAACTCCTCCTAAGGAAAGGGACAGAAATAGTTACGACATTTTCTATAACCCACTTTTTTCACTGGTCAATGGTAAAAAGGCTGTTACAAGATAACGTATCAATGGCTAAATGGACAGAGCCATAAAAGGAAAACTACCTAACCAAGCAGCTGTAAAAGGAAAGCTACTCCACGAACCAGCCATAAAATGAAAGCTACTCCACGTGCCAGCCATAAAAAGGAAAGCTACTCCACATGCCCTGCTTAAATTTACAGTGAGGTGTCAAGAGTGCAGCACAGCTTTACCAGGTAACCAAATATGAAG
Organism: Protopterus annectens; assembly: GCF_019279795.1. NCBI lineage: Eukaryota > Metazoa > Chordata > Ceratodontiformes > Protopteridae > Protopterus > Protopterus annectens. Next base: position 1,827,482,450 of record NC_056741.1, read on the forward strand.
ATGCTTTGAAAAGCTAAAACCATACCATACTAGGGCAGCAATATGACAGCATCAAACCTTCAAACTTAGTAACATTATCTTCCACCCTGTGTCCAGCAATTACTTTTAATGAAACACACCCGTTATCACTCTCTCCTTGGTCAGATCCAACCACAAACTGATAACCCTGGACATCCTCACTCCTCCACATCCCCCAGTCAAAGAAACCATAGTCAAAAACCTTTCCAAAGCAAACTTCAAACTACTTGCATCCAAAGTGGAAAGCTTCACTATTCCCTTGCAGAAGGATAATGATATCCAGGATGCGGAATCCTACACCAAGGCACTCTATATGCATCTTCAGGACTGCATGGACTGTGCTATCCCAAATAAAACCAAGACTCCTTCCTCAAGCAAGAAGAAACCAGTCTGGTGGACCCCGGCCATAAGCAAACTTTACAATAAAAGGAGGAGACATGTACAAAAAAGGCCAAATCTCAAGTAGAAAAATCATCCCTGATCAGCATTAGTAAGAAATTGAGGGCCCTCATCAAGTCAACTAAAGCTAATTTTGAAAAGAAAGTTGCCAAGGATAACCATAAGGCCTTCTATGGCTACGTCAAAAACCTAAATGGCAATGCTCAGGACTGTTCTGAGCTAGTACAAAATGGAACAAAATACACTGACCCTTCTGACATTGCCAACATCTTGGCTGACAGGTTCAGTGCAAATTTCTCCCCCCCCTCACCACCTACAGGGCCTATTACCATTCCAGGGGATTGTGTAGGTCAAATTATTATGGATACGTTGGTTAACAAGGCTCTATCTAAAGCTAAAAACACTGCCTCCATGGGACCAGATAGTGTCCCAGGCTGTGTCATACGCGAGCTCCAAAAGGAATTAACCCTGCATCTTAATACCCTGTTCAGTCTCAGCCTCTCCACAGGATATGTGCCCATAGAATGGCGCACGGCAACGGTGGTCCCGCTACACAAGGGTGGGGCCACAACTGACCCTGGGAACTACCGACCAATAAGCCTGACCAGTCTGATCTGTAAGGCTATGGAGCGAATCATTATGGAACTCATAAATGGAGAGATTGGGAAAGTACAGTTTTGTACCTACCATAAATGTAGATGTCCGAACTGGATAGCATCTGCAGTCATAACAACCGGGGTTGTCCTGTCGTCAGGCAGCCCTTCAGTCGGCCGGATTCCAAAGTCCGGGTCCGGCTTCGGCTGATGTCGCACTTCACCCGACGTCATCTCTGTTGGTCTTCGGGTATAAAGGCATCAGCCGACGCCATTTTCCTCAGTGTTTCTTGCCCCAGATGCCAGTAGCCCTCTTGAAGGCTAAAATTTTGGATAGATGCCAATGTTTCCAAAAAGATAGAGGTAAACACAAACATCAGCATGTATGTACATATATACAAACAAATACACCATAAAAGACTCCCCCCCACCAGCTAGCTATTAGGAGGGTAAACACCCTAGGAGTACCACAGAGGGGAAGGAGGGAGGGTAATCCTGACTGCAGATGCTATCCAGTTCGGACATCTACATTTATGGTAGGTACAAAACTGTACTATGTCCTTCATGGATGCATCTGCAGTCATAACAACTGGGTAGAATACCATAGCCAACTAGGGGAGGAGGATAAAGGTAAATTATGGTGTGTTTAGGATCCCTTGCAGCACAGCAGTGGCAAACCCTGCTCGGGATCTGGAATATAGAGGCAAATTGTAATGCTTGGCAAATGTATGCACGGAGGTCCAAGTAGCCGCCTCAATAATGTCTTTGGTTGCCACTCCTCGTAAGAAGGCTGTGGTAGTGGCTGTTGCCCTTGTAGAATGAGGTCTTATGTTCTGTGGAATTGGTTTTCCATGGAAGGAGTAACAGAATCGTATGCAATTTCCTATCCATTTTGAGATTGTCTGTTTGGAAATAGCTTTTCCTTCCCTTCCTGTTGCATAAGCTACGAAAAGTTGGTCAGTCTTTCTGCTATTTTTGTTCTGTCCAAGTAGTAGCGTAGCTGTCTATGTACATCCAAGGTATGCAGTATTCTTTCCCTCTGTTTTGTGGGTTGGGAAAGAAGGTAGGTAGGTGGATTGCCTGGTTTAAAGACACTCTGGATACCACCTTAGGCATAAATGTAGGATTAGTCCTCATGGACACTCTATCTTGGTGGAAGATTAGGAAGGGTTGCACCGCCATTAAGGCCTGTAGTTCTGAAACCCTCCTTGCTGAAGTAATTGCCAGTAGGAAAACAGTTTTCCATGACAGGTGTTGTAGGTCTGCTGTTGCTGCTGGTTCAAAGGGTGATAGTGTCAACTTTTCTAGCACAAAGTTTAAGTCCCAAGCTGGTAATGGTGGCTTCCTTGGAGGTTTTACATTCTTGATTCCTCTGAGAAACTGCCTGAGCAAAGGGTGCGAAAAAACAGGTGGATCAAAGCTGTATTCTGCTGAAATAGCTGATGCATATATCTTGATGGAGGAGTAGGACAGGCCTGAATGAAGAAGTTCGGCCAGGTACTCCAGAATGTTAGGCATATCTATGTTTGACACATCTTTTCCTCTTTCAGTACTCCAAATGACAAACCTTTTCCATTTTCCAGCATAGTTCCTTCTTGTTGAAGGTCTGCGTGCTTCAAGAATAATGTCTAACTCTTTGGGAAAGCTCTGTGTTAGCTGCTGCTATGTGATGTTCCATGCAGTCAGTTGTAACGTTTTCAGGTTTGGATGCATGATGCTGTAGTTGTTCTGAGTTAACATCAAAGGCATCAGGGGAATTGGCCACATGTTGTTCCGAGACATGCTCCTCAGTAGTGGGTACCAGTGTTGTCTTGGCCAGTTTGGAGCTATCAGGATTATCCTTGGACGTTCTTCCTTGATTTTTAGTAGTACTTTGTGTATCAAGGGAAGAGGTGGGAATGCATATGCTGTTAGGCCTTTCCAGCTGAAGGAGAGCGAATCCACTTTCCATGCTAGTGGGTGGAATGTCCTTGTGCAGAATTTTTTGAGCTGGTGATTGAGAGGCGATGCGAATAGATCTATCTGAGGCATTCCCCATTTCTTTGAGATGGTTTTGAAGATGTCCGGGTGCAGCTTCCATTCGTGGGCATCCGAAGTGGTTCTGCTTAGTATGTCTGCTAGAGTATTTTCTTTTCCTGGTACAAATATTGCCTGTAACTGGATGTTGTAGCTGAGTGCCAGGGTCCACAGCTCCAAAGTCATTCTGCATAGGGGGTATGAATGAGTGCCTCTCTGTTTGTTGATGTACCACATGACTGTGGTGTTGTCTGTCCTTATCATCAACTGGCCCTCTTTGAGAAATGGTTTGAACTTTTGGATTGCCAGTTTTACTGCCAGCATTTCTTTTAGGTTGATGTGCAGGTGAAGTTGATCCTGTGTCCAGAGTCCTTGCACGCATTTGTCCAGCATGTGGGCTCCCCATCCTAGGTCTGAAGCGTCTGTTGTGATGGTCTGGCTTGCTTGACATCTGCGAAAGGGTAGGCCTGGGTTTGACTGGCATGCCTGAGCCCACCATAGGAGCTCCTGTTTTAAGCATGGAATTAGTGGGATTTCTGTTTCCAGGCTGTGTCTGTGTTGGGACCATAAATTCTTTAGGTACCACTGTAGTTTTCTCATATGTAGTCTGGCAAATGGGACCAAGATTATGCATGATGCCATGAAGCCCAAGGCCTGGAGTACTTTCCTTGCTGTTATCTTGTTCAGTTTTGTTAGTGCCAAGAAGTAAAGAGGGAGTTCTTTTGTTTTTCTGTAGTTAGGAATGCCATTTGTTTCACTGTGTCCAATTCAGCCCAAGAAGGTCCTTGTTTGGGATGGTATCAGCCTTGACTTTTGTAAATTGACTGTGTATCCCAGTGCTTGTAGCAAGTAAATGACCCTTTGTAAATCTGTTGTCAGCTTGCTTTTGTTGTCCCCTTGTAGTAAGCAGTCGTCCAGGTATGGGTAAATTTGAATTCCCTGTAGTCTGCAATGGGCGATTACTGATGCCAGGCATTTTGTGAATACTCTGGGCAGTAGATAAGCCAAAGGGCAATGCTGAGAATTGATAGTGCTCTGATCCTGCAAGAAATCTGAGGTATCTTCTGCAGATTGGTCGAATGGGGACGTGCAGGTATGCCTCCTTGAGATCTAGAGTTACCAGCCAACACTCCTTGCCCAGCATGGGAAGAAGTTGCTGTAAGGTCAGCATCTTGAATTTTGGGACAATGATGTATGTATTTAAGGTGGACAGGTCGAGAATTGGTCTCCAACTTTTCTCCTTTCTTGGAACTAGGAATAGTCTGGAGTAGAACCCCTTTCCTTGCTCTGCTGTTGGCACTCTTTCCACAGCTCTCATGTTTGCTAACTCCATTATCTGTTGTAGAGCCTCTGTTTTTTGATTTGGAGGTAGATTTGGCATTCCTCTTTTGATTGGTAAAGTGTGGAAGTGGAACCGGTAGCCTTGATCTATGGTTTGTAGAATCCACTTGTCTTTTGTTATGTAGTGCCAGTTCTTTGAAAATAAGGTTAACTTTCCGCCTAGAGGAGCTGCTATTTGTTCCCTGGTAGGCGGATTTAGGGTTAAGTCACTGTGGTTGTGTTGATGTAGTGGCAGAGGTTGTGTCTGTGCCTCTGTTGTTACCTTGCCACTGTCGGCCTCTGTAGGCACCTCGTCTAGATTGGTTTCTGCCTCTGGAACGCCTGTTCCTGCCCCTTTGAGATCTTGTGGAGTCAGGAAAGGACCAATTTTGGCAGGCCAGTTCCTGCTAAACCTTGGGGTTGTACCTGCAAGAAATCTTTAACCGCTTGGACAGATTTTGCCTTTTCTTCCATTTTCTTCATAACCTGCTGGGCAGGTGTACCAAACAAACTTGTCTTATCCATAGGAGCATCTAGCAACTTAGCTTTAACATGATCCGTAAAGCTTGCTCTTTAGCCATGCATGCCTTCTTATCACTGTGCCAGTCATGGCTGATCTAAATGAAGCCTCCAGTGCATCATAGCCACATTTTAAGGAATGGTTACTAACCTGTTGTATGTTATTTACCATTTCTAATACATATTTCTTATCAAGAGATTCATCAGTGGTTAGCTTTTTAGTTAATTGATCAAGCATAAACTCTTGGTATTGTATCATGTGAAACTGACAGTTTAAAGCTCTAGCTGAGAGAGTAGCTGAAGTGTAGACCTTTTACCCCATCTGTCTAATGACCTTGCTTCCCTTTCAGAAGGAATAGGGTTTTAGCTATGGTCGCTGCTACTGCCTTGGGACCCTGGGATATAGTTTCGGGTCTGCAAGTGGGGCCTTGTAAAGGTGGTGATGAGTATCTGGCACCCTGTAAAATCTGTCTGGTTTGGCAGGGGCTGGGGTAAAGAATCTGGAGAGGAGCAAACATCATTGAAAGCATCATCCACCACAGAGAGAACAGGAGGTATAGCTAAGGGCCTGTGGTGTGGAAAGTGCAGAGAGGTCCTAAGTCTTTTCTGGAGTCTGAAAAATCCTGTTGCTGCCATTGGAACTGCTCGCATGGCATGTAAGGTTTCTCCAAAGGAGAATTCTTCTGGTGGGGAAGCAGCTGGAATGGAATCTTCAGCATCAGAATCTTCAAAATTGGAGAAAGGAGCCTCTGGCTGGTCAGTTATGTCTGATTCATCAGCAGAATCATCAGAGGACACTGGCTCAGGGGGCTCTGCCCTAGGTCTCTTCTCTGGGGGCTGAGAGGCCCTGTCTGGGTGAGGTTGAGATCCTCTGATTAATGAAATTAAATCTTCTGCCAAAGTAAGTATTTGAGAACTAGAAGAGGGCCTGGTAGTGGGGGGTTTAACAGGCACTGTTTTAGTAGTCTTGGCTGCTTTAGCCCTGGCGAAGGCCTTAATGGACATGGCTGCTGGAGGCCTAGCTGCACCACGTGCTGGGGTAGAGACATCCAAGGGAATGGTGTCTGATAAATCAGTGGCAACCACCGTAGTGGATAAAATTTCTGAGGCCGATTCAAGAGTGGTAGCAGGGGCCTCAGTTGTAGAGATAGATTCAGCTGTACTTTGAGCAGTTTTCGGTTTCGCCAAAACCGAGACACTCGCTTGCTTAACCGTGGTTTCGGCCGAAACCGGACCGCGAAAGTGTCGGTCTTTATCTTTGCGTTTTGGCAGATTGGGAAGTCGGAGGATCCGACGGCATAATGTACGCAAAATCAGAACCGAAAACTGTTCTGCAACTCCGACCGACGCCTAAGCGCTCGGTTGAAAGAAGCACAGGCCGAACAGGCTGCTACGTCGTGGGCTGGGCCTAAACAAGGCAGGCAATGAGAGTGGAAATCTTTATGAGGTATTTGTTTCCCACAGGTTAAACAATTATTAACTTTTTCTGACATCGGCTGAGGCAAGAAAGGTTCCCAACGGGTACTTAGCTTTAGAAGTCTTCAAAGTAGTATTCGGTAGAAGTAATCTCTGGATCCGACCGACCGGCACTTGCGAACAGCTTCTGCTTCGGGCGCCACGCGGCAAGAAAGACTGAGGAAAATGGCGTCGGCTGATGCCTTTATACCCGAAGACCAACAGAGATGACGTCGGGTGAAGTGCGACATCAGCCGAAGCCGGACCCGGACTTTGGAATCCGGCCGACTGAAGGGCTGCCTGACGACAGGACAACCCCGGTTGTTATGACTGCAGATGCATCCATGAAGGACATCCTCCAGTCGCTGGACCCCACACAGTTCGGCTTCGTCAAGGGCAGATCATGCCTCCTGAACCTGGTGGATTTCTTTGAGACAGTTACTAAGGCTATAGATAAGGGAAAGGAGGTACATATGGCTTACCTTGACGTTGCTAAAGCATTTGACACCATACTCCTTTCAGGTATTATTGATAAGCTCACCAGCCTGGGCATAAACCCTTACGTCACAAGATGGATCGCAAACTGTCTCTCAGACAGATCCTATAAAGTAAGAGTAGCGGGATCTATGTCCAAATCCAGACCAGTAACGAGTGGTGTGCCTCAGGGCTCTGTCCTAGGGCCCCTCCTGTTTGGCATATACTTCTCAGAAGTACAGGCAAGCACGGAAGGGCTGTGGCTGACTAAGTTTGCGGACGACTGTAAACTGGGTGCTATAATAGAGTCTCCGTCCGACATGGAGATCCTCCAGAAGGGCCTAAATGAGACTGATGCATGGTGTCAAAGCCATGGTCTCAAGCTAAATGCAAAAAAATGCGTAGTAATCCCCTTTGGAAAAAACAGAGTACCCGCAAACTACAACATAGGAGGTAATCCCCTGAAATCTGAAGAAGAAATAAGGAATCTAGGGACCCAAGTAGATAGTCAGCTTTCCTTTGATAACCATGTTGCCAAAGTGGTTAGAAAATCCTTCTATGTGACCCATCTGATCACGAAAGGGTTTGCATCAAGAGCTAAGGATGTAATGGTGCCCCTCTACTCTTCCCTCATCAGACCCATTGAGTACAATGCACCAATTGGAATGTACCTGGCTAGACATCTCCAGCAGCTGGAGAGACCACAGAGGTACCTAACCAAGAGGATTACTGGCCTCAAACAGTTGCCCTATGCAGCACGATTGAAAAAGCTAAGACTGTTCTCTGTTGCATACCGCTTTCTCAAAGGAGATCTCTGTCTAACGTACAGAGCCATGTCCAACCCAGAATTGTTGAACATGTTCCATCTAAGCAAAACCAAATCTACTCGAGCTACACGCTTCTAGGGATATAAACCTCAACATAACAATGAATAGAACATGCTGGAGGGAGATTCCCTTCGCAGAGACTTCCCTTACTATGGAACAGGGTCCCGATCTACATAAGACAGAGCCCCTCACTATCACTCTTCAAGAGGAACCTTGATGAGTGGATGGGTAACAGAAAGTTCACACCGGGGATCACACCAACAGCACTACTAGATAGGGGCCAAGGGTACTAGCTGCTAGTACAAGGGTCTAGTGAACTACTAAAGGGGGGGGTGAATACCGCACAACATGGCTGGGCTAATATATGCCTTCGGGCAGATAGCCCAGTACCAACCTATGAACCTATATCTGTATTAAGACATAATTCATGGCTTTAGAGGTCTTCAATATTACCTACATTTGAACAGAAAATTCAAGAATTCATACACTTCTCATTCAGCAAGGCAATCACCCAGTTAAACTAACTTGCTCATATAGGGAACACTCAATCAAAACTTCACAGTGGATGCCTCAAATTCCATCTTTCAGAGTTTCCTCCCACTCATCATGGATGTCAAAGGACTGCCTATAAAAAGAGAAGGTCTCCCTTTTTAAGTTGTTTTCATCAAAGCAACAAACAACTTGAGAAAGGGAGAATCCTTTCTATTGACACAATCCTTGCCCTCCTACAAAAACACAGCTACTTGTTTTCATGACTGCAAAATGACCCCATTCAAAAAAAATGCCATTTAAGCAATTACTTTCATTCCAAGCAATTTTAGTAAAATATTTGAGTAGATGTCACACACCCACATTCCATAACTGTGACTGACTGAAAGATTCCGGATGTTCTTCTAAAATGATCATTTGGATCAAGGTGATTTGTTTGAACGGTGCAGATGAACCTCCCTTTTCAGGACAAGGCATCTCTGCAACAAGCCCTTTCAGATGGTTTTACAAAGCAGAATCTGGACAACTGTTGTTTCCAGGCTACAGCAAAGAGGTCTAGCTTTGCCCCTACACAATGCTGAAAAAGTCTTAACTCACTCTTCCAATAAGATTCAAGGGTTGTAAAGCAACTGTGTCTGCCAGGTTGTTGGAAAGAACTAGCACAATGTGTCAAAAGAGAAACTTCTAAACTCTACCTAGTTCAAAATATCCAAAGTCTCCAGAAGATGAGGGGGAAGCAGCTAACTCACATGGAAGTGTTCAACTATACGACTGCTGTTCACAAATGAAGGTAGAATGCACAGGGGAAAGTGACCAGAAGATGGGTGCAGCAGCAGTGCTGTAGGCTTTGTACAGAAGTGTAGTGGTGACAGGAGTTTAGTTATGGCATGGGATAAAGCTCTTAATATTTACCAGTTACTTTGTGTCCTCATTTCTAACAGTCATGTGCTTTGGGTCAATAAGGTTCCTTTGCAGGACAGCTGTGTCCACTTTCTACTACAAATCCAGGAGGAGAGGAGAATTAGTTGAAGTGGTCTGGGTACCTTAAGAGGATGCTCATTTGTATCTCCCACTTAAGGTAGAAAGTACAGTTTTGTACCTACCATAAATGTAGATGTTCGAGTGCTCATACAGCTGCAATCATAACAGATGGGTTATCCTGCCGTCAGGCCGGACCTCGGTCGGCCGAATTCCAAAGTCTAGGTCCGGCGTCGGTTGTCGTCGCTTCTTCCCTGACGTCAGAGCGGCAGGGGTATAAAAGAGGCAGCCGACGCCATTTTCTTCAGTTTTTCTTGCCCCAGAGGTCAGGTGCCCCCAGAAGGAAGGCAAACAATGTTATGCAAAAATGCAATGTTGATAAATCAAAAACAGTAGTTGCAAGCAAATACACCATAAAAGAATACCCCAAAAAGGTTATATGAAAAGTGTTGGTCATAAGGCCTGTCCTAAGCGGGGATGGAGGGAGGGAAACCTGGACTGCAGCTGTATGAGCACTCGAACATCTACATTTATGGTAGGTACAAAACTGTACTATGTTCATCGTGCATACAGCTGCAGTCATAACAGATGGGTAGAATCCCAAAGCTAAGTAAGGGTGGTAGGCACTAAGTGGAACTAGGAGGGGCTAGGATGCCCTGCAGGACTGCTGTGGCAAAGCCCGCTCTAGATTTTGAGTATAGTGGGAGGTGATAGTGCTTGGAGAAAGTGTGCACTGAACTCCAGGTGGCTGCTTCCAAAATGTCCTTGGTAGGGACCCCACTGAGGAAGGCTGCAGAGGTAGCTGTGGCTCTGGTGGAGTGGGATCTGATGCATGCAGGCACAGTTTTTCCATGAAATGAGTAACAAAAGCGTATGCAGTGGGCTATCCATTTTGAAATTGTCTGTTTGGAAATAGCCTTTCCTTGAGCACCTGCAGTGTAGGACACACAGAGTTGCTCATATTTCCTGAATGGCTTTGTCCTGTCCAAATAATAACGAAGTTGTCTGTGAATGTCCAAGGAATGTAGTAGTCTTTCCCCCTTTGTTTTGTGGATTAGGATAAAAGGTAGGTAAGTGGATAGTCTGATTCAAAGCTACACTGGATACTACCTATGGCATAAAGGTAGGGTTGATTCGTAAGGAAACTCTGTCCTGATGGAAAATGATGAGTGGTTGCACAGCCATGAGGGCCTGTAGCTCCGAAACCTTGCGAGCTGAGGTGATAGCCAGAAGAAAGGCTGTTTTCCATGACAAGTACTGTAACTCTGATGAAGAAGCTGGCTCGAAGGGAGGAAGGGTCAGCTTTTCCAATACGAAGTTGAGGTCCCAAGCAGGGACTGGTGGTTTCCTTGGGGGTTTTATATTCTTTGCCCCTCTGAGGAACTGCCTTAAGAGAGGATGAGAGAATAAAGGAGGATCTGTGTTGTATTGTGCAGAAATGGCTGAAGCGTGGATCTTGATGGAGGAGAAGGAAAGTCCATTGTTTAACATCTCAGCTAGGTACTGTAAAATTTGAGGTATATTTATTACCCAAAAATTCTGTCCCTTTTCTTAATTCCAGGCACAAAATCGTTTCCATTTGGCGGAGTAGGCCTTTCAAGTAGAAGGTCTTCTGGCCTCCAAGATGACATCCTGCACCTCCTTGGAGAGGAGAAACTGTTGGGAAATCAAGGAATTCTCCATGCAGCTAGATTTAGAGTTTTGAGATGTGAAGAGTTTTGTAGTTGTGCTGGGACAACAGAAGAGGGACTAGAGGTAGGATCCATGGTGGGGAATGTGTCAGGCTCTTCAGGAGCGGATACCAGTGTTGTCTTGGCCAGTCTGGAGCAATGAGAATCATTTTCGGCCTCTCTGCTCTGGCTTTTAGTAGAACTTTGGGCAGCAGAGGAAGAGGCGGGAAGGCATAGACTGTCAATGTTGCCCAATTGAAGGAAAGTGCGTCCACTTTCCAGGCCTGTGGATGATAGGTACTTGAACAAATTTTTTCAACTGGCAATTTCTGTGGGTAGCAAAGAGATCTATGTCTGGCTGTCCCCATGCCTGAGTTATCTTTGTGAAAACTTGAGGATGCAACTTCCATTCGTGTGGATCTGTCATATTTCTGCTTAGGTTGTCTGCCAGTGTGTTTTCCTTCCCTGGCAGGAATTGTGCCTGTAGTTGAATTTGCAGTTCCAGTGCTGTGTTCCATAGGGTCATGGCTTGCCTGCACAGGGGGTATGAATGAGTTCCCCCCTGTTTATGTACCACATCACTTTGGTGTTGTCTGTCCTTATCAATAGCTGGCCTGGATGCAGTAGGTCTTTGATGGTCATAATAGCCTTTTGCACGGCTAGCATTTCCTTTTGGTTGATGTGAAGGTGCTTCTCTTTTCGGGTCCATTTTCCCTGAATGCACTGTTCTGTCATGTGTGCTCCCCAGGCATAGTCTGAGGCGTCTGTTGTGATGATTTGAGTTGCTTGAGGTACACAGAAAGGAAGACCTGTGTTTCTTTGGCAAGCTTGAGCCCACCACATAAATTCCTTTTGAAGGCATGGAATGAGTGGTATAACTGCTTCCAAGCTGTGGCTGTGTTGAGACCATAGGTTTTTTAGGTACCATTGAAGTTTCCTCATATGCAGCTTTGCACATGGGATTAGTAGGATGCAAGATGCCATGAATCCCAGAGCCTGCAGGACTTTCCTTGCAGTTAGCCTGGTGTAAGTTGCCATTTTTCTGAAGTACTGAGACAGTTGCCCTTGCTTGTCTGGCGTGAGGTAGGCCATCTGGGTGGTTGTATCCAAGCTGGCACCCAGGAAAATTATTTGTTGAGGGGGTATTAGTTTTGATTTCTTTTTGTTGACTGTGTATCCCAGGAAGTTCAACAGTTTTATTAAAAACGCCAGGTGCTGCAGTAGTATGTCCTTGCTGTCCGCTTGGATCAGGCAGTCGTCCAGATATGGGTAGATTTGTATCCTTTGTAGTCTGCAGAAGGCGATTACTGATGCCAGGCATTTCGTAAACACTCTGGGCGCAGTAGATAAGCCAAAGGGCAATGCAGAGAATTGGTAATGGGTTGAACCTGCAAGAAATCTGAGGTATCTTCTGCAATCTTGTCTGATAGGGACATGCGGGTATGCCTCCTTGAGGTCCAATGTTACCAGCCAAGACTCCTTGCCCCGCATGGGAAGAAGCTGCTGTAATGTGAGCATCTTGAATTTTGGCACCTGTAGATATGTGTTAGGATGGATAGGTCTAAGATAGGTCTCCAATCTTTGTCTTTCCTTGGTACCAGGAATAGTCTGGAATAAAACCCTTGACCTTGTTCTTTTGCAGGTACCTCTTGAATTGCTTTAATGTCCATGAGAGCTGAAATTTGTTTTTGTGCCTCTGCCCTTTGATTTTGTGGCAGGTTTGGCATGCCTCTCCATTGTTGGAAGGGTATGAAAGTGGAACCTGTAGCCTCTGTCTATAATGTCCAGAATCCATTTGTCTTTTGTAACAATATGTCAATTTTTTTGAGAATAATGTCAGTTTTCCGCCCAAAGGTGCTGCCATTAAAGCTTTGCTTGGCAGGTGTAGGGGGAAGTCATTGTGTCTGTTTTCTGAAAGACTGTGATCTATCTTCTCCACCTCTTGGGGTTGGTGCTTGCCACTGTCTGGCTCTGAAAGATCCTTGAGGTTGCCCTCTACCCCTTGGACGCCTGTATCTGCCCCTTTGAGGTCTGTCCATGGCTGGAAAGGACCAATTTTTTGAGGGCCAGTTTCTGCTGAAACGTGGAGGCTGTACCTGCAGGAAATCTTTCACTGTTTGCATTGATTTCGCTTTTTCCTCCATTTTCTTTAGCACCTCCTCAGCTTTAACACCAAACAATACATCTTTTTGAAGAGGTGCATCTAATAATTTAGCTTTGACATGATCTGGTAAGGTTTGCTCTTTGAGCCAAGCATGCCTACGTATAACAGACCCCGTAACAGCAGCTCTACATGAGGCCTCTAAAGCATCAAAACCACACTGCAAGGTATGTTTACCCACTTGCTCTGCACCATGCAACAAATCCTGCAACTCTTTTAAATCTGGTTGTTCTGGTTGTGTCATCTTGCTTTTCAGCTGAGATATCAAAAACTGTTGATACTTTAACATATGGAACTGACAGTTTAATGCCCTCATGGTTAAAGTGACCGAGGTGTACACCTTTTTCCCCCACCTTTCTAAAGCTTTGGAATCTCTCTCTAAAGGTAATGGGTTTTTAGCAGTAGAGGCCTTAATTCCCTTGGGACCCTGTGAAATAGTTTCTGGGTCAGCAGTATGGCTTTTATATAGGAACTGGTGAGAATCAGGAACCCAGTAATACCTGTCTGGTTTAACAGGAGCTGGAGGCAAAGAATCAGGATTAAGACTGGCTTCTGTGTACACATCATCCAATATATCTAAAACAGGAGGGATAGCCAGAGGCCTATGCTGGGGGAGCAGAAGAAATTCCATGAGCCTTTTCTTGGAATCTGAGCAATCTTGGCCTTCCCAGTGAAAGTGTTCCCTCAATGTATGCAGGGTTTCCCCCAAAAGAGAAGACCTCAGGGGGGGGGAGACCGAGGTAATAGACTCCTCTGCATCAGAGTCTTCGAATGGAGAATAGGCATAATCCTGGTCCTCAGATAGTTCTGAGGTAATAGAAGCTTGATCTGAGGAAGGGTAGTCTTCCTCTAATCTGGGCCTTTTGTCAGAGGGGGGTTGAGAACCCCTGATAAGAGTAATCAAATCCTCAGCCATTTCAATTATCTGTTTTTTAGGCATGATGCCTTGAGAGGGGGGTCTGAGGAACCTGTTTTTTGGTTTTCATGGCTGTTTTAGATTTAGTGAAAGCTTTAATAGAGAAGGAGGAAGGCCTGAAGATCCCTTGAGAAATGGCAGGCCTGTCTAAATTCTGAGTTTCCCCGCCAGGAGTGGCGTCAGTATCTGTAGTTGGAATTGGGGCCGAGGAGCCTGCGACCTCGGGTACTGAAGACACCAGTAATGCATTGTCATCGGTACTCAGGGGCTGCGTAGGCGCCTCGCTGAGTACCGGAGAACCGGTAGTCGGCCTTAGCGTGGTTTCAGTAGGTGGTGCGGACCTCGTATGTCGGTCCTTATCTTTGCGTTTTTTGCTCAAAACTGGAGTCGGAGTATCCGACGACATAATATAATTAAATTTTTTGCCAAAAAAGTGAAGGGTGAACTCCGCCCGATGCTTAATAGTGCGTTTGTTGAATCTAGCACAAAAACGGCAGGCCGAGACGTCGTGGTCTGGGCCTAAGCAAGGTATACAGAAAGAGTGGAAATCCTTATGCGGTATTTGCTTCCCACATGAAATGCAATTATTAACTTTGTCTGACATCGGTCTGAGGCAAGAAAAGTTTCCCCAATGGGGTACTTAGCTTTCAAGAAGACTTCGGCTGAAATACTTTTGTAAATCTCAGGAGCTGGCCGACCGGCACTTGCGAACTGCTTCTGCTTCGGGCACCGCGCAGCAAGAAAGACTGAAGAAAATGGCGTCGGCTGCCTCTTTTATACCCCTGCTGCTCTGACGTCAGGGAAGAAGCGACGACAACCGACGCCGGACCTAGACTTTGGAATTTGGCCGACTGAGGACCCGCCTGACGGCACGATAACCCATCTGTTATGACTGCAGCTGTATGCACGATGAACATCAAGCTCAGCCCACTGAAAAAACACTCTGCAGAAAATCCAGAACATGAAAGGAGGATTATATGTCTCAACTGATGTAAAATGGCAGGGATCCCACAGAATGAGTTGTACAGTGGACAGTGAAGTCTGTTCTAGCCTGCTCTGCTTGCTATCACTGTGACCCTCACTAAAACAGATGGATGGAAACAAAGGGTTGTGGAAAAACAGAATGGACTTAAGCAGTTAGGATTTACGATCATGGTGGATTTACATATGGAATAGGTGGAAGAGAGGGTGGGACCAGCTGCAAGATGCTAGCTGAAATAAAATATCAGACATGAAAGACTTTGATCAGATAGAGATGGTGTCGGCCCACATGTTCAAATCTTATATGAATCATAAGCAAGCTGGTCTATCCATCTTTAGAAAAGACCATCTCTTCAAGTGCACTATCCAAAACTTTAGCTAGACATAGTGCAGTAATGTTACCTCTAAATCATAGACTTCAGGACAGGAAGAATTCTAGCCAGATAATCTTAAACACCTCAAAATGCCAGAATACATAAACATACACCAGCAATTGTCTAGCACTTTTTCATAAAAAGGCCATCTGAGACATCCAGTCCTCTTTTCAGATACACTCGTCAATAAATAAAGATCAAGAGTAAAACTGCCAGATTTCTGCTATGGCAGCAGTGTGATTAAGTCAGACTCTGCAGCATTTTCCTCCTCGCTGGTAATCAGTCATTTAAAATACTTGTAAGCACAGTGATTTTGACTTGTGTATGAGACAGAAATGTTCCAAGACTATATTCATGAAACAGAAAGCAGGAAAAAGTGGCCAAAAAGTATCACCCAAACAACATGGACGAACCCATAAGGCAAACTACATGTAATGGTGAGCAATCAATGTGGGACTCATAACAAAATGGACAAGTTGCTGGAAGAAATGCTTAAGATGAGTCAGTCATTTTGGAATTACATTTAAAAAAAAAAAACAGAAGTCAGTACACAGATAGAAAAAGCACTCTTTCAACAGTCGGATGACAGCATTATTAAAAGTGAAAGAGGGGGAAGCAGGGCAAAAAGCTGGCAGATTTGGAAGCTGTGCATGAACAAGTGACAGAAAAATTGACTGAATTAGAAGACTAGGAATAGAGAGAAATTCTCTAATTCACAGGAGTGCCTGAAGGGCTCAAATGGACAGAATGCAGGATGTTCATAATCTCCCATCAGTGGACTGAGATCCCGACAGATGACATTTTACTAGACAGTGAACGACCAAGCCAATAGTAGTGAAGGTACAAAACTTTGCCTTGAATGAGAAATAACTATCCCTTTTATGGAAGCCAGGGAAGATGCTGATGATTGGAGACAAGAGAATTTATGTGGACAATGATTATTCGCTGATGGTAATAAATGCAACTATTTATTTAGTGAAAACTATTCATGATATAAAGGTTGACATTATTCTACTGCAGGATCTTCATCTTCTCAGACGGAGCTTGATAAAATAAGAGGATTTAAAGGGGGGGGGGGTTGTGCAACTGCTCTGAAAGGTAGAAGGGGAGTTCTGACATTATTTAAGAGAGCTGTCTCAAGTAGGAGTGGCAAAAACTGATCCAGAAAAAAGAAACTTATTAAGAGAGGACTGGGGTGAAAGAAGAGTTGTTGTTGTATCAGGGTAAAAATAGATAATGTATATACACCCCAAGGACCAGGATATATGAGATGAAAATGCTTTTGAACCAGAGTTTGGAATTCATGCAAGGGGCAGTAATTTTTTTTAGGGGTGGAGGGGTTGGAGCATAACCGCTAAGAAAAAGGATCCCGGGAATTACTGTCCCATCAGTGTGATGAGCCTGATCTGCAAGGGCATGGAACGCATTATCATGGAACTTATAAACAAAGACATTGGCAACCTTCAAACACTGGACCCCACCCAGTTTGGGGTTCATGAAGGGCCAAATCTTGTCTCCTGAACCTGATTGACTTCTTCGAATCAGTCTCCAGAGCTGTGGACAAGGGTAAGGCAGTCCACACAGCCTATCTGGACCTTGTCAAGGCATTAGACACCACCCCCCACTCTGGAATCATAGATAAACTTACTAATCTGGGCATAAATCCCTACTTCACTGGATGGGTTGCCAACTGGCTTACTGACAGAACCCAGACTGTAAAAGTAGCCGACTCCAAATCCAGCTCCAGACAAGTGCAAGCGGAATACCTCAGGGTTCAGTCCAGGGACCGCTCTTGTTTGGCATCTACTTCTCTGAAGTACAGACCAACACTAACGGACTCTGGCTAACAAAGTTCGCAGATGACTGCAAACTGGGAGCCATTACTGAATCCCAAATTATGTGGATATTCTACAAAAGGCCTTACAGAAACAGATGCTTGGTGCCAGAGCCATGGGCTCAAGCTTAATGTCAAGAAATGTATAGTTATCTCCTTTGGGAAAAAAACATGTACCCATGAACTACCACAAAGGTGACATTACACTAAACACTGAAAGTGTGATGAGAGACTTAGAGACACAGGTGGACAGTGGTCTCACCTTCGATAACCACATCGCCACAACAGTCAGGAAACCCTTCTATGTGGCATACCTCATCACTAAGGGTTTTTCATCCAGAAAAAGGAGGTCATTGTCCCACTGTACTCATCCCTCATTAGACCATTATAGAGTACAACACCCCGTTTGGTATGTACCTCACAAGACATCTGCAACAGTTGGAAAGGCCGCAAAAATACCTCACTAAAAGAATCACAGGCCTAAAGCAGATGCCCTATGTTGACTGTCTAAAAAAAACTCCAGCTATACTCTGTGGCATATCGTCTAGTCAGAGGTGCTCTCTGCTTAACATACAAGGCCATGCCAAACCCTGAGCTGTTGGACATGCTCCACTTAAAGAAATCCCAATCCCTCAGAGCCACATGTTCCAGGGATCTAAACCTTGGCATCACAAAGAACAAAACATGCTGGAGGGATAGGTTCCTGACCCAGAGACTCCCCAGACTCTGGAATAGACTGCCCATACATGTCAAGCCTCTTGGCCCTCTTCGAAAGGAACCTTGCCTATTGGATGGGAGATAGGAAATTTATCCAGGGGATCATATCAGTCAGCCTGCTAGACAGGGGTCCAGGGAAGTAAATATTGTGGGAAGAAATATCCAGGGAATTGTTATGGCTAGGCTTGTATAGGCTCTAGGGCTGATAGCCTAGTACCAACCTATGAACCTATGTGTCCAGTGATCTCAGAAAGCATAAATTAGGCAAGGAAGGATTAATTCTCAACAAATTTAAGAGGTTACATGGCTTTACTGACAGGTGGATATGCCTGAATTAAAGCGACCCACTTGTAAGTCTCTCCAGTACAGGACTACGGCCTGTCTAGGTAGATGGCATATGGTAGAATTCATTAGAACATAACGATGTGGAGAGAGCAGACATATCCCTGTATGCTACTGGACTGCACACAGGTAACTTGAAATAAGATCAGTGTGTGATCAGGCTAAAAAGCATTTAAGATTAGATATGCACTGGTTAAGACACCAGGACAGTAAGGATAAACTTTGCAAAATTTTAAGTGACCTAGAAAAGGAAACATTAATCTCCTCCTTGTCAATAGTGCAAGAGTGGGAATGGGTCAAATGGTAACTGATGAGTAGAATACAGGAAATAGAAAATCAAATGTGGAAAAAAGGAGGGAGGAAGACTGAAGAAAACTGGAGAGATTAAAGAGCTACTGGTTGAGGGAGGGGAGCTAGAATAGAAGGAGAAGCTAGAGAGGCTATTTTGGAAAAGCACTGGAAAGATAGGCTTGAGGTAAAGATTACCCCAGACCAGTTAGAGTTATGAAGTATTTTATGATGTTTGTCTTTTCGGCTTTTCCCGGTTAGGGGTCACCACAGCGGAACTCCGGTCCGCTAATGATTGGCAGTCGATTTTTTTTTTATGGTGCTGAGTTGACAGCCCGACGCCCAACCTTCAGCAAAGGCACACCCATTCACGCATGTCTTTCGGTGGCCACTCGACCGCGGGGAGGACATGCAGACTCCACACAGAAGGCACTCCAGCCGAGAATCTAACCGGAGAACTTCTTGCTGTGAGGCAACAATGCTACCGCTGTACCACCGCGGCTTACAAGAAGTATTTTATGATAATTTGCCAAAATAAAAAGATTATTCAAGCTACGAGACTCAGACAGATGAAGGTGGAGTGATGTAGAACTAGGATGAGGGCTATCAGCATAGGTGACATTATCAAAAATGTGAGGGGAAATTACAGAAACACTTAGTGAGTACTACTCTCATCTTTACTGTGAGGACCACGTAAGAGACAGCTGGCATGAGCAGTTAGAACAGTTTCTAGAGGGGCTTCATTTGCCTAGACTGACAGAACAGAACAGCCAAAATAATATGCAACTCATTACACTTGATGACCTTGAGAAACATATGAAAGAAGTTGCTTGGGGTAAAACTCTGGTGAGCGATGGTCTCCCAGTTGAGATTTAGCAAATGTATAGGCACAAGACACTGACAAGATGCCATGTTTTGTTTAATGAACATGCCATTTTCATTGAATTTACAGCCTCTGTCTCAGAAGTTAGGGGTTGGACATGGGGGCGACTGTTTTGTTTGGGGAGATATAGTATTTCTGAGTAATCCACATAGGGATATTGGGGGAGTATACTCACTAATTAGTGATTTTGAAGAGATATCAGGCTTTCACATAAAGAAAAGACTAAAGCTGTAGGTATGAATTATTTATATTTATGTGAACACTATTAAATAAAGCTGCAAAACAGTGCAGGAAACAGCTAGAATCGCTTGAGACAAAATCAAAGATAAAATAATGGAGCCAATTAGAATGCGGGAATTAATCCCAGTGGATTTGGACCAAAGAATTTGGGTGCTTCAAACGTCTATTCTGCCTTTGGTAGTACACTTGGTGCAGTCAATGATACATGAACCCACGGGGAGGATTCTGAGGCAGGATTACAAAAATTATTATGAAATTTGTTTGGAAAGGGCCCACCCACAGTGCCATCTCAGAAAATGATACTGCCTATGGAGGAAGGAGGTCTTGCAGTGCTTAATTTACATGAATATCACCAGGCAGCCCAAATAAAATGAATGCATCTCTTTCAGAATAAAGAGTATAGAGCTAGATGGAAACAAATTCTTATGGGGCAGTAGGACATGAAAAGGTTAGACAGCAGAGTAGAAATATGGAAACAATGTACAGTTGTGTACACTTACCATAAATGTAGATGTTTGAGTCTATTCACTTTTTGCAGTCCTGACTTGTGGGATTTTCTGCCATGAAAGCCCTTGGCCAGCCTGACTACCAGAGAAGAATTCCCATCCTCCTTAGGCTGGTGGACATCCTAATCGACGTCACTGTGCCTAGGTTAATATGAAGACAGCTAACATCATGCTGTCAGCTTTTTCTTGCCCTGTTAAAGGTAGGAGCCTCTAAATGGGCAGTAGGAAACTGAAGAAGAGAACCTATACAGGAGGAGAGACCAAAGGGGGTTCCCTTGGCTAGAGAAGACTCTATAAGTAGACTACCTAGTAGGCTAAGGGTGAAGACAGGAGGGAAAGAAGACTGCAACAGTGAATATACTTGTACATCTACATTTATAGTAACTGTACACAACTGTACTATGTTCTTTGTGTTTCACTGTTGTAGTCCTGACTTGTGGGATGATTCCCAAAGCTGAAACGAGGGTGGAAGAAGATAGGGAGGGGAGAGGAGAGGGTGCTCTGCAGGATGGAGTGGCAAATACTGCTCTGGACCTAGAAAAGGCTGCTAAGTGGTAGTGTTTGGTGAAGGTATGCACAGATGATCAGGTGGCAGCTTCCAGAATGTCCTTGATAGGGACTCCTTTTAGGAAGGTAGCAGAGGTTGCAGTAGCCCTAGTGGAGTGTGAGCTGATAGCCTCAGTTGATTTTTTGTCATGGCGGCTATAACAAAATGAGATCCAGTGGGAGATCTGTTTAGAGATAGTCTGTTTAGAAGCTAGTTTTCCCTCAGAGACCAAGGCAAAGGTCACAAAGAGTTGGTCAAGATTTTTTTTCAAAGCTTTAGTTCTGTCAAGAAAGTAATGGGACTGCCTATGTACATCCAAAGAATGAGGTATTCTTTCCCCTTGGTTCTGGGGGTTGAGAAAGAATGTGGGCAGGTGAATGGCCTGATTTAGAGAAGTGTCAATGACCAAGCGGTGCATGAACGAAGGGTTAGTTTTGAGGGAAACCCTGTCTGGGTGGAAGATAAGGAATGGCTCCACTGCCATGGGAGCCTGCAGCGAGACTCTCCTAGCTGAAGTAATAGCCATCAGAAGGGCAGTTTTCCAAGTTAGAAACTTTAGATGAGCAGAGGCTGCAGGTTCGAAAAGAGGCAGAGTCAGTTTTTCTAGAACAATATTTAGGTCCCATGGGGGGGTAGGTTGCCTCCTGGGACATCTGATGTGGATGACTCCCCTAAAACTATATTAAAAGAGGAATGGAAAAGACAGGAGGAAGAGCAGTCATACGGGCTGAAATGGCAGAGGCATCAATTTTAATGGAGGATTAGGAAAGGCCTTTATCAACCAGACTAGTCAGGTAATGTAGAATGACAGAAATCTGTGCCGAATCAGGCTTGTGGTGTTGCCGCTGGCACCAAGTGGAAAATCTTTTCCACTTAGCGGAGTATGATTTCCTAGTACTAGGCCTCCTAGCCTCCTTAAGAATGTCCTGAACCTGTTTGCTTAGGGCAGATTTGGTCTTGGATGCTGCGGAATTATTCAAGCTGAAAGGCTGAGTCTCTGCAGGTTGGGGTGCACACGCCTTCCTTGTCCTGAGTCAAGGTTGACTCTCTGAGGCAGCATCCATGGATTCTCATTGGTTAGTTTGAGAAGCAGAGGATACCAGTGCTTCCTGATACAGTCTGGGGTTATCGGTGTTGCCCTTGGGCCCTCTTCTCTTATCTTTAGAAGCACCCAAAGAAGTAGAGGTAGGGCAGGGAATGCATAAAATTGAGAGGGGAGTCCAAAAGTAGGAGAAAACTTCTGTCCTCTAGGCTGATTGCTGTTTGTTCTTGGAACATAATCCTTTTTAGTTAAGCATTTTTCTTGGTGGCGAAAAGATCCATCAGTGGGACTCCCCATCTCTGGACCATGCTGAGAAATATTTCCCAATGCAGATGCCATTCATGGGGATCCATCAAGTTTCGGCTAAGGTGATCTGCTACAGTATTTTGAACACCTGGAAGGTATTGTGCTAGGAGATACAACCCCAGAGAGTGAGCAGTTTCCCAAACTTGCATTGCTAGATGACACAGAGAGTAAGCATGGATGCCCCACCCCCCCACTTGCTTATGTACCACATATAACTGTGGTGTTGTCAGTCTTCGCTAATGGGACTCCTGGCTCCTATTTTTCCTTGAAAGTTATCAGGACTTTTTGGACTGCCATAAGCTCTTTCCAGTTTATGTATCTGTCCTTGAACTGAATCCCCCACTTCCCTTGGGATTGGAAGTGTTGGAAGTGAGCCCCCAGGACCATCTCTGAGGCATATGTGGTGAGAGTATGGCCCTGGGAGGTGAATCTGAATGGCAGGCCCAGATTTTCTAGCCTGTGTCCACAATGCAAACTCCTCCTTGAGGCAAGGAATCAGCTGTATCACGGTCACCAGGGACTGAGAGTGTTGTCACCATACATTTTTGAGGTAACACTGGAGTTTCCTCATGTGCAGCCTGCCCAGGGGAACCATGAGGATACAAGATGCCATGTAGCTCAGTGGACAAACTCTCTGGCTGAGATGCATTGTTTCTGCAGGATTCTTTTGAGGTAGTGGGTCAGAAAGGAGACTTTTTTCCCATAAACATCTTTATTAAATTATTAGATATGCCATAGGCAATCTTACATTTATATAAATGAAAAACAACACTGACATTACTTTAGTTGCAAACATTATACATCACAGACACCACTGTAGTTGGAAACATTATACATCACTTATAATCTATCCAGTCATTGTCAGTTAAGCATTATATGGCTCATTCAAACCCTGCCTCAATCCTTGTTTCTTCTCTGCATATATTTTCTCACAATTCCCATTTTTTCCTACGTACTTTGCTCCTTCCCTTTTCTAAAGATCCCAATTCCAGCTGTTTTATCTCTGTTACTGTATTCACTACTTCTAGTAAAGTTGGTCTAGACTTTGATTTCTATTTTCTATAACTGCTTTTTTGACTGCCACCATAATTAGGCTCCACGAGGCTTTATTATGTCTAGGCAATTTCAATTTTGTATCGTAGCTCAAAAAAATCAACTCCCCAGTCAATCCAATCTGCTCACCCAGCATCTCTGACAGAGCGGTCTGCAAGGGAACCCCTAAAGTCTGTCAGCTCATTACACTCCAAAAAATATGTCCCCAGCCACCTCTTTCTTGCCTGCCACACCTCCAACATTTGTTAGCCACCTGAAGAAAAATTCTTTGGAGTCTACTTGGGGTATAAAAGTACCTATGTAAACACTTCCAGGCAAAGATCCTAAATCTTCTAGACTTTGTTGTATATTTAGGAGACATAAATATATCCCTCCATTGCCTCTTTGCGAATTGCTTATCCAATCTCTCTTCCTATTCCTTTCTAAGCTTCTATGAATGATTCTTATAATCATGCAATATTTGGTCAAAAAGGAGACCTTTCTGAGAGAAGGAAGGCTTTTTGAAGAGAAGGATTCAGGACAGCCCCCAGTAAAACTATCCTGGTGGATGGAACAGTGTTGGATTTTTGCAGATTTATGGTGAAGCCCAAGGACAACAGGAGGTTCTCAGTAAACCTCAGATCGTTGAGCAATTTTGATAGATTTGTGGCCTGTAGTAGGCAATTGTCCAGACAGAGGTAGCTTTGGACATCTGTGGTTCTGCAAAAGGCATTTACAGGGGCTAAGCACTTGGTGGAAAGCCTTGTAGTAGTAGAGAAGCCAAAGGGTAGAGATGAAAATTGAAAGTGACTGGTACCTGATCTGAAGAGAAGAAAGGTTTTGTGTGATTCCTGAAAGAGAATGTGCAGTTAGGCATCTTTTAGATCCAGTAAGACCATAAAGGCCTGGGGGCGATCATGGGCAAGAGGTTTTGAAGACTCAACATTTTGAATTTTGGAACCAGGAGAAACTGATTATGGGTGAACAGGTATAAGACAGGACACCAAGAGCCTTCTTTTCTGGGAACCAGAAACAGCCTGGAGTAGAACCATTTTTCCTTCTGATGTTTTGGGACTGGTTCTACTGATCCCTGAGGGCACAAAATCTGGATTTGAGAGAGGGCCTCTGCTTTTTTTTATTTTGAGGAATATTCAGGTAGCCTGAGTATTTTAAAGGCTCTTTGAAAGTGAGTTTGTAACCATTTGAAATCATGCTTAGAAAACCCACTTGTCTGAAGTGATGAGGGACTAATTTTGTCTGAACAGGGACAGCTTTCCTCCTCATCTTGTGGGGGTGGCAAGGATAGTGGGATAGGTGAGTAACTGTTGCTCTCTGGCAGATGCCTGTGGCCTAGAACTCTCTTGCCTGGAAGTGTCTGAGGTCCACTGCCTGGGTCTCTGCATTTGCTGTTGCTGCCTTTATTTCCATTCCTGCTGGGGCTTCTTCTGCCTGCTTCTAGATTGGGAGGGAAAGGACCGGTATTTAGTGAAGTTTCTAATAAACTCTGGTGCCTGAACTTGAAGGAAGACTTTCACAGTCTACATATAATTAGCTTTGTCTTCCATCTTTTTAAGAAAAGCCTCAGCTTTAGACCCAAAGAGGAAGTACTTGTCTAGGGAAGCATCAAAAAGGTTAGATTCAACTTGGTCAGGAAGAGATTGTTCCCTAAGGCATGCATGCCTTATAACATTTCCAGTGGCTCCCACTTGCCTAGAGGCCTCCATAGCTTCATGGCCACAGTGTAAAGAATGCCTAGCTACCTGTGACCTGTTGTAGCAAAGATCCAAAAGTACCTTAAAAAGATTTTTATCCTCAAGGGAAGAGACCTTTTGTTTCCACTGATCTAGGACGGTTTGCTGATATTTAATCAAGTGAAATTGACAATTGAGAGCCCTCATGGTAAGGCTGGCAGAAATATATACTTTTTCCCTAAATCTATCAAGAGCCCTTCTCTCTATCCGTAGATACAGGATTTTTAGAGGAACTTGCTCTAGCCCCTTTGGATCCTGGGGTGAACAACTCTGGATCAGCAGAAGGATTTTTGAAAAGGCATTTATGGAAGTCCTGTACCCTATAAAACCTGTCTTAATTGAGGGGCTGGGGGAAGAGAGTCAGGATTCAAGGAGGAATTCAAGACATCCTCAACCACCTCTGAAATAAGGGGAATAGCAAGAGGGCTGTGCTCTAATAGATCCAGTATGGATCAATGTGTGTGTGTATGTACCTTTAAGAAGCTATCCAAGGGCTTGCACAAGTGTATAAATACTGAGCACCTGCAAGTCTGACAGACATTTTGTAGTTAGCTGTTGAGATATAAGCATGTATGCAAGGTCTGTCTTTTAACTAGTTCATTCATATTTTATGATGCTGCTCTCTATCCTCATGTGTTTCTACGTATTAAAGCATCTAAATGATCAACCCTGCCTGCTTGTCTTCAATGTTAGAGAAGGACAAGCAACATGGTGTCAGAAGTGGCATGTCTAAAAGGACATGGTGTCAGAGAGGGATCCAGAAGCAAGACTGAGAGATGTGCAGCTAATATAAAGGAGTGAATCATCCCTAAAATGTGCATACTTCGCAAAACAGGTCAGAACCGAATTTCAGACATTAAAACTTGCCCAGCAGTACTTCTTATTTACAAAATATGAAATGAGGCATACAGAATGTTCTAAATGATAGTCGCATAAACCGATATGTATGATATTGATAAAAATATTCAAATTACTACGGAAAATGTTTGAAATAAAGTCCAAATTGCATAAAATTAATAAAATAAGAGAAACAACCGCATTTTCGCAAAGCATGTATTTTTGTATTAAGCAAAGATATCCGAATTATCAGAAGTGTATAAAGTGTTCGCATGTTTGTGCAGTGTTACAGTAAAGCAATTTTGCAAAGTATAGCCATTACAAGGCATATTTTGCAAAGTACAGCCATTACAGGGCATCTTTTGCAAAAGTACAGCCATTACAAGCATAATGCCCAAATTACAGTATTTCGAAGTTTATTGTACATTTGAATGTTGTTACAAGCTCACAGAACAGTTTGTTCATACATAATCACAAGGGCCATATTTTCAGTGTGTTTGTGCATACTTTGTGGGCAAGGCAGACAGATTTTGAAAACCCAGTGCACTTGTGTTTGACAGTAATAATGCTGAGAACTAAAGAGTGTTTGAGCAAGAGTATGACATTTTCATAGTGGCTGCATTTTCTGATAAAGATGACCGTACAAAGGCATTTATTCTGTTTAAATTAGCTGGGTCAGAAGCCATAGAAACAGGTGGTTCATTTGTGTATGCACCTGCTATCTATACCGGAGAGGGGGAAACAATCATACTGTTGTACTGGTTGAGTCAAGGGAGGACCTCAGTGTGCTTAAAACATAAATTTAGAGAAATGTGTAACCCCCAGACAAATGTTACAATGGAAAGGCACTTATTTTACACAAGGCATTAAAAGCCTGGTGAAACTTTTGCAGCATATATAACTGACCTGAGAAATGGGGCTTAAATTTGCAGATTTGGTGATTTACGGGATGAGTTGATAAAAGAGAGACTTGTGTGTGGTATTAAAGATGATGCTGTGAAAAAGATTTTGCTTAGTGACAGTGATTTAACTTTGAATAAGGCCATTATGATTTGTCAGATATACAAGCTCACAGAAAAGCATACAAAAATGCTTACAAATGAAAACCGCTCTAGAAGACACAGTGATAAAGCTCATGTTGATAGTATGCAGCACGTGGTTAAAAGAAACAGGCCCAAGCACATAGCAGCAACTGTAGTCTCTGCAGCACACGCTGGTAAACCCCAGAGCTTTTCAGCAAATTCCAGAATTCGAATAGTCTCAGTGGAGCATAAGAGTGAGTCAGCAAACTCAAAACATGGGCTCCAACCCAGTTTCATTGCCAGCTGTCACAATTGCGATGGAAGTCATGAATCTAAAATGGAAAAATGTTTGCTTTTGGTCATCATCTTCTTCTTTCGGCTGCTCCCGTTAGGGGTCGCCACAGCAGATCAACTGTTTCCATTTCTTCCTGTCCTCTGCATCTTGCTCTGTCACACCAAGCATCTGCATGTCCTCTCTCACCACATTCATAAATCTTATCTTAGGCCTCCCTCTTTTCCTGTTACCTGGCAGCTTTAGCCTTAGCATCTTTTTCCCAATATACTCTGCATCCCTCCTCAGCACATGTCCAAACCAACGTAATCTTGCCTCTCTGGCTTTGTCTCCAAACCTTCCAACCTGGGCTGAGCCTCTAATATACTTATTCCTAATCCTGTCCATCCTCGTCACACCCAGTGCAAATCTTAACAACGTCAACTCTGCCACGTCAAGCTCTGACTCCTGCCTTTTTGTCAATGCCACTGTCTCCAACCCATACAACATAGCTGGTCTCACTATCCTCTTGTAGACCTTCCCTTTCACTCTTACTGGTACTCGTCTGTCACAAATCATTCCTGACACACTTCTCCACCCACTCCATCCTGCCTGCACTCTCTTCTTCACCTCTCTTCCACACTCACCATTACTTGCAATAAATGGAATCATTTCAAAAGATTTTATAAATCAAAAGGCTCACATTCTTTTAATAAAAGGGAACATTTTAAGAAACGACTTGATCAATTATAAAAGGTACTGAGTAGGGTCGCAGGCAGCTCTTTAAGTTGATGATGTGTCAGTGCTTTATGAAACAGTTAATGCAGTAGATTTAAGGGCAACGAATGAAGTATTTTGCACTGTTCGGATAAATGGAAAATCCCTAGAGTTCAAAGTGGATACAGTTTCCAAGTGTAATGTTATGTCAGCAGAAACTTTTGCTAGAGTGAGTAAAGCTGAAAGGCTTGATTTGGCAAGGTGGCAAAGCTTGTTGCTGCTTATGGAGGTGAAGAAATTCACACTGAAGGCTCAGTAGTGCTTTCAAGTTACTCTGCTGGAAGAAGCTATGACTTATTATTTTATGCGGTGAAGAGGCATGTCCAGTCATGATTAGGACTCGCAGTTAGTTTGAAAACAAGACTGCTTTCATTTAAAAAGGAAGTCTACCATGTTAGCTTATAAGACTATTACTCTAATTTTGCCCAGTACATTTTTTTCTACCTATGCTGATCTTTTTGAAGACAAACTAGGCAAGCTTCCAGTTGTGTAATCCATGAAGTCAGACCCAGATGTCAGTCCAGCTATCAGGCCAGCACATAAAGTTCCAATAGCCATGCAGGACACAGTTAAAGCTGAGCTAGATAAAATGGTGCGACAAGGTGGGATTGGTCCAGTTGAAACTCTTACTGAATGGGCATCTTCCATGGTGGTAGCTCATAAGAAAAGCTCAGATGACATCAGAATATGCATTGATCCACGAGGTTTGAATGAGGCACTAAAAAGACCTCATCATCTAATGTGCACAGTTGAAGAGGTTGCAGCCTTGATGCCAAATGCCACTGTTTTATCTGCCTTAGACACAAAAAGTTCATTTTGACAAATTCAGCTCGACAAGAAATCATCATTGCTAACTACTTTCAGTACTCAGTTTGGCATGTATAGATTTTTGAGAATGCCATTTGGGATAAATTCTGCAAGTGAAATCTTTCAACAAACAATGGAGCAAATTTTTTCTGGATATCCTTGTGCTATCATAGTAGACAACATACTAGTAGGAGGTCGTGATGAAGCAGAACATGACAGAAACCTCAGAAAAATTCTAGAAAGGGGACCAAGTGAATTTTAAGCTCAATCCACACAAATGCAAATTCAAGTTATATGAAGTTACTTAAGTTGGTCATTTATTTACCAGTACAGGCTTATGACCAGACCCTTCAAAACAAACAACCATTTTCAAGATGCCAGCTCCAGACAATGTTCAAGCCCTGCAATGTTTTCTTGGCATGGTTAACTACCTAAAGCAAGTTCATTGCAGACTTGAGCCAACTATCAGCACCGCTCGGAGAGCTGACACATAATGATGTATCCTGGTCTTGCTTAGAGCAACACCAAAGAGCATCTAATGTCCTGAAACACAGAATTGCTAGTCCACCAACTCTCTAATACTATGATGTTCACAAGCCAGTTACTTTCCTGTGATGCTTCCAAATTTGGTTTTGGTGCAGTCATTCTACAAGATCATCAACCTACTGACTATGCATCGAGAACTCTTACCCAAACTGAAATGCAGTATGCCCCGATCATTTTAGAGCTTTTGGCAATTGTGTTCGCATGTTTGAAGTTTCCATGATTATGTTTACGGCAGACCTATCTAGATCGAAATGGACCACAAACCTCTAGTCACTATCTTGAGAAAGCTAATGCATTCAGCTCCAGCCGGACTGCAACGTATGATGCTGACAATGCAAAAGTACAATTTCAATCTCGTCTACAAGAAAGACAGACTTCTTTGTCTTGCTGATACCTTATCCAGATCACCCAGAAACAGCACAGAGAAGCATGAGAATGAGAACCTTGATCTTGAAGTCATGGAAGTGAGAAATGTTTCTTCTGCACATCTTGATGAGCTGAGAGATCACACAGCCACAGATCCTGTTTTACAAAGGCTTAACCACTTTAATAAACAAGGATGGCCGTCAAAGCAATCTAGTTTACCTCAAGAAGTGCAAACTTATTTTCCACACAAAGATGAGATTTTGTCTGACAAAGGTATAATGAAAGAACCGAAAGTAATTGTTCCAAACTCCTTGCAACCTGAGTACATTACTACCTTGTATTGTGATCACCCAGGAACTGAATCTACCAAAAGAAGGGCGAGAGGACTAGTATTTTGGCCTTCTACGTCACAACACACAGAGAGCACTTATCTTGTTCAGTGTGAAACAGTACTAAGCCACATCAACAGAAGGGACACTTCAGCTTAACCAAATTCTGGAACTGCCTTCGTCGACAGTAGCCACCAACATCTTCAAGTGGAATGGTCAACATTATTTGGTGTTAGTAGACTCTTATTCCAAATGGTTCGAGATTGACCTACTTCCTAACCTAGCATCCAGTACTGTCATTACTAAGATGAAGCAGCATTTTGCTGTTCATGGTAGTCCACACAAAGTTATTTCTGACAATGGCACGCAGTTTACAAGCCAACAGTTCAAAAGATTTTCTGAAGAATGGGATTTTACTCATGTCACAAGTAGTCCAGAGTACCCGCAGTCAAATGGTTTGGCAGAACGTGCAGTTCAAAGTGTAAAACAGTTGCTTAAGAAGTCAAAACAAAACAACAGTTATGTTTTCCTGACTCTCTCGAATCTCAGAAATATTCCTCATGATAAACATCTTGGTTCACCTGCTCAGAGACATTTGTCAAGACAAACCAGAACCACATTACCAATCAGTAGTCAATTGTTGGTTCCATGTGACAACAACAGGTCAGTGAAAACCAATCTGTTAAAGACGTGTTTAACCCAGAAGTCCTGCTATGATAAAACCAGCACATCGCTCAACCCATTACAAGAAGGAGAAGTGGTAAGGATGCAAATGTCCATAGGTTCTGTTTGGATTGGTGCTGTGAAGAGTATTTGCCCAAAGCTGAGATCGTTCACTTTGGAATTACAAGGAGGAGAGTTTAGGCGGAATCGGAACAATTTGAGACCAGTGTCTGAGCCTATACCACAGCACATAGCCTGTGAGAAAGACTATCTCAGAGTGAGTTGTCCGGTGTTCCACTTCCAGAGGAAGTTCCAGAGGACATTCCCGTTCTTATGATGAATCCAGAAGTTCCTGATACAAGTTGTGCACTGGAGACTGTCCTTGTTGCTAAATTTAGTCCAAACTGTTATGTTACAAGAGATGGTCGCATCTCTAAACCCTGTAACAGATATGAAGCAACTTGGACATGAGCATTGTGTTTTGTTTCTAATGTCTCTAGTAGTGCATGTCTAACTCTGATATTGTTTTTTCACAGGGCAATCTTTTTAAGAGGGAGGATGCAGATAAATGTTGGTGTATATGCACCTTTAAAAAGCTCTCCAAGGGCTTGCACAAGTATATAAATACTGAACACGTGCAAGTCTGACTGACATTTTGTAGTTATAGCTGTTGAGATGCAAGCATGTATGTATGTAAGGTCTGTCTGTTAACTAGTTCGTTCACATTTTATGATGCTGCTATCCATCATGATGTGTATCTATGTATTAGAGCATCTAAACAAAATACCTTGCCTGCTTGTCTTCAATGTTAGAGAAGGACAAGTGACATCCAGGAACCCCCTAAGTCTCATTTTAGCCTGAGCGTATTACTGTGCTTCCCAGTGGAAATATTCCCTCATATCATGGAGTCTCTCTCCAAAGGTAAAATCCTCTGGGGAGGGGGAGCAGAGGCCAGGTTCTCCTCAGAAACTGATTCCTCAAAAGAATTGAAGGAGGGACCTTCTTCAGAAACAGACTCCTTTAGGCCAGAATCTTCAGGAAATTCAAAAGGATCTGAGAAAAAGTCAGAAGCAGGATCCCTTTGGCTTGTCCAGAGCTGACTATGGAGGATCAAGTCTTGCTAGCTAGCCTAACCAAGCCCTGCTGATATCCCTGAGAAAGGGAGCCAGTAGGTCTAGCCGAAGGCCCCGCAGAAGCACCCCTCTTAGAAATTGCTTTGGCCTTGGGTCGCCTGAAATTTTGGCACCTGTATCTCTGGAAGAATGAGGAGCAGGCGTAGACCAAAGTCACAAAGGAGCATCACCGGTTGAAATGTACTCATCGGAAGCTGATGCCTGTTCAGCAGCCCCAAACCCAAATGGTGAGCTAAAGCAAGGGCCTGTGCAGAAGTAGAGAGACCTGACAGCGCGCTGGACTCCAAACAAGTCTTGACAGAGGGCTGGCCACCACCTCAGACACAGAAGAGGGTTGAAAAGCACCTTGCCTTCTTCAAAGATCACAAGCCTTGAAGGAGAAAGATGGAGAATGGTTGCTGTTTGAGGCCCTAGCCTTGGTCTCATCTTTTTTCCTCTTACCCGTAGGCTGCTCAACCTCTGAATGACCGTCGGATGCCACTGGACACTGAGGAGTAGATTCAAGACTAAGGAATCTAGCTAAGATCTTGGCCCCATGTATGACTGTCCAGAATTAAAACAGGCACAAAAATGGCAACTAGGAACGTTGTGATCCAGGCTTAAACAAATGACACAAACTGAATGGAAGTCTCTGTATAGGATCTGCTTACCACAGCGAAGACAATTGTTTACCTTATCTGACATGAGTTAAAAGCAAGAGAAGAGAGTTCCCCAACGGGGTACCTATCTTTCTGACAACTTCTCTCTGGTGTGGATTGAGTGACACACAGACACTGCTTCGGGCTTCAAAGGCAAGAAAAGACTGATATCATGACATTGGCTGACTCCCTATATACAGAAGCACACTGACATTGGTTAGGATGTCCGCCAGTCTAATGAGGGGGGGAAATTTTCTCTGGTAGTTGGGCCGACCAAGGGCTTTCATGGCAGGAAATCCCACAAGTCACGACTGCAACAGTGAAACACAAAGAACATTTATGGTTGAAGAGACAGGATGTTAGTTATTTGAAGGGATTAGGCCAAAGGATGCAGGGACTATTAATGAGTAGAGAATATGCCCTAGGGAAATTTAAAAGTTTTACTGATAGGGATGACGGAGAATCCCTTTAGTATAAAGACATGGGTATCCTGAGGTAAATCAGCAAAGTAAGATTTTACTTTTGGGAATCACTGGAAGAAAATTGGGAGAGAATAGCATAGGATAAAAAAAGAAGTTATGCACTTACCATAATGTTATCTGTGTTGTCCATTTTCATTCTTCCTCAACTACTGGGTTAAAATCCAACTCAGCTGTTACTATAGCTCATGGCCACCAAAAAGCTCTCAAGCTCCTTCCCACCCATAATGCACCAACCCCTAACATACCCCAGATCTTGTCTGCTTGTTGACATAAAGTAAGTAATATAATATTCCTGACAGAAGACACCAATATCTGGAGCCCAACATAAGGCACAGTGGTGTTCTTAAAATCTCTTGTTCTCCCAAAGGTCCATAATGAAAAAGGATGGGGGTTGGTGGCCAGGGAGTTGAGGAAGAATGAAAATGGACAACAGAGAAGGAACATTATGGTAAGTACATAATTTCTTTACCTGATGATGTCAATCTTCACTTATTGCTCATCCACTGGGACATAATCCTCAGCTACCTGAAATCCCAGGTGGATTCTAAGGATATTCCTAAGCACCGTTGAACAAACTGCACATATGCCATCCATGGAATGCCTAGATAAAAATAATAATGAAGCTGCCATGGAACTAGTTGAGTAGACTCATATGTTTTGGCAATGAGATACCCAATTTATTGTAGACAAAAGATATACAGTCAGTAAGCCATCTTGCCAAAGTTACCTTTGTAACTGATTTACCTATTCTGGAACCTGCAGAGAGGATAAATAGTTGATCAGATTTTCTAACTTCTTTTGTTCTATGTAAGTAGAAACATAATAGTCTATGAACACCTAAAAAATGCAACATGTACTCTCCTTTATTTTCAAAGTATGGAAAGAAGGCAGGCAGATTAATGGACTGGTTGATTTTAGATTCTGACACCTCCTTAGGAAGGAAAGAAGGGTTGGTTCGTAACGTTACTCTATGCCTATGAAAAATCAAGTGGAGCTTTAGAGGGCAATGCTTGAAGTTCAGAAATTCTTCTGGCTGAGCTAATGGTACTACAAAGATTGCTTTACAGGTCAGAAATTAAAAATCACATTTTGCTGCTGGTTCAAAGGGGGGATGAATTAAGGCCTGCAATACTAAATTCAAGTCCCTTGGTAGAGTAGGGTCTTTATAAGGTGGTTTCAACAAAAGAGTGCCTTTCAAGAACACCTTACAAAGCTTAGATGAAGCAAGCGAAGAATTCTCATATCCAATATGGAAGTTAGAGATTGCGGCCAACTGAACTCTAATGGTTGAAGAGCCAGCTCCTTCATTGAAAATTGTTGTTAAAAACCCAATGAAACTTTGTACAAGGGCTGAAAAAGGGTCAATATGTTTCTGATGCACCCCAAAAACAAACCTCTTCCATTTACTTCTGTAAAGTTTCTTCGTAGAAGCCTTATGGGAAGACAAAAGTATATGATGGGCAGGGGTGACAGCAAAGGTTGTCTGGCTATAAACAGAAGTGGAGAAACTGCACCATCAGCTTTAGGTTTAACCTATTTGGGTGAACCATGCCTGTTGGGTGAGACAGGGGTTATGGAATCGCATCCAGAATCCAAGGTGGGTAAAGCAGATGAGGCCAAAGAAGGAGAATCAAATCTGTCGAGGCCAGTAAGGTGCAATGAAGATGATTTTGCTCTTCAACCTGGCAGCTTTCTGCAGAAATTTGGGGATCGAGGGAGTTGGGAGATAAGCACACAGGAGACGGGGGGGGGGGGCAATCGTGGAGCAGTGTCCCTTGGTGATTCTCCGGGAAGGGGGATCAGGGCAAAGAAGCTGCTGCACTTGTTGTTTAGGGGAGAAGCAAAAAGACTGCAGCAAGGCTGGCCCCATTGGTGGAAAATAATTTGTCACTTTCATGTTGAGAGACGACCCGTGATGTAGTAGAATGGACCTGCTCAGTTTGTCTACTGTCACTCTGGACTTCCTCAGAATGTACATTGCTATCAGAAAGTGATTGGATGAGATCACGCATTGTCACACTCTGAGGGTTTCTCAACACAAGGGATAAGACCTGGTTCCTCCTCCTTTGTTGATGTATCAAACTACTGATGTATTGTCTGTTTGAATTGCAGTTGTCCCAAAAGGGAAGAGTCTTGGAAAGCTTCCAACACTAAGAGCACTACTCATTTCCAGGACATTGATGTGTGTGTGTTCGCATCTTTGGGGGACCAAGTGCCTTGGACAGTTTTCCCCAGGAAGTGATCCCCACCCAATTTGGGATGCATCTGTGGTCACTATGGCCTTGGGTTGATGGAGAATGAAAAGATGGCCTTGTAGAACCTGATCTGATTGAATCCACTACCAAAGGTATTTCTTGCATGCCTGAGTGATTCTTATTTGGGCTGACATTCGTTGATAAAGAATTGACCATTCTGTTAGTAGCATCCATTGAAGAACTGTCATATGAAACCTTGCTAGGGCAACTAAAATTATGGCAGCTGACAGTGACCACAATGCTTGAAGATTCAACTGGGCTGAAATTCTGGTACTGTGAACTATTTTCCTGACGTGTAATCTGATAGTTTGCACTTTTGCTACAGGAAGAGAAGCTGTTGCTGATACTATGTTGAAAACTGTTCCTATAAACTCCAGTATTTGAGAAGGTTCTAACTGACATTTGTTGTAATTTATTTTAATTCCTATAAGAGAGCAAGTTTGGAGTACCTGATCTCTCGTTCTTATGAGTAGATGCCTGGTCGGGGCAGTGGTAATCCACTCGTCTAGATACGGAAACACCCGGAATCACAGAGTCTCAAGTAAACTACTACCACTGCTATGCATTTGGTGAACACCCTGGGTGCTGTAGTTTGACCAAAGTCAGGGCTCTGAACTGGTAATGACTGGTTCCCAGCCAGAGGCATAAGTACTTTCTGCACTATTTGTTCATTTTTATGTGATAGTATGCATCCTGAAGGGCTATTGAGCACATCCATTCATCCTTGCCCAAAAACAGCAAAATGAACTGAACCATGAACATCCAAAACATTGCGTGTCAAACTTATTTTTTCATGTTGCTGGGATCCAAAATCAGTATCCAGTTCCCTGTTTTATTTGGCACAATAAAAAATCTTGAATAAGTTTCAGATTCTATCTGGTCTGGGGGGACCTCAATGATGACTCTTTCTTCTAGCAGCTTATGTATTTCTAGTGCGGCTGTTTTCCTCCGCTTGGGTGGAATATCGGGAAACCTGCATGGGGATGAAGGTGGAAGGGAAACGGAATTGTATAACTGGTGGAAATGATCCTCTGTACCCAGGTATCTTTTGTGCTATCTAGCTAGGCTCTCTGGTGCAGAGATAAATGACTGCCAATTGCTTCCAGAGGTGGGAAATCGGGCCTCCTTTCAGGAGCACTGACAGGGTCTGTCAGAGAAGGAATCCCTAGACCCTTGGTTTTGTGGGCCACCTCTGATGCGCGGATGGCATCTTCCATTTCAGTTCCCCCTTCTTCCACTGGGGGAACTATCTCCATGTGGATCTTGGAAAGGACTTTTTAACCACATTTTTTGTCCTCCTCATTCATTCCTAGAGAAGGTCCTTTGAGGGGTCAGAAAAACATACGCCCACAGCAGAGAGTGTCTTTCCATCTTTTTTGCACCTGGAGAGTAAGTCCTTCACTTTGGGGCCAAAGAAGGAGGTTCCATCAAAGGGGTCATTGATGAAAGAGGACTTGAAGGGCTCTGCAAAGTCTAACAAGCGCATCCAGGCACGCCTCCTAATGGAAATACCTGAACCTGCTGCCCTTGAGGTACCCTCAGCTGCATGACAGATAACCCTCTTGGACAAGTTTGAATAAGACTGCATGAAGCCACAGAAGGCAGAGTCCTAGCGGTAGTGGTCCCTGAAAGAGATTTTGACAATTATTTTATCAAATCTCTCTGTAACCTAATGAAATGTACCAGATAAGTTCACTGACCTAAGAGTGAAGGTCGCTGAAGCATAGACACGTTTCCCAAATCTGTCCAAAGCCCTAGACTCCACCTTAGGGGGATGGACAGCGGAGCTTGGTGATACCCTACTGGGTAGCCTGGAGAATTTGGGCTGGCTGTCCCTATGGAGTTGAATGTTGAGGCTCAAGGCATGGAGATGTAGAAGATACTGAAGGGAGATCCGAGGAGTGAGAAACCGTCTATTCTGCTGAGGCAGAGAAAACTCTCTCCACCACTTCAAAAGCAGATCATCCCAAGGAGAAGGAAGCCGAAAAGCCATGCTCCAGACCCATTGGCTCCATCTGCCCCGAGGGTATTCCATCTGAGGCAGAGGTTGGAGCTGAACTGTCCAATGGCAAGGTTTTGAGGGGGCATAGACAGCTCTGACAACTTCAGGGTTGACTCCAACACCTCAGATCTGACAGGGATGCTACAACTCCAAGAGTCATCTGCCTCTGAACACGTCGGAGCACTCGGAGAAATCCTCAGATCAAAGGATAAAAATATCTTCAGATCCAACCCAGATTGTCTCGGCAAACTCGGATCCAAGGGCTCTGAAATGGACTGCCGGATTGGAGAAGAAGCAGACAGTGGAAGGGCAGAGCAAACCAAGGCTTCCTGACCTGAAGGGGTAGGAACCGGCAGAACCGCCATTTCTATCTGCACTGACAGAAATCTCATCATCATCTTATCCTATCCACGTCAGCTTCAGAGAGACTTCTGAAAGAACAAGAGGAGGCTACAGAAGGAGATTTTGAATGCCGTCTTTCCAAAAATAGGGAATGGACTCTAGAAGACAAAGGGTCAATGATTGGTAAATATTGATTTCTTGGAAGAAGCTCTGGATCAGACAAACTCGGATCCAAAGTTGTTTTTGGAGACCCACAGCCAGCTTTGATACAGAAGCCTTCAGATCAAGCCTATGCCTCTTTTTAGAATGTTCCATCAATGATGGATTGGACAATCCAGAAAGTTTAGGGGACTTTTTTGAAGTCTCCTTGGAAGTAGTTTTAGGGGGTTGAGCCCCAGTAATTGCTTCTGAAAAAGCAGAAGGTAAAAAGAAATTATGCACTTACCATAACATTCCATGTCTACTGCCCATCTCTGCCTTTATTCTCACATATGGGTTGGATCCAATCCCTAGGATCTGTCTTGGCCTTATACAGAAGCTTGTAGCCTCTAACTAAGCTCTTGGGTATTCTACCCTTCCCAGCATGCACTTCCCCATTTCCTCAGATTTTGTTTGTCCAATAAAGTAGCCAGTGGTTATATAGAAAAAAATAAGACAGAAACAATACTATTCTGAGTGTTCAAGAAAACATTTCAAAATAGCAAGGAGTCCTGTAAGGCCCCATTCTGTATCACCCGTTCTCTTCCAGGAGTCTAGGAAGTGGGCCGGTGGGAATAATGGCAGTGATGGACAACACATATGGAATGTTATGGTAAGTACATAACTTCTTTATGTGTTGTTGTTGTCAATCTCGCCTTTACTCTCACATATGGGACAGTGTCCCCAGCAACCTGAATCTTAGGTGACTCATAGGAGAATATTCCTAAAAATCATTGATCAAAAAGAAGCTCTACCCCTGGAGCCCATATCCACTTTGTAATGAGTAATAGAAGAATGAGGATTTGACCATGTGGCTGCTCCACAGATGTTGTCTGAGGATTCTCTGGCCAGAAAAACTGAAGTTGCTACAGCTCTAGTAGAAAGTACTTTGACTAGTGTAGGCAATTATTTTGGGTTTTATAAATAAAGGCGATACAATCAGAAAGCCACTTTGACAAGGTAACTGGAAACAGGCAAGCCTTTTCTTGTTTCAGAAAAGGAAACCAACAACTGATCTGTTTTTCTGAAATCCTTTGTTCTGTCTAGATAAAAATGCAACTGTGCGTTCCGAATAAGTGTAGCAGATACTCTTTTATTCTGGAAATTCAGGAAAAAGACTGGCAGTTCAATGGATTGACGGAGATAAGTTTCAGAGACTACTACCTAGGAAGGATTAGTTCATATTGAAACTGTCTTTATGAAAAACTAAATACAACGGCTTTATAGATAACACTTGTAATTCAGAAACCCTTCTTGCTGAAGTAATAGCCACCACAAAAATGGTTTTCCAAGATAAGAATTTTAAATCACAATTTGCTGAAGGCTGAAATGGAGAGCGAGTCAAATGAGATGATACAAAATTCAAATCCCAAGGGGCAGACGGACTTCTGTAAGGTGGTTTCAGCAACAAGACTCCTTTTAAAAAGGTTTTACAAAGCTTATGGGACATGACAGGGGAACCATTCTCTCCTAGATGATAATGAGAAATTGCAGCTAACTGAACTCTTACAATAGCCGCAGCAGCTCCTTCATTAAAAAGTTTCATTAGACATTCCAAAATTAATTGCAGTGGAGCAGTAAAGGCTCAACGTTCTTTTCCATGGACCATGCGACAAACTTTTTCTACTTGCTTTTGTAGAGTTTTTGTGTTGAAGATTTATGTAAAGAAATCAAAATGCATCTTACTGGGAAAGACAAAAGAGGATGACTGGCTATCATTGGAATCGGAGCAACCATGCCGTCAGTTTCAGATTTTTCAAATCTAAGAACCATTCCTTGCGAATATGAAAGTAGATCTGGCACTGGGTCTAGAATCCACGGATCTTCCAGAAGACAAGGCCAAAGAAAGAGAAAAATTTGTCAGGGCCAGTATGGGGCAATGAGGATGATTGTTCTCTTCAACAAACTTGCTCTCTGTAACACTTTGGGAATCATAGAGAAGTCCTAGGGGCCAATCGTGCACCAGGGTATCCCTCAGTGACTCCCCCTGAGGGGGGATTAGGGAAAAGTAGCTGCTGCACTTGTTCATGGGTGATGCAAAGAGATTGCAACAACCTGACCCCATTTCTGGAAAATCTTTTCCTCAACTTCTTGTTTCAGCGACCACTTGTGAGGCATCAGAATTGCCCTGCTGAAACTGTCCGCTATCACACTGGATTTCTCCTGAATGTGCATTGCAATCAGAAAGTAGTTGGAAGATGTTGTCCAATGTCAAACTCGATGGGCTCCCTGACAAAGGGGATAAGATCTGTTTTTTTCCCTGTTTGTTGATGAACCATACTAGTGACAAATTGTTTGATGGGACTGCTATTGTTCCCCGAGGAAGAGAGTCTTGAAAGATCTGCAACACTAGAAGCACTGCTCTCATCTCTAAGACATTTATATGCAGACAGGCCTTGTGGAGGGACCAGATGCCTTGGACTGTCCTTCCCCGATAATGCCCCCCTCCCCTATCTGGGAAGCACCCGTGATCATTGTGGCCTGGGGCTAACTGGGTACAAATGGACTACCCTGACTGACCTGGTCAGAATAAATCCACCAATAAAGATCCTTCCTGTATACATCGGTTATCAAGATCTTGTGAGACACTGGAAGACCTAAAAAGGAACAAAGGGTCAAAAACAACCACTGCAGAATTTGCATATGAAGGTGGGCTACAGGTGCCAGAACTATTGAAGCTGCCATCATTCCCAAGACTTGAAGTACTAATTTTGCAGATGCTCTTTTCTAGCAAATAAGTGAATAACCTTGATCTGATTTCTTAATGAAGCGATTTTGTCGGCTGGAAGTCTCGCTATCATTTTTCTTGTATATAAGTGTGCTCCTATGAAAACCAGACTTTGATGGGCTGCGAGAGCAGATTTCTCTAAATGTATGGTGATTCCAAGATGGCAGCAAAGACTTACAGTAGTTTCTCTTGCCTCTAAGAGTCGATGCCTGGTCGTGGCGGTCAGAAGCCAGTCATCTAAATACTGAAACTCTCGGAATCCTTGATGTCTCAAGTGAGCCACAACAATTGCCATGCATTTGAAGAAAACATTAGCGGCTGTAGTGAGGCCAAAGGGTAGGGCTCATAACTGGTAATGACTGGAGCACCTGCCCATTTTTATATGATAGTACGCATCTTGAAGGTCTATCAAGCACATCCAATCTTCTTTTCTTAAAAAGGGAAAGTAGACTGTAGAGTGACCGTTTGGAACTTGCTCTTCTGACTTGTTCAGTTTGCTGAGATCCAGAACAGGTCTCCAGTGCCCTGTCTTCTTTGGCACCAAAAAGAATCTGGAGTGTTTTGAATCCTTATCGGTCTGAGGGGACTTCCTGGATGACTTCTGTTTAGCAACTTTTGAACTTCTGTAGTTGCTTGATCCCTTTGACCACGTGGCAAGTCTGAGATTTTTTTGTTTTGAGGAAGGGGATGGGTGAAGGGAATGAAATAACCTCTGGATATTATTTGATGCACCCATTTGTCTCTTGCAATGTGAAGCCAGGCCTGTGGGTGCAGAGACAGCAGACCCCAGATTGCCTCCTGAGGTGAGCAATCGGGCCTCCCTTCAGGAGTGTTGAAAGGGCTTGCCAAAGAAAGAATCTCTAGAGCCCTGATTCTTCAGTCCTCCCCTGCCATGAGGGTGGTATCTTCCATTATTGTTCCATCCTCTGCCTCTGGGGGAACGTTCACCCTGTGTGTCCTGGAAAGACCATTGAGACTTTCAGAACCACATCTTTCTGCTACCTTTTTGACTTTTGGGATAAGGTCTGGTCGGAGTGGAAAAACATACTCCTACATCAGACAAGGTCTTGCCTTCTGTTCACACCTGGTGAGAGTTTCTTTCACTTTGGGCCCAAAAACAAATAAGCCATCAAGAGGGCATTCACAAAGAAAGACTTGAAGGGCTCTGCGAAATCGCAAAGTCACATGCAGCACTGCCTCCTAAAAGGGAATACATGAACCTGCGGCTCTACTCATGCCATCCGCTGCATAAGAAATCAGTCTCATGGAGGAGTTAATTACTGAATTTAGGGTGGCAAACTGAGAGGCTACCTTATCTGAAACCTCATCACCCACAGCTCCTTGCAGAGTATCTGACAGTTCTTTCAGCAGATCCCTCTGCAGCCTAGTAAAATGCGTCAAGTAATTCACCGAGCAAAAAGTAAAGTTTGTTGAAGAAAAGACCCGCTTCCCATATCTATCCATCATCCTAGAATACTTATTAGGAGGATGAATGGTGGAACTGGTCTCAGAAAGTTCCATTTTAGTCACTGCCACCACTATAATTGCATCTACCAAAAAGTACAGTTTTGTACCTACCATAAATGTAGATGTTCGAGGA
Source organism: Protopterus annectens (assembly GCF_019279795.1). NCBI lineage: Eukaryota > Metazoa > Chordata > Ceratodontiformes > Protopteridae > Protopterus > Protopterus annectens. Next base: position 1,827,524,124 of record NC_056741.1, read on the forward strand.
TCTACATTGCTGCAGTCATAACCTGTGGGTAGTCTGCTGTCCTCGATCGGCCCGAATACCAAAGAGCTGGGCTGGCGTCGGTCATTGTCGCCTAGAGCTGACATCAGTACGTAGTAGTACTTAAGCGCATGACCGACGCCATATCCTCAGTCTTTCTTGCCCCAGATGTCAGAAGGCCTAAGAATGAAAGAAGGCCAGAGCCAAAATAGTAAACGCCCCACAACTACCAGTGTGGAAATAAAGATTATCCCAAAAACACAGCCCCACAACTACCAGTGTGGAAATAAAGATTATCCCAGAAACACAGCAACCACAAACTATAGAGGGGAAGGAGGGAGGGATAATTGGACTGCAGCAATGTAGATCCTCGAACATCTACATTTATGGTAGGTACAAAACTGTACTATGTTCTTCGTCTCACATTGCTGCAGTCATAACCTGTGGGTAGAATCCCAAAGCAAAGGAAAAGGGAGGCTGGCAAACTAAATAGCATTAGGAGCTGCTAACATGCCCTGTAAAACTGCAGTGGCAAACCCAGCCCTGGACTTGGAATAAAGAGGGAGATGGTAATGCTTAGTAAAAGTGTGTACTGAACTCCAAGTAGCTGCCTCCAAAATATCCTTAGCAGCTACCCCCCTCAAAAAAGCAGTAGATGTGGCAGTAGCCCTAGTAGAATGAGGTCTGATCCCAGCAGGAACATTCTTCCCATGATGAGAATAACAAAAAGCAATACATTGACCAATCCACTTAGAAATAGTCTGCTTTGAAACAGCTTTCCCCTGTGAACCCAAAGCAAAGGAAACAAATAACCATTGAGTCTGTCTGAACTCCTTAGTTCTGCTCAAATAATAACGTAGCCGTCTGTGAATATCTAAAGAATGCAAGACTTTTTCCCCCTTATTTTGGGGATCAGCATAAAAAGTAGGCAAATGAATAGACTGGTTCAAGGCCACATTAGAAATCACTTTAGGCATAAAAGTAGGGTTAGTTCGCAAAGAAACTCTATCCTTATGGAATATCAGAAAGGGTTCAACTGCCATGAGTGCCTGCAATTCAGATACCCTCCTAGCAGAAGTAATGGCCAACAAAAAAGCAGTCTTCCAAGACAAAAACTTCAAGTCAGATGTAGCTGCAGGTTCAAAAGGAGGTAAAGTAAGCTTCTCCAACACAAAATTGAGATCCCAGGAAGGAGTAGGAGCTCTACGTGGGGGTCTTATATTCTTTGCCCCTCTAAGAAATTGTTTGAACAAAGGGGAGAAAATAAAGGAGGGTCACAATCATAGTGAGCAGAAATGGCTGCAGCATGAACCTTCACAGAAGAGAATGACAAACCCTTGTCCAGTAATTCAGTAAGATACTGTAGTGCAAAACTCAAATTAGGCACTGAAACATCAAAGCCCTTTGCTGTGCTCCAAAGAAAAATCTCTTCCATTTATCAGAATAAACTTTTCTAGTACTAGGCCGCCTGGCTTCCAAAATGACATCTAAAACCTGTTGAGGAAGCTGAGACCCCACCGGCTCCATTACAGAATACGCCAGGCTGTTAGATGCAGGGACTGCACCCGAACATTGAGAAAATGATTGTTTGACTGGGATAATAAATGAGGAACCTGTGGCAAAGGCCAAGGAGGCTCCTGAATTAAACTCCTCAGCAGAGGATACCAATGCTGACGTGGCCAATCTGGTGCTATTAGAATCATGCAAGGCTTGTCCCGCCTGACTTTCAAGAGTACCTTGGGAAGAAGAGGCAGAGGGGGGAAAGCATAAACGTGAAGGCTGTTCCAACTGAAAGATAGAGCATCCACTTTCCAAGCATTTGGATGGAACATCTTTGTGCAAAATTTGGCAGTTGGAAATTCAGTGGAGAAGCGAACAGATCTATGTCTGGAGCTCCCCAAGCCACGGTCAACTGTTTGAATACCTGAGGGTCCAGTTTCCACTCGTGGGGATCCACAATTTGTCTGCTCAATACATCTGCTAGGGAGTTCTGTGCTCCTGGCAGAAACCGTGCTTGAAGATTGATGTGCAAACACAGAGCAGTCTCCCATAAAATCATTGCTTGTCTGCAAAGAGGGTAGGAATGGGTTCCCCCCTGCTTGTTGATGTACCACATGACTGTTGTGTTGTCTGTTTGAATCAACACCTGTCCCGGCTGAAGTAGGTCCGTGAAGGCCATCAAGGCAAACTGGACTGCTAACATCTCCTTCATGTTGATATGCAAATGTAGTAGTTTGGGAGGCCATATGTCTTGTATCCATTTCCCATTGAAGTGTGCTCCCCAAGCCAAGTCCGAGGCATCCGTCGTTAGGATCTGACTCGCTTCTGGTCGGATCACAGAGAGTCCCTTGTTTAGGTGACATTCCTGAGCCCACCACAAGAATTCCTTCTGGATGCAAGGAATAATCCGAATGACAGTGTCCAAACCGTGGCAGTGTTGAGTCCACACACTTTTGAGATACCATTGTAGCTTCCTCATATGCAGTTTGGCATTGGGAAGTACTAGAATGCAAGATGCCATGAACCCCAAGGCTTGAAGGACTGTCCTTGCAGTCAGCCTGGACATTACTGATAACTGCTGGAAGTATAGATGAAGAGTTCTTTGTTTGTCCGGGGTCAGAAATGCCAACTGAGAAGCTGTATTCAGTCTCACACCCAGAAAGCACATGTCCTGAGAGGGCACTAGACTGGACTTTATTTCGTTCACAGAATACCCTAGGCACCTTAAAACTGCCATTACATACTGGAGATGTTGTAGTAACTTGTCTTTGTTTTGAGCAAGAATCAGGCAATCATCCAGATAAGGATAAATTTGTATTCCTCTCTGTCTGAAGAAAGCAATTACAGGAGCCAGAACTTTTGTGAATACTCTGGGCGCAGTAGATAAACCAAAGGGCAATGCAGAGAACTGATAATGAGAAGTACCAGCCCGAAACCTCAGGAATCTCCTGCAGCTGGGCCTGATGGGGATGTGAAGATAGGCCTCTTTGAGATCCAGGGTTACCATCCAGTGATCTTTGCCTAGCATAGGCAGAAGTTGTTGTAATGTTAACATCTTGAACTTTGGAATGTCTAGGTAGGTAATGAGAATGGACAAATCCAGAACTGGCCTCCAAGTGTTTCCTTTCTTTGGCACTAGGAATAGACGGGAATAAAACCCTAGGCCTACTTCTGACAGAGGGACCACCTGAATTGCCCCTATCTGCAAAAGTAACGAAATTTGCTCCTGAGCCTCCATCCTTTGCTGAGGAGGCACATCCGGCATGTGAAAATAAAACTTGTAACCGTGATTTATTATATCCAACACCCATTTGTCCTGGGTGACCAAATGCCAGTTTTGTTTGAAAAGTCCCAACTTTCCTCCTAGAGGAGCTGCCAGTAAAGAAGGGTCTGGCAGCGGAAGATACAGGTCATTGGGTCTGTTTACGAAAGGGCTGACCCCTGCCCTCACCAGAAGACTGTGCAGGAGAACTCCAAGTCCTAGGTCTGAAAGAACCCTGAGCGTGAGCTCTGCCTCTACCACGTCTAGACTTGCCCTTAGACTGATAATCCGAAGAAGGATAAGACCATCCTCTAGCAGGCCAATTCCTACTAAACTTAGGAGGCTGCACCTGCATAAAATCCTTGACCGTCTGCATAGACTTAGCCTTATCTTCCATCTTTTTCAAAACTGATTCCACAGGAGGACCAAAAAGTACTTCAGATTGAAGAGGAGCATCCAAAATCCGAGCCTTAACATGCTCTGACAACTTTTGATCCTTAAGCCAGGCATGTCTACGAATAACTGAACCTGTAGCAGCCACCCTGGATGAAGCCTGAAGAGCATCGAAACCACACTGCAAAGAATGCTTGCCAACTTGATCTGATGCATGAACCAACTCCTGGAGCTCCTTACACTCTATACTCTCAGATAAAGCATCCACCTTAGATTTCAAATGACCTAACAAAAAGTTCTGATACTTCAGCATATGAAATTGGCAATTCAAAGCCCTCATAGCTAACTTAGAGGAGGTGTACACTTTTTTCCCCCACCTATCTAAAGCTCTAGAATCTTTATCCAAAGGAACTGGATTCTTAGCCACAGAAGCCCTAATACCCTTCGGACCTTGAATAATAGTTTCCGGATCAGCTCTAGGACTCTTGTACAAATACTTATGTGCTTCTGGAACTCTGTAATATCTGTCCGGCTTAACAGGGGCAGGAGGCAAAGAATCAGGATTAAGGGAAGATTCAGAAAAAACATCCTGAACAACATCTAAGACAGGAGTAATAGCCAAGGGCCTATGTTGTGGCAGAAACAAAAATTCCCTAAGCCTTTTCCGAGAATCTGAAAAATCCTGACCTTCCCACTTGAAATGTTCCCTCATGGAATGTAAAGTCTCAGAAAAAGAAAAATCCTCTGGAGGAGAAGCAGAAGGACAGGAGTCCTCTGCATCCGAATCTGAAGAAGAAGGGAATTCCTGAATTTCTTCAGCTGAGGAATCAGAGTAGTCTGAGGAATGACCATTCCCTCTAAATCTGCCTCCACCCTAGGCCTCTTCTCTGGGGGGGGCATAGAACCCCTGATCACAGTAATCAAGTCCTCCGCCATTTTCAACATATGCTTTTTAGGAACAGGGGCTGGAGAGCTAGAACTATGACCAGGGCCAACAAGACAAGGTTTGGCCTTAACATGGCCTTTAGCCACTGAAGGAGAAGGCCTAATAACCTTCTGTAAAGATGGAACTACAGACACCTGAGAAGCACCTTCAGCCGGGCCTAACTCCTGAGAGGCCAACTCCTGCAAAAGTAAAGGTTCCTCCTGGGATTCAGCCGAACCCTCGGCAGGATCCACAGATTCAACCGGAGGTTCAGTAGAACCGGCGTCCGCAACGGACGACTCATCCGGTTTAGACTTCAAAGATCTATCTTTACGCTTTTTAGCGGTAGCGGGCGTCGGGGGATCCGACGGCATGTTATAGTTGCACCTTTTACCGAAAACAAGCCTGGCACAGTCTAATCTCAGTTTAATGGTGCGCTTATTAAATCTAGCACAAAAGCGACACCCGACCACGTCGTGCTCAGGCCCCAAGCAAGGAATACAGAAAGAATGATAATCCCTATGAGGTATCCGTTTCCCACAAGAAATGCAATTATTAACTTTCTGACATCCGGATAACTGAGGCAAGAAAAGACAAAGATTTCCCCAACGGGGTACTTAGCCCAACTTGGTCTTCGGTCTGAAACTCGATAAATGAAAATTTCAGAACGCCGAACGGCACTTGCAAACGCTGCTTCTGCTTTGGACCACGCGGCAAGAAAGACTGAGGATATGGCGTCGGTCATGCGCTTAAGTACTACTACGTACTGACGTCAGCTCTAGGCGGCAATGACCGACGCCAGCCCAGCTCTTTGGTATTCGGGCCGATCGAGGACAGCGGACTACCCACAGGTTATGACTGCAGCAATGTGAGACGAAGAACATCTCCCTTAGTAAGAAACTATTTATCAGAGGGAGAAGTGACATACTTATTTGGCCTCCTCGGGGTCGGATCAATGGAGTCTGTGGTCTCGCATGCCTTCTGAGAGATTAGCTAAATGAGCTCATTGGAAGGTGGGGTCACTCAAGAGGTGGAAGGGCAGGATTCAAAAGGCTTCAGGTATACTGACTCTTCCGCTGAAGGGGTGTTGGGACTCCCAGTCCCCTCTCTGTTTCAACATTTCTAGAATGTCCCCAAAAGACACATCCTCAGGAGGAGACCGTGGGGACCCCTCAACCTCAATGAGGTCAGTATCTGTGGTGACGGACTCCTCCGGGGAGTCTAAATGCTTCCTCTTGCAGTTTCTCTCCCAAGGGACTTCTTCAGTGGGATAATCTGGAGAAGTTTCTGAAGAGATGACAGTCTCCCTAGGGTTATCCTGAGACTTAGGATCTTGCTGCCTCTGTGGAATGGGTGGATGAGAGGCAGAAGGCACCAATAGGGGAGGGGAAGGAAGATCCTGGGAAGATTGGACCCTTGACTGAGAAGCAGTCAAAGCTCTCCTCATGGCCTCAAATGCCCCCTGCCCCTGATCCGTGGAACCCTCTGGAGCCAACAAAAAAAAAACATTGGAACCGAGGGTCCTCAGTGATCTGAGGAAGAAAGATCAGAGACCTAGGTAGGAGCTGAGCTCATCTGTGCCGAAGCTCCAAGGGGCAAGGTCCATTCCAAAGAAAGGGAAGTCAGATACCTGCCCCTGGGTCCAGGCAGAGAGCTACGGCTCCCAGATTCCTCTTGCTTTGACAGAGACAGAGCAGAGGAACTCATAGCCAAAATTGTAGCAGAAGAAGGAGTGGGTCTCTTGATATGACAAGGTCTCAACCTGGACTTTCACACATCTGAAAAGTTACTAGATTTTTTTTCTTATTGCTGACTAGCTATTTGAAAACATGCTGTCTGCAGTGCAAATGATTAATCTTGACTGCCCAATGTCCTCTGCAGATAGAAATGTAAGAAATACGGGGTAATTAACATTAAAAGGTACAATGGCAAGCAGTTCAATGAAAAAATAAAATATGAAACCCTGGAAGTGAATAAGTTATATAATTACTTGCTTTACCAGGAACTTTAATGCATTTAATATACCAGTCCACAATTTATTTCATTTATTTAAAGACAGCCAGTGCAGTTTTTCTCAGGGCTAAAAGCTGTTTACTGAAAGCATGCAAACTGTTTTTCACGTGTAAGAGGGGAATAGACACAAGAAAACAAATTACAGCAATTAGTGTACATAGAAGCTGAGGGTGTAACATGCACTTAAACCAGCTTAATCTTAGATTAGGTAACCTTAATTTTAGATTTGGTAATGCCCGCTGGATACAGTTGTCAATTTGAGACATCTGATCCTATCCTATCCAAAGCAGTAAACTTCATTTGTTAAAACTGCACATAGTTTCATAGTTTTCTGTGATTTTTCAAAGTTAAAAAGGGATTCTGCAAATGTATTTAGGTTTTTGTTTTTCATTGAAGCAAAAAGCCTTGAAAATGTGACATAGTTCAAATGGAGGTGAGAAGAACCAACTGCATAAGAAATCAGCCTGTGCAACATTATTTGTGTGCATGTAAACCAAACACTGGAAATACACATTCAAAATAACAGTCATACATAATAGGTGGTAATAGCTTTCTATCAGAACCGCTATTCTGTCCATATTATCATGGAACATAAAAGGCCATACAGGTATACAAAAAAGTAAAGAATATTACATTATATTAAGTGTACATGCAAATAGCAATGTTCCAGGACACATTGCAATAGAAATAATTATGTGAATTTGACAAAGAAAGGATTTCAGGATGGACATTCGGCAGAATATCAGAGACAATGGAAAAGGGGAGTAATAATACTGGTTGTTAGAGAGTCTTCAATAGTAAAAGAGGAGGAGGAAAAAAAAGGACACTAATGGTAGATTTTTTTAATAGTAAGGGGCTACTGGGCAGAGGAGGATAATTATTCTGGCTTGTATTTATATTCAACAAAAAACTGCTACTGCGAAACTTTAAGAATAATTTGAGAGAATTAACTTTCATCAGGGATATTATTATTTATGGATGGGACTGGAACTTGCTTTACAGTAGTGAGGATGCATCAGAGTGAACAAGGAGGAAAAATACAACAAAAAGGTAGGTTTCTGAAGAAACACATGAGAATACCTGACATGGAAAATGTAAATTCAGTACCAGGAAAGCCAGACAGAATTTATATGTTATTCCACTAGGTACAACAACTTGGTAGACTGGAGAGAAAAAGAAGTTCTGTACTCACCATAACGTTCCATGTTTATAGTCCATCTCGCCCTTCATCCTTACATATGGGATCCTCGGCTCTGACTCGGCCTATTTACAAGCTGGAAGTCTTCTAGTTGGCTCGTGGCTAGGTAGGTATCCCATGGTGCACCAGTACAATCCCCAGATCTTGTTTGCTGATAACCAGGAAAAATAATAAACATACAGAAAAAAAAGCCAATGCTAAAAGGTCTCCATAAAAAAATATATATATATTTTTCTGTCTCCAGGTACTTCCAGGATGGGGGTAGGAGGGTGGGTTCATAAGAATGAAGGACAAGATGGACTACAAACATGGAACGTTATGGTGAGTACATAACTTCTTTATGTTCTGTAGTTCTATCTCGCCTTCATTCTTACATATGGGACAGCGTCCCTAGCGCCTTATTCTTGGTTGGCTCAAGGAAAAATATAACAGAGTACCGTGAAACCAAAGGATGCTCTAGCCCTGGAGGTTAAGTGCAATTTGTAAGGAGTAATAAAAGTGTGCGGAGTAGTCCAAGTTGCTGCTGCACAAATATTATCAAGTGGGACCCTGACTTGAAAGGCTGCAGAGGTAGACTGAGATCTGGTAGAATGAGCCTTGATTTTAAAGGATATATGTCTACCCTCAGAGTTGTAAATGTAAGTTATACAGCTAGAAATCCAATTTGAGTGTGTTACTTTGGAAACTGGTAAACCTGACCTGGATTCGGAGAAGGAAATGAATAATTGATCTGATTTCCTGATTTCCTTAGTCCGGTGCAAATAAAAACGTAATTGTCTATGGACATCCAACTGATGCAACCTGTATTCAGCTGCGTTGGAATGGTTTGAAAAGAACACTGGGAGTTCTATGGATTGATTCAAAGTGGCATTTGAACAGACCTTGGAGACAAAGGAAGGATTAGTACAGAGAGACATTCTGTCTTTGTGAAAAATCAGATAAGGGGGTTTTACAGACAATTCTTGGAACTCTGACACCAGTCTGGCTGAAGTGATAGCCACCAGAAACAAAGTCTTTCAAGACAGGAATTTCAAAGGTGATGAATGAGAAGGCTCAAAGGGCGGAGAAGTTAATTTGGATAACACAAAATTTAAATCCCATGAAGCAACAGGTTCTTGAAAGGGGGGTCTTAACAAGGTGGCACCTTTAAGGAAAGTTTTACACAGCCTATGTGACATCAGATTAGAATCTTGAAAACCTAGAAGAAAATTTGAAATTGCCGCCAATTGAACTCTGATAGTGGCAGCCTCAGATCCCTGGTGGAAAAGCTCAGACAGAAATTCCAAAACCACTGGAATGGAGGCTGTGTAAGGGTCAACATTCATTTTCTCCGCCCAGATAGAGAATCTCTTCCATTTACTGGAATATAGTCTCCTAGTGGAAGGCTTATGAGAAGACGCAAGGATACGAGTCACGGAGGGTGAGAAGTCGTGAAGCCTGACTAGGGATGGAACTGGAGCAGCCACGCTGTCAAATTGAGGATGTGTAAGGAGGGGTGAAGCAAGCCTGACATGCGAGTCAAGAGGTCTGGAACTGGGTCCAAAATCCAAGGATCGTCAAGGAGAAGAGGCACAAGAAAGGGGAACCAAACCTGACGAGGCCAGTAAGGAGCAATGAGGATCAGTTTGCTTCCCAGCCGTTTTGCTTTCTGAATAACTTTGGGAATGAGAGGAAAAGGGGGAAAGGCATAAAGGAGACCCAGGGGACAATCGTGAACAAGTGCATCTCTCGGTGACTCCCCCGGAGAGGGGATGAGGGAGAAGTAGCTGCTGCATTTGGCATTGATTTGGCTGGCAAAGAAATCACAGCAAGGCTGTCCCCATCTGTGGAAAATCTGTTCCGCTATTTCCTGTTTCAGAGACCACTTGTGAGGCATCAGAATTGCCCGGCTAAGCTTGTTTATCACATTGGTCGTCCCTGGAATGTGCGTTGCAACCAGAAAACGCTTGGAAGATATCACCCACTTCCAAACTCAAATGGCCTCCCGACAGAGTGGGTAAGATCTGGTTCCGCTTTGTTTGTTGATATACCATACTACCGACATGTTGGCTGATTGTACTGCAATAGCCCCCAGAAGCAGAAGGTAGTGAAGTGCTTGCAATGCCAGGAGCACCACCCTCATCTCTAGAACGTTGATATGCAGGTGAGCCTCGTGATCTTGCCATGTGCCTTGGACAGTCCTACCTAGATAATGCCCCCCACCCTGTGAGGCATCCGTGGTCACAATGGTGACGGGTTGGTGAGGAATAAATGAAATGTCCGTGGTTAGCTGATTGGGTAGAGTCCACCAAATGAGGTCCTTCTTGCAAGAGTCTGTCAGCAGAATGTGATGAGATAATGGAAGGTGCTGAAAGGACCATTGGGACAACAGGAGCCACTGAAGAATCCTCATGTGTAGTCTGGCTAGCGGCACTAGTAATATGGTGGAGACCATAGCCCCTAGAAGCTGCAGAATAGCCTTGGCTTTGACCTTTCGTAAGGGGAGTAGAGGTTGAATTTGAAGAACTAGATTCTGTGCCCTTTCTGCAGGAAGACGAGCAAACATATTTCTTGTGTCTATCTCTGCACCTATAAAAATCACAGATTGAGAGGGCAACAAGGCAGATTTTTCCCAATTTATAGAAATTCCCAGCTGGGCACAAAGCTGAATAGTAGCGTCACTGGTGTGAAGAAGTAGATGCCTGGTGGAGGCAGTCAAGAGCCAGTCGTCCAGATACGGAAACACCTGGAATCCTCGATGTCTCAGGTGAGCAGTCACTACCACCATACACTTGGTGTACACCCTGGGGGCTGTGGTGAAATCAAAGGGCAGAGCACGAAACTGGTAATGACTGGCTCCCAGCCGGAAGCGTAGATGACGCCTCGATGCCCTGTCCATTTTTATGCAGTAGTAAGTGTCTTGAAGATCTATTGAGCACATCCAATTGTCTTTCCCTAACAACGGGAGTATAGACTGCAGTGTCACCATCTGGAACTTGTCCTTCTTTACTGATTTGTTCAATCTGCTGAGGTCCAAGATGGGCCTCCAGACCCCTGTACGTTTTTGGCACTAAAAAGAATGTTGAGTAAGTTCTGGATCCTATTTGGTCTGCTGGGGCGGTTTGGATGACTCTTGACAGTAACTTGTTGACCTCCACAGTTGCCTGATCCCTGTGATTGGGTGGAACATCCAAGATCCTCTTGGGAACAAAAGGTGGAAGAGAAAAGGGTATGACATAACCTCTGGTAATAATTCTTTGTACCCACTTGTTGTCTTGAATGATACCCAGCCAGGCTTCTGGATACAAAGAAATGCGACGACCGGCCCCAGAGAAGCACAGTCGGACCCCTCATCAGGAATGCTGGTAAGGCCTGCCCAGAAAGAAATCGTGACCTCCCTGGTTTTGCGGTCTGCCCCTGCCTCTCAGGTGACGTTTACCATTTCCTCCTCCTCCTCTGCCTCTGAAGGAGGAGTCACCCTGGGCATCCTGGAAAAACCTTTGGGACTTCTTCAACCACATTTTACCGCCCCTCTGACCCTTAGGGTATGGTCTAGAGGGTACAGTAAAACGTACTCCCACGGCAGAGAGCGTTTTCCCTTCTTGCTTGCACCGGGTGAGGGTGTCCTTTACCTTGGGTTCCAAACAATAAGGAACTTGTTGAAGGGGGCGTTGGCAAAGGTAGACTTGAACAGTTCCGCAAAATTACACAAATGCATCCAGGAATGACACCTTAGGGAAATTCCTGAACCCGCTGCACTACTCGCTCCATCGGCTGGATACGAGATGAGCCTGATGGATGAGTTGACGATAAAGTTCATGGTGGACAACTGGGCAGACACCTTGTCAGGGACTCCCTCAGTAGATGTACCTTGTAGAGAATCTCCTAACTCCTTAAGGAGATCTCTCTGAAGCCTCATGAAGTGTGTAAGGTAGTTCGGCGATCTAAGGGTAAATGCCACTGAAGAGAAGATACGCTTCCCATATCTGTCCATCGTTCTAGACTCCTTGTTTGGTGGATGAACAGAAAAATAAGTTTCTGCTAGCTCCTTCTTAGTTGCGCCGCCACCACCATGGCATCTACGGGGACATCTTTAGACAAAAATTCCTTTTCTGGGGGTGCAGAAAGAAACTTATTTGGTCTCCTGGGGACAGGGTCCACGGCATCAGGAGTATCCCACACCTTTCAACTAACTAGCTCCATCAGTTCGTCGAAGGGTGGAGACACCCAAGAGGCTGAAGGTTGAGACCCGAAAGCCTTCAAGTACACTGACTTCTCATCAGGAGGGGTGACAGTGGGCCAGCCGCACCTCTGCTTAAGGTTTCCAGGATGTCTACGAAAGAGACCTCATCAGAGGACAACTTGGGGGACGCTTCTGACTCCTCGAGGTCCGTGTCAGAGGTCAGAGACTCATCCTGGGAGTCTACATGCTTCCTCTTACATGCTCTCTTCCATGGAGGCTCCTTGGAAGGACATCCCGGGGAGGTCTGGAAGAGTGGGGGCCACCAGCTGGTGGCTTCTGAGGCTGCGGGTCTCTGCTGTCCAAGGAGAGAGTAGGAGCTGAAACAGAAGTAGGTGTCCTGGGGGAAGAGTGTTGGTACCCCTGGTAGGAGCTGAAGATTGGGACAGCACACTCCATCATCTCGAATACGGACCTCTCCGGCTCCGAGGAGACCGAGGATGCCATCGGTTCCAGAGCCATCTGTACCGAGATAGACATAGGATCCGAACTCACCTTCACTGACATGCCGAGAGGAAAACTAGGAATCGAAGAGGTTCGGTTCCAGACATCCCTGTCAGGGCCGACCAGGGAGCTTTGGCTCCTAGACACCATGGACGGCACCGAGAGTGTCGGAGCGGAACTCGGCTCCGAAACAGCCACAGGGGGAGCTGGAGCAGAGGGTGCCACCAGCGGTACCAAACACTCTGGCTCCAAAGACCAGCACTACCCTTTCCACATCTTCTTCTGATAAACTCCTGGAAGATCTGGAGGACAGAGTAGGAGAACAGGATTTCTGTAGTATTGGTGACTTCAATGTAGGGGAGACCAGTAGAGGGTCCATACACTGGCTCTGTAAAATACTCTGAGGTTGGCTCCGATACACTTGGCGTCAACCCTGTAATCACAGTACAGCTCTCAATTGGCTCCAGACTCTGTGGAGCCGATGAGACAGTGGACTCATCAGATTTAGTAATTTTAAGATGTGGCTCCGAGACACCAGCCGGTGCAGGGGAGGGCCTCTTAGACTTGGACTTTTCCTTTTTAGATCCCTGAGATCTAGAAGAGGAGGAAGAGCTAGCCAGATCTTCCTCAAAGGAAGGTTTTAGAAGACCTTTTAGGATAAGCTTATTTTTTTCTTTCTTGCAACACCCTAGCACTAAGAGAGTGGCAAATAAGCAAGTTTCCTGTAAGTGGATGGCCCCAAGACAATAAACGCAGTTACTGTGGCCATCCGTTATAGACCTCTTTTGTGAGCATTTTATGCATTTTTTAAAGCCAGATGGCTTATTGGTCCTTGCTTTCCTTAGACATTCTCCAAAAGATGAGCTCACACACACACACACACACACACACACACACACACACACACACACACACACACACACACACACACACACACACACACACACACACACAAAGAGAAATGGGGAGGACTAGGTCCTCTAACTTAAATGGGCCTAGCCCTACAGGAAAGGTAAAAAGACACCACGAGGACTAGGTCCACTAACTTAAACGGGCCTAGCCCTGGCAGGAAAGAGAAATGGAAAAACTTGGTTGCCTAACTAAAACAGACCTAGGGGGGAGAGAACAATAAGAAAACTCATCACACACTCCAAAAACAGGAATAAAGCGTAAATTCTAGGATATACTAAATCTGAACAGAACCTCATTCTGTTAACACTAATAAACTTAGCAAGCGGGAATCCACAAAACTCTAGGACTTATGACTATTAACAACACACAGTCCGAGTGCAAAAGGCACCAACAATTACTAATGTCTAATTATCAAACACGAAAAACTAGCACGCAGGATACCAAACACTATAAAGCCAAAAGGCCAACTGTACTGAAGGAAATTGCACACAAACGGCACACTAACAAACGCTAACTATTCTAACTAGCATACTACACTAACTAGAGTATACAATGTTATAACAACAATATTAAGTAGAAAATGCAAAAATTTGAATAAACTTGAAAAACTTAGCCAGAGCCAAGGAGAAGCACAACCGAACTCGTCGACGTGGCAAACAAGATCTGGGGATTGTACTGGTGCACCATGGGATACCTACCTAGCCCCAAGCCAACTAGAAGACTTCCAGCTTGTAAATAGGTCGAGGATCGGCTCCGATCCCATTTGTAAGAATGAAGGCGAGATAGGACTACAGAACATATTACATTTCACATTATTGTGTGCATCTAATTAAAAGACAAGACACACTTCCATTAACTACTTCAGGTCTAGCACTGATAAAAACTAAGATCAAGTTGCAAGGAAATTAAGTAAAAATGAGACACTGACACTTTCTTACTTACCTGTTAGAGACAGAAATTTAAAGAATGGTTAGAGGAAATGATCTGAGCATTATTAGGGAAGATTAAATTTCTTCAGAAGGGCTAGCTAGTGAGTGGGATAAAATGGAGTTTTAAAGCAGAGTACATACAAGAGATACAGCAAAGGAAGTAATAGGAATTATTTAGAAGAGCTGACAAGGATTAAAGTATTGCAGAATAAGGGGAATCTCACTGAAAAAAAAAGAGGAACAACTGCAGAGTGCTACAGAGAAAATAAGGGAGCATTTGGTTAACATGCATGAGTTTAGAAAGAATGCCTAAGCAGCTTTTGGTAACGTCAGATCACAAAAAAGTTTATTACTATTACTTAGGCAACCGAAAGCAGAAAGGGTTGTTGCCAAGGTTATGGCACCTATGACAAGAAAAATAACCAGAGATCCTATAGAGATATTTCAGAAATTTAAAGAAAAATTGCATGTAGGAGGAGAATACAGAAACTAAGAAAAAGCAAAAATGGAAATATTTATGGAAGAATTTAATTGTGCAAAGTTTAGGGGAGGTTGCAGCTCAAAATTTTAATTGCTAACGTAGGAAGAAATGGTGATGTATGACCAATCAGCATGACAGTCTCAAGGAACAGACAAGTATTCCTATGGAGGCTGGGAAGTTGAGAGAGGAAAAAGTTATCAAGATCTAGGAGACTTTGTTTAACAGCATTTTAAAAAGTGTGTGTGTGTGCGGTGGGGGGGGGGGACAGCATTCTGGAAGAAAGCTGTGGTGTCTGAATTAACCAAGGGGGGATAAAAACCCTTCAGAACCAGCTTCATACAGATCCATTTCAAATTTAAACCACAATTATAAAGTGGTTATGCCTATACTAGCTAAGAGAATTGCAAAAGTGTTGCCAAAATGACAGACATGTATCAATATGGTTCTGTGGAGGGAAGGCAAACATTTGATGCCTGTAACAGAGAAATGATGATCCAGGGGGAATAAACCACTATTGTAAGTGGGTTGTGATGCAGGAAAGCATATGCTAGTTAACTGAAGATTTTAGGAGTATGGCAAGAGCAGCATTTGCAATCACTGATAGAATAATAGGATTAATTAGGAAGCTATATGAATGGTTGAGGATAAGAATTAAGATGGGTGGGTTCTTCTCTGAAAAGCTGAACTTGAACACAGAAACAAAGTGGTGGTATCCTACTTCACATTTTATTTGCTTTATATTTAGGGCCACTGGCAAAGAAAATAAGTGACTCAAATTCAAGGATATAACTGGCATGGTAATCAAGAAAGGTTAGCTTTATTTGCAAATGATATTATTTTGTACTTGAAAAGTCCAGAAAAGGACATTTCAGTGTGGTGGAGCACAGACAGCTTCACATCATTTCAGGATATAAAATTAATGAAAGTAAAACTCGACAGCAGTGAACTATATGTCTACACATGATTTAGTTCAGCAATACTAATACTTATGGAGACATGATACGATTAAATATTTACGTGTATGGCAGCAGCTATGGATATGTGGGAATAGGCTAAACAAAAGATAACACAAACTGAAAATTCCTGATTAAAGATGTAGCTAGTATGATACAAGCAGTGAAACATTTTTAATCCTTTTCGTTTTATACTCAGATCAGGCAAATGTTATTAACCAGAGGAGAAATTGTGAATGGTAACTAATAAAGAATTAAAGAAATGTATTTGGAAGGGAGAGATGGCAAGGGTTAAATGGGTAAGCTGATCCTCCCCATAGAACAAGGTGATTTAAGATTACCTGATTTCATGGGATACTTTAGAGCTATACAGTTAAGTCCCATATACATAATGAAAGCAGAACATTATAAATCAAGTGAAAAGGGATAAGGATCAAATGAGGTGGGGGTGGGAGCTGAGAAATATGGAGATGATAGAATTTTGGTACAAGTCCTTAAAAAGGATAGCAACAACCATTCAGAATATTGCATTTATAAAATAGTAGAAAGCAGTCTAACAACTATGCAAATACAGGGATGTTGAAAGGAGATTTTGGCAATAGGGATGACTGCAAGCACAGGTGTAGAAAACAGACAAGAGTTGCTGGAATTTACTGGAGAAAAATCAGCAAAGAAGGCAAGGGAGTAAATAACTAGAGAGGGAAAGGAAATAAGAGTGTGATAAAGCCAAGAAGAAGTGTGGACTGCAGATTACAGACTGGCTTTACCTGCCAAGGATTAATATCAGAGTACAGGCTAATAGAAAGGGACAGAAGAATGCGAAGTGAAAGACCAGCTCTGGTAGAATTATTTAGTTGAGTCTAGAAGAAAAGCTGCTTTTAAAAAAATAGATAACTAAGCAGGACAAATATAATTTTGCACAATAACTTTAATAATTGATCATAGGAGGTTAGAAGGAGTGGGGGAAGAAAATGACAGAGACTGGAGAGGCAATTTACAAAGGAACAAAAACAGTAAATCTGTATGGCTCTCAACTATACAGCAAAGTCCTTGTTGCTTGGAAGTGTTTGCATAAGTATTCTGATACCCTACGCAGACTTCAGAGACTTTTTCCTCCGTTAGACAGCAAATGCTGTAGGTCTGATGGGAGTGGGAGAGGGAGAGACAGAGGGAGGGGTAGTTGGGAACATATTTTTCGGAAGTGTAACAATTTGGCAGAGTTTAAAAACTTAGTACAGAATACTCTGTCAAATGTGTTGGCTGAGAAATTAATTTGGAAATCAAAATCTAAAACAAATCTAACAAAGGATAAAATGAGAAAAAAACTGCAAAAGGAATCTTTATAAGAGGGAAGGAGGAAACTGCATAGAAATAAACTGAATTTGTGAAAACAAAGTAGAATAATAATTTTCAGGAAGAGGAGTCAGTTTTTTTCAGGGATGGTAGGAATTGAGCAATTTACGTAATGTTGATGTGAATGTTGTTTGTCTTTTGGCTTTTTCCCGGTAAGGGGTCACCACAGCGGAACTCCGGTCCGCTAATGATTGGCAGTAGATTTTTACGAAACGCCGAGGTGCCAGCTCGACGCCCAACCTTTTTCAACGAAGGAATGCCCATTTATGCACGCATGTCTTTCGAACGCTACCCAACCATGTGGAGGACATGCAGACTCCACACAGGAGGCACTCCCAAGCCAAGCAGAGAATCGAACGGGAGAACCTCTTGCTGTGAGGTAACAACGCTACCGCCGTACCATAGCGGAAACCACAATTGTTAAAAAATTATATACTGCATGAAAACAACAGGTAATATCACTACGGTTTGTTTTCTTTTCTATTACTGTATTATATAACTATGATACTATTGTAATTATAATTTAATTAAAAAAACACTTCCTTTAAGGCAATCCTTAAAGATTGGATGGGTCTGCATAAATTCATCCCATGCCTAACTTACTTTGTTCTCCTGGAGGCAAAAACTGACAGTGAGTATAGGCAAAGTGATTACGGACTGCGAAATGATGCTCCATGTAAACTTCATGAATATATACAGCAGGCAGAATTACAATCATTTTCAGGACTACAGTTACAGTTTTTTGAACCCAGACACTTTACCCACAATGAATGAAAAAATATAAGCAATATTGGCATGGGAAGCAAATACACCAGTTCTCTGCATTTGACCTGCTGCAGAAATCCTCTGCCGATTTCCACCCAGTCAGTCATCATTGCCTGATGTTTCAGTATTCTTCTCCCCAGTGGGGTCCAGCAAGACAGCTGTCATACAACATGAGAAAATATGGGAAAATTCCTCCTGACTCCCCACAGCCCACAGTGAAGCAATGGAACTCTGGTTTCTAATTATTCATTCATTTCTCCTTTTCCTCGCTGGCTTTCTGTTGCTAGCTCCTACTAAAATCTGGGTCACCTGCAGCACAGAAAGCAGGCTTTCTGTGCCTGTAGATCAGTCATTGCATTTTAATGGTGGCTCTGAAAAAGCCACTGGCACTACTTTCTGAAGGATTAGGAGACTGTGATGCCAGCACTTTTCTGACCACCCACACAGCTCTACCCAACTCTTTTTAGTCAACCTTCAAACAGTAGGCCTAGGACGAAGCTGTCTCTGATCTTAAGGAGACTGTTTCAGAAGAAAAGTAGTCTGCATCACTTTGTTCAGTACTGGATCTATTAGTATGCTCTGGGTCTCAATGCTAGCTGTGAATGGCACCAGGTTTTACACTGAAGGTACTGGTCAATGTCAAAGCAACAGAGGTGAGTGCCAGTCAAATAGCCACTATTAAGACTTTATGAATCATGACCCTTAAACATTTGATCAGTTTATGGCAGATTATAGTACAGCTCAAAGTCATCAGTCACTTTCAATGTAGCATTTCTCAGCTGAATGAATCGGTTGTATATTGTAAGTGAAAAAATGTATCTTTGTCTTTTATTTATTGTCTTGTTGAACCCCAGCAAAATTGGTATTTAGTGTTGCTGTTGTGCTGCTCAAAAAGGCAGAACAAGCACTGGGGGTAACTGTCATCTGGCATGTCTACCAGAGTAAAAAAGCAGGGCTTAAATAGTGTGGCTTCAGCATGGTGCCAATGAAATCACAGGCCATGTGTTCATGTGCTAACATCAAGTAAGAGAAGAAAAACTGTTAAGAAACACACCATGGGAACAATAAAATAAAATAAAAGGGAATTGCTTCTAACATGAGAAACTACTTGGGAGCATAAATTCATATTAAAATGAAATCTTTGTCCGAAAAAAATGCTGGTAAGCACTGTGAATATGCACTTGTATAACTGAACTGAGTCAGAACAACCAAATACAGGAGAGATAAGGGAATCAAACAGAATGATGGGAGCCAGGGAAAGAGGAATAGCCTGAAGACTTCCAAGTGACAAGCAACCCTAAATGTCTGTGGCAGCTAATCCAAATCCTACTAGTTATTGAAAACAAATTGCTGCTTGTCAGACATAACCTTCTCTAAATTATGGGAATGAAAATAAAAAGGAAGCAAATGCTGTATACTCAACTAAACTAAACCATGCGTACCTCTTCAATGTTGTGCGAGACAGACAGGAAGCTATTAATCCAAGGCTTGACCTGAGGTTTTATAGCAGTGTTATTGAGCTCCATCAGCCCTTCCTGAAAGGTAAATTAGGAAATGTTTAAGTCAGCCAACATAAGAGAATTAAATAATACTTGATGCTTTTACCTTATTGCTTATTTTTTTCTGTCAGCAAACATAACAGAATAAAATAAATAAATACTTGATGCGTTTGCCTTGTTATTTGGGTACAATCTGTTACTGACACATCTTGAGAATGGCACATTAAGCAAACCAAATACATTTTGAGAAGCTAATATAGTGAAATCTTGGTTGCACATTTGTGCTCTAAAATGGGACTCTCATTCTGGAACTGAATTTATTTACAGTACTCGTATCTTACATATGCAGTGCAGAGATAAAACACATCTAATCCCCCTCAACCGCTGATCGAAAGACAAACATAAACATACCCACACTGCTGCATTCAAGTCAAGAAACACTGAACTCTGGCTAAAGGTGTTCCTATTTGCCAATGGTTGGGCTGTGCTACCTACAAAGTCATGTTACTAGCACGGGAACACAGCATTAACCTTAACTACTGGCAATAAAGGTGTCAGTAGCAAGTGAAGGACTTGGTGAGGGGGAATAGGACTGGTTGCCAGCCAGTTTGCTTCCTGTGGTGGTGGGGAATAAGGCTGCCAAAAGCCTGCCAGTTTTAGTAGATGCTAAAGACTAGCCACTGGCATTAGGACTCAACTAAGTGCATGCATTGTCATTTCTCAAGATGTGTCAGTAACGGACCACACCCAAATAACAAGGCATGAGTATCAATCACTTTTGTGTACTAGGCATAACATAAAATCTCCCAGACCTTATTGCATAAAAGCGCTCAACATTGCCCCCAACATGAAATGCAAACTTTTGTCCCTTAACTTAAGGCGACACACCATCAGTCAGATCCCTGCATGACATAAAGGAACCCCTGTGATGTGACCATGGGTGCAAAGTCCTCCTTTTTTTTTTCAGAAAGTTACCTTTACTTAAATTTTGTTTCCAGGTTAAGCTTCCTCAGTTCAAAACAATATTCAGTACAAGCCATTCAGAAGTACAGCTGCATGACCATTGTAAACAAGCAAATATCTAGGACCTCCTCCACCGCACAGAGATGAAGCTCCAACTACAACAAAGATGCCTTAAATTCAGTTAATAGCTTTGTTACTGGGAGGAGTAAGCTGGGAAGAGACACTTCTTGCTTGCTTCTCTCAAAGGGAAGGTCAGAGTAGTGCATAACCAGGCTATGATCTCAATTTAAAATCTTTTTTTTTTTTTTTAAAACATCTTCACTAGGCAAACATAAATTAACAGGAAAGAAAAAACATATTAACATTTTTTTCTTTTACATACATTATACATAACATATCCTTTCTTTATAAATATTATTATAGGATCATAGGAGGTTACTAGGATAGGGTTCCCTTCAGAATATCAAAGGTTTAAAACTTCAAATGTCATATGGTCAAGACCATATGATCGAAGTTTCAAAACTTCGAAAGTTCTGAACAGAGATCTTCATACAGCACGGAACAGGAAATGTTCCCTTTTCCTCACTGTAGTGCGATCTCAGAGTTGGTATATTTAAATAGCAGGGGGTGTGGGGAATGTTGAGGAACATGGTTTTGTTTTTGCATTTATTTCAGAATTTCCAAGTTTTGAAACTTCGGTCATATGGTCCCGACTATATGAAATTCAAAGTTTTAAACCTTCGATATTTTGAAGTGAATCCACTACGCTATTGGCCCTAGGGCCTATACAAGCCTAGCCAAGATATACCCCTGTTCCCTCACAGATCAAGATATATCGTTTATACTTGCAAAGCGAATCTATGGTCAGCATCTGTCCAGCATTATCAGTAAAACATTGCATAATTTGCTCAATTCCTGCCGTTCCTTAAAAGTACAGTTTTGTACCTACCATAAATGTAGATGTTCGAAGATCCACATTGCTGCAGTCCTTACACTTGGGTAGTCCGCTGTCCTCGGTCGGCCCGAATATCAAAGTATTAGGCTGACGTCGGTCAAGGCGCTTAAGACTGACATCAGGACGTCAGGGTATAAATGCGCATGACCGACGTCATATCCTCAGTCTTTTCTTGCCCCAGATGTCAGAAGACCCTAAACAGAAAGGTCAAAAAACCAAAATACAACAAAAAACAACCAACCACCCCTGTACTAAGCATATGTACAATATATACAATATTTACAATATGTACAACCCAAACCACACAACCGCCTCTAACTACAGAGGGAAGGAGGGAGGGTAAATTGGACTGCAGCAATGTGGATCTTGAACATCTACATTTATGGTAGGTACAAAACTGTACTATGTTCTTCATCTCACATTGCTGCAGTCCTTACACTTGGGTAGAATCCCAAAGCAGAGATAAGGGAGGATGGCAAAACTATAAAGCAGTAGGAGCTGCCAAAATGCCCTGTAAAATTGCAGTGGCAAAACCAGCCCTCGATTTAGAGTAAAGTGGAAGGTGATAATGCTTAGAGAAAGTATGCACTGAACTCCAAGTAGCTGCCTCCAAAATATCTTTAGTTGCCACCCCCCTTAAAAAAGCTGTAGAAGTGGCAGTAGCCCTAGTGGAATGAGGCCTAATCCCAGCTGGAACCTCCTTGCCATGATGGGAATAACAGAAAGCAATACAAAACCCAATCCACTTAGAAATAGTTTGTTTTGACACAGGCTTGCCCTGAAAACCCAAAGCAAAAGAAACAAACAACTGCTGAGACTGCCTGAACCCTTTAGTTCTGTTCAAATAATATCTCAACTGCCTGTGTATATCCAAAGTGTGCAAAATCTTTTCCCCTTTATTTTGGGGGTTTGCATAAAAAGTAGGCAAATGAATAGTTTGGTTTAAAGCCACACTAGAAACCACTTTAGGCATAAAGGAAGGATTAGTACGCAAAGATACCCTATCCTTATGGAAAATTAAGAAAGGCTCAACTGCCATAAGGGCCTGTAATTCAGAAACCCTTCTCGCAGAGGTAATGGCCAACAAAAAAGCAGTCTTCCATGATAAATATTTCAACTCAGCAGTAGCTGCAGGCTCAAAAGGTTGTAGAGTGAGTTTCTCCAACACAAAATTGAGATCCCAAGCAGGGGTCGGAGCTCTCCGTGGGGGTCTTATATTCTTTGCCCCTCTAAGGAATTGCTTAAACAAGGGATGAGAAAACAATGGTGGTTCACAGTCATAGTGAGCAGAAATTGCTGCAGCATGAATCTTAATAGAAGAGAAGGACAAACCTTTGTCCAGTAACTCAGTAAGATATTGAAGAGCCACACTTAAATTAGGCTTAGAAACATCAAATTCCTTTGCTGCACTCCAAAATAAAAATCTCTTCCATTTATCTGCGTACACTTTCCTTGTACTAGGCCTTCTGGCCTCCAAAATAACATTCAAAACTTGCTGTGGCAGCTGAGACCCTCCAGGGTTTAAAACAGAATATGCCAGGCTGTCAGGTGAAGAGAGTGAAGTTTGACATTGAGTAAATGACTGTTCTCCTGAGACAGCAGGTGTGGAATCAAGGCAAAGGCCATGGAGGCTCCCGTACCAGACTTCTCAGTAATGGGTACCAGTGCTGTCGAGGCCAATCTGGAGCTATTAAAATCATCTTTGGCTTGTCCTGTCTGACCTTCAGGAGTACCTTTGGGAGGAGAGGCAGAGGTGGAAAGGCATACACATGAAGATTGTTCCAGCTGAATGAAAGAGCATCCACTTTCCAAGCTGTGGGATGAAACCTTTTTGTGCAAAACTTTGGCAGCTGGTAGTTTAGTGGAGAAGCGAACAGATCTATGTCTGGAGTTCCCCAGAACACTGTCAATTTCTGAAATACATGAGGATCCAATTTCCACTCGTGGGGATCCATAATTTGCCTGCTCAACACATCTGCTAAGGAGTTCTGTGCTCCCGGCAGAAACCTTGCCTGAAGATTCAGCTGTAAACTGAGAGCAGTCTCCCACAAAATCATTGCTTGTCTGCATAGAGGATAAGAATGTGTCCCCCCTTGCTTGTTGATGTACCACATGACAGTTGTGTTGTCTGTTAGAATCAACACCTGCCCTGGAAGAAGTAAATCCTTGAAAGCTATTAATGCAAATTGGACTGCTAACATCTCCTTCAAGTTGATATGTAGATGTTGAAGTCTGGCAGGCCACGTGTCTTGTACCCACTTTCCATTTAGATGAGCTCCCCAAGCTTTGTCTGAGGCATCTGTCGTTAGAATCTGACTCGCCTCTGGCCGGGTCACAGAGAGTCCCTTGTTTAGGTGACATTCCTGAGCCCACCACAAAAATTCCTTTTGAATGCAAGGTATTATTTGAATGACAGTGTCCAAATCTTGGCAGTGCTGTGTCCATACATTTTGAGATACCATTGCAGCTTCCTCATATGCAGTTTGGCATTGGGAAGCACCAGAATACAAGATGCCATGAACCCCAAGGCTTGAAGGACTGTCCTTGCAGTCAGCCTGGACTGATGAGACAATTGATGGAAGTAAAGAGAAAGATTCTTTTGTTTGTCCAGGGTCAAAAAAGCCATCTGGGATGCTGTATTCAGTCTCACACCCAGAAAGCACATGTCCTGAGAGGGTACTAGACTGGACTTTATTTCGTTCACAGAATACCCCAGGCATCTTAGCACTGCTATCACATATTGCAAATGATGAAGAAGTTCGTCCTTTCCTTGGGCCAGAATCAGGCAATCGTCCAAATAAGGATAGATCTGAATTCCTCTTAGCCTGAAGAAAGCTATCACTGGAGCCAGAACCTTCGTGAACACTCTGGGCGCAGTAGATAAGCCAAAGGGCAATGCAGAGAACTGATAATGTGAAGTCCCAGCTCGAAAACGCAGATACTTCCTGCAACTTAGCCTGATAGGAACATGAAGGTAAGCCTCCTTGAGATCCAAAGTCACCATCCAGTGATCCTTGCCCAGCAGAGGTAAAAGCTGTTGTAACGTCAACATTTTGAACTTGGGAATGTCCAGATAAGTGTTGAGGATAGATAAATCCAAAATTGGTCTCCACGTGTTCCCCTTCTTTGGCACTAGGAACAGGCGAGAATAAAATCCTAGGCCCACTTCTGGTAGAGGGACCGGTTGTATGGCCCCTATTTGGAGCAGCAGAGAAATTTGCTTGCGAGCCTCTAGTCTTTGCTGAGGAGGAACGTCCGGCATGCCTTTGAAAGGAGGCAAGGTATGGAAATAAAACCTGTAACCTTGGTGTATGATATCCAATACCCATCTGTCCTGGGTAATCAAACTCCAATTTTCTCTGAAGAGTGCCAACCTTCCGCCCAAAGGTGCTGCCAGACAAGAAGGATCTGGCAGCTGAAAAGGTAGGTCATTGGGCCTGTTTACGAAAGGACTAGCCCCTGCCCTCACCTGAAGATTGTGCAGGAGAACTCCCTGTTCTAGGCCTGAAGGAGCTCTGAGCTCTGCCCCTACCACGTCTAGATCTACCCCTAGACTGTGACTCATAAGAAGGGTATGTCCACCCCTTAGCAGGCCAATTCCTACTAAACTTCGGAGGCTGGACTTGCAAAAAATCTTTAACAGTCTGCATAGACTTAGCCTTGTCTTCCATTTTCTTCAAGACTGACTCAACAGGTGAACCAAACAACACATCAGACTGTAAAGGAGCATCCAAAATCCTTGTCTTAACATGTTCAGATAAATTCTGATCCCTCAACCAGGCGTGCCTGCGAAGAACTGACCCAGTGGCAGCCACCCTAGACGAGGCCTGTACAGCATCAAAACCACATTGTAAAGAATGCTTACCCACCTGTTCAGAGACATGTACTAAATCTTGTAATTCCTTACACTCAATGCCTTCCGCCAGAGCATCTACCTTAGACTTCAGTTGAGAAAGTAGATAGTTCTGATATTTCAACATGTGAAACTGGCAATTCAAAGCCCTCATAGCCAAGGTGGAAGAAGTATTGACTTTCTTTCCCCATCTATCCAAAGCTCTGGCCTCTTTATCTGGAGGAACCGGATTTTTTACAACAGAGGCCTTGACACCCTTAGGTCCCTGACTAACAGTTTCTGGGTCCGCCCTAGGACTCTTATAAAGATATTTATGAGCCTCAGGCACCCTATAATACCTATCCGGTTTAACAGGAGCAGGAGGCAAAGAATCAGGATTAAGTGAAGCCTCCGCAAACACATCTTCCACAACATCCAGAACAGGAGGTATAGCCAAAGGCCTATGCTGGGGTAAAAGCAAAAACTCCCTAAGCCTTTTCCTGGAATCAGAGAAGTCCTGACCTTCCCACTTAAAATGTTCCCTCATGGAATGAAGAGTCTCTGAAAAAGAAAAATCCTCTGGAGGTGAAGCAGAAGGGGTTGAATCATCTGCATCAGAATCAGAATAAGGAGAATACTCCTGCAAGTCTTCAGTCAAGACTCTGAAACATCTGAAGGCTGCTCAAAACTCCCCAACTCTGGTTCCACCCTAGGCCTCTTATCTGGAGGGGGCAAAGAACCTCTAATCAAAGTAATTAAATCTTCTGCCATTTTAAGCATGTGCTTCTTGGGCACAGAACCAGAAGAACTAGGAGTAACACCAACAGAAGCTAAACCTGGCCTGCCTCTGGGAGAAGCCTTAGAAACAGAAGGAGAGGGCCTAACCACCTTAGGAAGGGAGGGGAGTACAGTAACCTGAGAAGCCCCTTCAGCCTGACCTGCCTCCTGGGAGGCCACATCCTGCAATAACAAAGTCTCCCCCTGAGACTCCAGAGAAGCCTCCGGCGGAACCACCAGTTCCACTGACGCCTCTAAAGAACCGGCGTCCGGTACGGACGACTCTTCTTGTCTGGGTTTAGCTGCCTTGTCTTTGCGCTTCTTCGAAGAAGCGGGCGTCGGAGCGTCCGACGGCATCTTATAATTGCACCGCTTCCCAAAGACTAACCTGGCACAATCTAGCCTTCGCTTAATAGTGCGCTTATTGAACCTAGCACAAAAGCGACACCCTACAACGTCGTGCTCAGGCCCCAAACAAGGAATACACAAAGTATGATAATCTCTATGCGGTATCTGCTTCCCACAAGAAATACAGTTATTCACTTTTTCTGACATCCGGTAAACCACTGAGGCAAGAAAAAACTTAAATATTCCCCAACGGGGTACTTAGCCAACTTTGACTCGGTCTGAAACTCCGAATTCGAAAAATTTCAGAACGCCGAACGGCACTTGCAACGCTGCTTCTGCATCGGACCATGCGGCAAAAAAGACTGAGGATATGACGTCGGTCATGCGCATTTATACCCTGACGTCCTGATGTCAGTCTTAAGCGCCTTGACCGACGTCAGCCTAATACTTTGATATTCAGGCCGACCGAGGACAGCGGACTACCCAAGTGTAAGGACTGCAGCAATGTGAGATGAAGAACATCCTCACTCCTTCTCCTTAACATTATTCTGAATGTACTGTTCACACAATTTCCATTTATTTCTACGCCACTTGCTTTTTCCCTTTTTAACAATCCTTCTTCCAGTTTTTTTCTCTCTTTTATAACACTCAGTATATTTCAAACACAGTTGGTTTAGACTTTGAGTGCCATCTTCTAGTAAATGATTTTTTGCCAGCCAAAAGAATTAAGCTGAACAAAGCCTTATGTCCAGGCAATAAAGATCCTATGTCCCAGCTCAAAATAATAATTTCCTTAATTACAGCAATTTGCTTACCCAATATTTCTCACACACTGTAGGGAGGTTTTAAAATCTGCCAACTTATTACATCCCCAAAACATATGTTCCCAGTTATCTCTTTCTTCTTTATAACACCTTCAACATTTGATATCCACCTGAGAAAAACAAATTTGAAGTCTGTTCGGGGTATAAAATATCTATGCATACACTTCCAAGCAAAAATCCTATACATGCTGGACTTCGTTGCAGACTTTGGAACCACAGAGATGTCCTCCCATTGTTTCCTTGTAAATTGCTTTTCCATTATCTCTTTCCAATCGTTCTAACCTACTCTGATCGAGTCCTATAGTTATTATGCAATATGTTATATGCCCTAATAATTATCTCTTAACAGCAGCTTCTGTTCTAGATACAACTGAAAGCTCTACCAGAGCAGACCTTCTACTTAGGATTCCTCTATCCCTTTCTCTTTGCCTATACTCTGATATCAATCCCTGAAAGGGAAGGTAGTCAATAGCCTGCAGTCCAGACAATCTTGGCATCACCCCACTCTATTACCTTTCAATCTGTAGTTATTTGTTTTCAAAACCTGGGATCCACTGCAAATTGTATAAGTAAATTCCAGCTACCTCTTACCTATTTTCTGTATTCCTACTTGCAGTCATTCCTACTGGCAAAATCTTTCTCCATTCTTGTGTTGACCAAGGTCTTAGAAAACTTTCTGTTACTTTACAAATACAATATTCTGTACAATTACTCTCCTTAAGGATCTGCATCCAAAATCCCATTCCCTTCTTATTTTGTGAACCCCCCCACGCTTTGTCATCATCTGTTTTTACTTTGAATTACAACCTTCTGCTTGTTTTACATATATATATATATATATATATATATATATATATACACACACACACGCATATTATATATCTGTGTGGCTCTAAAATATCCCTTCAAATTGGTCAATCCTAAATCACCTTGTTCTATCTTAAAGATCAACGTATCAAACTTAATTCTTGCCCCTTTCCCATACCAGATACATTTCAACTCTTCAGTATTGTCCACCACTTCTCACCTGCTTGATAAAAATATGCCTGACCTGTACATACAACTAAATGGACTAAACATTTTCACTGCTTAAATGTTGCTATCCATATCCATAAACAAGAACTTCCAGTTTCTCATTTTTGTTTAGTCTATTCTTACATATCCTTAGCTACCATAACAGAAGCATTTATAATCCATACTCAAATACTTCAGCTTATAGTGAGTGTCCCCATAAATATGGGTATTCTTGAACCAATTTGTGTAGGGGTAGATAATTAACAGATATAGCCTTTGTTTTATTTTCATTAATTTAAATCCCAAAAAGACTTGAAACTGTCTCAAAATGTTCAACAATACTGAGATATTCCTTTCTGGATTTACCAGGTACAAAAATCATTTGGAAATAAAGCCATCTTTTCTTGATTACCATACCAATTATATCCTTGGATTTCGGAGTCCATTATTTTCTTTATCAATGTCTCTAAATAAAAAGCTACAAAAGTGGAAAGATGACATCCTTTCTTCTTTCCTCTGTTCAAACATAACTTATCAGAGAGGATTCTTCCCACCTGAATATCTGCCTCCAATCATTCATACATCCTCCTAATTAACCTTATTGTTGTATCTGGGAATATAAATGTTTCCACTACTCTACTCATAAAATCCCAGCTTACTCTGCTGAATGCTTTCTCAGCATCAAGAGCCACAAACACCAGCAGTATTTTCTTACATTCAAATTTTTTCTGGATCAGAGTTGTTCTATTAATATTGTCAAATGTTTGCATCCCCTCCGCAAAACTACACTGATACATATCTATCAGTTCTGGCAAGAACTTTTAGCGAGTACCATGGTTTAAAATTGAAATGTGTCTATATGCTGCTCTAACTGATGGGTCTTTAGTCTTTGGATAATACAGCTGCCACAGTTTTATTACAAGGTGTTGATGCTGCTTCTGCATTTAAAATACTATCAAACAAACTCTTCCAGATAGTTATCACCTTCTCCCCTCCTAACTTCCACAGGAGCACTATCTGCTCCTGGAGACTTTCCTGTAGATTAATTACTATTAGTTGTTGGGCCATCTACCTCTAACCATGTCATAATTAAGTCTTCCATAAATATTTCAATTTCTGCTCTTTCTTGATTTTCCACATACCTCTGCATTATACGACTTTTCATAAAATTTCCAAAATATCTCTAATACTTCCACAGGATTTCTGGTTATTTTTCTTGTTACAGTCTCCCTAAGTTTAGCAATAACCGTTTCTACTTTCTATTGCCTAAGTCACTGTGCTAAAAGTTTTTGTACTCTTGAGTTACCAAAAAAAAAACACAGTTGCTTACCAGCTATATTTCTAAACTCAAGCATATTATCCAAATACTCTATTTTCTTTAGCACTCTGCAGTTGTGCTTCTTGTTCTGTAAGATTCCCCTTAATTCTGCAGTATTTCAATCTTTGTCAGCCCCTCGACATAATTCCTACTACTTTTTAACCATCTCTCTCTCTTTCTCTTTTATGGCCTAATGGTTAAGGTGTTTGCCTTACAAACATAAGGTGCAGGGTTTGAATCTCACAAGGGATAACTGGCTAGGCTTAAAATGGCTCGCAAGGGCAGTTAGCTTAGTACTAATCCATGAACCATGAACCATTTCTACCTTGTGTTAAACTCCATTTTCATTTTATCCCACTCACTAGCTATCATTTCTGAAAATAATTCTACCTTATCTAATAACACTCTAGTAATTTCCACTATTCATTCTTTAAACTCCTCTCTTTTTAACAGGTAGGTGGGAAAAAATGGCCAGTGTCTCATTTGTACTTCATTACCTTGCATTTTTTATCTTAGCTTTTATTAGTGCATGATCTGAAACAGTTAACGGGTGGGCATTGAAGCTTTCAATCAAATGCACTGGTTCCTGTGAAATATAATTTTTATCCAGTCAAGACCAGTTATTGTACTTTGGGGAATAATATGTAATTTCTGTCAAGTTCCTACTAATAAATTCATGTCTTCCGTAATTAATATTTTCAAATATTTCTCAGAAATGTATCCTGCCTTGTTATATTTTCCTTTTTGATTCTCTTGATACATCTTCATTATTGCCAATCAAATTCCAGTCCCCACTTATAAGCAATATTCCCTGCTGAAAGCTAATTATTTCTACCAAAATTTTCTTAAGCTCCATGACAGTAGTTTTGGTGGAATATAAATATATTCCAGCAGAATCCTTCTCCCCGACCAACAGACCTTTACTACCACAAACTACCACTGTTGTTTTTTTCCTATTTTATCAGTACTGGTGTTCCTCTAGCAATCAGTATGATTACTCCCCTTTTCCTTTGTCCCTGATTTCCGCTGAATATTCATCTTGAAGTCCTTTCTTTATCAAACTCGGATGATCAATTCTCTCCAAATGCATCTCTCGTAGCATTACTATTTGTACTTTGCATTTCTTAATATAATTTAATAACCTCATTTACATTTAAAGATAATATGGATAGTGTAATACTGTATTATAATTAAAGGCTATTGTTCTCACTTAGAACATCTTTTATCTTACATGCACACACTAATGTTTGGCAGGTTTATCGTTTATACAGTTGTTTCTTCTCATCTCCATCTGAACCCAAGTCACATTTTTCAAGACTTGCTGTTTTAATGAAAACCTTAAAAAAAAAACATTTTTGTAACACCCTCATCCACTGTTAACTTTGAACAAGCACATGAAACTATGTGCATCTTCAACAAATGAAGTTTAACCACACAGATGGGAACAAATGCCCCAAATCAACAGCTGCACCCACAGGCATTACCTAACTTAAAATTAAGGTTACCATGCTAAAGGGCATGTTACACCCTACATTCCCAATTACACTGATTGCATTAAGTTTTCTTTTCTATATTCTCTTCCCAGATGTGAAAAACATATTATATGCTTTCAGAAAGCATTAACATTTAGCCCCAAGGAAAAATAACACTGACTATCCTTAACTAAAACTAAACTGTTCACTGTTTTACTAAATGCATTAAAGTATTTGGGCTGCAAGAGAGGCTACTATGTCTTATTCATGTCCCATAATTTTCAACTTTATTTTTCACTGAACTGCTTGCCATTGTACTTTTCAATTTTGCATTTCCATCAGAAACGAATGTTCAGAACTCTCTCAAGATTACTTGCTCGCACCTACAAACAGCTTGTCTCCATGTAAAAGGAGTCAGCAATGACAAATTAAGCTAACATATCTGCAGATATGTGACGCAGTCTTTGTAAATTTCACCTGGAACAGAATGTACAACTGCCTTCAACTGCAAATTCTTGAATTCCACTGAAAATAATTGCTAATGGTAAAAAAATAAATAAAAAAAAGCTAACATATTTGCAGATGCAAGGAAGTTAACATTTTTCTTAGCTTTCATCATTTTGTAATTTTAAGCATACTTGTTTATAAAAACATTTGTTTATAGCTTAAACCAAGATAGTAATCTAGATATCGACCCTTGTAAAAATAAGAGAAAGCATCTTAATTCTATATACACTATAATCAAATGCACTTTTACATTTCATCCCCACCCCAGCAGCTCAAGCTCACAGAATATTAACAAACTTGCTTCTGTCCATCCTTTCTTATTTTGTAATACTGTAAAGCCTATACTTCCTACAACTTTAAAGTACTAGTTTACTTTGATATCTGTAACGTATACAAAAGCGACTGAAAAGACTCACCCACATTTAAAATACCCCTAATACATTGTATACAAAACTGATTTACTATATATAACATGCAGTTTATATCATGAAATATTTTATACAAATACTAATAAAAAAAAAAATTGTTTTACTTGCGTTTTTTTTCCCTTTTAGTGTGCTTCTAAACATTACAGAGATAATGTAAGTTGTATGCTTTAGAGTTCACTCACAAGTTTAACAAAGTCAGGAAAAGTCCAGTCTTTCTCAGCCACTTTTCTTTGCAAAGCCATATTTCACAAATGTGACTGATGCTTTTTAGTGTCCCATTTATTTACTAATTTCAATGTTTCCATTCTTCATCCTGTTCGTCTCCATCTCCCAACACCAGACTCCGGTTCAAGTCCAAGGTACGCCTGATTCTTCTAGTCAACACCTGTGCTTTTCTTGTACTTCATTTGGAGCACTGGAAAAGGATTAATTAGCAAAGCATCTCAATGAGCTTTATTGTCAGATGTGCAGCAGAGTCCTTTTCTGTTTACTGACTTACATTTTGTTGGATAAACTTCTTTTTATTAACTCTTTTTCCTGTTCTGCATCCAAACTGTCTTTGGTCCCCCAGGACAATAATATTCTAAAGACAGCTGTAAACAGCAGCTTTGATCTCAAAACTGCCTCTCAGCATTCCTTTATTGCTGGGATAAATCTGTTCTCTCCTACCTGTTTAGCGTGCTATGCTTTTCCACAAACACTCTGTTGTCTCCAATTATTAATACTTGCCCCTTCTGTCAAGTTTTTGTCAGGATCAACTCTTTCTGCTGGGATGACTGCATCTTTACTAATATAGGTCTTTCCAGCATTCCCATGGCCACGCTTGGAGCACACACTCAACGTGCCCTTTCAATTAACAAATATTGCTGCGCAATACTGGTCCAGTTGCTTATCTGTGCTGTCACAAAATTGTTGAGTGTGCTCCTCCCAATTTCTCTGGTACAGCAAAAAAATCTTAGAGCACAAAGAGAAAACCTGCCTTCTAATTCTAACATTTTTTGAAACTGCTCTTCTTGAGAAGCCTCATACTCGGTCATCTTTTTCTTCATTTCATCCTCTGATTTTTGCAGTTTTATCAGTTCAACTGCACAGCTAGTTAATACTTCTATTTTTTCCAGACTTTTGTTATTTGAGTTGACATATTTATTCAGTGTTTCATTTATTTTAATCACTTCTGAGTATATTTGAGTTATTTTTTTCTTCTAAATTACTGGAAGACATCTCTTGAACTGCTGTTTGCTTGACAGCTACAAGATTCTTCTGATCCATTGTTTTTGCTTCATTTTTTGTAGCTGAGTTTCTTTCTGGATCTCTAAATTTGGTATACAGGCATTGTACTACTAGCCAGTAGCAGAATTTTACCCAGAAAGACAATTTCAATATCTGTTACTTCTCAGGTTCTGTTTTCACACTAGGAAAGCTGAAATTAAACCGTTAATCAGTGTGCAGCCATCTTGGAAGTTCATCTGAATCTTCAGTGGACAGTGAAGCACAACAGAAGTGCTTGGTTTCAAGGGGGCATAGCAGTATGTGAAAAAATCACACACCTATTTTTCCTTATTCTGTATATCACCTCCCTGGCCTAAGCAGTTGAGGAACACACAGTAGGGCTTATGTAGAAATTTCCCTGTGGTCCATGATAGCACCACTCTGTTTTACCACTGTCTAGGGGAACAAATGGGCTGCAAGTCCCTCATACATGGGAATGAATGGGGGAACATAATGAGCAACAGGGATGTATGATGGCCATGATGTTCAGGACAACAAACTCCCCCATCCTTGCTCAAAGACTTACAGTGACTTTCTAAGGTCTCCCAAATAAAGTATTAGCTATTTTGGACTAGTATTCCTTGGATAGTTTTCTTTAGCACAGGTTTTGCTGGCTGCACTTGTCATTTTGCTTCTGATTACACACTGCATGCTGTTTGTATAGTACTTTTTCCTAAGTAGAGGTATACATCCAACTACTCTTTACAGATGCCTACATTTCCATATATTGTTTATGTTGATGCATACAGCATTTCGTTTATGTACCTCGCCATAATACAGCTACTTCTTTACAATCTCTACCTGATTATTGTCTACCCCTCTCCACTACTATCTCTCTTCCCTTTCACTTGGACCTCCTCAATACTCCTTCATAACATGCAATTATCTTCATCCATTAATTACATCACTGTCTCCTACTCAATATTTATTTTCAATTGTTTCCATTTGATAGCAACTAAACTCTTATAAGCTTGTTACTGGCTGATATTTTACTGCATTCTTCATTTAACTGCCATGTTTTCATTAACTCTCACATCATTCCAATTCTATTATGTTATTTACTATTCTATGTATGTATATTTACTATTTTGTGATTAACCTGTCATATCATTACGTGTCTGGGTGTGCAATTACTATATAAATCTTGTACAACTGCTTCTACTCATTCTGTAAAATGGAGCATTTCTCCCTGGGCCTCAACTAAAAATGGGGACTTGTACCCAGTCAGACCTTCCAGGTGAACAAAAGCAATAAATAAATCTTTTACTGGAACTTACAATTAACAATTTTGCTGACTAAAAAAAAAGGTTTGTTCAATATAAATAAGATCAGATGAATGAGACATTAAAATAAAATGAAGCCCTCTGTGTAGAGTAGTTCAGACATACAAGTGTGTCAGGTATTTCAGTTCAACTCCTTACAGTAACAAATGAAAGGACGACAAAGTGGCCTCCGCTGTGCACTACTTAAAAAATTGTGTGCACTTACCTGTAACAGGTCTTTGAATTTATTTGAAACAGCTGCCATGTCAGAAAGCCCACTCTCTATCTTAGCCCGAGCTTGTTCCCCTCCAATGCCTTGGCTGAACAGCTTGTCACAGTCACTCTAAGAAAGGAGAAGAAAAGCGATTTGAAAAAAAAAAATGTGCCAACCACACAAGGTCTAAAACTTGTACTCTAAGCAGTCATACTGTTATATGGATTTTTTGCATATGTCACAGTGCAACCAAAAATAATACAGTACATCTCATACAACTCCTCAATCTGAAACATTCTATACTTGACCACACAAGTGATGGGAAACTATGAAAACCAAAGATGTTCATACAACTCAAAAACGAAGTGATATCTTGTAGGACACAGTGGATGCCCTTCTATATCACTGCAGCAGTATTCTACATAGAAGGGATGTCCCGTCCAAGATTGCCCGACAGTTGGCTTATGCAAAAGCCTGAAAGATCTTATATGTGCCGTATGTCACATTTATGCTCCCTGCACAGAATGTAGGAGTAAAAGGAATATACGCACACAACTACCCAGAACTTCTTTGCCACCAGTTTCAAACACACTTTTTCCAGTTGGTCTGAACACCTTGTTGATGTACTGAATATTTAGCAACACCCGATAAGTGCCTTGTTGGGGTGTTTTATTTATTTATTTTATTTACTTATTTTCTTAGTCTTGTATTTTATTTTACTACTTAAAGTTCATGTCATCCAAGAAGGGAAAATGTCAGTGTAGAAGGCAGGTTCCCCATAAGGATCATCATGAACACTGTCTTTTTTTGTTTGGGTGCTTCCCACGACCATACCTCTTTGCAGTATCTGTAAGCTATTTCTGCCTAAGACACTCAGAAGCAGTCTGTCTTCCCTGACCATTTATCTTGAAAACCAGTGGCTTAAACCATTAGCCCAGGGTCCATGGCAGAATCCTTTAACCCTGACATACACCTGCTAGGTAATAAAGTCAATAATTCTCGGCTGGATTCTTTAGCTCTCCAGCCTCCATCGGATGTCCCTCTAGAAGAAGATAATAGCTCTGTAGGTCGTTTGGCATCTACATCGGAATCCTCTGATGCAATCCCATCATAGGACAGCATGGATCCATCTTTTTGAATGTCCTCTGAGGCTTTGCAGGGGTCTGCTTCAGATGTAGAGGGGGAACAACGAATGATTATCTCAGAGGGTCTTAGAGGAATTCCACAAATATTGTTCAGGAAGGAAGTTCCAGCTTCTCATATCAAATCTCGCCAAGGGTTGAAGCCTTCAGTATTTGGGCTGATGACCCTTCCAAGAAAATAAGAAAAACTGAAGCATGTTTCAGTCTATCTTAAGGATCCTCACAGGAAAGGCAAGAGTTTACTCAGGGCTTATTTTCTGCCTTAATGGCCCTAAAGCCTCAAGGAATTTCTGTACCTGCTTCTCCTTGGACCTAAACAGTTTATGGAACTAGATTCCTCAGATAAGGATTCAATGTCTAGTGAGGGGTCTTTGTCCTATTCTTCATATAAGTCTTCACCTTTGGCTTATAGTTCTGACGTAGATGAGTCTATTAGCCTCAATTGTCCTTTTGAGGAATTATCCTTTGGGGGGACAATTGCTAGGATGATGGAATTCTTTAAGTGGGTTTCTTCTCAAATGTCTGATATTCAGAGATTTTATGAGTTGCATCAGGGGATACTCCTAAACCATCAGCAGTTCCTCCTGTGTTGGCTGCCTTGTTAGACACTTTCATAGTTGCTTCCATGTCTCCTGATTTTCAGCCTCCTGCTCATATGAAACCTGATAGGTTTTATAAAGTTTCCGAGGATAGTCAATTTTTATTTAAATGTCCTTCTGCTGATCCTACTGTGTTGTCAGTCTCTTCTGACAAACCTTCTAAACTTTTGCCCTCTTCCAAACTTTTGCCTTCTGATAAAGACAGTGGGGCAATGGAGAGCACTCTTAAGAAAGTTTACACTGCCTCTACTTTGGCCTTTAGAGCTATGAATTACCAGACTCACATGACCAGATATGTTCTAGCCTTGATTGCTCAGGCTTGTCAGGTTATTTCTGACCTACCTGATTCTGAAGGCAAATTCTCTGCCTTATCCTTTTTAGATCCTGCTCTCAAGTGGCTTGCTACCCTATTAAGTGAAGCTATGATGCCACTGATGCCTCTTCTAGGGGTGCGGCTTTTAGGTCCCACATAAGCATTATTCTTGGCTTCATCTCCGGTCTCTACTTGAGGAAATTAAGTAGAACTTTTTGGATGCTCCTTTGGATAATAAACATCTTTTTGGGACTGCTACTGCTGACAGGTTTAAGTGTCTTCAGACAAAGACGAAGCCTTGCACTTGTAGGACCTTAAGCATATTTTTCCCTATCCTATCCCTAAATTCCAGAGAAAGTATCCTTCTAGGTATGCTTTTGTTCACAGGAACCCTGCCAGGCCTCTAAGGGCAGGAAGGGTGGGTGGCGGGCCCCCCTCTGCTAAGGCTTCTCAGATTTTTGTGGCCCAGAAGCCTGCTTTATCGGATATGCCTGCTTCTCTTTGACAATTTGCCCCCCCCCCTTTTAAACCATGTTCTTTTGTCTCTTTTGCACTCCCTTTGTCTTCCAAATTGGCATCTCATCACTTCTGACTCTTGGGTTCTATCATCTATCAGGATTACTTCATGGCATGGAAATATTTTGCTCCTTTTTAAAAGGATTCCTCAACCTCCTCTACAGCAACTTCCTCCTTTACTGGAGGTTCTAGGGTACCTGCTGAATCAAGGAACCATTCAACCCGTCACCCCTTCCCCTTATTCCAGGATGTTCCTGGTTCATTGAAAGATAGGCACTTGGAGACCTGTTCTGGATCTCTCCCAGCTCAACACCCTTCTCGAGGTCCCTTCTGTATGGATGCTTACTCTTCAAACGCGCTTTCCTCTTTTAGTACCACAGGCTTTTCTGGTGTCCTTAGATCTGAAAGAGGTTTGCCTTCATATTCATAGTCACCCTCTTTTCAGGAAGTTTTTATGTTTCTCTGTGTCTTCCTCTCATTTTCTGTTCCCTGCTTTACCCTTTGTCCCTGCTGCTGCCCTAAGCCTAGCTCCTGTGATTGCCTTCTGCAGGCTTCAAGGCATTCAGAGTTTTCCTTATCTAGACAGCTTGTTGCTTCAGGCACCTTCTCCCAAATGTTACATGAAATGCAGTTCCCCATCTCTCTTCTTCAAAGTCTGGGGTTTACTATCAACTTCCAAAAGTCCATCCTGACTTCCTCTCAGGATCATGTGCATCTTGGATGCAGGATTCAAACAGTGCCCATGTTGGTAGCTCTTCTTCTTCCAAAGGTATTGTTGTTGACAGCCTTCTTTCAGTCTTTTCTTCATCTGACTGCCATGCCAGCCAGGAAGTTTCATCAGACCCTGGGATTCATTGCCTCTTCTATTCCACTGCTTCCTCTTGCCAGACTACATACGTAGAAGCTTCAGTGATACCTCAAGTTAGTTTGGCTACAACACTGTCACACTCTAGATTTTAGTGCATCTCTCCTTCCATCTCAAAAAGGAATTTGAGTGATGGATTCAACCCAGGCTGGCCATTTCAGCATCCAATCGCTTTCTCAAGAGCTGTTCACCAATGCCTCAGACATAGGATGGGGAGATTCTCTTGGTCACCTGAAAGTTTGTGGTCTTTGGGCTCCCCATCAGAAGTCAAACCACATCCACATCAAAGAGGTGACAGCTCTGATTCTGGCCTTTCAGGCTTTTCACCCCATGTTCACTCCAGGTCCCTTGAAGGTGTACACAGACAACACTACAGTGCTGTCGTAAGTCAAAAAGCAGGGGAGCACAAAATCTGACCTCCTTTGCAGAATGGCTCTTCAGGCTAACTCTTCAGGCAGTACACATTCCTTCAGAGCACAATCTAGTGGCAGATTCAAAACACAGACTCACAAATGGATGCTTCACAGAGACATGTTTTTGGATATTGTCCAATGGTCGGCTATTCCTCTGGTATATCTTTTTGTCTCCCTTCTGAACAGGCAGCTTCCGCTCTTCTGCTCCAGAGTGCCCTGCCATCTGGTGTGGAAGACGGAAGCTCTTTCCTTTCCTTGGAAGGGGATGTTTCTTTTTGTTTTCCCTCCTCTTTTGCCATTTCCAAGAGTCCTGCAGAAGACTCAGTTGAACTCCCCAAAAATCTTGCTAGTGATGCTCTTTTGGCTGAGACAGCACTGGTTCCCCTATTAATGCATCTGCCCAGGGCCAAGCATCACAAATTACTTCACCGGTTGAAACTCCTCATGCAGTACAGGGGTCTCTCATCTATCCACCACTTGTCCACTCTCCAATTGACACTGTAAGTGATAGGGTTTTGATCTTTTTCAGGCACCTCTTTTCTGAGGACGTGCTTGCGGCTTTACAGGAGGCAAGAAACCTCTCAATCAGAAAATCTCGTATGTCCAAATGGAAAAGATTTTCAGTCTGGTGCCATGCTCGTAACAGGAATGTTTTTCAGTGGGGATCCTTCTGATCCTCTCTTATTTGTGTAAGTTGCTCCAGTCTGGCGTGGCCTATTCTTTGTGAAGACCCATTTGTCAGCCATTTCTGCCTGTCTGCCCCTGAATCCTCCTTTGACTTCTCATTTTGATGTCTAAATTTCTTAAAAGCTTCCCGCATATTAGGCCTTCAAGAAAACCTATTCCTCCTCATTGGGACCTTAATTTTGTTTTTAAAGAAATGACTTGGGCTCCTTTTGAGCCTGCAGATTATGTTTCTTTGGAACACTGTACCTTGAAGACTGTTTTGCTGTGAGCTCTTACTTCTGCTTGCTGGGTTACTCCACTCCAGGCCCCTACGTCCATTCCTCTTTTTTTTCTACAGGGAGTCCCTCCATACTAATCCTTCTTTTATGCCCAAGGTAGTAAATGAGTTGTCTTTGTATAAGTCTGTAAAACTCCCTTCCTTTTTCCCTTCTCAGTCTGCTAGTGAGATGGTCTTGCATACCTTG
Source organism: Protopterus annectens (assembly GCF_019279795.1). Lineage (NCBI taxonomy): Eukaryota > Metazoa > Chordata > Ceratodontiformes > Protopteridae > Protopterus > Protopterus annectens. The sequence goes on from NC_056741.1 coordinate 1,827,563,649, forward strand.
GATTGCCCCAGACAGCTCAGGTACTATTTGGATAAAACTAGGACTACTGAAAACTGAAGTGCGTTTCAAAACTACCTTACTAACAAAACCTACTCAGTGTGCAACCTTGCAGTAGTCTAATCTTATTACGGTACTTTTACCTCTGTAGCTAATACTATTAAAGTTCTTGATTCACTGGGAAACAAACAAAAGTTGACAGATACTAATATTTAGGTCTCTGGACAGACTCAACCCTTTCATTTACAGGACACACAAACCAAATGTTCTACACCCATACAATATAATACAATGAACAGCCTGCTGTGCAGTATCTTAATGTTTGAATGTTGAATCTAGAAGGGTTACAATCAGAACTGTATCAAGTTTAGAACTAAATACAACACCTTAAAAATATATATTCTTGCACTCTCTTTAAAGAGGATAGTGAATGAATGTCACTATCTTTACTTCTTTACCCATCACTATATTAATAATGACCATTTCTTTGGTACTCTTACAAGAATTAAACATTCACATTACTGTACCAATTATATAATAGACTATTCTGGTCTAATGCACTTACTTTATCATACTACCACTTTTCCATGGTTTCAACTAACCGTACTAGTTAACACATTCTATCTTTTTATTCTAATTTCCCACCAACATCCTAGCATTAGAAATTAATGGTACTACAGCTATGAAAAGTACTATTTCTATACTTTAGTGTGCTTTTCTGCCCACCAGCTAACTGGCTTTTTCTTCTTATTTTCTATTCTCATTCATCTCTTTAGTTTTATTCTAGTAATCTTGCTTAAATAACTCCTTTAATATGTTAACCGAAGAAACAAACAATATTTACCTGACTTCTTTTAAAGGAGAACCAAATTTTGCTGGAAGGGGGAAGATATAAGAAAAGCAAAACAGGCACTGCTCCACACAGCACACAAACAAGTTGCCAAACCCACCACTGTTTATTAGATGCCTCAAAGTCATATTGAAAAGAAAAAGTAGACTTTCGCAAAAGGGACACAACCAAAGAATCTGACAAGAAAAATATGAATAAAAAAAAAAAAACTTAGCCGAGGTAAGCCTGTGCAAAGCAGATGACATCTGTTTACTACAAGCGGCAAAGATGATGTGAAGTTATCTTGAGGATATGAGGGTATTATGAGCAAGGGGAGGAGCCTGAGCTGTGGATCCTAAAGTCCAAAAGCAGCTGAAGTCAGATCTGAAGACTCATTCGTTGAGGAATAGATGGCACAGACAATATCCCATCATATGTTTTTCAGCATATCTCTAGTAAGGAGAACAAAGGCTCAAGATGTACTTGCTGAAGCCTGTGCAAAATGGCGATGCGGTGTAAGCATCTCTGACTCGTACAGACGTACGGATGATCTGTGGGGGAGACATCGCAAGGACAAGTTTTCAAAGCTGCTGACAGGGCTCTGCAGGGAAAAATAATCCATCCATTATGACTACCTTGATGACTGCTTTTCTAAAGCCCTGCTCTCAGTCCAGAACCAACACAGGTATAACAAAGAACAAGTAGGCTGATGAAAAGAAAAGGCTAGATGACCGGGATGCATGAGGAAGAAAACATACTTTTCAGTTAAGTAAGGAAGTACTTACTGTCACTTCCTCCTAACCTGGTGAAGGTATCATAAACTTCTTTGCTGGTTTTCCTGCTTCACCAAGTAAGATGACTTCTCTTTCACAAGGCCCCTGTCTAGATGTTAGAAAATTTTAGTTTATGCCAGAAAAGATCATTCCTGGTAACTTATGGCTGTTCTCAGACAGGGACCAGAATTTGGCACTATATAAGAAAAGTAACAGTTTTTGTGCCCTACAAAATTAAAGGTTTCTGTGTTATGGTAACTGTATGTCTTGAAATTCCTGTTCTGATACCTTAATGTGCTGGATTAGTCTAGCAATGATGCTTCCATAATTAAAAAATGACCACTACAGAATCAGGGTGTTCCTGACTATGTATTTGCTGGGAGTACCCAGAAGTAAATACCTTAGAGCAAAACGTAATGGACATGTTAGACAGATGGTAGCTTCAGTGAGTATATTTCACCTGAACCTTTCTCCTACTTCATTAGAACAGGGGTGGCTCACCTAAAATGAAAGTCAACAGCATTCATATAAGGTGCCAGCAATGGGGAAAGTCATCACCAAGAAACAGAAGCCATCCTCTCCCTCAAATACAAAATCTAAAAAGGAAAGGATAAAGAAAAATCATGCAGTGGGTGCAGTGTGCTGGCTACCACTGTAACCTGCTTATCCTGTTCATCTATACGTTTCTGAAGACTACTTATCAGCACACCCTTCAGGTTGGGTGCTGCATGACAAAGACAGTCTGACTAAAGCAGATGGAGAAAGGCAAGGCCTGAGAAGAAGGTAAAAAGAATCAGAGCGGTTACTGCTAAGTGTCAAAAAGGAAAATAAACACCTGTTGGACCACTTAGCAATTACAAATTGAGCAGTATTTCAACTGCTGTATTTTAATCACAATTTATACAGCATCAAAAGAAAAATGCCTTAGATGAGAAATAAGTTGTACCACCTGATAAACTATTTTTTAATTAAACAAGAATCATCTTTATTAAATTATAACTTATGACCAAAAATGTCATTCATTTATACAAGTGAAAACAAGCTATATTGACATAATTTTAGTTGCAAATATTATACATCATTTATAATATAATCCAGCCACTATCAAACATTTCATAGCTTATTCAAATCCTCGTCTGTAAGTATTGTTCCTACAGTTTCCATTTCTTTCTATGTAATTTGCTCCTACCCTTTTCTAAAGATCCCATTTCCAGTTGTTTTATCTCTGTTACTATAGTCACTGCTTCTAGTACATTCGGTTTAAACTTTGATTTCTATTTCTTAGTAACTTTTTTTTTTCTGGTAGCCATCATAATTAGACTCATCAAGGCCTTACAATTCAGATTCTGTATCATAGCTCAAAAAATAATTTCCTTAGTCATACCAATTTGCTTACTCAGCATTTCTGATAGAGTAATTTGCAGAGAATTTTTAAAGTTTGCCAACTCATTACACTCTCAGAAAATGTTTCCAATTACCTCTTTCTTCCCCATCACACCTCCAGCAATTGCAATCTTCTTGAGGAAAAATTCTTTGGAGTCTACTTGGGGTCCAAAAATACCTCTGTAAACACTTCCAAGCAAAGATCCTAAATCTTTTAGACTTTGTTGCACATTTGGGAGACATACATGTACCCCCCATTGTTTCTTTGTGAATTGCTTATCCAGTACCTCTTTCCAGTCCTTTCTAATGTCCTCTGATTGACTGCAAACTGGGTGCCATAATTGAGACCCCTACTGACGTAGATATCCTTCAAAAGGGTCTTGCGTATACAGATAAGTGGTGCCAAAACCACGGCCTCAAGCTAAATGCCAACAAGTGCATCATCATCCCCTTTGGGAAAAAACAAGTACCTATAAATTACAACATAGGTGGTAGCCCACCTACCACGGAGAGTGTGATAAGAGACCTAGGGACTCAGGTGGATAGTAACCTCTCCTTCGACAACCATATTGATAAAGTGGTTAGAAAATCCTTCTACATGGCCCACCTTATCACAAAAGGGTTTGCATCCAGAAATAAGGATGTTATGGTCCCCCTCTACTCATCACTCATTAGACCAGTTATTGAATATAATGCCTCGTTCAGGATGTACCTAACAAGACAGCTGCAACAACTGGAGAGGCCTCACAAGTACCTCACAAAGAGGATAACAGGCCTTTAATAGTTGCCCTATGCCATGAGACTAAAAAAATTCAGACTGTACTCGGTCGCATACCGGCTACTCAGAGGTGATCTCTGCCTGACATACAAGGCTATGTCAAACCCCGAAATGCTCCACCTAAGGAAAACCCAATCCACCAGAGCTACTCGCTCAAGGGATGTAAACCTGACATCAACAACAAACAGGACTTGTTAGAGGGACAGATTCGTGTCCCAGAGACTTCCCTTGCTCTGGAATAAGGTCCCCATAAATGTGAGGCAGAGCGCTCCTCATTAGCGCTCTTCAAGAGGAATCTTGATGAGTGGATGGATAACAGGAAATTCAACCCGGGAATCACTTTGGTGGCCCTGCTAGACAGGGGGCACAGGAAACTAAGCCACTTGGGAAGGAAACGTAAGCAAAAAAAAAAAAAAATTTCTGTGGCTAAGCTTAACTATGCCCCAATTAGGCCAATAGCCTAGTACCTACCTAGGAACCTAATATTTTATAAGCTTTACTAATTATTCCTTTTTTAACAGCAGCTTCTTTTCTACATTCAACTAAAAACTCTACCAGTGTCGGTCTTTCACTTTAGGTACCCCTATTTCTTTCTCTTTGCCTACACTCTGATATCAATCCTTGATAGGGAAGGCAATCTCTAGGCTGCAGTCTAAATAAATTCTTGGCCTCTTCCCATTCTATTACCTTTCTAATTATTTACTTCCAATATCCTGGTTCTTTTGCCAGTTTTCGCCAGTAACTTCCAGCTGCTTCATGACTAGTGTCTACATCCGTAACTGCTGTCACCTCTATCGGCATAATCTCCTTTCTCCATTACCGTGTTGGCTTAGTTCATAGATTATTTTCTGCTACTTTATGAATCTAATATTCTGTATGGTTATTTTTATTCTCCTTAAGGATCTGCATTCAAAATCCTACTCTCTCCTTATTTCTTGAACTTCCCCATGTTTCGTCATCATCTCTTTCCACTTTGAATTATAGGTTTCTGCTTGTGCTATGTATAGGAGCCTTAACTGTGTACCTCTGAAATATTCAATCAACAAAACACAGAAGAGGAACCAGAAACATCCAAGACACTCTGTAATCACCAAACGTAAAAACTGTTTAATACGAAGCTTTCAGGTCTACACCCTTCATCAGCATACAACTTAATGTCTATTCATCACATTTAAATGGAGAAACAGTTACAATCACATGAACAAACCATCCATACAAAAGAAGCTTATTAACATATCTCATTAAAATTTAAAAACACATATACTTAAAATACTAAACATTTTCCCTCTGTTTTTTAACTAATATTGGCTTCAAACTTACTTTATTATTCAAGCCAGGCATTTTATCAGCCTGCAACCGTATTATCCATTCATATTCTTTCAGTTGTAATAAATTATCCACATCTCCCCCCTCATACCCATATTCAAAACATATTCAACGAAGGTACGCCCATTCACGCATGTCTCCACGCAGAAGATGCTCTAGCTGAGAATCGAACTGGACAGCGTCTTACTATGAGGCGACAACACTACCGCAGAACCTTTTAACTGACTGTATCTTGCTATCCATATCCATAAGAGACCGCTTCCAATTTCTCAGTTTTTGTATTATCTTTTGTTTAGCCTCTTCCCACATATCCTTAGCTGCCACACCAGAATCCTTTTTAATCCATACTCCAAAAGTACTTCATTTTGTTATGTCCTCACAAATATAGATATTGCTGAACCAATTCATGACTGGGTACATAATTTAGCTATTTTCTCTGTTTTAGCTTAATTAATTTTATATCCCGAAAAGATCTGATAGTGTCTCAAAATGTTCCACAACACTGAAATGTCTTTTTCTGGTTTTATCAGGAATAAAATAGTATCATCTGCAAACAGAGCCAGCTTTTCTTGACTGCCATACCAATTATATCCATGGATTTCCGAGTCCCTTTTCTTTGCCAATGGTTCTAAATATAATGCAAATAAAGGGGAAAGAGGACACCTCTGCCTAATTCTGCTCAAACAAATTATCAGAGAAGAACCCACCCCCCTTTAAGTTTAGTCTCCAATCCCTCATATATTCTCTTAATCAACTTTATAATTTTATCAGGGAAGACAAATGCCTCCATTGCCTGGTTCATAAACTTACAGCTTAATATGTCAAATGCTTTCTCTGCATCAAAACCTATCAACAACAGTGGCACTTTCATACATTCTGCTTCCCTCTTGATCATATATGTTCTGTTAATGTTGTCAAATGTTTGCCTCCCCTCCACAAAACCATACTAATCCATATCTATCAATTTTGCCATCACCTTTGCCATTTTTACCCATTACAAACACTTCATAATCATGGTTTTGGATTGAAATGGGCCTATATGAAACTGGATCTGATGCGTCTTTACCCTCTTTAGGTATTACAGCCACCACAGATTTCTTCCAAGATGTTGATGCTTCTCTTCCTCTTAAAATACTGTTAAAACCTTCCAGATCTTTATCAGTTTTTTTCTCCTACCTTCCAAACTTCCACAGGAATACCATCTGTTCCTTGGGACTTTTCTGTGGATTGATTATACACCACCATTTTTATCACATCTCCTCCTATCCAAACTGTTAGTAATTGAGCTGCATCTACCTCTAACCTTGGCATATTTAATTCTTCCATAAACATTTACATTTGTACCTTTTCTTGATTTCCATATTTCCTCGCTTTATACAGACTTTCATAAAATTTTCGAAATATTTCTAGTACCGCTACAGGATCTCTTGTTATCTTCCTTGATGTATGCTCCCTAAGCTTGGCTATAACCCTTCCTACTTTCTGTTGCCTGAATCATTGTGCTAAAAGGTTTTGTGCTCTGGAATTCTTATCAAAAACAGTTGTTTAGCAGCAATCTTTCTAAAATCATGCATATTATCGTGGTAATCCCTTATCTTCTGTTTAGTATTCTGCAATTGCTCCTCTTCTTGTTCTGTGAGCTTTCCCCTATTCTGCATTACTTTTACCTTTATCAGTCCCTGTAAATAATTCTTGCTACTTCTTAACCATATCGCTCTTTTATTTCCACCCTATTTTTAAACTCCAATTTAATTTTATCCTACTCCCTAGCTATATTTTCATAAGAAATTTCTAGATTCTCTAAACTCCAGAATAATTTCCACTACTCATTTCTTAAATTCTGCCCTTTTCAAAAGATAGGTTGCAAAGTGTCAATTTTTTATTTCATTAACCTGTATTTTTATTTTCATTACTGGTGAGTGATCTGAAATAGTTACTGGATGCAAATCAAACTTTTAATTAAATGCACGTGTTTCTGTGAAATATATGTTCCGTCTAGTCCAGTTTATGAATCTTGGGGAATATGCAAATTCACTCTGATCTCCTTCTACTGAATTTAAATCTTCCATGACATATATTTTCATAAATTTCAATAAAATTTACCCTCCTTTGTTACATTTTCCCTTCTGCCACCTGATACATCTTCACTGCTGCAAATCAAATTCCATTCCCCAACTAGAAGTAATATTCCCTGCTTAAAGCTGATTATTTCTCCCAGAATTTTCTTAAGCTCCACTACAGCAGTTTTAGGTGCAACATAAATACATGCCAGTGTAATCCTCCTTTCTTGTCAGTAGCCCATTAGTATTACAAATCTACCACTACTGTAGTTTTTGTCCTCTTCTACCACTATTGGAGTGCCTCTTGCAATTAATATAATCACTCCTGTTTTTCTTTGTCCCAGGTACTTCGAAGAATTACCAACCTTAAAAAAACTATCAAATTCACATGTTCAATTCTTTACAAATATGTCTCCTTTAGCATAGCTATTTGCACTCTACGTTTTTAATGCAGTTCGTTACTCTTTTGTTTTTGTACATCTCTCTGAAACAATTTACATTTAAAGATAATACAGAAAGCATCATTAAAGTTAACAAAGTTATTATTCCAACCTTTTAAGTGCAACAGCTTAAGTGTCTAGTTCCAGCTTTTGTGTTACATGCATACAATAATGTCTGGCAGGTTGATCTTTTATACAGTTGTTTTTTTGTCGCATCCATTTAAGCCCCTTGTCACATCTTTAAAATCTTTTTGTTTTACTGAAAGCCCTCAAACAAAAAAAAATATAGCCCTAATTTATCCCTAAAATTTATTAACTTAATACCAACACATAAAACTATGTACATCTTCAAATATTGAAGTTTTATCCTCCTAACAGGAACAACTGTCTCAAACGGACATCTCAGACTTGAGTTAACTTAAAAGGAAGGTCATCCATGCTAAGATGCATGGTACAGCCCGTGCTACTACCAAGAGCTGTTTGGTTTGTCTTACCTTTATTATTACTGTCCCAGATAGAGGAAACACTTGAATGCTTTCAGAAAACATCATCTCCTAGCAATTGAAAGGAATAAGTATTCTGTTTTATTGTTCTTTATCAGATTGCCTCCATGGAGACACGAGAACCAAATATATGGTTGTTTCTACAAGCATGCATTTATTTGCTAGACAATGTTCTTTTTTATTGACTTGTTTTTTCTTAAAACTTACTAGCTCAAGCCAAGGGCATTAATCCAGTCATTCCCCTATGCAAGAGTGAAAAAAGCACATCAATGTTTCTTATATACATACTGCTCTTTTGACCAGAACATTCTTCTTTTTTAAGTTATCTCTTAAAACTGAACAAGGAGATAGAAAAATGAAGGAAAAAACAGGGGCACCTGTTTACTTTAGTATCCCCATTACACTAGAAAATAACTTAAGAAACCTTACTTTATAACATGCAGATTACATCATGCATTATAAGAACAATATTATTAAGAACACAACTTTGTTTTACTTACAGTTAACTTTCTCCCCCCCAAATGCTCTTCAAAACATTAGTGGCATGAAGTAGGGCATATATACTTTAGAGCCCTACAATTTTAACAAAGTCAAAAAGTCCAATATTTCCAGGTTTTCATGTTCTGTCATGTTTCACAAATACAATTAATGCTTTGTACTCAAACATTTATTTGTCAATTTCTGAATTGCTAGTTTTATTCCTGTTGATCTTAGTCTCCAAAATCCAGTCTCTGCTTAATTTCCAATGCACTCCCAGTTTTTCTAGTTAACTCTTTTGCTTTTTTCTCTCAAACATTTTCCATAGATAACTGGAAAATGTTTCACTGACACAGTCTCTCAGTTGTCTATTACCAGAACAACAAGAAGCAGAATCTCCTTCTGTTTCACATCTCATTTTTTGTTGGACAAACTTCTGTTATTATCTCCGTAGCATAAACTGCATTAAAAAATTATTTTGTTCCTCCAGGAAAACATATTTTGAAGATAGCTGGGTATAGCAGTTTGAATCTCAGTTTTTGTTGGACAAACTTTTGTATTTCCTCCTTAGCATTCTCTGCATCAGAAAATGATCTTGTCCTTCCAGGAAAGAATAATCTGAAAATAGTTGGGTACAGCAACTTGAATCTCATGTCTGCTTCTCAACATTCCCTGATTAGTGGAATACGTTTACTCCTCTTCTGCTTGGTGTACAGTACGTATTTTCCACAAACACTCTACTGTCTCCCAGTTTCAATACTTTGTCCTTCTTCCACAGTTTTGTCTAGGTTACCTTCTTACGGCTAGGTTTGGAGCATACACACAAAGTGACCTTTAAATTAACAACTCCCACTGTGGAATACCAGTCCAGTTGCTTATTTGTGCTTTCTTAAAATTAATAGTCTGTTTGTTCCAGCTTCTCTGGTACAGCAGACAATCTCAGGCTTTCTCTAAGTGCTGTGTCCTCTAATTCTGTTATTTTTTGAAACATTTCTTCTTGAGCAGTCTCACATTCAGCCAGCCTTTTCTTCATTTTAATCTCTGATTTTCTACAGTTTTATCACCTCATCTGAAAGTACTTTTAAAGCTCATTCCATTTCTCCAGCCTTTTATTTGAGTTTTTATATTCCTTCAGTGTGTCATGTATTTTACATTAGCTCTGAGTACATTTTACTTATTTTTCCTCTATGTTACTGGAAGTCATGCCTTGCACCAAAGTTGGAGCTTGCACTGCTTTTTGCTGAACAGCTGCATAATTCTGCCAAGTCAGTGTTTTTTCCTCACCTTTTGTGACTCAGGGTTCTCAACTTTTTTTGCTGGCATCCAGGCAGTACACTCATTAGCCAGTTACTGAAATTTACCTAAAAACGCAAGTTTACTAGCTCTCTCTTCTGAGTTTCTTTTTTCACACTGGGAGATCTGAAATTAAGCTGTTATTCAATGTGCAGGCATCTTGAAAGTACCTGAAAATCTATTTTGGATTTGTCATCACCAACACAACTGTTTAACACCTCTGTGTTTTTTTACATGTACACCATAACCTTATCATATTACTGATCTAGCACTAGACTGTGTACTAGAGAAGAGGAATGTGTTTAAATATTTAACACTTTAGGCAGGGGTAGCAGACAACTAGAGCAGGTTCCAGAGTGACCTTGAACAAATCTTTGTTATTTACGGCCTTTGAAAGTTAATCCTACAATAGCCATATCTACAGTAAACCTTACTGACATTTAAAACTGCAAAACTACTCATGGGGAATATACAGATACTGTGCAACTCACAACTTTAAAGTCCTGAGCAGTTTAATTCCATGAGATGAGGCTTGGGATGTTTGTACTTTTGCACTGCGTTCTCTATAAAATAACTGATAAAGACTGACATAGCTTCAGAATAAGATGGCAACAGAGAACAGGTATATGAACGTGAAGATAAACAAATTGGTCTACTGACTATTTGTGAAAAGTCTAAAAAAACTATTACTGGTGAGCCATGAGGGAGTAATACAGTCAATACATCAAAAGCCAATTTAATGTATCTGAACTGCCACAATGCTACTCAATACCTCCAAATTCTTCTTCAGGGTTATAATGTTTTCACTGCACAGTTCAATGTTGTTCAGTGTCACCTAGAAAAATAAAACAAAAGTCTTACTATCAACAGCCAAAACAATCCTGAACCACATACATATCAGTCAGTAGAAAGGACACAGAAAAACACATCTTTTGTATGTACTTGTCATTTAAGTGGCAATTATGCCAAAATCCACCCATGGCATCTGCTCAAATAACCTCATATTGTACTATTAGTCATTTGTTAAACTTTTGCATTTGGTCCACTGCAAACTTTCAGATCATGAGTAGTTTACTGTATGCAAAAAGCAAACTCTCTGTAGTCTCAAAATATATTACAAGGGTTGTTACCCTGCCAAAAAGTACATCAGCCTCTATGTGGCTTCCAAGTGAGGTCCTGTTTGGATGAAATGAATATCCTTGCCTTATCAACTCTTAAATATTCTTAAAATTCCCCAGGTATGTTTTTACTCAACTGATGCTAGCTCATTCACATTATTAGTCTCCCCAGAAGCCCAGATGAACTTCCACGTATGTAGGACTACTGTTCATAGTGTCATAGGAGTTTACTAGGCTAACAGCCCCAGGGCCCTTACAAGCCTAGCCAAGTTCAAAAGTTCAATCCGTGCTCCCAAGGGTGTCTGGTTCTAGCAGAAACTAAAATCAACAACTACTGCCCCTGTCCAAGAGGGACACAGGTGGAACCAATGGGGTGAATTTCCGTTTACCCATCCAACAGTCCAAATTACGCTTACACAGGGCCAACAAGGGGCTTTGCTTAACATGTATAGGAGGCTTCTTCCAAAGGTGGGACAATCTCTGAGAGACAAATTTGTCTCTCCAACAAGTTCAATTGATGTCGCATACCAGGTTAAGGTCCCTTTAGCGAGTGACCCATGTGCCATTTGATTTGCGAATGTGCATTTCCATTAAAGCTGGGTCAGATATTGCTCTATATGAAAGGCAAAGGTCACCTATGAGCAGTCCGTATGACACAGAGTAAAGTGACAATAATTTCAGTCTGTCCACACAAGACAGATCTTGAAAACCCTGAATTTTCTTCATGAGGAACCTCTGTGGTGTCTCCAATTGCTGCAGGTGTTTGGAAAGGAATGCACCAAAGGAGGCATTATACTCTATTACTGGGGGGTTACAACCTCTTTTTTTCTGGTGGCAATGCCCTTACTTATGATATGAGCAATACAAAATGTCCTCCTTACCACTGTGGAGACATGGTGATCGAAGTTAAGGTTGCTGTCATCCTGTCTGCCTAAATCTCTCACCACTGACTGCGTGCTAGGATATGGCTACTGATGTGGTAGTTTGCAGGAACATTATCCTTGCCGAAGGGGATGATAATGCATTTTTTTCATTGAGTTTAAGACCATGACTTTGGCACCAATCATCAGTCTGCATAAGGCCTTCTTGCAGGATGTTGACATCACTAGGGGCTTCAATGATCTCTCCCAGTTTTTAGTCAACAAACTTTGTCAGTCACAGTGCATTAGTTTTAGCCTGCACTTCGAGAAGTAGATTCCAAACAGCATGGGTTCCAGAACAGATCCCTGTGGAATGCCACTGATTGCAGGTCTGCTGGAGGAGGTGGAGTCCCTTATTTTGACCATATCAGTTCCATCAGTGAGCCAGTTTGAACCCACCTGACAATATATGGGTTGATACCCAGCTGGGTGCATTCATCAATCATGCTTGAGTGAGGGATTGTGTCAAAGGCCATGTCTAAATCTAGATAGGCTGTATGTACAGATTTGCCCTCATCTAGGCTTTGGTGACGGTCTTGAAGAAGTCCACAAAGTTTAACAGGCATAATCTCCCCTTGACAAAGCCAAACTGAGTGGGGACAAGCGTTTGGAGATTTCCTACATCTTTGTTAATAAGGTCCATGATGATTCATTCCATGGCTTTGCAAATAAGGCTGGTCAAGCTAATGGGTCTATAGTTCCCAGGGTCAGTGGATGTATCCCCTTTGTGCAAAGGGATGATCATAGCGGTTTTCTATTCCCTGGGACGAAGTCAGCCTTATGCTGTGATTGAAAAGTGTGCTCAATGGTCATGGCAATTCCCGTTTTAACCCATGGAGAACACAGCCCAAGATATTGTTTGGTCCCACAGAGGCCGTGTTTTTAGCCTTGGTGACGGCATTTAAGACCTGCTCCTCAGAGATACTAGGTAGGGGACAGATGTTAGAGATGCTTTGGGGTGTATATGATGGGGACATGGGAGTGAGGTTTTCACTGAACCTGTCAGCCAGCAGGTTTGCTATATATACAGGTTCTGTATATGTAGTATCATTAACTACGAGTTCAGCTCAATTCTGGGCCTTACCTATGAGGTTACAGATGTAACTAAAGAACGGCTTGTGGTTATCCTTAGTTAGGGAGGCTAATTTGGATTTGTAGTTAGCTTTGGAGGACTTCCCTAGGAGTCTTATTTGTTTAAGTTGAGGAGGGAGTGTTTCCGGTTTTAAGTCTGTTCCTTCCTACTCTTAGGCAGCAATTTCTTTCTCCTGTTGTACAGCCTGTTAATGGCAGTTGTGCTAGTGAAAACCAGCTGAATCAAAGTCTAATAGAAAAAACACCACAGTTGAGCAAAGAAACACCTTTATATAACACACAAAGCTTTCAGGTTCAACACCCTTTCTTAATGCTTCATGAAGCATTGAGAAAGGGTGTTGAACCTGAAAGCTTTGTGTGTTATATAATGGCAGTTGTGCACCAGGTTTGCTTTTCCTTGCTTGAAGATCTTGTTTTGGTTCTTTCAGGTATGGCAGAGTCAATACAATTGTACAGGTGCTTGTATAAAGCACTGGTGTATAACTCAGCATAGGTGTCTGTTCCATCAGTGGAGGGACGGGCTGTGAAGCTATTTATGCTGTCATGTAATTGGCCCTCAAAGTACTAACAAACTCTATTCTGAAGCCTCTAGGTGTGTTTTTGCAGAGGTGGAAGTGTTGCCCTCTCATGTTAGAACTATTACCAAAGCTCTTCTGAATCTCCAGAGTTTCCTCTGAGGCCCCACATGTGGGTCACCACTGAAATGCAGTGCCAGGATGAAAGCTTTCCACAACATTGGCCTTCCTCTCCTAGGACAAACTTCATAGGCTGCTGAGATCAAGTGAGAACAAGAATTACGATTATAGTTGTGGATATGCTAACAAAGGAATGCATCCATCCAGTCAGTTTACTTTTTTTAATTACATTATTTTCAGTAAGACTGCAAAGGGGTGCAACTAAAAGTACACTGATGAAATTTTGCAGATGCCATTATGATCTCTGTCACTAGCATTTAGAACTGCATGGCTACCTTAGTACTTACCAAGTGGCAGTAAGCAATCGGTTACTATGACCAACCAAATAACAGAGTCTGTGAGTCAGTCCCATCATTCTAAATTCATACTCTGACAGACTATGAAGTCATAGTGCAGGTATTAATATCTTCAGTGGCAAACAGTCTTATAGCAAACACCATATGGTATACTAGCAGTCACCTCTGAAGACCATCTTCTCAGAGACATTTCAACCGAGTAAAGACAGATGCAACTCAAAGTGTTGTTGGTAAATGGCTATACAAACTCATTTCTATATTTATGAACTTTCCACAGGTATTAACCCTTATTACGTGATTGCCGAGTGATTTGAAGAAAATGTCTTCTCTTTCTAGTGATGCTAAAGGCAACTCGCTCACTGCTCTAACTTGAGCTTGAGTAGCTATACAGATTTTTATCTTGGCAATAAATTATTTTGTCCTGACTATATATTAGCTAGGGCTTTTCAAACTGCTGTCCTGAATACAATGTTTACAAATTCTCAGCTAGAAGATGGTGAGGTCATAATAAATGGATGCAAGCCAACAAACAGAAAAGTAAAACTGCATTCATAACTTACCATAACAGGCATTCAAACTGGATCTCTGTAGGAGGCATTGCATATGAGATCTGCTACAGGCAAAGACCAACATATACCCAGATACTCAGGGATATGTACACATTGCCCCCCTGAAGGCCAGGTTGATGCGGTCTTCCCTAGAATATCTGTGTATTTCTGTGATAAAAAGGGTTGTCTGCTCTCACCTTATGTGTTTTTTGTTATCCAAAGAGAGTATGGAACAAAGCATAATGGTGCTCACAACTTGTCCTACTAAGGTCACTCTACAAAACAGAGAATTGGGATATTATCTAGGGAGCTTGGACAAAAGAAAGGTGCAAAACTCTCCAACAGGGTTTATGAGGTAATGGGGGCTATAGGTAATCCAATCCTAACCTGGGATGTCCCATTAAGGTAGAGTGGGGGTAGTGATTTCCAAGACAGCTGCATATCAAGCAACAGGTTGATTAGAGCTCTCCCAATATGAAAACTAAATATTTGTAAAAAAAGATAGCAAAAGTTTACTTAAGTAAAAGTCAGGTAATGGCAAGTAAATACACTGTCCAGAGGCCAGCAAAGAAAAAATTTGAGAAAAAAATAATCAAAAATGAAATATAAAAGAAGAAAAAGCTATGGGTGGGTAGAGACATTCATTTGTTCGACAAGTGGCAGTTCAAGTTTTAGTTTTATTACAGGAGATTGTTTCCAGTAATTTATAGCGAAACATGAATCAAATCCACTCATACATGTTTAAAATAAGAGAAGTATTAGAGGAATATAGAAAGTCAAACAACAAAGGGCTAGAAAACATAGAAGCAGCTTTTAGTAGCTATTCCTTTGAGCTGATAATACTACCGAAAACAGACTGAAAGGATTTATTTCTTGCTAGGATACACAGTATCTACACTTCAAATCTAGAAATGTGATGTGGGGGGGGATTTATCACTGACTGCTCTATGTGCCAGTGATATTAAAGCAAGAAAGTACTTTTACTTAGTTGCCATGTAGCCAAGCTTTATGATGCAACAAGATAAAGGCTGGAAAGAAGTAGGTTAATATAATAATGTGACCTTGAGCTGCATGGGGGATGTAAAACTGAACATATGTCACTTTTTAATTAAAACTACAGACACTTGTTATGAAAAAAGACTTAAAAACAAAAGAAAATTAAGAAAAACATGAACAGTAATTCATTCTAACCTTTGCAAAGTTACTTTTTTTTCACTAGCACCTGCTTTCACTTGAAGACGAGCAATATATACAGGTTCATCCAATATATTCAACTTTGTTTGTGGAGGAGAACTCTGATCTCAACTAACCAACTTCAGCCTCAGCCCAGAAGTACATAAAATATCAAAACAAAAACACATACAAGATATTATAATGCATAAATAAAGACAACTAGTTTAATTTAATTTTCTTGGGTGGTGAAAGCCAGGGAACCTTTTTGGCTAGGCTTATATAGGCCCCAGGGCCGATAGCCTAGTACCTACCTATGAACCTATAATAAATTCTGACTAGAAATGTTATAAGTTCAGTAACACACCTAAACGTTCTGAACAGTGTGTTCTAAATGAAATATACAACATACAATGTAATTAACTTTTAAAGGCATACCAGAAAGCATTTCAGTGAAACAGCACATTCTCAGTGCAATCTGTAAAGTACAATGTAATTAACTTTTGAAGGGATATAAGCAAATAATTCAATTAAAACAAGTGAAGTCTGAAACTGTGGGAAGTGAATAGTTATTAAAGAGATGCTTCTTCATCAGCTTTATCCCTTTAATATATTAATACCTATGTGGTGTGAAATGTCATACCTCTAGCAGCCTACACACATCCTTGTATTACACAGCATTTTCTGAGATATCAACTTAAAAAGCATAAGATAAGGAAATGTACATATTTGTGAATAATACAAACTAACCAAACTGTATAAACAGCAATGCTATCACTGAGTGGTATTCTTTACAGTGATAACAGTCAGTGCATTTGTAGTCTTACCATAATTACTAAATTATAATGCATACATACCCAAAAATTATATTTTTTCTAAATGTCTACAACCAAATGGTCATATTTTGGAAACTTTACAACCTAAATATACATGTTAGAACAATCTTGCTAACCAGACATAAGTTTTTACATGACAGTAAGAAATTCCTTCTCTGGTGTAAGTTTATTAAAATACTTATAAAAATATGAAAATGCATGCTTAATTGTATAACTGGTAATAATAATAAACACTGAATATCTCTCATGATTTGCAACCTACAATTCAAATATTAATGGCAGTTTTCTTCAACATCTAAGATTTCACCTAATGCCATGTTATAGTTTGTAAATCACTTGGGTTTGAAGTACATATAGAAATACTGTTTACTTTCATAATTATTTATTTATTATTTTATTTTTGTTGACTGGGTTAGTCTAACTGGATACATGTCCATTTTCAGTAGAGGCCCGGGGAGATAAGCTCCAAGACAGAACAATGAAATTAACAAGATAACAAATATGGAAACATTAAACAAAAAAAATCATATTTACAATGCATATTACAGGTTATCACAGTAAATTCAGCAGTGCAGAATACAGGCATAACATAGCATGCTAGTACAATCAAGATGTTCTAGAGGGAGATAGTATTATGGTTAATAAGGAAGGAATTACAGTTAATGAGTAGAAGGGGTAGGAAGAGCAAAGTATTAAGAGAAACATAACTAGTCAGGCTTAGTACACGGGCATAACCACTGTGTTCTGAGGAACACTTTCAATTTGTTTTTGAAGCATGATAGTGAGGGAAGTGAGGGGAGTTCACTGGGGAGGAGATTCCAGGCTTTTCCAACAATATTAGAAAAGAGGGAGTCGTCAGCCTTGTTGTTTGGTTTAGTGGTATGCACTAGACGTCTCTGAGAAGACCTTACGGATTTCAGGTTTTTATAGGGAGTGATGAGTGTGGATAGAATAGGGGTTTTGGAAGGTTTGTAAAGTGTTGTGGGCTATAGATAGTTGATGGAATTTAATCAGATTTTGTAGTTCAAGCCATCCCAGCTGCTTTAAATTAATGCAATGGTGGGTTCTAAATGGGTTGCCTATAGCAAATCTGGCAATGTTATTGTAAGACATTTCCAATTTGCTAAGATTATTTTTAGATAGATTAGTAAAAATGGGTGAGGCATAAAGAAGTGAAGAGATTAGATGAGTGTGTGCTATAGTGGCTTTAGCTGAAGGTAAGAGGAAGGATTTTACCCTATAGAGAGAGCCAAGTTTTTTGTTGACAGTTTTTATATTATTGTTAATATGGATATCAAAGTTCAGATTGTTGTCAATGGTGATACCCAATAGTTTGGTGGTTGGATCAGGGGATATAATAGTTTTATTGGTAGAGATATCTGAGAAATCAAGAGGAGAGGACTTATTGGTGGGAGAGAAGAGGAGGAGTTTAGTCTTTTTGGGGTTTAGGAGAAGGCATATATGTGTGAACCACTGCTCAACTGTGTTAAATACTTGTTGGGTAAGAGATTGAAGTTCAGAAGAGGAGGTGGCTGAGCATATCAGTGTGGAGTCATCTGCATATTGTATGAATGTGGCTTGGGGATGGCAAGGTGAAGGTAATTAATAAATATGGAAAAAAGTAGAGGTCCTAGGATGGACCCTTGAGGGACACCAAGTTTGACAGGCAGGTGAGTGGAGGGAGACTTGTGCCACAGTACGGCCTGTTGTCTTTTATCAAGGTGGGACTGGAACCACTTTATAGAAGATGTATCTAGTGACAGGGATTTCAGTATTTTGATGAGAATTTGGTGATTTACCATGTCAAAAGCTTTAGACAGGTCAATAAATAGTGCTGAAGAAAGCTTGTTAAGATTGCGGTTTTTGTTGATACAATCTGTGAAGGAAAGAAGGGCAGTACTAGTGCTATGTGAAGGGTCTGAATCCATGTTGACAGTTGGAAAGTAAATTATTTTGGGTTAGATGGTCAAGTAATTGTCTGTGAATGCATTTCTCTATGATCTTTGCCAAAGGAGAGAGAAGGGCAATGGGGCGGTAGTTGGAGAGTTCAGTGGAGTGTCCACCTTTATTGAGGGGGATAATATGGGATATTTTCCATAAACTGGGGATATGACTTTTGGTAATAGTTCTATTGATCAGAATAGAAATGGGATAAGCAATAGCTTTGGCTGATTGTTGTAGGAATTCAGCAGGTAGTTGGTCTGTTGAGGGTAAGCATGGTTTTAGTTTCTGTAGAAGGGTTAGAATATTTGTTGTTGGGACAGGTTGAATATGAAAAGTAGGGGGTAAGGTTGATTTAAAGGAAGGTAGAGTGAAGTTATTAGGTGATAGTTGACTAGCTAGTGTTTGTATAGCATTAGTAAAAAAGGTATTGAAAGCATTAGCAGTATTCAATAGATTTTTGTGGTCAGTATTGTGAGGATTTGGAGTAGCGGATTGACCGGGATGGAGTAGTTGGTTAATGCTAGCCCAAAATGTTTGTGGGTTGTTTTGATTAGCTTGTTGGGATTGTAGGTAATAGTTTCTTTCATCAGATATTATAGCTTTCTTGGTTTCATTTCTTAGCCGTCTATATGTTAGTTGGTCTATAGGGTTTTTAGTCTTCCTCCATTTTGCCCAAAGTTTGTTTCTAAGATTTATTTTATGTTTGGTTTCTTTTGAAAGCCATGGAGCAGATTTGGTTTTAATTCTAATTAATCTGGTTGGAGCATGGTGGTTGAGAATGGCAAGGAAGTTGGAGTTAAAGTAACTAACGGCTTCATCTAAAGGGAGGTTTTGTAAGGGAGACCATTTGCAAGCTCTTAGTTCAATTTGGAATAGTTCAGGGTTAAAGTACTTTTTAGATCTGATGTTTTTGACAGATATTGGAATGGGAGAGTTGATTTTATGTCTGATGATATAGGTAAGAAAGTGGTCACTTAAATCATTAGGGAGGGTTCCTGAATCATAAATGTGAGGATGATGGTTTATGAGAATCCAGTCTAATAAGCTTGATTTCTTGTTAGATTTATTTATTCTGGTGTAGGAGGTAATGGTTTGGGAATACCCATATAGATTAATATGGTTTGTGGGGAGGCTGCAGCAGTAGCAGCTCCAGACAATGTTTGTGTCGCCTAGGATTATGGTTTCTTGGGGCAGGTATTGGGAAAGCCAGCAAAGTATGTTTTCCATGGTGGCAGTGTTGTTACCAGGTGGCAGATATATGCAGATAATATAGATGGATTTGGAATTGTTAATATGAAGTTTGGAGACAAGAATTTCTGCATTGGAGTCTATAGGTGGTTTACATTTGTGAGTGGTTAATTGTAAGCTAGATTTATATAGGATAGCAACCCCACCACCTTTCTTGGATACTTGGTCTAGTCTCAGGATATTATATCCAGGTGGGATGATTTCATTGTCTTTGGTTACAGGTTTTAACCAAGTTCCTGTTAAGCAGAGAATATCAAAGGAGTAGATTTCAGTTAGAGCTTGGAGTTGAGTTACTTTATTGTTTATGCTACGTATATTAAGATGAGCAATTAAAAGGGAGTTCAATGGTTTAGACAGGGCATGAGTAGGTGATTCTTTGTGGTTGAGGAGAGAGATAAGAGTTGTTGGTTGGCCTGGGTTAGGGTGGATGTCACCATCCTTTAAAGAGAGTAGTACACTTAGACAGTTTGGGTTGGGGAATCTGCTGTATAGAGGTAGGCCTTTCCTGGGGTTCTGATTGTTGCATTTTATGTGTAGTGTTCTATGGTATTTAGGAAGTATGTAGTTAGATGAGGATGTTACATTAGCATGAATAAAAAGGAGAGGAGAGTTGGTTTCTTTCTTGGGGTAGTTTAGGTATGGGCCTAGTGGGTTTTCAAAGGAGGTGAAAAGATGGGTGAGGATTAAAGGAGGTAGTAGTGAGAGTGTGAATAAGAGTGGGACATAAGATGGGATGGGTTGTTTATACATTGTATGAATAAATATAGATTGTTTGTAGGTAGAAAAATAAATTCACTGGGTGGAGATGAAAGAAGGGAGTAGGGTGTGGTATGATAAAAGGAGAGTGGTGAGAGGTTAATAATTAGCAATACATATAGTGCAGTGTGATATAAATGAATACTGTTAATGGATTTTGCCTCTCACAATGGCATTTCACACACTACTCCTCAACAGCATGCAAGTCTCACACCTATGAAAATATGAATAAGCAGCTAACTGTGATCAATTTTTCTACTGCAGGACACCATAGTGTCATTCTGTTAACAAATCCTAAGGAGCTATGGGTTTTTAACTTGAAATATACAAAAAGGCACACATGAATGAGTTAAATATAACAGTTCAGCATTTTTATAAGAATATCCAGTGCACATTTTCGTAAGGTTAAAGGCTAATGTTTACTGAAAGCATGCAAGCTAATTTTCACATTTTGGGAGTGAAACTGAGATACGATAAGAATACATATGGGTAAATGGGGAACACTAAATGTTAACATTAAATTTAAAATAGGTAATACCTCAGAGTCCAGCCACTAATGTGAAGAAACTGATTCTATCTGTAGGAGTAGACTTCCCTTTTTGGAAGTGTGTACAGAATTTTGTGCGTTTGTTGCGAGTTAAAACAGGCTCCCCCATAAAAAGTTTTAGGTTTTTGAGTGTATATTGAAGTAAAAAGCCAGGGAAAATGGGACATAGGTTCAAACAGATGTGTGAAGAACCAACTACATACAAGTTAAGATCATCAGTCGTTAGTGAGTATATGTAAATTACAAGATGGAAACCTATATTCAAAGAACTGTCATGTATAATATGTGTGAGTAATCACTTTGTATCGGAATAGCTGCTTTGCCAATATTAACATGGAACATAGGATGGCCTTACAGGTACAAGGTACTGAATATAAGAGTAGGATGCAAAAAAGCATTGTTAAAGCAGATGCACGTGGATAGAAATTAGTATGTGAAATTGACGAAGAAGGGATTTCAGGATGGACATTCAGCAAAATATATGGGACAAAGGAAAAGGGAAATAACACTGATTGCAAGAAGGGCTACAACAATGACAGAAGAGAGAAAAACAATGATAATAATGGTAAATTTGTGGAAGAAATGAGTTGTTGGCAGGGGATTACACTGACATGTATTGGCACTCCACCTAAAACTACTAATATGGAGATTAGGAGTACTTTGGGAGAAAACGTAAGCTTTTAGCAGAGATTTTTTTATGGGTATGGACTAGAATTTTGTTGCTATAGTGAAGATATACAGGGGGACCAAGAAAGGGGGAATCTAACAAAATAGGGTAGATTTCTTTAGTGTAAGAGAATATTTGGTATGGCAAATGTGAAATTCAACAGCAGGAACACAGGCAGAATATACATATTCCCCAAACTATAACTAGGCAAGACTGAAAAGAAATTATATTTTAAAGAAGCATGTATTTTTAATTGAAAGCTTTCAGACCCATCCAGTTACTGTATCAGATTACACACCAATGAAAAACTCCGATAAACAAGCAGGGTAAGATATAAAAATGATATGTTGGCTTTTCAACTTCTGTTAAAAACTGAGCAATTTAAGAAATGTGTAATGGATATGATTCAAGAGTCATTAGGGAAGACAGAATTTACTTGAGAAAGAATACTTAATGAGAAGGATAAAATGAATATGGAGTTTTTAAAACTTGGTAGAAATAAGAAAGATGGGAAAGAAGACATGTTAGAAGGGTTGACAAAGGTTCAAGTGTTTCTGAAGAGCATCACAGATGAAAGAGAGCAACTGCAGAGTGTTAAAGGGAAAATAAGAGCATCTGGAAAATATGCATGAGTTTTGAAAGGCCGCTGTTAAGTAACCACTTTGTTGCTTCTAATGCTACAGAAAGTAAAATGAGCTGTAGCTAAATCGAATGGCAACATTAAAAGTACAATGATGACTCAGATGAATGCAGTGTGTAAAAAAAAAATATCGCTGTTGTTGGTGGGTCTTGATGCAGAGAAATCATCTAATGGAGTCAGCTGATAATAAATGAAGAGGGAAACGGGAACATTTGCATTTCCGGACAGAATAGGGTTAACAAGAAGGCTATATCAAGGACTGGAGGCAAGAAATAAGGTGGGAGAGTTCCCTCTGAAAACCTGTGGTTGAACAGAAAAATCAGGCAGGGATACCCTCTTTCCCTACTGACATTTGCTTTATTATTTAGAGCCACTGGCAAAGTAAATAAGGAATTCACAAATTTGAGGATATAATGGATATGTTACTCAACTAAAATTTGTTTCATTTACAAACAGCATTTTGTACTTGATAACTCCAGGAAAGGATATTTGGCATTGTGAAACATTTATTTATTTATGTAGGTGTTATGGAACATTTTGAGACCTTTTCAGGACATAAAACAAATTAAGATAAACAAAAGCTATAATGGTAAAGTACGTACCCATGTATCAATTAATTCAGCAGTACCCATATCTACACAGAATCTAGAAGACAAAATACTTAGGTGTCTAGATTAAAAAGGATTGTGTTATGGCAGTTAAAGATAGGTGGGAAGAAACCAAACAAAACAATACAGAATAAGAAAAATGGCAGCTTCTGAGTACAGATACAATATACAGATAGGAATCTTTTAGTCCCCTTAATCTTGCATACAGGTGAGGCATATTTATATCAACCATTAAAGAACATGTGGAGAGTAATCATACTTCTCAAACTTATCATAAAAAATATGGATAAAGGCAAAAATAATGTCGGGGGGTTAAAGGCCCAAAATAGGGACAATTTAAACAATGGTGTTTACAAGTTAAAAATTTGCATGCCAATGCAAAACCCATTATTCTAACATTTTCTGAAGGCTATGAAGTCTGAAACTCAATATTTGTCATTATTTGGTGGTTTCAATACTCAATGATCTTCCAGAAAACAGAGACTTTATAAGTAACAGACCAAAACTACAAGGCAAAAATCTGGATATCCTGCAAAAATCAGGGCAGTTGAAAGGTATGACGGTAATTAATACACCTGAAGGAATTTATTTGGGAGGGAAAGGGGCAAGGGGCAACGTAAGTGGAATAATCCAATTCTCCCCAAAGAACAAGATGGTGTATGATTACTTGATTTGAAAGGATATTTTACAGCTACACTGTTATAGTTCATATAAATAAGTAAAGCAAATGGTTGTAACTCAAAGTGGAAAGGGATGATGATGAAACAAGGGAGAATTTACGAAATGGAGACAGACAGTAGGATTTCAGATGCAAGTCCTTAAGGAGAACAACAAGAACCATACAGAATATTATTATTCATAAAGTAAACACATCCTAAGAACTAAGCCAGCACAGAAACGGAGAAAAGAAATTATATCAATATGACTGACTGCAAGTAGGGGTACAGAAAGTAGGCAATTGCAGACTGGAAATCGCTGGAGGAAACAAGCAAAGTAACCAAGGTATTGGAAGCAAATAACTACAGGGAATGTTAACAGAGTAGGATGAGGATAAGTAAATAATTTGGACTGCAAGTTAGTGATTAATAAGACTATAGGACAGAGGATTACTAAATGAAAGTCCAACTCTGGTAGTGTTTTTAATGGACTCTAGAACACAAGTTGCTCTTAAAAAAGGGATAACCACTAGGGCATACAAAACACTGCATATTGCATAACTAAAAGAATCACTCGTAAACGGTCAGAGAAGGCTGAGAAGAAAGAATGGAAAGGCAAGAGGAGTAATGTAAGGGCATCTGTACGCCTCCCTAGTATGCAAAAAAGTCCATAAGGTTTAGAAGTTTTGCTTTACATAGAAGCAGACTTGAGAATTTTTCTTCAGGTAGACAGCAAATGCTGGAGGTATGATAGGGGAGACAGAGGTAATTGGGTACATATTTTTTGGGGATTGTAATAAGGTGGCAGATTTTAAAAATTCCATATAGAATACTCTTGTCAGAATTGGTGGGGGAAGGAAATGGTTGTTAACTAAGAAAATTATTTTTTGGGCTTGGACATGGAATCTTTAAGTTTAATACTATTGGCTGCAAAAATAATTTACTAGACAATGACAATCAAAATCCAAATCAACTGTAACTGATGAACTGAATACTGTAAGAGAGACAAATGAACTGGAAGTAGGATCTTTAGAAAATGAAAGGAACAAACTTCATAGAAATAAATGGATTTTTGAGGGAACAATATATGCAGAATAATGTTCAAAAAGAAGAGTGAGGTTAAAAAGCCATCAGACAAAGTTTGTTACCCTACAACAAAAATGTCTACTTTGCTGCTGGTGTACCTTCCAACTCTCATCATAGCAAAGCCTTCAATAAGCTTACCATGCTAAAAGTACTTAACTATATCAGGCTCTCCCAACTAACAGTGAAAATTAATACTGTTATTTAATATACTGACCTGATATACCTACTAAGTCCACTATGTTCCAGAGGTACTTCTTTAGTATAAAGCAAACAGCTATACTGTGTTTGCTTATCAAAACAATGACAACACAGCTCCTATTAAAAACTAATTTCCTTCCACATTTAAACTAACCAACAAGTGTCTCTTTCCCAGAAACTGGCACTGCTGTGGAGTATGTGACTTAATTAAATAGCCATATGCCCCTTTTACTTCTTGCTATACATTCTGCTTTGCATTATTTCTGTGTGGTTGTCTTTTCTTTTTTAGCCGGTTGCTCCAGCCTCCTGCAGTCCGCTTTACAGTTTTTTACATGCTGGCTTGCCGGCCGCTGGGCTTGCACAACCACCTTCAACGAAGGAACGCCCATTCACGCGTAACATCAGTAGACGCTTTTTAACTCGAACGCGAAATAACAACGCTCTACTTAATAACGGATAACGCCGCCCGCAGCACCACCACCGCAGTTTTCTGCTTTGCATTATGCATTATTTCTACTCATCCTCTTTTCAACTCTTCCCAATCATTATTCTACTAATTCATTACCCTGGACCCTCTTACATTAACTCAAACAATCTCCACTCTTCTTCAACTACTTTAATACTACATTCCACACCTTCTTAATATCGCACTATTTCCTTCATTTGCCTGTTCTTTTAAGTAAAGTCCAGTGGATACTGACATTCTTTACTTTTGCTTTACTTTGGTAGACCTAATTTCCTCCATCAGCTAGCTACACTTCTTTGTCAAATGTTAACTAAATATAGGAAAGATTAAGGAAAGCAAGCATGGTGAAAATGGTCTTTTCTTAGTATTTTAAACATTTTCTAATGTCAAATTTTACCAATAAAAATAGATCACAAAACAGCACAAATGCAAAAAAAAAAAATTGCGAGGGGGGAGGCAGCCTGCCACACCAATTAATATATTACTTCTACGCTCATATAATATCCTTAGAAAAAATATCTACACTACTGTTTCTCCAATGCTGCAATAATTCAACTTCATGACACTGGATGAAGGCAAATTAGAAACAGTAATTGCTAAAACAAAACAATGATAAAGGATACAATTACTTTATCATGCGGTACTCGAAGTTTATTTTTTATTTATATAAGTGTGTGTTTGTGTGTGTGTGTGTGTGTGTGTGTGTGTGTGTGTGTGTATATATATATATATATACATATATATATATATATATATATATATATACATATACACACATATATATATATATATATATATATATACATACACACACAGATACACACATACCTGCTCTACTATCACTGATTAATTTGTACATTTGTGTTCTACTTGTATTTACTAAATGTTACTATTGAAACCAATACCACAAATCCACATGCAAAAATCAATGCATTCTCTATATACATAAACAATATGAACATTTACCTATAGTCAGTGGACAATAAGCATGCTACTGCTGTTGCTTTTGTTTTAATCACGTACCAAAGATCAAACTACAGTTGTCACACAGTAAAAATTTTACACGTGAAATTTCTTCAATTGCTGCTACCTTTGTTTCTACAGTGGCATAGATAGAAAAGCCCTGAATACATCCCAGCTGTTCAGGTTAGATTAGAGGCTCAGGCAACTGACACAATGTGGGAATGCCTATACTAGCAGAATGTTGGAAATCATCCAACGGCCTATGGTGGAGACTAGTGTCCAAAAGATAAGGTGCCAGCCAACGGGTGGAAGAAACTCAGTAAATCAGGCCCACTATGCCCACAGGCAGGATTCATGCTCAATGTGATCCTCCTATTGCTAACTCAACCTACACACAATACAGTCAGCATGTGGGGGAGGGGGACCAGCCAGAAAACAAATTCACACACACAGTCAGATAACTGCCTACTGTGGTGGTGGTGCTGCGGTAGCGTTGTCGCCTCACAGTAAGACGTTGTCCTGTTCGATTCTCAGCTAAAGCGTCTTCTGTGTAGAGACATGCGTGAATGGGCATACTTTTGTTGAAGGCTATGCATCAGGGCTGGCAACTCTGTACGTAAAAATGTACGGCCAATCATTAGCGGGCCGGAGTTCTGCTGTGGTGACCTCTAACCGGGAAAAGCAGAAAGATGCAACAACAACAGTCAGATAATAAGAAGTTATGTACCAACCATAATGTTCCATGTTAGTTGTCCTCTTCTCGCCCTCTTTCTTGCTGGTTGGGTTCGGAGCAGACTCTCGGCTCCGACTTGGCCATTTTCTAAAGCTTGAGAGCTACTTACTGGCTCGAGGCCTCCTTATATCCCACAATGCCTGGCGCTAGACCCCCAGATCTCTTTTGGAAGACCTAACGCCATAATAATAGAAGAAGACAACAGTCCCAAAAACAAGACTTCAGCTAGAGAGCTGAAGAAAAAGGTAGAGGACATAAAACGGTAAAGATTCAGCCAGTGACAAGACTCATAGGAGGACTCTTCTCGGTCCATCTAGGCTAGGGGGATGGAGGGTGGGATGCAAGAAAGAAGGTGAGAAGAGGACAACTAACATGGAACGTTATGGTAGGTACATAACTTCTTAATGTTAAGTTGTCTCTCTCGCCTTCATTCTTGCTGGTTGGGACAGCATCCCTAGCACCTTAGTCCTGGGTGGCTCATCAGAACAGACTCAGTGGAACCAAAATCAGCTCTGCTCCTAGAGGCCAGATCCAATTTATAATGTGAAATGAAGGTATGAGGGGTGGCCCATGTGGCCACCGCACAAATGGCTCCCATAGTTAGCCTTGATTGAAAAGCTACCAACGTAGCTAAAGCCCTAGTAGAGTGGCCTTTAGGTTTAGCAGGGAGTTATTTCTCAACTGATAGACAAGGGTAATAATAGAGGACAACCACCTGGATAAGGTTACTTTAGACACTGGTCGACCTTGCTTACCCTCCGCACAGTACAGGAAGAGTTGGTCTGATTTCCTTATTTGCTCAGTCCTATGCAAACAGAAACGTAATTGCCTATGAATGTCCAACTGGTGTAACTTGTGTTCAGCTTTGTTGGAATAATTTGGAAAAAAAAAAGACTGGCAGATCGATGGACTGATTCAAATTGTTCTCGGAGGGGACCTTAGGTAGGAACGAAGGATTAGTCCTGAGTGAAACTCTATCCTGATGGAAAACTAGATAAGGAGGATGAACACAAAGGGCTTGAAGTTCAGAAACTCTCCTCGCTGAAGTAATAGCCACCAAAAAGAGGGTTTTCCAAGAAAGCAATTTCAAGGAGCAGGAAGCTGCCAGTTCAAAGGGAGACAGAATCAAGGAAGCTAGGATGAAATTTAAGTCCCACGGAGGCGGGGGATCTCTCACAGGAGGCCTGAGCAAGATTGTTCCTTTCAGAAAGGCTTTGCAAAGCTTATGGGACATGATGCTGGTTTCTGACAGGCCCGTATGGAAATTAGAGATTGCCGCTAATTGAACTCTAATGGTGGCCGATGAGGAGCCCGCTTGAAAAAGTTCTGCTAAGAAGTCCAGAACATTATGGACGGGGGCCGTGAAGGGATATATATTTGTAGCCTCTGCCCAGAAAGAGAAACGTTTCCACTTACTAGCATAAGCCTTCCTGGTTGTAGGTTTGTGCGAAGAAAGGATAATCTCACGCACTGAATTGGAAATACTGGGAAGCCTGGCTAAGGTTGGAAGTGGAGCAACCAAGCAGTGAGGTTGAGAGATTGAAGAGACTGATGCAGCCCGCCCCGACTGATGGATCAGGAGGTCCGGAACTGGGTCCAGATTCCAACGCCGCTCTAGAAGGTGATGATGCAGGAATGGGAACCAGATTTGTCGAGGCCAGTAGGAGGCAATGAGGATCATCCTGCAACCCAGCATGGTAGCTTTCTGAATTAGTTTGGGAATTAGTGGAAAGGGTGAGAAAGCATACAGAAGTCCCTGGGGCCAATCGTGAACTACAGCGTCTTTGGGGGACTGTCCGGGAAGAGGAAAGAGAGTGAAGAAACTGTCGCACTTGCTGTTGAGAGGAGTTGCGAAAAGGTCGCAGCAAGACTGACCCCATTTGCAGAAGATTCTGTCCGCTACTGTCCGGTTGAGAGACCACTCGTGAGGCATGAGAATAGCTCTGCTTAGCCTGTCCGCTATGACGTTGGACTTCCCAGGGATGTGCATTGCCGTCAGAAACCGTTGAGAGGAGATCGCCCACTGCCATAGTCTGAGTGCTTCTCGACATAAGGGAGATGACTTGGTTTCGCCCTGCTTGTTGATGTACCACACTACAGACATATTGTCTGTCTGAATTGCAATGTTCCCAGGGGGTAGAAAGTTCTGAAGAGCTTGCAACGCTAAAAGCACTGCCCTCATCTCCAAGACGTTTATGTGCAAGTGGTACTCATGGGGTTGCCAGGTGCCCTGGACAGGTCTGCCCTGAAAATGCCCCCCCACCTGATCAGGGAGGCATCTGTGGCCACTGGAGGAGGAAGGACAAATGGTCTGCCCTGGGGTACTGATGAGGAGACCATCCACCAAGCCAAGTGGTCTTTGCACGACTGTGTGATTAATATCTTGCGAGACAAAGGGAGTTGTTGAAAGGACCATTGGGCGAAAAGCATCCACTGGAGAATCCTCATGTGAAAGTGAGCCAGGGGAACTAATATGATCGCTCCTGCCATGAGGCCCAAGGTTTTTAGGACAAATCTAGCCTGAATCTTTCTGCATCCTAATAATACCTGTCCTTGTCGGCGAATGTCTGCCACTCTGTCTACTGCAAGTCTTGCAGACAGATCTTTCGTATTTAATCTTGCGCCTATAAAGGTTAAAGACTGACAAGGCGACAATGCAGACTTTTCGAAATTTATTGAGATACCTAGGTTGGAGCATATTTGGATGGTATAATCCCTGGCTCTCAGCAACTGATGTCTGATGGTAGCAGTAATGAGCCAGTCGTCTAGATATGGAAACACCTGGAATCCTTGCAGTCTCAGGTGAGCGGTAACCACTGCCATGCATTTGGTGAACACCCTGGGGGCTGTGGTGAGACCAAAGGGCAGGGCTCTGAACTGGTAATAACTGGCTCCCATCCAGAAGCGGAGAAACCTTCTGGAACGCCTGTCCATTTTGATGTGGTAGTAAGCATCCTGAAGATCTATGGAGCACATCCAATTGTCCGGACCCAAAAAGGGTAGAATGGACTGAAGCGTGACCATCCGGAACTTCGTTCTTTGAACAGACTTGTTTAGTCTGCTGAGATCCAAAATGGGTCCCCAGTCCCCTGTCTTTTTTGGTACCAAAAAGAACTTTGAGTAAATTCCGGATCCTTGCTGGTCTGCTGGGACTTGTTGGATGGCCCGTTTTATTAGCAGTTTTGAAATTTCTTGTACTGCCTGTTCCCTTAGACTGGGTGGAACATCTGGGATGGGGTTGTTTGACTGTAAGGGGGTGTGGACAAAGGGGACATTGTAACCTCCGGATATGATAGACCGTACCCATCTGTCTCGACTGATGAGACGCCAGGCTTCTGGGTACAGAGACAACCTTCCACCGACTGCCTCTGAAGGTGGGCAGCCCCTCAGGGGTGCTGGAACGGCTTGTCAGAGAAGCATTCTCTGCTGCCCTGATTAAGCAGACCCCCTCTGCCCCACGGGCAGCGTCTATTGTTGTTCCCTCCTCTGCCTCTGGAGGGAAACCCGCCACGTGTGTCAGGCACGGCTCCCTGGGATTTCCGGAACCACATCTTTCCACTCTTCTGACCTTTAGGGTATGGTCTAGAGGGAGTGGAAAAACGGACTCCCACGGCAGAGAGAGTCTTGCCTTCCTGCTCACACCTGGTAAGGGTATCTTTCATCTGAGGTCCAAACAGAGCAGAACCATCAAAAGGGGTGTTGGTGAAAGACGCCTTGAAGGGATCAGTGAAGTTACATAACTGCATCCAGGCATGTCTTCTCAAAGCCACACCTGTGCCTGCGGCCCTACTTGCCCCATCAGCCGCATACGAAATGAGCCGCATGGAGGAGATGACTGAATTAAGAGTCGCCAGCTGGGAGTCAATCTTGTCTTGAGCACCTGCAGCTGATGGATCTTGCAGGGTATCTCCTAGCTCCTTGAGGAGATCCCTCTGAAGACAAGTGAAGTGGCACAAGTAATTCAGCGACCACATGGAGAAGGTCGCGGAGGAAAATATCTGCTTCCCGTATCTGTCCATCGTCCTAGAATCTTTATTAGGGGGATGGACAGGTACAGAAGTGACCACCAACTCCTTTTTCATGACAGCTGCTACCACCATGGCATCAACAGGGACACCCTTTGTCAAAAACTGTTCATCTTGAGGGGGCGTAATAAACTTAGTGGGCCTGCGGGGGGTTGGTTCCAGTGTATCCGGAGCTGACCATGCCTTTCGAGCCACTACTTCCATCAATGGATCGAAAGGCAGAAACACCCACGAGGTGGAGGGTCGAGAACCAAGCGCATCCAAGTATACCGACTCGTCCTCAGAAGGGTTAAGGACAGTCCAGTTCCCCCTCTGCTTAAGGACATCCTCTGAATCCTCCAAGTCAGTATCTGACGTGACAGACTCGGGGGAGTCCACATGTTTCCTCTTACATTTCCTCTTTCGAGGGGGCTCCTCTGAAATCTCAGGGGAGGCCTCGGAAGAGGAAGATACACCCAGTGGGGTGACCTGGAGTGTCTGATCCCCTCGCTTGGGGTCTGGAGGAGGGGCAGAGACCGAAGCAGGCACCCTGGGGGGAGGAGCTGAAGGGGCTGATTGAGGTGCAGACTCAGAAGTCGGCACGCTCCTCATGACCTTGAAGGCGCCCCTGTCCAGCAGAGAAAAGGGCCCCCACTCCAAAGAGATAGGAATCCTCTCTGGCACCGAAAAGGACGGCTCCGAGGCCGATGTAGGAGCCGAGCTTACCCGCGCCGAAGCTCCGAGAGGGAGAACGGGGTCGGACAAGGGTCCGATGCCACTCGCCCCCTCGGAGCCGACGAGGAAGTCCCGGCGTTCAGATCCCTCCAAGGACGGAACCATTGAAGAAATCGGAGCAGATGACGGAGCCGAAAGGGGAAGCATCGGCGCCAACGTATCCAAGATCCGAGCCCCAACAAGCTCCGGTTCCAAACTGACAGGAGGAGTTGGAGGAGGAACTACTTCAGAAACAGGAGCAGCCACAGCCTGATGAGGAGGGCTAGCTAACATTTTAGCCAGGGCCTGCGACTTGAGGAGTCTACTAACCACTCTCTCCAAGTCATGATCGGATAGTCTCGAGGACCGAGAAGAGTGGGACCAATGGCTCCGTTCAGACTGTAGCAAAGGCAACCCCGGAGCCGAGCGAATCGACTCTAGGGATGGCGACCTAGATCGCTTACGGCTCCCTGACGGCTCCGAAACCAAGGTCGGAGCAGAGTGAGATTTTGATACTTCGGTTCCGGCAGAAACCGAAATGGAAGCAGAAGCTCCACCTGGCGACGGCTCCGTACTGGGAGCCGATGGCTTGGTGGGCTTAGGGGTTTTGGCTGGCTGAGACTTCGCCGGAGACCCCTCAGGTTTTAGTAACCCCCTGAGAATCAATTTATTCCTACACTCCTGCAGGACTAAAGGCATGACATACCGAGCAAGAGTCCTGCAGGTGTGGGGCACCCAAACAATAAACACAAGAAGTGTGACCGTCTATCAGAGACATTTTCTGACAGCACAAGTCACACTTCTTGAACCCCGATACCTTGGTAACCTTTGACATGGTAAGGAAAAAAGGGATACCAATAGAGGAAATTTAGACTAGTGCAAAGAAACACACACAGTCACAAACACACACTAGTCCCACACCTTCACACAAAAAATTAACAAAACTAAGAGAATTTTGACAAACTATAAAGGCTAAACACTACTTCCTACTGGAAAAAGGATTAAAAAGGGAAGGGGATAGCCTCTAATTTAAACGGCCTACTTAGAGAGATAGAGGGGGGAGGGGAGAAACTCTCAATGTAAAACGAGTTCCTAAAGGGCAGAAAAGTACAGTTTTGTACCTACCAAAAATGTAGATGTCCGATAGGAATGCATCTGCAGTCCTTACAAATGGGTTGTCCTGTCGTCAGGCAGCCCTTCGGTCGGCCGGATTCCAAAGTCTGGGTCTGGCCTCGGCTGGTGTCGCAGTTCACCCGACGTCACAGCTGCAGTTATTCGGGTATAAAGGCATCAGCCGACGCCATTTTCCTCAGTGTTTCTTGCCCCAGATGCCAGGTGCCCTCTAGGAAGGCTAAATTTGGATAAATGCAAATGATTCCAAATAGTAGAGAGCAAATTCAAAAATAAGCATGTATGTACATGTATATACAAACAAATACACCATAATAGATTCCCCCAGCTAGCTACAAGATGGGCAAATACCCTAGGAGTACCACAGAGGGGAAGGAGGGTGGGTAATCCTGACTGCAGATGCATTCCTATCGGACATCTATATTTATGGTAGGTACAAAACTGTACTATGTCCTTCAAGGATGCATCTGCAGTCCTTACAAATGGGTAGAATACCATAGCCAAACTGGGGGAGGAGAAATGAAATTATGGTGTAGTTAGGATCCCTTGCAAAACAGCAGTGGCAAAACCTGCTCGGGATCTAGAGTATAAAGGTAAATTATAATGCTTGGCAAATGTATGCACGGAGCTCCAAGTAGCAGCCTCTAAAATGTCTTTGGTAGCCACTCCTCGAAGAAAAGCTGTGGTAGTGGCTGTAGCCCTTGTAGAGTGAGGCCTGATGTTTTCTGGAGTTTTCTTCCCATGGTAGGAGTAACAAAATCTAATGCAATTTCCTATCCACTTAGAGATTGTCTGTTTTGAAATTGCTTTTCCTTCCATTCCTGTTGCATATGCTACCAGTAGCTGGTCAGTTTTTCTATTGCTCTTGGTCCTGTCCAGGTAGTAGCGTAATTGTCTATGCACATCCAAGGTATGCAGCAGTCTTTCTCCCCTGTTCTGTGGGTTGGGGAAGAATGTAGGTAGGTGGATAGCCTGATTCAAAGATACTTTGGAGACCACCTTAGGCATAAAAGTAGGATTTGTTCTCATGGACACTCTATCTTGATGGAAGATCAGGAAGGGCTGTACTGCCATTAA
This sequence comes from Protopterus annectens, assembly GCF_019279795.1. Taxonomy (NCBI): domain Eukaryota; kingdom Metazoa; phylum Chordata; order Ceratodontiformes; family Protopteridae; genus Protopterus; species Protopterus annectens. Next base: position 1,827,597,621 of record NC_056741.1, read on the forward strand.
TGCCTGTAGCTCAGATACCCTTCTTGCTGAAGTGATTGCCAGTAGGAAAGCAGTTTTCCATGATAAGTATTGTAAATCTGCTGTTGCTGCTGGTTCAAATGGAGGGAGTGTCAATTTTTCTAGTACAAAGTTCAAGTCCCATGCTGGCAATGGTGGCTTCATAGGAGGTTTTACATTTTTAATTCCTCTCAGAAACTGCCTGAGCAGAGGATGTGAGAAGACTGGAGGATCCAAGTCGTATTCTGCTGAAATAGCTGATGCATGAATCTTAATGGAAGAATAGGACAGACCTTTGTGGAAGAGCTCTGCCAAGTATTCCAGGATGTTGGCTATGTTTACCAGTGACACATTCTCTCCTTTTTCAGTACTCCAAATGGAATAGCTTTTCCATTTTGCTGAATAATTTTTCCTTGTTGAGGGTCTGCGAGACTCCAAGATGATATCTTTTACCCTTTGGGATAAATTTGGGTTATTTGTTCTTATGCAATGTTCCAGGCAGTTAGCTGCAGTGTTTTCAGGTTTGGATGCAGGGTGTTGTAGTCGTTCTGTGTTAACAGCAAGGGAACAAGGGGTAGGTGCCATATTTGTTCCCGAGACATGCTCCTCAGTAATGGGTACCAATGTTGTCTTGGCCAGTCTGGAGCTATCAGGATGATCCTTGGACGGTCCTCGTTGATCTTCAATAGCACCTTGTGCATCAAAGGAAGTGGTGGGAATGCATATGCTGTCAGGTTTTTCCAACTGAAAGATAGGGAGTCCACCTTCCAAGCAAGTGGGTGGTACGTCCTTGTGCAGAATTTCTTTAGTTGGTGATTGCGTGGGGATGCAAAGAAGTCTATTTGAGGGAGTCCCCATTTTCTTGTAATGGTTTTGAAGATGTCCGGATACAGCATCCATTTGTGGGCATCCGTGGTAGTCCTGCTTAGTATGTCTGCTAGAATGTTTTCTTTTCCTGGTACAAAAATTGCTTGTAACTGAACGTTGTAACTCAGGGCCACATTCCAGAGATCCATTGCCATCCGGCATAGAGGGTACGAATGTGTGCCTCCCTGTTTGTTGATGTACCACATAACTGTGGTGTTATCTGTCCTTATCAACAGTTGACCTTGTCAAAGAAATGGTCTGAATGTCTGAATTGCCAGTTTTACTGCCAGCATTTCCTTTTGATTTATGTGTAGTTGCAGCTGGTCTTGAGTCCATAAGCCTTGTATGCACTTGTCCAGCATGTGGGCCCCCCAAACGAGGTCTGAGGTGTCCGTGGTAATGGTTTGGCTTGGTTGAGTGTTGTGGAAGGGCAATCCTTTGTTTGATTGACAGGCCTGAGCCCACCATTGGAATTCTTGTTTCAGGTATGGAATTATTGGAATTTGGGTTTCTAGGCTGTGCTTGTGCTGAGACCATAAATTCCTTCGGTACCACTGTAACTTTCTCATATGCAGTCTGGCATGTGGAACCAATATTATGCAGGATGCCATGAAACCCAAGGCTTGCAGGACTTTTCTTGCTGTTAGATGGTTCTGCTTTGTTAATGCCAAGAAGTATAGAGGGAGTTGCTCCTGTTTTTCTACTGTTAGGAATGCCATTTGCTTCGATGTGTCCAGCTCTGCACCCAAGAAGGTTATCCTTTGGGATGGTATCAGCCTTGACTTGTTTATATTGACTGTGTATCCCAGGGCTTGTAGTAGGTAAATGACCCTTTTCAAGTCTTCTGCTAACTTGATTTTGTTGACCGCTTGTATCAGGCAGTCGTCCAGGTAAGGGTAGATTTGGATTCCCTGGAGCCTGCAATGAGCAATTACTGATGCCAGGTATTTCGTGAACACTCTGGGCGCAGTAGATAAGCCAAAGGGCAATGCTGAGAATTGATAATGCTCTGATCCTGCAAGAAATCTGAGGTATCTACTGCAATTTGGTCGTATGGGGGCGTGCAGGTATGCCTCCTTGAGATCTAGAGTTACCAGCCAAGACTCCTTGCCCAGCATGGGAAGAAGCTGCTGTAGGGTCAGCATTTTGAATTTTGGAACAATGAGGAATGTGTTTAAAGCGGACAGGTCAAGAATAGGTCTCCATTTGCTTTCTTTTCTTGGTACCAGGAAGAGTCTGGAGTAAAATCCCTGTCCTTGCTCCATAGATGGTACCTTTTCCACAGCTCTCATTTTTAATAATTGAGATATTTGTTTTAGAGCTTCTGCCTTTTGATTTGGAGGTAGGTTTGGCATTCCTCTCTTCCCTGGTAGAGTATGGAAGTGAAACCTGTAACCTTGGTCTATTGTCTGCAAAATCCACTTGGCTCTTGTGATGTAATGCCAGTTTACTGAAAATAAAGCTAGCTTCCCGCCCAAGGGTGCTTTTAGTTGTTCCCTGGTAGGCGGTGCTAGAGCCAAGTCACTGTGATTGTCCTGTAGTAGTGGTGGTGGCTGTGTCCGTGGCTGCACCTCGCTGGTTGTTGCCCTGCCACTGGCGTCCCCTGTAGGCACCTCTGGATTGACTTCGGCCTCTTGAACGCCTATTCCTGCCTCTCTGGGCTCTGGAGGAGTCTGGAAAGGACCAATTCTTGGAGGGCCAATTCCTGCTAAACCTTGGAGGTTGGACCTGTAAGAAATCTTTCACTGTTTGGACAGATTTTGCCTTCTCTTCCATCTTCTTCAGCACCTGTTGTGCAGGAGAGCCAAACAAATTGATCTTGTCCATGGGAGCATCTAGTAATTTGGATTTCACATGGTCTGGTAAGGCCTGCTCTTTTAACCATGCATGCCTTCTGATAACTGTGCCAGTCATGGCTGATCTGAAGGAAGCTTCCAGTGCATCATAGCCGCATTTTAAGGAATGGTTACTGACCTGCTGAATGTTATGTACCATTTCCTGAACAGATTTTTTGTCTAATGGTTCATCTGAGGACAACTGTTTGGTTAACTGGTCTAGCATAAATTCTTGATACTGGATCATGTGGAATTGACAGTTCAATGCTCTAGCTGAAAGAGTTGCAGAAGTGTAAACTTTTTTACCCCATCTCTCTAAGGATCTGGATTCCCTTTCAGAGGGGAGGGGGTTTTTGGCAGAGGTAGCTGCTACAGCCTTAGGACCCTGGGAGATAGTCTCGAGATCTGCAAAAGGAGCCTTATACAAATGGTGATGAGTATCCGGAACCCTGTAGTACCTATCGGGCTTAGCAGGGGCCGGTGGAAGTGAATCAGGAGCAGTACAAGCATCATTAAATGCATCATCTACAACAGAGAGAACTGGAGGAATGGCTAAAGGCCTATGTTGTGGTAAATGCAGAAAGGTTCTAAGCCTCTTCCTAGAGTCTGAGAAATCCTGGCCCTGCCACTGAAATTGTTCCCTCATAGCATGCAAGGTTTCCCCAAAGGAAAATTCCTCAGGCGGAGAGGCAGAAGGATGGACTCTTCAGCATCAGAGTCTTCATAAGGGGAGAAAGAAGCCTCTGGAGGGTTAGTATTATCTGAATCATCAGAGGAATCATCTGTAGAAACTGGTTCAGGGGCTCTGCTCTAGGCCTCTTCTCTGGAGGTGGGTGAGAGGCCCTGTCTGTGTGAGATTGGGATCCCCGGATTAAAGAAATGAGATCCTCTGCTAGACTAAGCATTTGTGAACTAGAGCTAGGCCTGTGAGAGGGGGTCTTAGCAGGCACAGATTTAGTAGTTTTAGCTGCTTTAGCCCTGGCAAAAGCCTTAATGGACATGGATGCAGGTGGCCTAGCAGCTCCACGTGCAGGGGTGGAGATATCCAAGGGGATAGTGTCAGATAATTCCTGAGAAACTGCCAGAGCAGAAGGTAAATCAGAAGCCGATTCCACGAGGTTGGAAGAGGCCTCGGTAGGAGGTAAGTTTTCGGCTGAAGGAAGAACCGCTTGCTCGGTTTCAGCCGAAACCGAGACACTCGCGGTTGGCCTAACCGCGGTTTCGGCCGAAACCGCGAGTGTCGGTCCTTTTCCTTGCGCTTTTTTGATATTTGCGTAGTCGGAGGATCCGACGGCATAATGTAAGCAAAATCGGAGCCGAAAAACTCCTCAGCAAATTCCGACCGACGTCTAAGCGTCCGTCGGTTAAAAGAAGCACAGGCTAGACAAGCTGCTACGTCGTGGTCTGGGCCTAAACAAGGTAAGCAGTAAGAGTGGAAATCTTTATGAGGTATTTGTTTCCCACAAGTTAAACAGTTATTCACTTTTTCTGACATCGGCTGAGGCAAGAAAGAGTCCCCAACGGGGTACTTAGCTTTTTAGAAATCTTCGGTAGTAGTAGAAGAATTCGGTAGTAGTAATCTCTGGTTCTGACCGACCGGCACTTGCGAACAGCTTCTGCTTCGGGCGCCATACGGCAAGAAAGACTGAGGAAAATGGCGTCGGCTGATGCCTTTATACCCGAATAACTGCAGCTGTGACGTCGGGTGAACTGCGACACCAGCCGAGGCCAGACCCAGACTTTGGAATCCGGCCGACCGAAGGGCTGCCTGACGACAGGACAACCCATTTGTAAGGACTGCAGATGCATCCTTGAAGGACATCACAGGGATACTAAGACTAATCTAACAGTACTACTCTACTTAAACAAAAGAAAGGCTTGAAATATACTCTAAAAATGTAACTGCTAATATTACAAAAAGAAGAATACGACCTGAGCCAGTAAAGCGCAACCTCGTAGCTGAAGCTGCAAACAAGATCTGGGGGTCTAGTGCCAGGCATTGTGGGATATAGGGAGGCCTCGAGCCAGTAAGTAGCTCTCGAGCTTTAGAAAATGGCAGAGTCTGAGCCGAGAGTCGGCTCCGAACCCAACCAGCAAGAATGAAGGCGAGAGAGACAACTTAACATCTGCCTGTCAGCCAGTTTCACCACTTACCTAGCAGAAAAGCTAACAAATTAGTGCAAAGCTTAGTGCAAAATTTCTCCAGTAGGGAAGACCCTCCTGGTAAATACCAGGAAGGGACGTTCAAGAGAGACAACAGGTGCAGTGGAGGTAGCATAATGGTCAGCAACTACAGAACAAAATAAAAAAAAGCCCCACAACTAGTGCCTGACACGTAGAAGTTTCTTTCATGGTCACAGTACCATTTATATATTCCGATCTGTATTCATTTCTGAGTCTGCAGAAATTATACTTGCATTGCGATCTTTTGCAATAAAGTCTTCCATGTCTGTGACTATTCTTTTACCTCAGCTGTAAAAAGCCTCATGCTAAGGTAGCATAAGTAGTGACATTTAATCCAGTGCCATTATATTAGGTCAAATTATGCAACTGAAATATGACAGCAGTTCCTTATTTAAATCAAATAAGGCACTACATTCTCACCACGTAAACTTCAGTTCTATCAAAACTGTGTACTGCACTGTATTAAGGCCAAAATTAAAAGGAAAAAAGTATATACCTATACATATGTATATATACAGTGGATATATAAAAAGTGTACACATCCCTGTTAAAATGCCTGGTTTTTGATATAAAAAAATGAGACCACAATAAATCGTTTCAAAACTTTTCCCACCTTTAATGTGGCCTATAACCTGTACAATTCAATTGAAAAAATAGAAATCTGTTAGGGGAAAAAATAAAGAATAAAAAATGTACAATAAGCTGGTTGCATTAGTGTGCACACCCTTAAACTAATACTGTGGTGCTGGCTGACTTACTTCATACAACATGAATCAATGCTACTGCTGTTCCTCAAGTCAAACTTAATGTTTGATATGAACAGTAAAGTAGTTATATTGCCTGGCTCTGTAGATGAAGGGGTGGTAACAGTCCACCGTGTTCACTTGCTAAATAAGTTGTTAAAGTGTTTATTCCACCAAAACTCATTAAACAGCATGGAGAAAGGAAAAGCACACTTGCACACACGGGACATGGATCTCAAGCCTTCAACAGCAATATAATGGTTTTATCCCTAAAAAATTTCATGTGTAGTCAAGAGTGAAATTAGTAATTACTGTAAGCAGCAGAGCAAATGCAGAGCTATATTTTTTTGTCCAGAAACAATATTTTTTTGTCAGCAGTGTTGTCTTGGTGCAACACTATGAGTCACATGTGATACATGGCTTACACTTTCTGCTAATTTCACTCCTGGCTGCACACAAGCATTTTAAAATACTGATAAAAACTTCATTACACTGCCATTGTCACAGCTATAAAATTTCTATCTGGCATGAGGACTTATTTTTATGTATTTTTTTTTATTTTACATTTGTTTACTGGGAAAATCCAACTAGACACACGTCCTTTTTCAGCAAAGGCTTGGGGAGAAAAGCTCCACATTGAATACAACATATCAATAAACAACATACAGAAATACAATACATCAGTAGTATACATAGGACAAAGTTGTTAGAAAAAAAATAGTTAAGAACAGTTTGTAAGGTCAGCTATACAAAAGTTAATTACTGGATTACTGAGTGTATAAAATACTCAATGAGGTTTTGCAAATCAATAAGAAACAAAAGATTAAACATAAGCAGAGAGACATTACATCAGGGCGACTGCGGTGGTGCTGCGGTTAGCATTGCTACCTCACAGCAAGAGGTTCTGCGGTTTGATTCTCAGCTGGGGTGCCTTCTGTGTGGAGTCTGCATGTCCTCCCTGTGGTCGCGTGGGTTTTCTAAGGGTGCTCTGGTTTCCTCCCACATCCCAAAAACATGCTGTAGGTGGATTGGGCACTCTAAATTGGCCCTACGTGTGAGTGTGTGCATGTGTGTGCCTTCTGTGGAAGGTTGAGCACCAGGCTGGCAACTCGATACTGTAAACTCCACTGCCAATCATGAGTGGACAAGTGATCCGCTGTGGCGACCCCTAACCGGGAAAAGCCAAAAGAAGAAGAGGAGAGACATTACATCATTATACATTTCTGTGGAAGTAAACAGACCAACCTGACATTACAGTTTCTGAATACAGTGTACAAAGAAATTGAAATGTCAAGTCAATATTTCATTAGCTTTACAATTATTTAGTCCTGTGTCATGACTGTATGACAAGAGGCAAAGATAACAGAATGGACAGAGGGAAATGTTTTAGTCACTAAATGAAGTATGGTAGTAGCATTGTCAGAGGGAATGATTAGTCAGGAGCAGAGCAAGGACACAGCTATTTATTTAATACATTTTTTAGTGGTGTTTTAAACTGGGCTAGAGATGTAATAGTTGCAATGTTTTCTGGTAGTGCATTCCAGATTTTTCCTATATAATTTTCTCCTGCTTGATTTTTAGTTAAATTGATTTTTATGTGGTGCTTGTTAGTGGAGCGTAGGGTTTTGTTTGTGGCATAAGGTTGAAGTAATATTTATAGGGCAGGTATTGTGTCAGGTTCACAGAGTATTTTATGGGCCATGTTTAACTGGTTGCAATGAAGGAGGTAGGAGAGCTCTAGCCAGTTGAGTTTCCTGAGTGCTAAACAATGGTGAGCTCTACCTGGTAGGTTTGTAGCATATCTAACAATTTTGTTGTAGCATGATTTGTTTAACTTTTGAACAAAGGAGTCATACACTACCTGCCGGGTGGAGTGGCTCACAAGTAATTGTCTTACTTTGGGAAAAGCACACTGATTAAAAGCAGAGATTTAATAGGTGACAGAAAAACAAAATGCGTTTTGTGAGCATGTGGGTGGGGGGAAGAATGTTACAATGGAATTTCACTTCTACAAATCCTGCATATTTACTTGATAGTTATCCACTATTCACAGAACTACATTTAACATCACCGATTCGGAAGATGTCAGGGATGAAGGTACATGCAGGACATTCACTGCATCTGCAATGATAACTGCAACTATTTACCACAGTTTAAAAAAAAAAAAGTCTCCAAAACCACATGAAGTAAAGCAAGTGCTTTGGGTGCACATACACACAAATTCCAGAGCAGCTTTATGGGAATAATTGAATGCATATGTAAGTAACTGTCAATGTCTCACAAGTCTTGGTGATGCTACATGCTTAAAAAGTACGAGCACTACTATAAGTATCTGTGAGTAAGCAGAGGAGTGAGATTATGTGAATACGTGTGTAAAAGGAAGGCTGAATGAGGATACCTATGACAGCTTATATAAATGCTTGTCTGCCTTGTCCAGTTTATGCCACTTCATCCAGATTATTCCACTCACTAGCACCTCCATTTGACAGCCTTTCAAAAATAGCAGAATTCCCTTCAAGGTTCTACACAAAGGCAGTGTAGAACCTTTAGAGGGTATACAGATCAACAACTGATGAATGCAGTGTGCATATGTGGTGACCCGAAAGGGGGGGTTAGGGGCATGTTTTTAGACCTAGAAAGACTGTTAGGAGGAATGTGGAAGCTGGAAAGCAATGGAGAAGTCTGTGAGAATGCAAGATTTGTATTTTCACATAGTTTCATGACACAGAGAATTACTGTAAAGCATTACTGTAATGTTTTACAACTGGATACAAGACTTAAAAAATACTTTTTCAACCCTACCAAGGCTCGTGTCAAGAAAAGGTACAAGTATATCAGACAGGATAGTGCACAGTGGTTTTAACATGCAAAACAACATACATAGGGAAGGTTACAATAAAATCTGTAGATTTGAGGCTTGCCAATATATATGCAAGACTACTGAACGGATAAGTCTTTCTTATTAAATGAGAACAGACATGTAAACCTGAAGGTGTTACATATGTGTCGAATTGTCCATGCAATGAATTGTATATAAGTGAATCTAAAATAGTGGTTAGAAAGTGAATAGTGGAGCACTTAAGAGACAATTAAGAACCAAACAACAAGCGCAGTGGCTAGGCATTTTATAAAGCAAAACATGTCCACCATATCCTAGATATAAGAAACAATGGCTACTGCATAAAGAGAGTTACTTTATAATGAAGTTTGCAACTTGCTGTCCACATGGACTAAATATGGAAATTAACTAAATAGTATTTCTGTAAACACTTGTTAGCAGGATACGTTATAATGAGTTTTATACAAAGAATTAAGGGAATTAGGGTTCAATTGGTTTGAAAGGTTATACAGCAGAGGTGGCAGTGAGTGAAATAAACTAGGACAAAGCAGCAACAGTGTCTTATTCTGCTGTTTTCCTGTCAAGGCTCAGTGTTTCATATTTAGCTTATGTATATGCACAAGTGGCAAGAGTTCATCATAACATCTGCACTGCAGGAGTCAGTTTCAGAACACTTCCAGTTGCTTTCAGTAATCTTCCTAGTATGAACACGAATGAACACAACAGAAGAAAATCAAAACAGTTCAATCATACTAAAAGGCCACTCATATCCAAGTATATAAAATAACAAACGGGAAGCAGCAAACACCCAATGGGCAAACTTGTAATGTACAAAAAACAATAAATTTCAAGTTAAAAATGCTGTTATCAGGTAGTAAAATACCTCTCACACAAGCCTGAACATACAAGAGTCAATTTCAATCCAGGTTTTAGAGGACAGCCATCACACTCAGTCCTAAAAATCAGCGGTGGATTATAATAGGGACAACTGCCTGGGGCACTAGTTCTGAGGACAGCCAACAAAATTAAAACGTTAAAAGATAGACTAAGTATTATTTCTGTATACAAGTCGAACCTAACAATGCAGCACAGACCAGTGCCACTGCTTTATGCATTTATTTCTAAGAAAAAAAATTAAAGTTATGTACTCATCATAACTATGTATCTGTCTTGCCAATGTTCATTCTCCCTCAACTTATGGGTTATGGATCTGACTCTCAAGCTTCTCGCTCTACCCCTAATGCACCAGTCAACCTATAATACCTCAGATCGAGTTTGTTGCCTTATAGCTCCCAAGATATATTAGGAAAAGGAAAAAAAAGTACAGTTTTGTACCTACCATAAATGTAGATGTTCGAGTGCTAATACAGCTGCAGTCATAACAGATGGGTTCTCCTGCCGTCAGGCGGGTCCTCAGTCGGCCGAATTCCAAAGTCGAGGTCCGGCGTCGGTTGTCGTCGCTTCTTCCCTAACGTCAGTGTGACAGGGGTATAAAAGAACCAGCCAACGCCATTTTCTTCAGTTTTTCTTGCCCCAGATATCAGGTGCCCCCAGAAGGAAGGCAATACATAAAATTATGTAATAATGCAATGCAATATAATCAAAAAAAAAAAAAACAGTAGTTGTAAGCAAATACACCATAAAAGAATGCCCCTAGAGGGGAAGGAGAGAGGGAAACCTGGACTGCAGCTGTATTAGCACTCGAACATCTACATTTATGTAAGGTACAAAACTGTACTATGTTCATCGTGCATACAGCTGCAGTCATAACAGATGGGTAGAATCCCAAAGCTAAGAAAGGGGTGGTAGGCACTAGGTGGAACTAGGAGGAGCCAAAATGCCCTGCAAGACTGCAGTGGCAAAGCCTGCTCCAGATTTGGAGTATAATGGTAGGTTGTAGTGCTTGGAGAAGGTATGCACAGAACTCCAAGTGGCTGCTTCCAAAATATCCTTGGTAGGTACTCCTCTGAGGAAGGCTGCAGAGGTGGCTGTGGCCCTGGTGGAATGAGTTCTAATGCCTGTAGGTACAGTTTTGCCATGAAAAGAATAGCAAAAGCGTATGCAGTGGGCTATCCATTTTGAGATGGTCTGTTTGGAAGTTGGCTTTCCTAGAACTCCTACCGCATAGGCCACAAAGAGCTGTTCTGATTTTCTGAAAGGCTTTGTTCTGTCCAAATAATAACGCATTTGTCTGTGGATGTCCAAGGAATGTAGTAACCTCTCCCCTTTGTTTTGAGGATTAGGATAAAAAGTAGGTAAATGTATGGCCTGATTTAAAGCTACCCTGGATACCACTTTAGGCATAAAGGGTGAGTTGGTTCGTAAGGAAACTCTGTCCTGATGGAAGATGATAAAAGGCTGGACAGCCATGAGAGCCTGTAGTTCTGAAACTCTACGAGCTGAGGTGATAGCCAGAAGGAAAGCTGTTTTCCAGGACAAATATTGCAAATCTGATGAGGCAGCTGGCTCAAAAGGAGGCAAGGTCAGTTTTTCCAGAATGAAATTAAGATCCCAAGCAGGTATTGGTTGTTTCCTTGGAGGTCTTAAATTCTTAGCCCCTCTGAGGAACTGTCTTAAGAGAGGGTGAGAGAATAAAGGTGGATCAGTGTTGCAGAAATGGCTGAGGCATGGATTTTGATGGAGGAGAAAGAAAGTCCACTGCTTAGCAGTTCAGCCAAATATTGTAGTATTTGAGGTAAATTCAGTTTTCCAGGGTCCTGGCCCTTTTTCTCATTCCAGACACAAAAACATTTCCATTTTGCGAAGTAAGCTTTTCTAGTTGATGGCCTTCTGGCCTCCAAAATGACATCATGCACCTCCTTGGAGAGTAGGGCCTGCTGTGATGCTAAGGAATCTTCCATGTGACTAGATTGAGTGTTTTTAGCTGACTGTGAAGAGTTTTGAAGCTGTGCTGAGTCAGAAGGAGAGGCATTAGAGGCAGGGTCCATGATGGGGAATGCGTCAGGCTCCTCAGGAGTGGGTACCAGTGTTGCCTTGGCCAGTCCGGAGCAATGAGGATCATCTTTGGTCTGTCTGCTGTGGTCTTCAATAGAACTTTGGGCAGTAGAGGAAGAGGCGGGAAGGCATAAACTGTCATTGATGTCCAACTGAAAGAGAGCGTCCACTCTCCAGGCCTTTGGATGGAAGATCCTTGAGCAGAATTTTGTCAATTGATGATTTTTGTGGGAGGCAAAGAGATCTATGTCTGGCCTTCCCCATTCTTGGATTGTTTCTGTAAAAACTTTTGGATGCAACTTCCATTCATGTGGATCTGTCATATTCCTGCTTAGGTTGTCTGCCAGCATGGTTTCCTTGCCTGGCAAGTACTGTGCTTGTTGTTCCATTTGTACGTCCATGGCCATGTTCCAAAGTGACATGGCCAGTCTGCATAGGGGGTAAGAATGTGTTCCTCCCTGCTTGTTTATGTACCACATAACTGTGGTGTTGTCCGTTCTTATCAATAGTTGACCTGGTTGTAGAAGGTCCTTGAAAGCTATAATAGCATTTATTACTGCTAGCATTTCTTTTTGATTGATGTGAAGGTGCTTTTCTTTTTGGGACCATTTGCCCTGAATGCACCGGTCTGTCATGTGCGCCCCCCAGGCGTAGTCTGAGGCGTCTGTTGTGATGACTTGATTTGCTTGAGGCTTGCTGAATGGAAGACCTGTGTTTGTTTGACATGCTTGAGCCCACCACAGAAATTCCTTTTGCAGACATGGAATCAGTGGTATTACTGTTTCCAAACTATGGCTGTGTTGAGACCATAGATTTTTCAGGTACCATTGAAGTTTCCTCATATGCAGCTTTGCACATGGGATTAGTAAGATGCAAGATGCCATGAATCCCAGAGCCTGCAGGATTTTCCTTGCAGTCAGCCTGGTGCAATTTGCCAGTGTTCTGAAGTATTGAATTAGTTGCCCCTGCTTCTCTGGCGTGAGGTAGGCCATCTGGGTGTTTGTGTCCAAATTGGCACCCAGGAAAATTATCTTCCGAGAGGGTATTAGCCTTGATTTCTCTTTGTTGACTGTGTATCCCAGAGAGTTTAATAACATTATTACATAAGCCAGATGTTTCTGAAGAATGCGCTTGCTGTCCGCTTGGATCAGGCAGTCGTCCAAATAAGGGTATATTTGTATCCCTTGAAGTCTGCAGTAGGCAATTACTGATGCTAGGCATTTTGTGAATACTCTGGGCGCAGTAGATAAGCCAAAGGGCAATGCAGAGAATTGATAATGGGTTGAACCTGCAAGAAATCTGAGGTATCTTCTGCAATTTTGTCTGATTGGGACATGCAGGTATGCCTCCTTGAGGTCCAATGTTACCAGCCAAGACTCCTTGTCCAGCATGGGAAGAAGTTGCTGTAGAGTGAGCATCTTGAATTTTGGTACGAGTAGGAATGTGTTTAGGATGGATAGATCCAAAATAGGTCTCCAATCTTTTCCCTTCCTTGGCACCAGAAATAGCCTGGAATAAAAACCTTGACCTTGTTCGTGTGTAGGTATCTCTTGAATAGCTTTCATGTTTATGAGATCTGAAATTTGCCTTTGTGCCTCTGCCCTTTGATTGTGTGGCAGGTTTGGCATGCCTCTCAATTTTGGAAGGGTATGAAAATGGAATTTGTAGCCTCTGTTTATAATGTCCAGGATCCATTTGTCCTTTGTGACAACATGCCAATTTTTTGAAAATAGTGCCAGCTTTCCTTCTAAGGGGGCTGCCATTTGAGACCTGGTTGGCATGCAAAGGGGAAAGTCATTGGGTTTGCTTTCTGAAAGATTGCGAGTTATCCTCACCACCTCTTTGTGTAGGAGCTTGCCATTGTCTGCCTCTATACGATCCTTGTGATTGTCCTCTGCCCCTCGGGTGCCTGTATCTGTCTCTTTGGGGTCTGTCTGTGGCAGGAAAGGACCAGTTTTTGGAAGGCCAATTTCTACTAAAACGTGGGGGTTGAACCTGCAGAAATTCTTTCACAGTTTGCATTGATTTAGCCTTTTCCTCCATTTTCCGTAATACTTCCTCAGCATTAGCCCCAAATAGTACATCCTTTTGAAGAGGGGCGTCTAGTAATTTAGCTTTGACATGATCAGGCAAGGCTTGTTCCTTGAGCCAGGCATGCCTACGTATGACTGAGCCTGTAACAGCAGCTCTACATGAGCCCCCTAGAGCATCAAAACCACATTGCAAGGTATGTTTACCCACTTGTTCTGCACTATGCATCAAATTCTGCAACTCCTTCAAGTCTGGTTGTTCAGGTTGTGACATTTTACTTTTCAATTGTGATAACAAAAACTGTTGGTATTTTAGCATATGAAACTGACAGTTTAAGGCCCTCATGGATAAGGTAGCCGAGGTATATACCTTTTTTCCCCACCTTTCTAAGGATATGGAATCTCTCTCGGAAGGCAATGGATTTTTGGCAATGGAGGCCTTAACTCCCTTGGGCCCCTGTGAGATGGTTTCTAGGTCAGCAGCATGGCTTTTGTATAAAAATTGGTGTGAGTCAGGAACCCTGTAGTACCTGTCTGGCTTAACTGGAGCTGGAGGTAGAGAGTCCGGGTTAAGGCCGGCCTCCGAGTAAACATCGTCTAGGATGTCCAAGACAGGAGGTATGGCCAGAGGCCTGTGCTGGGGTAACAAAAGAAATTCCCTGAGCCTTTTCCTGGAATCTGAATAATCCTGGCCATCCCAGTGGAAGTGTTCCCTTAAGGTATGCAAAGTTTCCCCAAATGAGTAATCCTCAGGGGGGATACAGAAGGAATAGACTCCTCTGCATCAGAGTCTTCAAAAGGGGAGTAAGCCTGTTCCTGATCATCAGAGTGTTCTGAAATAATGGAGCCCTGATCAGAGGAGGGGGAATCTTCCTCCACTCTGGGCCTTTTGTCTGGAGGTGGCTGAGAACCTCTGATTAGAGTAATTAAATCCTCAGCCATTTTAAGCATCTGTTTCTTAGGCATGGGGCCTGGAGATGGGCCCTGTGTAGCTGGTCTCTTAGAGTGCATGGTTGCTTTAGACTTGGTGAAAGCCTTGATGGAGAAAGAAGAGGAAGGTCTGAAGACACCTTGAGTGGAGGTGGACCTGTCCACATTCTGTGTTTCAACGCCAAGAGTGGCTTCGGTATCTGTAGTCTGGGTGTGGGCCGAGGAGCCTGCGACCTCGGGTACAGGAGACACCGCCAAAGATGTGTCGTCGGTAATCAGGGGCTGCGTAGACGCCTCGCTGAGAACCGGACCACGTGTAGTCGGCTTTGGCGTGGTGTCGGTAGAGGCCGCGGACCTCGAGTGTCGGTCCTTGTCTTTGTGTTTTTTAGACAAAACCGGAGTCGGAGTATCCGACGACATAGTATAGTTAAATGCTTTCCCAAAAAAATGCTGGGCGAACTCCGCCCGATGCTTAATAGTGAGTTTGTTGAATGTAGCACAAAAGCGACAGACCGAGACGTTGTGGTCTGGGCCTAAGCAAGGAATACAGAGAGAATGGAAATCCTTATGCGGTATTTGCTTCCCACAAGAAATACAATTATTAACTTTGTCTGACATCGGTCTGAGGCAAGAAAAGTTTCCCCAACGGGGTACTTAGCTTTTAAGAAGACTTCGGTTTCCAAATTTTCGTAATCTCAGGAGCTGGCCGACCGGCACTTGCGAACTGCTTCTGCTTCGGGCACCACGCGGCAAGAAAGACTGAAGAAAATGGTGTTGGCTGGTTCTTTTACACGCCTGTCGCACTGACGTCAGGAAAGAAGCGACGACAACCGACGCCGGACCTAGACTTTGGAATTCGGCCAACCGAGGACCCGCCTGACGGCAGGAGAACCCATCTGTTATAACTGCAGCTATATGCACGATGAACATCAGTGACGCTAAGGTTCAGACCTGGAACAAAGGTTCCAAAATACCCATAAGATGAAAGGAATGGGGAAGGTGGGTGGGGGGTTGAGGAAGAATGAAAATGGGCAACACACATACACAATTATAAGGACAAAACTTCAGTATCTGATGTTGTCCTTTTCATTCTTCCTCAATGTATGGGACAGAGTCCCCAGTTACATGGATCATGGGTGGTCCTCATGGAAGGATATTCCAGAGAAGTGCTGAACCAAAAGCAGCTCTGCTTCTAAAAGTCAAATCCAGTTTGTAATGAGCAATAAAAGTATGAGCATTAGACCAGGTAGCTGCTGCACAAATATCATCAATGGAAGTGCTAGACCAGAAGACAGAAAAGGTGGTCATAGATCTAGCTGAATGTGCTTTAGGAGGCTTTGATAAGGAAAGACCTTTATACAAAAGAAATACAATCAGTAATTGATATGGCCAGGGTAACTTTAGAAACTGGTGGTTCCAGTCTGTCTAGTGAGAAAGAAACACAACTGGTCTGTTTTCCTGAAATCCTTTGTCCTGTGTAAATAGAAATGTAGTTATCTATGTACATCTAAAAGGCGTAGCATGTACTTTCCCTTATTTGAAAAATTAGAGAAGACGACATGCAGATGAATTGCTTGACTAATGCTGGATTCAGATTACTTTTGGTAGGAAAGATGGAATGGTTTGTAAAGTAAGTCTGACTATGAAAAACAAGGTAAGGGGATTTTGATGACAGAACCTGGAGTTTGTAAATTCTCCTCACACATGTAATTGCTACTAGAAATGCTGTTTGCCAAGACAAAATATTTCAAATCAGTTTTGGCTGAAGGTTCAAAAGGTTGCTGTGTCAACCCCCGAAGCATGACTTGTCAAATCCCAAGGAGGTGATACATCTTTCACTGGGGGCCTGAGTCCGAAGACTCCTTTTAGAAAATGCCTTGCACAATTTGGAAGAGGCTATAGAAGAAACCTTTTCTCCTGAATGAAAATTTGATATGGCTGCTAACTGTACTTTGATTGTGGAACAACTGGCACCTTCCTAAAAAATATAAGCTAAGAACTCCAGCACTGAAGAAATAGGAGCAGTAAAAGAGTTAATTTCCTTTTTAAGGGCGCAGATTGAAAATCTTTTCCATTTACTCCTGTAAATCTTCCTTGTAGAAGCTTTCTGGAAGATAAAAGTGTATGACGAAATAGGAAGGAAAGTCTGGGCGGTCTAGCAATTAATGGAATTGCAGAAACCATGTGGTTAGTTTGAGGCCTGGAATATTGGGATGCATCATCCCTGAGGGATGCAAGAGGAGGTCTGGACTGGGGTCCAGTGTCCATGGAAGACAACAAAGAGGAGACCAAAGGAAGGGAAACCACACCTGATGAGGCCAACAAATGGCAAGGAGAACAGAGGTCTTTAACTGACTAGCTTTCTGTAAGAGTTCTGGAATCACATGTAGCAGGGGAAAGGTGTAAAGGAGATGGAGGGACAAACATGGACTAGAGCATCTCTCGGTGACTCACCATGATGGATTAGAGCAAAATATTTACTGCCCTTGTTGTGGGGAGATGCAGAGAGATCGCAGAAAGGTTGGCCCCAGTTTCAGAAAATCTCCTGTGGGGGTGTGTTACCAAGATGCCAGTCTGATAGCAGCAGAAATACATAGCTCTGCTTAGAGTTTAATATCCTGACAGGAAATATACTTTACTTTTTAGGAAAATCTGACTAAAAGAATATTAAAAGATAGATTAACAGACTCTATTATTTTCTAAAAATTAATATAGTCAAGAGAATTTTTTAATTATGCCTGTCAAGAAGTTTTCTACTGGAGAGCTCAACATGAGCAACTCAAAGAACCCATACCAGGACAGTGCAGTGAAGAACTTTATCTTATAATAAGAAACATCCAAGAACTGTCACTAAAAATGGACAAATTTGAAAACAAAATGTATATTATCAAACAAGAATGCAGTAAACAACTGGAACGTCTAAATGGAACAGTAAAAAAACAATGAGCACAGATTCTTGCCTTAAAGGAAACAGTAACTGACCGGGATACTAGAGTGACAGAAAATCAACATCACAATGAATTGCTTCTGAAACAAAACACCAGGATGATTCAGAAACTAGAACACCTTGAAAGTAGATCAAGGAGGAATAACACGAGAAAATATGGAATTCCTGAAAAAGAAGAGGGTGCTAACATGATTCAATTCCTCAATAAGTGGTTTTCATCAGCACTAAACATGCCTGAATCCCTCTCTTTTGGAATTGAGAGGGCTCATCGGGTCCCTGGCAAATCCAGCTTCGTCTCTGACTTCATCTAACCCCATGTCTATAATAGTTAGATTTCTTTCCTAACAAAACAAGGACTTTGTGCTGAAATCAGCTTGGACTAATTCCCCTACCAAGATGGGTGAAAAAGTTATTCACTTTGACAATAACTATACCTATACAGTCATATCCAGAAGAAAGGAGTGTGTTCCTCTAAGTCCTTGAAAAAAGCCAATATTAAAGCTCAAATTCTTTTTCTTGCAAGAATAAAAATCACCTTACCAGAAGGAGTAAAGATCTTTGATTCCCTACAAGAAGCAGCAGAATTTATCCAAAAGAAGAAAATATTGTCGGACACAGAAGAAATGGAATGGTCATACCAGAGTTTGAACAGACAGGCAAAAATGGATGGTCTGTGAAGGAAGGAGCAAACAAAACTAAGAAAGTAAAGGACAAATGAATAAATTCCTTCTAATTTTAAATGCTTTGTTTTATGAATCATAATATAGTTGATTATGGATAATCTCTATACTGTACAGTAATGTGAATCATCTTTATTATTAACTTTCTCTTTTCCTTTCTATACCTACTTTTTTCTAATTACATATAGTACTAAGTATTTAAACAACATTCTCACTCTCCCTCTTCTTTCTTCCTATTCCTTTTTGTTACTAATGTTCTCTTTTCCCCCACTATAAGTACTTTAAATACTTTTCCCTTTTAAATAACTACAAATGATGTATATCTTTTAATTCTTCAGTAATAGTATAATTTGACTTAATACCACAGTGCATTTTTTCTAGTGGGTCAGTGGTGGGGTAAAGTACAGTTATATACACTTACCATAAATGTAGATGTTCCAGTGTATTCACTGTTGCAGTTATTACATTTGGGTTATCTGCCTGCAGGTAGCCCTCAGCCGACCTGAATATCAAAGTCTTGGGTCCTGCGTTGGATGTGGTTTCTTCTTCCATGACGTCAGGTCGTCATGGGTATAAAGCATGCAGCAGATGCCATTACATCAGGTTTTTCTTGCCCCAGATGTCAGGTGCCCCCATAATGGAAGCAATTATATACAAGGTTACACCTCCAACAAAAAGCAAATCCACCAGAAAGCTGAAATACACTAAACAAGAGGAAAGGTATAGCCAAGAGAAGTCAGGGGGCTGGAGGAAGGGTAACCAGGACTGCAACAGTGAATACACTCTAACATCTACATTTATGGTAAGTGTACACAACTGTACTATGTTCTTCGTGTTTCACTGCTGCAGTCATTACATTTGGATAGATTCCCAAAGCTAAGGAAGAGAGTAGGCAATTAGAGAGCATTAGAACCAGCTATTAAGCCCTGCAAGACTGCAGTGGCAAAACCAGCTCTAGATTTAGTAAAAATAGACAAATGGTAATGCTTGGTGAAGGTATGTACAGAGCTCAAGGTAGGAACATCTAAGATGTCCCTGGTAGAGACACCTCTGAGCAAGGCTGTAGAGGTAGATGCAGCCCTGGTGGAATGTGATCTTATCCCCTGTGGGGTAGGCTTTCCATGGTGCTTATAGCAGAAATTAATGCAATGGCCTATCCACTTAGAAATGGTTTGCTTTGAAATGGCCTTCCCCTCTGCCCCTGCAGCAAAGGCAACAAGCAGCAGTTCAGTTTTTCTGAGAGGCTTAGTCCTGCCCAAATAAAATCTAAGTTGTCTGTGCACTTCCAAAGAGTACAGTATTCATTCTCCTTTGTTCTGTGGATTAGGAAAGAAGGTTGGCAAATGAATGAACTGATTAAGGGCCACACTAGATACCACCTTGGGCATAAAGGAAGGATTGATCCTGAGGGACATCCTGTCTGCATGGAAGATGATGAAGGGTTCCACTGCCATGAGGGTGTGTAATTCAGACACTCTTCTTGCTGACGTGATGGCTAGAAGGAAGGGTGTTTTCCAAGAAAGGAATTTCAACTCTGCAGTTGCAGCTGGCTCAAAAGGGGGTAGAGTGGGCTTTTCCAATACAAAGTTAAGGTCCCAAGGCTGCAGTAGGGGCTCTCCTGGGTGGTCTTAAATTTTTGGCCCCTCTGTGGAATTGTTTCAGCAGGGGGTGAGAGAAGAGGGGTGGCTCAGTATTATAATGTGCTGAAACGGCTGAGGCATGAATTTTAATTGATGAGAAGGAAAGGCCCTTGTGGAGCATCTCTGTTAAGTATTGAAGAATATGCGGTAAGCTGGGCACTGTTGTGCCCATCCCCTGAGTCTGGCTCCAAAAGAGTATCTTTTCCACTTTTTAGCATAGGATTTTCTAGAACTAAGCCTCCTTGCCTACAGAATGACATCTGGCACCTCCTAACTGAGGGATGCTATTGGAGAGCTCAGGCAACTAGCCAGGCTGCAAGGTTCAGGGTTTGGAGCTGGGGGTGCAGAATTTGGCCTACTGCTGGGACAGCAGGGAAGATGTCTGAGGCAGGTGCCATGGTTCCAGCATTGACATACTGCGCAAGAGGGGGTACCAGTGCTGGCATGGCTAGTCGGGTGCAATTAGTACTGTCCTTGGTTTGTCCTGTTTGATCATTAGCAGAACTTTCGAGAGGAGAGGCAGAGGGGGAAAGGCATAAACTGAGAGGCTTTCCCAGGTGAAGGACAGGGCAACCACTTTCCAAGCTTGTCTGTGGGGAGTCCTTGTGCAGAATTTGTCCAACTGGTAGTCCTGAGGGGAGGCAAACAAGTCTATCTCTGGGTTCCCCCATTTGTTTCTCAAAATGTTGAATATCTTTGGTTCTAGTTTTCACTCGTGTGGGTCCATGAGATTTCTGCTTAGGTCGTCTGCCAGTGAATTTAGCTTGCCTGGCAGGAACTGAGCTTGTATTTGCACTTGGTAGCTCAAGGCTGTGTTCCACAGAGCCATGGCTAGTCTACAGAGGGAATACGAGTGGGATCACCCCTGCTTGCTTATGTACTACATAACAGTGGTGTTGTTGGTCTTTACCAATAATTGTCCTGGAAGAATGTGGTCCTTGAAGGCTGTCAGGGAATTCTGTACAGCTAACATTTCTTTTTGATTTATATGCAGGTGCATTTGACTCGGGTTCCATTTGCCTTGAATACACTGCCCTGCCAAATGAGCCCCCCATGCAAAGTCTGATGTGTCTGTTGCTAGAATTTGGGCAGCAGGGGGTAGAGTGAAAGGCAGTCCCTTGTTGTGGTAGCAGGCCTCTGCCCACCAAAGGAACTCTGTCTTTATACAAGGAATGATAGGAAACATTGATTCCACATCCTGAGAATGTTGATACCATAGGCTTTTTAGATACCATTGTAGTTTCCTCATATGCAGTCTTGCATATGGAATTAGTAGAATGCAAGAGGCCATGAACCCCAGGGCTTGCAGGATTTTCCTTGCAGATAGCTGGGTCTTTTTGGCCAGTAGTTTAAAGTAGGCTGTCAAACTTATTTCTCTGGTGTGAGGTAAGCCATCTGGGAAGTTGTGTTCAAGCTTGCTCCCAGGAATACAATTTGTTGGCAGGGTCCTAGATGAGATTTCTTTTCGTTTATGGTGTACCCCAATGAGGTTAGCAGTTTCTTTACAAATGCCAGATAATTTAGTAGCATGTCCTGGCTTTCTGCCTGAATTAGACAATCGTCCAGGTATGGGTATATTTGAATATTTCTTTGTCTGCAAAATGCAGTGACTGGAGCTAGGCACTTTGTGAATACCCTGGGCGCAGTAGATAAGACAAAGGGGAGTGCAGAGAAAGTACAGTTTTGTACCTACCATAAATGTAGATGTCCGATAGATATGCAACTGCAGTCATAACATATGGGTTGTCCTGCCTCAGGCAGCCCTCGGTTGGCCGGATTCCAAAGTCTGGGTCCGATGTCGGCTGATGTCGCATTTCTCGCCGACGTCAGAGCGGCTGGAGTACATAAGCATCAGCCGACGCCATTTTCTTCAGTGTTTCTTGCCCCAGATGCCAGGTGCCCTCCAAGGAAGGCTGTAATCAATTTGGAAGACAAAAACAGGATTCCAGACAAATAAGTAAGCAATAAACAGATACACCATAACAGATATCCCCAGCTAAGAGAAACAAGGATAGGAGTGGACCCTAGGCATAGAGGGGTATGGAGGGAGGGAAAATCCGACTGCAGTTGCATATCTATCGGACATCTACATTTATGGTAGGTACAAAACTGTACTATGTCCTTCAAGAATGCAACTGCAGTCATAACATATGGGTAGAATACCATAGCTTAGCTGGGGGAGGAGGAATGCTCTAGGAAAAGGATGGTGTGGCAATCAAACCCTGCAGGACTGCGAAGCAAAGCCTGCTCTGGATCTGGAGTATAGAGGAGATTGTAGTGTTTGGAGAATGTATGCACGGAGCTCCATGTAGCAGCTTCTAGAATGTCCTTTGTAGGCACCCCTCTTAAGAATGCTGTAGAGGTGGCTGTAGCTCTGGTGGAATGTGGTCTGACATTGGCTGGAACAGTCTTCCCATGAAAGGAATAACAAAATCTGATGCAATGTCCAATCCATTTTGAAATAGTCTGTTTTGAAATGGCTTTTCCTTGTACTGCAGGGCGTAAGCCACCAAAAGTTGTTCAGACTTCCTACTGGTCTTGGTTCTGTCCAGGTAGTATCGAAGTTGTCTGTGAATGTCCAAGGTATGTAACAGTCTTTCCCCTTTGTTCTCAGGATTGGGGAAGAAAGCAGGCAGATGAATAGCTTGATTTAAAGAAACCCTAGATACCACCTTTGGCATAAAAGTAGGGTTGGTCCTTAAGGAAACCCTGTCTCTGTGAAAGATTATGAACGGTGGTATTGCCATTAGGGCCTGTAGTTCCGAAACCCTTCTTGCTGAGGTAATTGCCAACAGGAAAGCTGTCTTCCATGAGAGAAATTTGTAAGTCGACTGAAGCTGCTGGCTCAAATGGAGGTAGAATCAGTTTTTCTTGGACAAAGTTGAGGTCCCAGGCTGGCACTGCAGCCTTTCTTGGTGGCTTAATGTTCTTGATTCCCCTGAGGAATTGCCTTAGCAAAGGATGTGAAAAGACAGGCGGATCAGTGTTATATCTAGCTGAAATAGCTGAAGCATGTATCTTTATGGAAGAATATGAGAGTCCATTCTGTAGCATATCTGCCAAATATTCCAGGATGAGTGGGATGTTCAATACTGATGCATCATGTCCCTTGCTGTTATTCCAAATGCTGAATCTCGTCCATTTTGCTAAGTAAACCTTTCTGGTGGATGGTCTTTGAGCCTCTGTTAATATCCGCTGAACTTCCTTGGAGAGAGATAGATTGAGGTTATTCATTGGATCTGCCAGGCTGTTAGCTGCAGTGTCTGAAGGTTTGGATGCACTGTTTTGAAGTTGTGTTGAGTCAAAAGTACGGGCCATTGTGGAAGGGCCCACTTCTTGGTGTGACATATGCTCCGTAGTAGTGGATACCAGTGTTGTCTTGGCCAGTCTGGAGCTATTAGGATCCCCTTGGGTCTCTCTGCTTTGATCTTTAGTAATACTGAGGTCATCAGTGGCAGAGGTGGGAATGCATAGATTTTTAGGAAGTTCCAGTTGAATGAAAGAGCATCTATTTTCCAAGCTTGTGGATGGTATGTCCTTGAGCAGAATTTTTGTAGATGATGGTTGAGGTGAGAGGCAAATAGGTCTACTTCTGGCCTGCCCCATGTCGAAGTGAGTTGTGTGAAGATCTTCGGATGTAACCTCCACTCGTCTGGATCTGTGAAATTCCTGCTTAGGCTGTCCGCCAGCACATTGTCTTTGCCTGGAACAAACTGGGATTGTAACTGTATGTTTAGGCTCAGTGATTTTTCCCAAAGTTTCATCGTCAGTCTGCAAAGGGGGTAAGAATGGGTGCCCCCTTGCTTGTTTATATACCACATCACAGTGGTGTTGTCTGTCCGTAGCAGTAAATGGCCTTGCTGAAGTTGTTGCCGAAAGGCCTCGATGGCATGCATTACTGCCAGCATTTCCTTTTGGTTTATATGCAGATGTGTTTCCTTTGGAGACCATTGTCCTTGTATACATCTGCCTTCCATGTGTGCCCCCCATCCAAGGTCTGAGGCGTCTGTGGTCATGATCTGTGTTATCTGTGGTTTTTTGAATGACATACCTGTGTTTGCCTGGCTTACCGAGGCCCACCATAGGAATTCCTTTTGTAGGCATGGAATGAGCGGTATGGTTGTCTCTAAGTTGTTGCTGTTTTGAGACCATAGGCTTTTTAGGTACCATTGAAGCTTTCTCATGTGTAGTCTTGCTAATGGAACCAGGAGAATGCAGGATGCCATGTAACCCAGAGCCTGTAGGAATCTCCTTGCAGTCATCTGGGTGAGTTTTGCCAAACCTTTGAAATAATGAGTTAACTTCTCTTGCTTGTCTTCTGTCAGGTAAGCCATTTGAGAGGCTGTGTCTAGTTTGGCTCCTAAGAAGGTTATTTGCTGGGATGGTTGAAGTCTTGACTTTTGGAAGTTGACTGTGTATCCCAGAGCCTGAAGTAATCGTATGACATAGTTCAAGTTTTTTGTCAACATCAGTTTGTCGTCCGCTTGTATGAGGCAGTCGTCCAGGTACAGGTAAATTTGAATCCCCTGGAGCCTACAATGAGCAATTACTGAAGCCAGGCATTTTGTGAATACTCTGGGCGCAGTAGATAAGCCAAATGGCAATGCTGAGAATTGATAGTGCTCTGGCCCTGCAAGAAATCTGAGGTATCTTCTGCAACTGTGTCTGATAGGGACATGCAGGTATGCCTCCTTGAGGTCCAGAGTAATCAGCCAAGACCCCTTGCCCAGCATGGGAAGGAGTTGCTGTAGAGTCAGCATTTTGAACTTTGGTACTATGAGAAAGGTGTTTAATGCGGACAAATCCAGTATTGGTCTCCATTGAGTTTCTTTTCTTGGAACAAGGAACAGTCTTGAGTAAAACCCTGGCCTTGTTCTTGTTGTGGAACTCTTTCTATTGCTTTTATCTGAGCCAGCAGAGAAATTTGCTTGATAGCCTCTGCCCTCTGGTTTTGTGGTAGGTTTGGCATGCCTTGTTTTCTTGGTAAGGTATGAAAATGGAACCTGTAACCTTGGTCTATAATGTCCAAAATCCATTTGTCCTTTGTCAATCTGTGCCAATTGTTTGAAAACAGAGATAATTTTCCGCCCAAGGGAGCTTCTATTTGTTCCTTGGTAGGCGGAAGTAGAGGAAAGTCATTGAGATTGTGGCTGTGGGGCAGGGGAAACCCCTGTGTCACTTCTTTGGTTTGCTGGCTGCCATTGTCGTCCCCTGGAAGGACCTCTGTATTGTCCTCTTCCTCGGCCACGTCTGTTTTTACCCCTTTGAAATTTTTCAGGATTAGGAAAGGACCAGTTTTTTGAAGGCCAATTCCTACTGAATCTGGGGGGGCTGAACCTGGAGGAAATCTTTAACCGTCTGAACTGATTTTGCTTTTTCCTCAATGGACTTTAACACATCTTTAGCATTAGCACCAAAAAGCTTGTTCTTTTCCAAGGGTACATCCAGAAGTTTTGCCTTAACATGATCTGGTAGAGGTTGTTCTTTTAACCATGCATGTCTACGAATGACTGCCCCTGTCATAGCTGCCCTACATGAAGCTTCCAGTGCATCATATCCACACTGCAGGAAGTGATTGCTGACTTGCTGAGAGTTATGTACAGCTTCCTGCAAAGACTTCCTGTCTAAAGGATCAGGAGAGGCCAATGTTTTCTGTAAATCATCTAACAGGAAATCCTGATATTGTAACATATGAAAAAGGCAATTCAAAGCTCTCATAGATAAAGTAGCGGAGGTGTAGACCTTTTTCCCCCATCTCTCTAATGACCTAGCTTCCCTGTTGGAAGGCAAGGGATTTTTAGAGGTGGAAGCTGAAACACCTTTAGGTCCCTGAGAAATAGTTTCTAAATCAACAGTATGGGCCCTGAATAAATGAGAATGTGTTTCTAGGACCCTGTAATACCTGTCTGGCTTGGCTGTAGCAGGAGGAAGAGAATCAAGGGTGACACTGGAGTCAGAATATAAATCATCCAAAACATCAAGCACAGGAGGAACAGCTAAGGGCCTGTGCTGGGTTTTTTTAAGGAAAGTTCGGAGGCGCTTTCTGGAATCAGAATATTCCTGGCCTTGCCACTTGAAATGCTCCCTCATGGTATGCAGAACTTCTCCAAAAGAAATATCCTCAGGAGGGGAGGCCGAGGGGATGGAATCCTCTGCATCCGAGTCCTCATAGGTCTGGAAGAGCTCTTCCTGGCCATCAGAGTGGACAGAGTCCTCAGAATCTTCATCCGAAGGGATAGGGTCAGAGGGTTCAACCCGGGGCCTCTTATCAGGAGGAGGCTGAGATCCTCTCTCAGGATGGGCCTGTGAACCTCTAATCATAGAAATTAAGTCTGCGGCCATAGTCATGATTTGTGACTCTGGAGTAGGCTGAGGTAAGGTTTTAGCAGTAAGGTGCTTGGTCTTGCTGGCTGCCTTAGCCCGAGTGTAGGCCTTAATAGACATGGCCATAGGAGGCCTGGCAGCTCCACGTGCAGGAGTGACCTTATCTACAGCAATGGTCTCGGGCATTTCCTCGGTTTCAGTATCTGGAGGAAAATCTATAACTTGCGTCGGAGTGGTATCCGGTATCGGAGTCATTGGTAATGCGGTGTCTACGGTTCGGAGAGGTGGAATAACAGTCTCAGGGGGAACCGGAGCACTTGCGGTAGGTTTTGGCATGGAGTCGGTGGTAGACGCGGGCCGAGGATGTCGGTCCCGGTCTTTTCGTTTCTTGGGAGTTTGCGATGTCGGAAGTTCCGACGGCATTGTATAATCAAATTTTTCGCAGAAAAAATCTTCAGCGAACTCCGCCCGGCGCCTGAGAGTGCGCTTATTGAAGCGAGCACAGGCGACACAGGCCGAGACGTCGTGGTCTGGGCCAAGGCAAGGAAGTCAGTAAGAGTGGAAATCCTTATGAGGTATTTGTTTACCACAAGAAAGACAACTGCTAACTTTTTCAGTAATTTCTGATATCGGCTGAGGCAAGAAAAGGTCCCCACAACGGGGTACTTAGCTTTTTTGATGACTTCGGATTCGAAGAATACAGGAGCTGACCGACCGGCACTTGCGAACTGCTTCTGCTTCGGGCACCGCGCGGCAAGAAAGACTGAAGAAAATGGCGTCGGCTGATGCTTATGTACTCCAGCCGCTCTGACGTCGGAGAGAAATGCGACATCAGCCGACGTCGGACCCAGACTTTGGAATCCGGCCGACCGAGGGCTGCCTGAGGCAGGACAACCCATATGTTATGACTGCAGTTGCATTCTTGAAGGACATCTGATAGTGCATGTAGCCTGCTCTGAAGCGTAGGTATTTCCTGCAAGATTCCCTTATTTGGATGTGCAGGTAAGCTTCCTTTAAGTCCAAGGTTGCCAACCAGGCATCTTTGCCTAGCATAGGAAACAGCTGATAAAGAGTTATCATTTTGAATTTTGGGATGACCAAAAAGGTGTTTAGAATAGAGAGGTTCAGGATAGGATGCCAGGAGCTGTCTTTTCTGGGTACCAAGAAAAGTCTTGAGTAAAAACCTTGTCCCCTGTCTTCTGCTGGGACAGGTTGAATAGCCCTGATACTCAGAAAAGAGAGAACCTGCTGCTGAGCCTCTGCCCACTGATTTGGGGGTAGGTCTAGCCAACCATTTGGGGCTGGTAAGGTGTGGAAGTGGAATATGTATCCTTGGGAAACTATATTTAAAACCCATTTGTCCTGGGTAATGAGTTCCCAGTTTTTGCATGCAGGGCAATCTTTCAACCTAAAGGAGCAGACAGTTGTGCAGGGCTTGTAAGGTTTAAGGTTAAATCATTGTGACAGCTTTCCATGGGGGGGGGGGGTGTCTTACTAGTTCCAGCTTTGGAAGTGGAAGCCCCCCACTGCTTAGGCCTGTGAGTACCTTGAGACTGTAGCCTAGGTGGTCTGCTGTTCCTGGGTTTGGACTGAAAAGGCCTGGAAGAGACAGGAAAAGACCAATTCTTAGAAGGCCAATGCCTACTAAATCTGGGAGGCTGTACTTGCAGGAAATCTTTAACAGTTTGCATAGATTTAGCTTTTTCCTCCATCTTTTTAAGTACTTCTGTTTTGTTGCTAAACAGGTGGTCTTGGTTCAAGGGAGCATCCAGTAATTTAGCTTTAACATGATTTGGCAAGTTTTGCTCCTTAAGCCAAGCATGCCTTCTAAGAACAGACCCAGTGACAGCAGTCCTGAAAGATGCTTCTAAAGAGTCAAAACCACATTGCAAAGTATGTTTACCAACTAGTTCAGCAGAATGCATTAAATCCTGTAATTATTTTCAGCACAGTTAGGAATCAACATAATTTTCTGTTTGAGTAGTCCAATAATATGCTGCTGATACTTTAACATATGAAACTGGCAGTTTAAGGCCCTAATGGCCAAAGTAGCAGAAATGTATACCTTCTTACCTCATCTGTCCAAGGCTCTGGAATCTCTATCAGACAGTGTATGGTTTTTTGGCAATAGTAGCCTTAATGTCTTTATGTCCCTGTGAAATGGTCTCTGGGTCCGCAGTAGGATTCTTGAAGAGGAACTTGTGACAGTCAGGTACTCTGTAATACCAGTCAGGTTTCCTGGGACATGGAGGTAAAGTGTCTGGAGCCAGGCTAGATTCCAAGAAGGCATCATCTACAATATCCAGGCATGAGGTATAGCTAAAGGCCTGTGTTGAGGTAGGAGTAAGAATTCCCTAAGCCTCTTTTTGGAGTCAGAGCAATCCTGGCTTTCCCAGCAGAAATGCTTCCTAAGAGTGTGCAAGATTTCACTTCACCAAAAGAAAAATCTTCTGGAGGGTATGGAGTCCTCCGCATCAGAATCCTCATAGGTGGATAAGGGCAAATCCTGGTAATCAGAAGAAAAAGAAATTTCAGAATCCTAATCAGAAGAATCAGAAGGAAAATCAATTATAGGTCTCAAGAGGGAGAAGGCTGGCTTTCCCTAATTAAAGTAATAAGGTCTTCAGCTATTCTTATTTGTTTTTTAGGCATATGGGCCTGACCATGCGGTTTGGACGTCGGGTTTTCTAGGCGTGGATCGAGTTTTAGGCCTTGAAGAAGAAGATGGCATCAGTTTGAAATGCAAATCAGTAGGCCTGAATACACCCTCAGAAGCCAGTGCCTGCACAGCGGCTCCAGACCCATCCAAGGTAGAGACATCCGCAGGTTCCATGGTCGAAGAAGCATCTCGTGGCATACCGCACTCCGAATGGCTCTTGGCAGAGGTCTGTGAATCTGAGGTAGCAGGTATCAGGGGCTGCGAAAGCACCTCAATGAGTACCGGTGAACTGGCGACTAGCTTAACGGAAGTGTTGTTGGCAGCTTTGGACCAATGCGGTCAGTCTCTGTCTTTATCTTTACATTTTTCCGGAATGTCAGTAGTCGGATAGCTTACCGAAGCCATTTCTGGATAATTAAACAGAGTACCGAAATAGTTTGATGCAGAAATGAACAGAAGACAAATAGTTCGAGGATTGAATAAGGCACAAAACCGACAGCGAGGAAAGTCGTGGTCTGGGCCTAAGCAAGGAATGCATTATGAATGAAAATCTTTATGAGGTATTTGCTTTCCACAGGTAATACAATTGTTAACTTTTACTGACATTGGTTTAGAGTAAGAAAAAGGATCCCAACGGGGTACATAGCTTTTTTTAAGACTTCAGTTCTGAAACTCGAAAACGAAAATTTCAGTAGTCGGCCGACCGGCACTTGCGAACTGCTTCTGCTTCGGGCACCGCACAAGAAAGACTGATGTAATGGCGTTGGCTGCATGCTTTAGACCCCTGATGACCTGACGTCATGGAAGAAGAGACAGCATCTGATGCAGGACCCAAGACTTTGATATTCAGGCTGGCTGAGGGCTACCTGCAGGCAGATAACCCAAAATTAATGACTGCAACAGTGAAACATGAAGGGCGTCAATATGTTTCTGATTAGTGTTTCTAACTAGATGGTTTAGACTGTTTAGACACATATAAACATTAATACAGTACATTAATGGTGTTTTTTATACGGCTAAATATAAGTGATATATATATATATATATATACATACACACATACATATACTAGGTTCTTTTTTTTCCTCTGGTCTGGTTAATTGGTGGGTGAATGATTGAAATGTTATAAAATGACTTCTGATTTGAGGCAGCTGCTGTTACTTCTAAATAGCTGTTTTTATATGAAAGGGTTAATTTTTTCATGATGTTGATGTTTTGTGAGGAAACTGGTGGTCTGTGTGACTGTTCTCATTGTGGAGATTCATGACATGCACTGACAAGGGCAGCTTGAATGTTTTTTTTTTTTTTTTGCTTTCTGTAAACTCTAAAAGCTTTTCTTCCTGACTAGAGACAACCTATGCTGTGCATGAGCCAATTTAGATACTTTTTTAACAAGTTTATGAAGTTGCAGCTTGAGGAAACAGTGATGCCATCACTTGACCTTTTGAACTTGTTAAATGGCTGTATTTAGAATTCTTTTCTCTTGAAATTCTGTTATCCTCACTTAGATACTTTAAATGGTAAATAATTAGTTATGATAAAAGTGATTAACTCCTTTGAAAATACCCATGTTCTTGTATAGATGCATACATTCTGCAGATTCAATGACACTTTTGTAACTAAATTACATCAAATGAACTAGGAGCTGCATTAGAAAACCCATTATGCATATTAACATCAGACTTATGTTACATAACTAAACCTTTTGTAACTAAACAGAGGGTTGTGAGGCTTTTTTTGTAAAAAGTGTTGCATACATATTCAACAGATCCTTACATGAAAAATGTTAGATGCCTGACAAAATGGTTAAAACATCTCATGTTTACTGAAAAGTCTTGACAATATTGACAATCTTCTTAACCTTCAGCTTCTAATGTTTATACATACTTTGATCTGATGTGTATTTCCGACATATCTACTTATCAGAGGTGCTATTATTATATGTGACATATTCATATAGCTTCAGTTATATTGGGACACTCATTTTAATGCACATTTCATACACTCAGATTTCTTTAGTTGCTTTCACAATGCTTTGCTTTTTTGTTTTTATACTATATACTAAGCAGAGATGGATAATTTGTGTCTTTTGATGTTGGAGAAGTGGTGGATGGATGGTTTTGTTACATCTTTAACTAAACCAGAAACTTCATGTTTCATGTAAGTGTTTGTAAATAATTTTGGGTTTTTGAAAGTAGTGCTTAATACACGTTATACATCCATGATAAGTAAGTTTTCAGTAGATTTCAAGTCAACACAGAAGAAAGGTCTTTCAGTAAGTAACAACATACACATTACAGTCAATGGCTTATAAATGTTTATCATTGAATATTAATGGTTTGAACAATAATGTCAAAAGAGCTGGTTTGCTTAAATACATCAAAATGCATAAAAGCCCAGATCATCTTTTTACAGAAAACCCATCTGTTAAAAAAGATCTACAAAAATACTCATTTAATGGCTAAACCATTCTGGCTGATTTATGTTTTAAGGCTAAGAGAAGAGGCACTCTTATTCTATGGTAAAATACCTGTACTATGCCAAGAATTATAGCTAGACTTTCAGATAAAGATGGGATGCTAAGCATGGTTATTTTGGAAATCAATAGGAAGTATTATACTTTGATTGACACATACTGGATACCACGACTAAGTACTAAATATCTTGACAAATATCTGGACCGGATTACTTTAAATGCAAAAGGGGAAATTATAGCAACAGTGGATTTTAACTGCCTATTAGGCAAAGATACTTCTAAAAATGGTAAAATAAAATAACATCTCAAGCCAAGAAGTTAAATGACTTTACAAA
This sequence comes from Protopterus annectens, assembly GCF_019279795.1. NCBI lineage: Eukaryota > Metazoa > Chordata > Ceratodontiformes > Protopteridae > Protopterus > Protopterus annectens. Next base: position 1,827,629,062 of record NC_056741.1, read on the forward strand.
CCAGATGAACCTTAAAGATATACATGGTCTAACAGAACATTATTCCTTATGCTATATACTCACTATTCAAATTGGTTTGGTACACAAACACCGATAAGGTCTTTGTATCAAATAATATACACTCAAAAATAAGTGATGTAACTATAATGACTTGTCCACTTTCAGACCATAACGCTATAAACTTTATATTAACTACACATACAGATGATTTAAGATTTCTACAGATAATTCCTGCTTACATAACTAAGTTAAAAGACTTTAGTGAATGGATAATGAAATAAATAGATGTGGTTATGGAAACAAATGATAATGGTGAAGTGACCGATACTATATACTATGGGACTACTATGGGACACCTTTAAAGTTTATATATATATATGGCAGAATAAAAGCTTGGTACGTAGTTCAAAGAACTTTTAGACTTACAAAAAACACAGACAAGATAAAAATGGATGCAAAACCAAATAACAAGGTAGCACATAATGAAATTATTAGGTTAAATAAAAAATACTTAGAAGTTCTGACTCATAAGGTAGCCATAAACCTGGAAAAATTGAAATTACAATCATATGCTGTAAAGCCTAAATATCTACATAAAATAGTGGTAAGATCCAAAAAAATAATCAAAATCTTATTAATGAGATTACATATAAAAGTGATGGTTCAGTTAAGTGTACATCTAACTTAATGAGCATATTAGAAATGTTTAAAAACTATTATAAAGATATAAATAACAACACGCCACTTTTGGAGACAGATAATGTAATAAATAATTTTATTTAAGAAAATATAACAACTAAGGTGTCAATGCAACAAAATAACATATTAAATAAACAACTAACACAAACAGAAGTGAAACAGCAAATAAAAAAATTTAAAAGATAATAAAGCTCTAGGACTGGAAAGAATAATTCCTGAATGAAATAAGATTTTTCCTGAAAATATAAGAAAGAAAATAAGTGCCTTTACTATGGTTAAACAAAAATGTACAACACCCCCATCGTGGAAATATTCAATTTTATCGCCCCCATTTTAAAACAAGGTAAGGACCCCAAATCTTGTGATTCATATAGGCCAATTTTGTTAGTAAACACGGATTGTAAACTTTTCATGACAAAACTATACAGAAAATATTACTTAATCTAACACATAATGATCAGACAGGGTTCATTCTTTACAGAAAAGTACAAGACAACATTATTAAATTAATATCATTAATAGACATAGCATGCAAATACAAAAAACAACTATCAGCAGCCTAGACCTAGAAAAGGCTTTTGATTCTATTAGTTGGTCATATCTACAAAGAATTCGGACTGGTTTTGAATTCTCCTCAGATTTTGTCAACTTATTAATAAAAATTTATAATGGGGCACAAGCTTATGTGAAAACTGGATCATGTCTATCCTCACCACTAGAAGTCCTCAAGGGAACTAGACAAGGTTGTCCTTTGTCACCATTACTGTTTGCTCTTTCAGTGGAAACCCTTTGTTACATATATCAGAAACAAGCAAAATATAAAAGGCTTTCAAGTTAATGACTATTTTCCTAAGATACAATTATTTGCTGATATGTTGTTAACGTTGGGTGATACTGATGGTTCTTTGCATGATTTATAAACATCTTAAGCAAGTTTAAATTTAAGCCCTGAAATTCTTTCTATCATAATAAATCCAAAACATTACTGATTAACAAAAAGATCAACAAAAACCTAAAAGAGAGTAGCCTGTTTAATTGGGAGAATGACTGTATTAGAATATTTGGGTGTCAGGATAAAGAGTACATGGAAATAGTCTGTTAAACTAAACTATAATCATTTAATAACCACCATTAGTGAACTAATCAAAAGATGTAATAAAATGTTCTTCACAATGGAGGATAGGCTCTCTAATTAAAATGATAATTTTACCTAAAATGTTGATTTATATACAGTCATTGATACTACCCCCTCACTAAAACTTATTTAAAAAAATTAGATTCCATGCTACTTAAATTTTATGGTTCCCCTTAAAACCTAAGATTGCATATAAACAACACATTAGAGCTTAGAACAGTAATGGGATAGCATTCCCTAGCTTAGATCTTTATTCCAAATCAGTTATAATTAATGTAATATTACACTGGATCTCACCTACCTATATATCTGGCTGGAAAATAATACATGAGATTCATATAACTGATGTCAGAACTATAGAAAATCAATTTAAGGAACAATATGGAATAAGTAGAGTTAATTGGCTTTTACGTGAATTTTATTTATTTAATAAGAAGTTTTATCATTTTTCTTATGGCATTAATCAAATATTTAATAACTTTAAAAATATAATTGATTGTAATTACAACATTAAACAATTCCTATTTCTTTTATTCCCTTATACCATACTCCCCCGACTGCCTGGATTCTTTTCAACATCAATGTGCTGCAGAAATTAAAGAAAAATAACTTGATATTCTGGCATCAATTTATTGAAAATGAGTATTAAACCTCTAAACTCTCCTCTATGTAGTTTTGATAATAGTTCAGACATTTGGTTGTTTATGCACTCATTACGGCAGTTTATAGAAAACAAAATGAGAGTATCAATCAACCTAGAGACTAAATCTATACCTCGTTTGATCCAACTTTTTATTAGGGTTCTTAAAAAGACAGATGATCAAAAATTAAGCAACTCACCTATCTATAAGAAACTAAGAGAAGACACACTAAAGTTGGACTCAGATTTTTGGAATTACTATGTAAAGATTAATGGAGAACAAATATCTGATGAATCCAAAAAACTGTTGAAATCTACGTATGGTACCTCTTCTTCATTATATTGGAGATTGTATACATGGAAATTTATGAATAGGAGTTTCTATACTCCACATAAAATAAATCTTATACTCAAAAACAGTGAAAGTAAATGTTGGAGACGTGATGAATTACTAGAGGCCAACTGGATTCACATATGTTCACTGAATGCAGAAATGTTCAATACTGGAAAGATTTCAGATATTTTGTAAAGGCTTTATGGTCTGATAACTGTCATATTTCTAACTCACTAATCCTATTCAATGTTCCTATACCTAATGTAATACCTAAATCTTAGAGTCCGTTACTCTGGTCAATTCTTGCAAGTGCCAGAAAAGTTATTACTATTAACTGGAAAAGTAAACAAGATTTCATGTTTAAAGAATTTATTAATTTAGCAAAAGTTCTTTGTAAAAAAGAACCGCAAACCATTTGTTATAGGACTCATAAGATAACTCATAAAAAAACAGCATGACAAAAACTGGAAAACCTTTTGAACAAATACGGATAACTTCTCATGGATAAAATGATTGTTTATCATGGATGAATGTAAATATTGTAACTAGTTTTGTTATTCTTTTATTCTACTTGTTATATTGTACATTTGCATATGTTTATAATGAAAACAAAATAAAAATGTTTTTGGAAAAAAAAAAAAAAAGATCTCCTGCACTGATTGACTGAATGAAAAACCACTCGTGAGGTAATAAAATGGTCCTGCTAAGTTTGTCTGCTAGAAAGCTGCATTTCCCTGGAATGTGCAACGCCACTAGAAAAGTGGTTGGTGGAGATCACCCACTGCCACACACTCCTTGCTTCTCAACAAAAGGGACAGGAATGGGTTCTCCTTGTTTGCTGACATACCACACCACAGAAATGTCAATGGATTGTAACCCAAAAGTCCCTAGAGTGACATCTTGGAATGCCTGCAATGCTAGCAGAACTGCTCTTATCTCTAGAACACTGGTGTGTGAATTGGTCTCCTGCGGGGGCCCATGTGCCTTGGAAAGTCTGTCCCAAGAAATTCCGCCCCCACCCTAACTGGGAGGCATCCCACTGTCGCCACTGGGGCAAGAAGAATAAAAGGGAGGCCTGTTTGAATCTCGTCTGACTGACTCCACCAACAAAAATATTTTTTGCATACTCTGGAAATTTTTATAAGATCATGGTTGCTGCCACTGAACCCAGAGCCTGTAGAATCAGTTTGGCTGGAGGAGCAATATGAAGGTGAACCCAGAGCCTGTAGAATCAGTTTGGCTGGAGGAGCAGTATGAAGGAACATCTGTTGAACCTGAAGCTTGACTGTATCCACACGATGTGTAGGCAGACAGGCAATCTAACTTACTGTGTTCAACAGAATACCAATAAACTCCAGGGTCTGAACTGGTCGCAGTTTCGATTTGGAGATGTTGACTGAAATGCCCAGTCTTTGACAAAGAGGGAGAAAATAGTCCTTGGACTGTTCTAAGAGATGCTTAGTTGGGGTGGTGAGTAGCCAGTAGTTTAAGTATGGAAACACCTGGAATCCCTGCAGTCTCAGGTGAGCTGCCACCATTGCCATACACTTGGTGAACACCTGGGGCTTTAGTGAGACCAAAGGGCACGTGTCTGAACCGAGCGAAAAGTGCAGGTATCTTCAGGAGCACCTGTTCATCTTGATGTGACAGTATGCATCCTGAACATCAATACAGCACATCCAATTGTCCTTAGTGAAAGTGGCAGGATGGAGTGAACCATGGCCATTCAGGACTTTGACTTCTTCACAAATAAGTTCAGGCTGCTTAGATCCAAAATTAGTCTCTGGTCCCCTGTCATCTTCTGCACTAAATTAGTGTCTGGTCCCCTGTCGTCTTCTGCACTAAAAAGAAAGTACAGTTTTGTACCTACCATAAATGTAGATGTCCGAGAGGTATGCATCTGCAGTCCTAACAAATGGGTTGTCCTGCCTCAGGCAGCCCTTCAGTCGGACGGATTCCAAAGTCTGGGTCTGGCCTCGGCTGATGTCGCACTTCACCCGACGTCATAGCTGCAGTTAACCGGGTATAAAGGCATCAGCCGACACCATTTTCCTCAGTGTTTCTTGCCCCAGATGCCAGGTGCCCTCTAGGAAGGCTAAATTTGGATAAATGCAAATGTTTCCAAACAATATAGCACAAATAGAAATAAACATGTATATACATATATACAAACAAATACACCATAATAGATTCCCCCAGCTAGCTACAAGATGGGCAAATACCCTAGGAGTACCACAGAGGGGAAGGAGGGTGGGTAATCCTGACTGCAGATGCATACCTCTCGGACATCTACATTTATGGTAGGTACAAAACTGTACTATGTCCTTCAAGGATGCATCTGCAGTCCTAACAAATGGGTAGAATACCATAGCCAAACTGAGGGAGGAGGTACTAAGAAGATTATGGTGTAGTTAAGATCCCTTGCAAAACAGCAGTGGCAAAACCTGCTCGGGATCTGGAGTATAAAGGTAGATTATAATGCTTGGCAAATGTATGCACGGAGCTCCAAGTAGCAGCCTCTAAAATGTCTTTGGTAGCCACTCCTCGTAAAAAAGCTGTAGTAGTGGCTGTAGCCCTTGTGGAGTGAGGTCTGATGTTTTCTGGAGTTGTCTTTCCATGAAAAGAGCAACAAAATCTAATGCAATTTCCTATACATTTTGAGATTGTCTGTTTTGAAATTGCTTTTCCTTCCATTCCTGTTGCATATGCTACCAGAAGCTGGTCAGTTTTCCTATTGTTCTTGGTTCTGTCCAGGTAGTAGCGCAATTGCCTATGCACATCCAAGGTATGTAGTAGTCTTTCCCCCCTGTTCTGTGGGTTGGGGAAGAATGTAGGTAGGTGGATTGCTTGGTTTAATGATACCCTGGAGACCACCTTAGGCATAAAAGTAGGATTAGTTCTCAGGGACACTCTATCCTGATGGAAGATAAGGAAGGGCTGTACTGCCATTAATGCCTGTAATTCAGAAACCCTTCTTGCTGAAGTGATTGCAAGCAGGAAAGTTTTCCAAGATAAGTACTGTAATTCTGCTGTTGCTGCTGGTTCAAAAGGGGGAAGTGTCAACTTTTCTAACACATAGTTCAAGTCCCATGTAGGCAATGGTGGCTTCCTTGGTGGCTTTACATTTTTAATTCCTCTCAGGAACTGTCTGAGTAGAGGATGAGAAGACTGGAGGATTCATGTTGTATTCTGCTGAAATAGCTGACGCATGAATCTTAATGGAGGAGTAGGACAGGCCATTGTGGAAAAGCTCTGCTAAGTATTCCAGGATGTTAGCTATGTTTGCCAGTGATACATTTTCTCCTTTTGCTGCACTCCAAATAAGATATCTTTTCCATTTTGCTGAATAAGTTTTTCTTGTTGAGGGTCTGCGAGCCTCCAAGATAATGTCTTTAACCCTTTGAGATAAATCTGGGTTATTTTGTCTTATGCAATGTTCCAAGCAGCTAGCTGCAGTGCTTTCAAGTTTGGATGCAGGATTTTGAAGTTGTTCTGTGTTAGCGGTAGAGGCCATGCGTGTTCCCGAGACATACTCCTCAGTAGTGAGTACCAATGCTGCCTCAGCCAGTCTGGAGCTATCAGGATGATCCTTGGGTGATGATCTTTGATCTTCAGTAGCACCTTGTGCATCAAAGGAAGAGGTGGGAATGCATATACTGTCAGGTTTTCCCAACTGAAGGATAGGGAGTCCACCTTCCAAGCAAGTGGGTGGTATGTCCTTGTGCAGAATTTTTTCAATTGGTGGTTGTGTGGGGATGCGAATAAGTCTATTTCTGGTAGTCCCCATTTCCTTGTAATGGATTTGAAGATGTCTGGATGCAGCATCCATTCGTGGGCATCCATGGTAGTTCTGCTTAAGATGTCTGCTAGTATATTTTCTTTTCCTGGCACAAATATTGCCTGGAGCTGAATGTTGATGTTCAGGGCCACATTCCAGAGGTCCATTGCCATCCGGCATAGAGGGTATGAATGTGTGCCTCCCTGTTTGTTGATATACCACATAACTGTGGTGTTGTCTGTCCTTACCAGCAAATGACCCTGTTGAAGAAATGGTCTGAATTGCCAGTTTTACTGCCAGCATCTCTTTGATTTATGTGTAGGTTCATCTGGTCTTGAGTCCATAAGCCTTGTATGCACTTGTCCAGCATGTGCGCCCCCCAACCGAGGTCTGAGGCGTCCGTGGTGATAGTCTGGCTTGGGTGAGGCCTGTGGAAAGGCAGTCCTTTGTTCAATTGACACGCCTGAGCCCACCATCGGAATTCTTGCTTCAGGCATGGAATTATTGGAATTTGGGTTTCTAGGCTGTGCTTGTGCTGAGACCATAAATTCCTTAGGTACCATTGCAACTTCCTCATATGTAGTCTGGCATGTGGAATCAATATTATGCAGGATGCCATGTAACCCAGGGCTTGCAGGACTTTCCTTGCTGTAAGCTGGTTCTGCGTGGTTAATGCCATGAAATAGAGTGGTAGGTGCTTCTGCTTTTCTGCTGTGAGGAATGCCATTTGGTTTGATGTGTCCAGTTCTGCACCCAAGAGGGTTATCCTTTGGGATGGTATCAGCCTTGACTTTTTTATGTTGACTGTGTATCCCAGGGCTTGCAATAGGTGAATGACCTTTTTCAAATCTTCTGTTAATTTGTTTTTGTTGTCCGCTTGTAACAGGCAGTCGTCCAGGTATGGGTAAATTTGAATTCCCTGAAGCCTGCAATGAGCAATTACTGATGCCAGGCATTTCGTGAATACTCTGGGCGCAGTAGATAAGCCAAAAGGCAATGCTGAGAATTGATAATGCTCTGATCCTGCAAGAAATCTGAGGTATCTTCTGCAATTTGGTCGTATGGGGACGTGCAGGTATGCCTCCTTGAGATCTAGAGTTACCAGCCAAGACTCCTTGCCCAGCATGGGAAGAAGCTGCTGTAGGGTCAGCATCTTGAATTTTGGAACAATGAGATATGTGTTCAGAGCGGACAGGTCGAGAATAGGTCTCCATTGGTTTTCCTTTCTTGGCACCAGGAAAAGTCTGGAGTAAAATCCTTGTCCTTGTTCCATAGACGGTACCTTTTCTATAGCTCTCATCCTTAGTAAGTGGTCTATTTGTTCTAGAGCGTTTGTCTTTTGATTTGGAGGTAGGTTTGGCATTCCTCTCTTCCTTGGTAGAGTATGGAAGTGAAACCTGTAACCTTTGTCTATTGTCTGTAAAATCCATTTGTCTCCTGTAATGTAATGCCAGTTTACTGAAAATAAGGCTAGCTTTCCGCCTAAGGGTGCTTCTAGTTGTTCCCTGGTAGGCGGTTGCAGAGCCAAGTCACTGCGATTGTCCTGTGGAAGTGGTAGTGGCTGGATCTGTGGCAGTACTTCTCTGGTTGTTAGGCTGCCACTGACGTCCCCTGTAGGCACATCTGGATTGACCTCTGCCTCTTGGGCGCCTATTCCTGCCTCTCTGTGCTCTGGTGGTGTCTGGAAAGGACCAATTCTTGGAAGGCCAGTTCCTACTAAACCTCGGAGGCTGGACCTGTAAGAAATCCTTGACTGTCTGGACAGATTTTGCTTTCTCCTCCACCTTCTTCAACACTTGCTGTGCAGGGGAGCCAAACAGACTGTGTTTTTCCATGGGAGCATCTAGGAGCTTTGACTTTACATGGTCTGGTAAGGACTGCTCTTTTAACCATGCATGCCTTCTGATCACTGTACCAGTCATAGCTGATCTAAAGGAAGCCTCCAGTGCATCATAGCCGCATTTTAAGGAATGATTACGGACCTGCTGAATGTTATGTACCAATTCCTAAAGGGACTTTCGGTCTAAAGGTTCAGGCGAGGACAGTTTTTTAGTTAACTGATCTAACATAAATTCCTGATACTGAATCATGTGGAATTGACAGTTTAAGGCCCTAGCCGAAAGAGTAGCAGAAGTATAAACTTTTTTACCCCATCTCTCTAAGGCCCTAGATTCCCTTTCAGAGGGGAGGGGTTTTTTGGCAGAGACAGCTGCTACAGCTTTGGGGCCCTGTGAAATAGTTTCAGGATCTGCAATAGGAGCCTTATACAAATGATAATGTGTGTCCGGAACCCTGTAGTATCTGTCGGGCTTAGCAGGGGCCGGAGGAAGAGAGTCAGGAGCAGTACAAGCATCATTAAATGCATCATCCACAACTGTAAGTACTGGAGGAATGGCGAAAGGCCTATGCTGTGGCAAATGTAAAAAGGTCCTAAGCCTTTTCCTAGAGTCTGAAAAATCCTGGCCCTGCCATTGAAATTGTTCTCTCATAGCATGCAAGGTTTCCCCAAAGAAAATTCCTCAGGAGGAGAGGCAGAAGGAATGGAGTCTTCTGCATCAGAGTCCTCATATGGAGAATAAGGGCCTTCTGGAGGGTTTGTATTTTCTGAATCATCAGAGGAGTAATCTGTAGAAACTGGTTCAGGGGGCTCTGCTCTAGGCCTCTTCTCTGGAGGGGGGTGAGAGGCCCTGTCAGGGTGAGGCTGGGATCCCCTGATCAAAGAAATGAGATCCTCTGCTAGACTAAGCATTTGAGTACTAGTGCTAGGCCTGTGAGAGGAGGTTTTAGCAGGCACGGTCTTTGTTGATTTGGCTGCTTTAGCCCTGGTAAAAGCCTTAATTGACATGGATGCAGGGGGCCTAGCAGCTCCACGTGCAGGAGTGGATATATCTAAAGGGATAGCATCAGATAAATCCTGAGAACCTGTAAGAGCAGGTGGAATATCAGTAGCAGATTCAGCCATGCTGGATGAGGCCTCGGTTGTAGGAGGCATGCTATCGGCCGAAGGAAGAACCGAGGACTCGGTTTCAGCCGAAACCGAGACACTCGCGGTTGGCTTAACCGCGGTTTCGGCCGAAACCGTGGACCGCGAGTGTCGGTCCTTTTCCTTACGCTTTTTAGCTAAATGTGAAGTCGGAGTCTCTGACGGCATGTTGTAAGCAAAAGCGGAGCCGAAAAACTCCTCTGCAAACTCCGACCGACGTCTAAGTGTCCGTCGGTTGAAGGAAGCACAGGCTAGACAAGCTGCTACGTCGTGGTCTGGGCCTAAACAAGGTAGGCAGTAAGAGTGGAAATCTTTATGAGGTATTTGTTTCCCACAAGTTAAACAGTTATTCACTTTTTCTGACATCGGCTGAGGCAAGAAAGAGTCCCCAACGGGGTACTTAGCTTTTTAGAAGTCTTCGGTAGTAGCAATCTCTGGTTCTGACCGACCGGCACTTGCGAACAGCTTCTGCTTCGGGCGCCACGCGGCAAGAAAGACTGAGGAAAATGGCGTCGGCTGATGCCTTTATACCCGGTTAACTGCAGCTATGACGTCGGGTGAAGTGCGACATCAGCCGAGGCCAGACCCAGACTTTGGAATCCGTCCGACCGAAGGGCTGCCTGAGGCAGGACAACCCATTTGTTAGGACTGCAGATGCATCCTTGAAGGACATCCTTCAGTAAGTTCCGAATCCTCTTTGGTCTGGTGGGACCTCCCGGATGAGAAACTTTTGAATCTCTACAAAGTACAGTTGCATACACTTACCATAAATGTAGATTTTCGAGTGCATTCACTGCTGCAGTCATCACACTTTGGTTATCTGCCTGCAGGTAGCCCTCAGTCGGCCTGAATACCAGAGGCGTGGGATTTCTGCGTCAGATGCTGTTGCCTATTCCATGACGTCAGGTCGTCAGGGGTATAAAACATGCAGCCACTGCCATTAAATCAGTTTTTCTTGCCCCAGATGTCAGGAGCTCCCAAAATAGGAAGCAATTACATGGTGTGGTACACCTCCAGTAAAAAGTAAGCACCATAGCCATAAGATATGGCCAAAAAGAGGATAGGCAGAAAGTCTAATAAAGTCAGAGGGCTGGAGGGAGGGTAACCAGGACTGCAATAGTGAATACACTGGAATACCTACATTTATGGTAGGTGTACGCAACTGTACAATGTTCTTCGTGTTTCACTGTTGTAGTCCTCACACACGGGTGGATTCCTAAAGCTGAGAAAGGGTGGAAGTAGTCAAGAAGCATTAGGGCTAGCTAGCAGGCCTTGTAAGACTGCTGTGGCAAATCCATCTCTGGATTTAGAAAAGACAGGTAAGTGGTAATGCTTGGTGAAGGTGTATACAGAACTCCAGGTTGCAGCTTCCAGGATGTCTCTGGTAGGGACTCCCCTGAAAAATGCTGTAGAAGTTGAGGTAGCTCTAGTGGAATGAGTTCTGATCTCCTGTGAGATAGGTTTACCATGGTGTTTGTAGCAGAAATGGATGCAGTGTGCTATCCATTTGGAAATGGTCTGCTTTGAAATGGCCTTGCCCTCTGCCCCTGTAGAAAAGCTGACAAGCAACTGGTCAGATTTTCTGAAAGGCTTAGTCCTGTCACGGTAGAACCTGAGCTGTCTGTGCATGTCCAAGGAGTGCAGGATCCTCTCCACTTTATTCTGGGCATTAGGGGAAAAGGTTGGTAAATGGATGGACTGGTTTAAAGGCACACTGGATACCATCTTGGGCATAAATGATGGGTTAGTCCTGAGGAAGACCATGTCAGCATGGAAAATAATGAAGGATTCCACAGTCATTAGTGTCTGTAACTCGGACACTCTTCTTACTGAAGTGATGGCTAGAAGTAAGGCTGTTTTCCAAGAGAGGAATTTTAACTCTGCTGTAGCAGCAGGTTCAAAAGGGGGCAGCTTGAGCTTCTCTACTACAAAGAGAAGGTCCCAGGCAGGGGTGGGAGCTCTCTTCAGGGGGTCTTAAATTGTTAGCTCCTCTCAGGAACTGTTTGATCAGAGGGTGAGAAAGGAGAGGTGGCTCAGTATTGTAATGAGCCGAGATGGCCAGGGCATGAATCTTACTTGATGAGAAGGATAGGCTTTTGTGGAGCAGCTCTGCTAGGTAATCTAGGATTTGAGGTAAGGAGGGCACGGCTATGTCCTTTCCTAGACACTGGCTCCAAGAACAGTGTCTTTTCCACTTTTCTGAATAGGGTTTCCTAGCACCAGGCCTTCTGGCCGCAAGGATGACGTCCAGCACCTGTTTGCTGAGGGTTGCTGGTACTGTGGTTCAGGGAATAAGCCAGGCTGCAAGTTTCAGTGTTTGCAGCTGAGGATGCAAAATCTGTCCCCCCTGCTGGGACAGCAGGGAGGGGGGGTCTGATGTAGGTGCCAGGGTGGCACTGCTGTCAGACTGCGTAAGAGTGGGTACCAGTGCTGCCAGTCAAGTACAATAAGGATTGTCCTTGGTCTGTCCTGCTTGATCTTGAGTAGTACTTTTCAGAGGAGGGGGAAAGGCATAAATTGAGAGGTTTTCCCATGTAAAGGATAGGGCATCCACTAGCCATGCTTGGCTGTAGGTATTGCTGGTGAAAAATTTGCTCAACTGATGGTTTTGGGGGGAGGCAAAGAGATCCATGTCTGGGGTCCCCCACCTGTTGATTAGAAGTTTGAATGATTTGGGTTCCAGTTTCAACTCATATGGGTCCAGCAGATTTCTGCTCAAGTCATTTGCCAGTGAATTTTGTTTGCCTAGCAGGAATTGAGCTTGCAGGTGCACTAGGTTGCTCAAGGCTGATTTCCACAGAGCCATCACTAACCTGCAGGGTGTGTAGAAATGAGTTCTCCCCTGCTTGTTTATATACCACATAACTGTGGTCTTGTCTGTCTTTACCAAGAGTTGTCTTGGAAGGATAAGGTACTTGAAGACTGTCAGAGCAATCTGTACAGCTAACATTTCTTTTTAACTGATATGCATGTGAATTTGTCCGGGGCTCCATTTGCCTTGAATGCATTTGCCTGCCATGTGAGCCCCCCATGCATGCGCCTGTTGTCAGGGGTTGGGCGGAGAGGGGTTGAGTGAAAGGAAGTCCCTTGTTGTGGTTACAAGCCTCTGCCCACCAAAGGAACTCTGCCCTTAGACAAGGAATGATAGGAATCACTGTTTGCAAGTCCTGAGAATGTTGACACCAGAGACTTAAGCACCACTGAAGTTTCCTCATATGCAGTCTTGCATATGGAATTAGTAGAATGCATAAGGCCATAAACCCTAGGGCTTGCAGTACTTTTCTTGCAGATAGCTGGGCTTTGGTGGCTATTAGTTTGAAGTAGTTTGTCAAATGAACCTGTTTTTCTGGAGTGAGGAATGCCATCTGGGAAGTTGTGTTCAAGCTTGCTCCCAGGAATACAATCTTTTGGTTTGGACCGCATGTGATTTATTTTCATTGATGGTGTACCCCAGAGAAGTCAGAAGTCTCTTTACAAACGCCAGGTGCTGAAGTAGCAATTCCTGACTGTCCGCCTGAATCAGGCAGTCATTCAAGTATGGGTAAATTTGAATATTTCTCTGCCTGCAGTATGCAATAGCTGGAGCCAGGCACTTTGTGAATACCCTGTGTGCAGCAGATAAGCCAAAGGGAAGTGCAGAGAAAGTACAGTTGTGTACACCTACCATAAATGTAGATGTTAGAGTGTCTTCACTGTTGTAGTCATAACTGTAGGGTGCTCCTGCCGGCAGGCAGCCCGAGGTCGGCCAGAATCCCAAAGTCTGGGTCCGGCGTCGGCTGTACAAGCTAGTACCCTGACGTCAGTACGCTTTGGTATATAGCCCTCAGCCGACGCCATCTTCTCCAGCCTTTCTTGCCCTAGATGTCAGAAGTCCCCAACAAAACAAAAATGAATCCAACAAGGAAACACAAATACACCACAAAAAGGAAAAGGGAGAAAAAAGAGGGGATAGGAGGGAGGGAAACCCCGACTGCAACAGTGAAGACACTCGAACATCTACATTTATAGTAGGTGTACACAACTGTACTATGTTCTTCGTGTTTCACTGTTGCAGTCATAACTGTAGGGTGGAATCCCAAAGCAGTGTAAAAGGGGAGGAGGCTTTAGATAGAAGAAGGGGAGGCAAGAATACCCTGCAAAACAGCAGAGGCAAAGCCTGCCCTGGTCTTAGAAAACAGAGGGAGACTGTAGTGCTTGGAAAAAGTATGCACAGAACTCCAAGTGGCAGCTTCCAAGATATCCTTGGTAGGGACTCCTCTGAGGAAAGCTGTAGAAGTGGCAGCTGCTCTAGTAGAATGACTTCTAATGGTACCTGGAAAAGTACAGTTTTGTACCTACCATAAATGTAGATGTTCGAGGATCCACATTGCTGCAGTCCTAACTATTGGGTAGTCCGCTGTCCAGTCGGCCCGAATACCAAAGTATATGGCTGACGTCGGTCAGGGCGCATTAGACTGACGTCAGTACGTCAGGGTACTAATGCGCATGACCGACGTCATATCCTCAGTCTTTTCTTGCCCCAGATGTCAGAAGACCCTGAAAAGATAAGGCCAAAAACCAAAAACTCCCAACATATCTGCACCAAAATATATATATATACAAAATTAGCAGAATATAACCTCACCTTCACAACCACCCCTAAACACAGAGGGGAAGGAGGGAGGGTAAATTGGACTGCAGCAATGTGGATCCTCGAACATCTACATTTATGGTAGGTACAAAACTGTACTATGTTCTTCATTCCACATTGCTGCAGTCCTAACTATTGGGTAGAATCCCAAAGCAGAGGTAAGGGAGGCTGGCAAATCATAAGGAAGCAGGAGCTGATAACATGCCTTGCAAAATAGCTGTGGCAAAACCAGCCCTAGACTTAGAGTAGAGAGGAAGGTGGTAATGCTTAGAGAAAGTATGCACTGAACTCCAAGTAGCTGCCTCCAAAATATCCTTAGTTGCCACCCCTTAAAAAGCTGTTGAAGTGGCAGTAGCCCTAGTGGAATGAGGCCTAATCCCAGCTGGAATCTCCTTGCCATGATGGGAATAACAAAATGCAATGCAAAACCCAATCCACCTAGAAATAGTTTGTTTTGACACAGGCTTGCCCTGAGAACTCAAAGCAAAAGAAACAAACAACTGCTGAGACTGCCTAAAATCCTTAGTCCTGCTCAAATAATAACGCAATTGCCTGTGTACATCTAAAGTGTGCAAAATCTTTTCCCCTTTATTTTGGGGATCTGCATAAAACGTAGGCAAATGAATAGTTTGGTTTAAAGCTACACTAGAAACCACTTTAGGCATAAAGGAAGGATTAGTACGTAATGATACCCTATCCTTATGAAAAATCAAAAAAGGCTCAACCGCCATAAGGGCCTGTAACTCAGAAACCCTTCTTGCAGAAGTAATGGTCAACAAAAAAGCAGTCTTCCATGACAAGTATTTCAGTTCAGCAGTAGCTGCAGGCTCAAAAGGTTGTAGAGTAAGTTTCTCCAACACAAAATTGAGATCCCAAGCAGGAGTAGGAGCTCTACGTGGGGTCTTATATTCTTTGCCCTCTAAGAAATTGCTTGAACAAAGGATGTGAAAACAATGGTGGGTCACAATCATAGTGAGCTGAAATTGCTGCAGCATGAATCTTAATGGAAGAGAAAGACAAACCTTTGTCCAATAACTCAGTAAGATATTGAAGAGCCACACTCAAATTAGGCTCGAAATCACCAAATTCTTTGCTGCAGACCAAAATAAAAATCTCTTCCATTTTCTCGTACACTTTCCTTGTACTAGGTCTTCTGGCTTCCATAATCACATTTAAAACTTGTTGAGGAAGTTGAGACCTGCTGTCTTTCAAAACAGAATATGCCAGGCTGTTAGATGAAGAGAGTGAAGCTTGACATTGAGCAGACGACCGTCCTTCTGAGACAACAGATGTGGAATCAAGGGTAAAGGCCATGGAGGCTTCATTACCAGACTCCTCAGTAATGGGTACCAATGCTGCCGAGGCCAATCTGGAGCTATTAAAATCATCCTTGGCTTGTCTTGTCTGATCTTTAGAAGCACCTTTGGAAGAAGAGGCAGAGGTGGAAACGCATACACATGAAGATTTTTCCAACTGAAAGAAAGAGCATCCACTTTCCAAGCTGTGTGATGAAACCTCTTTGTGCAAAACTTTGGCAGCTGGTGGTTTAGTGGAGAAGCGAACAGATCTATGTCTGGAGTTCCCCAGGACACTGTCAACTTTTGAAATACATGAAGATCCAGTTTCCACTCGTGGGGATCCATGATTTGTCTGCTTAACACATCTGCTAAGGAGTTCTGTGCTCGGCAGAAACCTTGCCTAAAGAGTTAGTTGCAAGCTTAGCGCAGTCTCCCATAAAATCATTGCTTGCCTGCACAATGGGTAAGAATGTGTTCCCCCTTGTTTGTTGATGTACCACATGACAGTTGTGTTGTCTGTTAGAATCAACACCTGCCCTGGAAGAAGTAACTCCTTGAAAGCCATTAATGCAAACTGGACTGCTAACATCTCCTTCATGTTGATATGTAGATGCTGTAGTCTGGCAGGCCACTTGTCTTGTATCCACTTTCCATTTAGATGAGCTCCCCAAGCAATGTCTGAGGCATCTGTCGTTAGAATTTGACTCGCCTCTGGCCGGGTCACAGAGTCCCTTGTTTAGGTGACATTCCTGAGCCCACCACAAAAATTCCTTTTGAATGCAAGGTATTATTTGAATGACAGTGTCCAAATCCTGGCAGTGCTGTGTCCATACATTTTTGAGATACCATTGTAGCTTCCTCATATGCAGTTTGGCATTGGGAAGCACCAGAATACAAGATGCCATGAACCCTAAGGCTTGAAGGACTGTCCTTGCAGTCAGCCCGGACTGAAGAGATAGTTGATGGAAGTAACTGGAAAGATTATTTTGTTTGTCCGGGGTTAAAAGGGCCATCTGGGCTGCTGTATTCAGTCTCACACCCAGAAAGCACATGTCTTGAGAGGGTACTAGACTGGACTTTATTTTGTTCACAGAATACCCTAGGCATCTTAGCACTGCTATGACATATTCCAAATGCTGTAGAAGGTCTTCCTTTTCTTGAGCCAGAATCAGGCAATCGTCCAAGTAAGGATAGATTTGAATTCCTTTTAGCCTGAAGTAAGCTATCACTGGAGCCAGAACCTTTGTGAATACTCTGGGCAGTAGATAAGCCAAAGGGCAATGCAGAGAACTGATAATGAGAATTTCCAGCTCGAAACGCAGATACTTCCTGCAACTTAGTCTTATAGGCACATGAAGGTAAGCTTCCTTGAGATCTAAAGTTACCATCCAGTGATCCTTGCCCAGCAGAGGTAAAAGCTGTTGTAACGTCAACATTTTGAACTTGGGAATGTCCAGATAAGTGTTGAGGATAGATAAATCCAAAATTGGTCTCCACGTGTTCCCCTTCTTCGGTACTAGGAACAGGCGAGAATAAAATCCTAGGCCCCTTTCTGGCACAGGAATCGGCTGAATGGCCCCTATTTGGAGTAACTGAGAAATTTGCTTGTGAGCCTCTTGTCTTTGTAGAGGAGGAATGTCTGGCATGCCTTTGAAAGGAGGCAAGGTATGGAAATAAAACCTGTAACCGTGGTGAATGATATCCAGAACCCATTTGTCTTGGGTAATTAAATCCCAATTTTCTTTGAAAAGAGACAGTCTTCCTCCTAGAGGTGCCGCCAGGCGAGAAGGTACTGGCAGCTGAAAAGGCAGGTCATTGGGTCTGCTTACGAAAGGACTGACCCCTGCCCTCACCAGAAGTCTGAGCAGGTGAACTCCTGTCCTAGGCCTAAAAGCACCTTGAGCTCTGCCCCTACCACGTCTAGACCTACCCCTAGACTGGGAATCATAAGCAGGATAAGTCCATCCCTTAGCAGGCCAATTTCTACTAAACTGGAGGCTGCACCTGCAAAAATCCTTAACAGTTTGCATAGACTTAGCCTTGTCCTCCATCTTCTTTAAAACTGCTTCCACAGGCGAACCAAACAACACATCAGACTGTAAAGGAGCATCCAAAGTCCTTGTCTTAACATGCTCAGCTAAGTTCTGATCTCTCAACCAGGCGTGCCTACGAAGAACAGAACCAGTGGCAGCCACCCTGGAGGAGGCCTGCACAGCATCAAAACCACATTGCAAGGAATGTTTACCCACTTGTTCAGACACATGAACTAAATCCTGCAACTCTTTACACTCAATACCTTCCGCCAGAGCATCCACCTTAGATTTCAACTGTGAAAGAAGATAATTCTGATATTTTAACATGTGAAACTGACAATTCAACGCCCTCATGGCTAAAGTGGAAGAAGTATACACTTTCTTTCCCCATCTATCCAAAGCCCTTGCCTCTTTATCAGGAGGGACAGGATTTTTAACAACTGAGGCCTTCACACCTTTAGGCCCCTGAGAGACAGTTTCGGGTCTGCCCTAGGACTCTTAAAAGATACTTATGAGCTTCAGGCACCCTATAATACCTATCCGGTTTAACTGGGGCAGGAGGCAAAGAATCAGGATTCAGGGAAGCCTCTGCAAAAACATCTTCCACCACATTCAAAACAGGAGGTATAGCTAAAGGCCTGTGCTGGGGTAAAAACAAGAATTCCCTAAGCCTTTTCCTGGAATCAGAGAAATCTTGACCTTCCCATTTAAAATGCTCCCTCATGGAATGCAGAGTCTCTGAAAATGAAAAATCCTCAGGAGGGGAAGCTGAAGGAGTAGAATCATCCACATCAGAATCAGAATAAGGAGGGTACTCCTGCAAGTCATCCGCCGAAGACTCAGAAGCCTCCGAGCATTGCTCAAAACTCTCAAACTCAGATTCCACCCTAGGCCTCTTATCAGGAGGGGGCATAGAACCCCTTATCATAGTAATCAAATCCTCTGCCATTTTAAGCATATGTTTCTTAGGCAAAGACCCTGAAGTACTAGGAGAAACCCCACTGAAGCAAAACTCGGCCTGCCCTCAGAGAAGCCTTGGAAACAGAAGGGAGGCTCTGACCACCTTAGGAAGAGAGGGAAGAACAGCCACCTGAGAGGCCCCTCAGCCTGGCCTACTTCCTGAGAGGATACATCCTGTAACAGTAAAGTCTCTCCCTGAGACTCCAAAGAAACACCTGGCAAAACCTCCGGCTCCACTGAGCCCTCTAAAGAACCGACGTCTGGGACTGTCGGTTCCTCCACTCTAGGCTTAGCTGTTTTGTCCTTGCGTTTTTTAGCCGAAGCCGGCGTCGGAGCATCCGACGGCATTTTATAATTACAACGCTTCCCAAACACTAACCTGGCACAGTCTAACCTTCTCTTAATAGTGCGTTTGTTAAATCTAGCACAAGAGCGGCATCCAACAACGTCGTGCTCAGGCCCTAAACAAGGTATACACAAAGTATGGTAGTCCCTATGAGGTATCTGTTTCCCACAAGAAATACAGTTATTCAATTTTTCTGACATCCGGTTAAATACTGAGGCAAGAAAAAACCAAAATATTCCCCAACGGGGTACTTAGCCAACTTTGATTCGGTCTGAAACTCTGGCTTCAGAAACTTTCAGAACGCCAACCTGCACTCGCAAAATTGCTTCTGCATCGGACCATGCGGCAAAAAAGACTGAGGATATGACGTCGGTCATGCGCATTAGTACCCTGACGTACTGACGTCAGTCTAATGCGCCCTGACCGACGTCAGCCATATACTTTGGTATTCGGGCCGACTGGACAGCGGACTACCCAATAGTTAGGACTGCAGCAATGTGGAATGAAGAACATCTGTTTCCCATGATGAGTGTAACAAAATCTGATTCCATAAGCAATCCATTTGGAAATAGTTTGTTTAGAAATAGGTTTTCCAAGAGAACTGGAGGCAAAAGAAACAAACAATTGATTAGACTTTCTGAACTCTTTAGTCTTGTCCAGGTAAAATCGTAACTGTCTGTGCACATCTAATGAATGCAAAATCCTTTCCCCTTTATTTTGAGGATTTGGAAAGAAAGTAGGAAGGTGAATTGTCTGATTCAAAGCCACTTTCGAAATCACCTTAGGCATGAAAGTAGGATTGGTCCTCAAGGATACTCTGTCCTGATGGAAAATAAGGTATGGTTCCACAGCCATGAGAGCTTGCAACTCTGAGACCCTTCTGGCAGAGGTCAATGCTAATAAAAGAACAGTTTTCCAAGATAAAAACTTAATATCTGAAGATGCAGCAGGCTCAAAAGGAGGCAAAGTAAGTTTTTTTAAAACATAATTAAGATCCCAGGCAGGGACAGGAGGGGTCCTGGGAGGCCGCAAATTTTTAGCCCCTCTCAAGAATTGCTTCACCAAAGGATGAGAAAAAACAGGAGGATCAGAACTGAAATGAGCAGAAATAGCAGAAGCATGAATCTTAATGGAAGAAAAGGAAAGTCCTTTGGATAAAAGTTCCGAAAGGTAAAGCAAAATAGAAGAGAGATCAGGTACCAGAGGATCCGAGCCTCGGTCCTGCATCCAAATACAAAACCTCTTCCATTTAGAGGCATAGGATTTCCTAGTGCTAGGCCGTCTAGCTTCCAGAAGAACATCCAAAACTTGTTTGGGAAGACTAGAGGAAATCAAATTCCTTTGAAGAGCCAAGCTGCCAGGCAAAGGGTCTTGAGATTGGAATGTAGTAACTGACCCTGATGCTAGGACAGAAGCGAAGGGTTCAGAGGGAGAATCCAAGGAGGCCCCAAGAACAGGTGCTTTAAAGTTGGATACCAAAACTGTCGAGGCCAATTTGGAGCAATCAAGATGAGGAACTTGGGCTTGTCCTGTTTTATCTTCAGTAATACCCGAGGTAGTAGAGGAAGAGGAGGGAAGGCATATCCTGAAAGGCTTCTCCAGCTGAAGGACAGGGCATCCACTCTCCAAGCTGTTTTGTGGAAGGACCTGGTGCAAAAGCGAGGCAGCTGATGATTGAGATGGGATGCAAACAGATCTATCTGGGGACATCCCCAAACTGCAGTAATCCTGTTGAATAAGTTGGTGTCTAGCATCCATTGGGGAGGATCTGAAATGTTTCTGCTCAGGCTGTCTGCTAAGAGATTCTGTTCCCCTGGAATGAATTGAGCCTGGAGATGTAGATTCAAATTTAGAGCTGTGCCCCATAAAGCCATAGCTAGTCTGCAAAGGGGGTACGAATGAGAACCCCCCTGCTTGTTGATGTACCACATGACCATGGTGTTGTCTGTGCGAATTAGCAGAGGCCCTGGTTGCAAAAGGTTCTTGAAGGCTAGAAGGGCATTTTGAACTACCAACATTTCCTTCAGATTGATGTGCCAGTGAAGATGGTCCTTTGTCCATGTTCCCTGCTGGCAATTGTCTAGAAAGTGTGCTCCCCAGGCATAATCCGAGGCGTCCGTGGTTAGGATTTGAGTAGGTTGAGGTAGACGAAAAGGCTTCCCTTCGTTTAAAGCGCATACCCTGGACCATCAGAGGAACTCCCTCTGAAGGCAGGGGGATCAGAGGAATCAGAATATCCAGATCGTGGTAATGCTGTGACCATACACTTTTCAGATACCATTGAAGCTTTCTCATATGAAGCCTTGCGTTTGGAATCAACAGAATGCAGGAAGCCATGTAGCCCAGAGCCTGCAGGAATTTCCTTGCAGTGAGCTGAGATAGAGTTGCCAAGGTGCTGAAAGTAGAAGCCAGCTGAGTTTGTTTTTCTGGAGTGAGGAAGGCCCTTTGTAAGGTTGTATTTAAGAGGGCTCCCAAGAATACCATTTGTTGAGAAGGGATCAAATGTGACTTTTTAGTGTTCACTGAGAATCCCAGTAGGAGGAGAAGACGTTGAACAAAGTCCAGATGTTGAAGTAGAAGATCTTTGCTGTCTGCCTGAATAAGGCAGTCGTCCAAATAGGGGTAAATCTGGATCCCCTGAAGTCTGCAGTAAGCCACTACTGGTGCCAGGCACTTGGTAAAGACTCTGGGCGCAGTAGATAAACCAAAGGGCAGTACAGAGAATTGAAAGTGCCTCGAACCTGCCTTGAACCTGAGGAATTTCCTGCGCTCCTGCCTGATGGGAATGTGTATGTAGGCTTCCTTTAAGTCCAATGTCACCATCCAGGCATCCTGAGAGAGCATTGGAATTAGTTGCTGCAGAGTAAGCATCTTGAATTTTGGAATTTCCAAAAAGGTGTTTAACACAGAAAGTTCCAGAATAGGTCTCCATGAGTTTTGTTTTCTTGGAACCAGAAACAGTCTTGAATAAAAACCTTTTCCCATCTCCGAGAGTGGAACAGGCTCTATGGCTCTCATGGCCAGAAGAGCATCCACTTGATTTAAGGCCTCTGACCATTGATGTTTTGGCAGATCTGGCCAACCGTGAGCCCTTGGCAAAGTGTGACAGTGGAATTTGTAACCCTTTAAAATCACGTCCAATACCCATCTGTCCTGGGTAATATGAGTCCAATTTCTGTAAAAAAGAGACAGTTTTCCTCCGAGAGGGGCCTCCAGGTGAAGGGGTCATGTAGCCCAACCGAGAGAGTCATTGAGTTTGCTTTCTTTGAGATTGGGATCTGTCTACTCCCCTTCTAGGTGAGGAAGCAGTCCATTGTCTAGATCTGTAAGAGGCCTGACCTTGACCACGACCTCTGGAGCGTCTATATCTTCCCCTTTGAGGCCTGTCAGACGTGGGAAAGGACCAATTTTTAGAGGGCCAATTCCTGGAAAATCTAGGAGGCTGAACTTGCAAGAAATCTTTCACAGTCTGCATAGACTTTGCCTTTTCTTCCATCTTTTTAATAACTTCCTCAGCCTTGGATCCAAAAAGAACATCATGTTGAACAGGGGCATCTAATAACTTAGCCTTAACCTGTTCAGGTAAACTTTGTTCACGAAGCCAGGCATGTCTCCTGATAACAGTACCAGAGGCTGCAGCCCTGCAAGAAGCATCCAAAGCATCAAAACCACAATGTAAACTATGTTTGTTCACTTGTTCAGTAGCATGCAAGACATCCTGAAGTTCCTTATCCTCTGCACATGCAGGAAGGGAAGCAAGCTTTTGCTTTAAAACAGACAAAAGAAATTGCTGATACTTAAACATATGAAACTGGCAATTTAAAGCCCTTACAGACAGGGTAGCAGAAGTATATACCCTTTTTCCCCACCTGTCTAAAGCACGAGAATCCTTCTCAGAGGGAATAGGATTTTTAGAAGTAGCAACCTTAGCAGCCTTAGAGCCCTGAGAAATAGTTTCAGGATCCACAGAAGGGTTTTTAAATAAGAATAAATGAGAGTCAGGAACCCTATAAAATCTATCAGGCTTAGAAGGAGCAGGAGGCATGGAATCAGGATTCAAATTAGCCTCAGAAAAAACATCATCTACAATGTCCAAACAGGAGGGATAGCTAAAGGCCTATGTTGAGGAAGAAGAAGAAATTCCCTAAGCCTCTTCTTGGAATCAGAATACTCCTGTCCTTCCCAATGAAAATGTTCCCTCATCTCATGCAAAGTTTCCCCAAAAGAGAAATCCTCAGGCGGAGAGGCCGAGGGTAAAGAGTCCTCAGCATCCGAATCCTCATAAGGAGGAAAGGAATAGTCCTGATCTGAGGAAGAAACAGAAGATACAGAAGCCTGGTCAGAGGAATCCAGAGTAACATCCTGTCGAGGCCTTTTCTCAGGAGGGGGGTGAGAACCCCTAATCATTGTAAGCAAATCTTCAGCCATCTTTAATAATTGCTTCTGTGTCCTGGGAGTAGATTCAGAAGCAGCTTGAGCAGGAACTTTAGACTTAACAGGAGTCTTTGTCTTTGCCTTTGAAATAGTGATGTGAGTAGGCCTGAAAACCCCCTCAGAAGCCGGTACCTGCACAGCAGTTCAGGACCCATCTGAAGGAGCGACGTCCGAGGGTCCTGCAGCAGTTAAAATAGTGGGCCTTGATGGCTCCCCATGGGAGTCCGTATCGGCCATCGGTTCAGAAGTGGCGGACGACAGGGGCTGCAAAAGCGCCTCACTGACGACAGCCGAACCGGACGCTGGCTCCAGCTGCAACGAGTCCTGTTTGGACCTCGGAGGCCTGTCTTTGTCTTTGCGCTTCTTTTGAATTCCGGTAGTGTCAGACGACATTCTATAATTGAAGCGTCTGCCAAAATAATTTAAAGACCAATCGTACCTGCGCTTGATAGTACGAGAGTTGAACCTGGCACAGAACCGACAACAAGAAACGTCGTGGTCAGGGCCTAAGCAAGGTAGACAGTAAGAGTGGAAATCTTTATGAGGTATTTGTTTCCCACACGTTATACAATTATTAACTTTTTCTGACATTGGAGGAACAAGAAAAAAGATTCCCCAACGGGGTACTTAGCTTTGAGAAGAGAAGTAAGAACTTCGGACCGACAACAACAAAATACGCTGTTCAAAAATCGCCAACCAACGACTTGCGAGCTGCTTTCCACCGCACGGCAAGAAAGACTGGAGAAGATGGCGTCGGCTGAGGGCTATATACCAAAGCGTACTGACGTCAGGGTACTAGCTTGTACAGCCGACGCCGGACCCAGACTTTGGGATTCTGGCCGACCTCGGGCTGCCTGCCGGCAGGAGCACCCTACAGTTATGACTGCAACAGTGAAACACGAAGAACATCTGACAGTGCATAGAGCCTGCCCTGAAACATAGATATTTCCTGCAAGATTCCCTTATGGGGGATGTGCAGATAAGCTTCTTTTAAGTCTAGGGTGACTAGCCCAGAATCCTTGGCTTGCATAGGAAGCAGCTGTTGTAGTGTAAGCATTTTGAATTTTGGGACTGCCAGGAAGGTGTTGAGAATGGACAGATCCAAGATAGGGCGCCATGAGCTCTCTTTTCTGGGCACCAGGAACAGTCTGGAGTAGAAACCCTGTCCTCTTTGCTCTACTGGAACAGGCTGAATAGCCTGAAACTGAGAAGAGAAAGTACTTGCTTTTGAGCCTCTGCCCACTGGTTTGGAGGAAGGTCTGGCAACCCACTTGGGGTTGTCAGTGAGTGGAAGTAGAATCTGTATCCCTGGGATACACTGTTTAGAACCTATCGGTCCTGGGTAATGGACATCCAGTTTTTTGCATGCAGGGCAAGTTTTCCTCCTAGGGGTGCAAGTACTTGGGCATGGCTAGTAAGGATGACAGACAAGTCATTGTGAACTTTTTCCATAAGGGGGTGGCTTACCACTCCCTGTTTTTGAGGTGGGAGCACTCCACTTTTTAGATCTCTGCATACCCTGAGACTGTAACCTTGGTGGTCTGCTGCCCCTGGGTTTGGACTGAGAAGGCCTGTGAGGGACTGGAAAATACCAGTTTTTAGAAGGCCAATGCCTGCTGAATCTAGGTGGCTGTACCTGTAAGAAATCTTTTAACAGTTTGCATAGATTTAGCTTTTTCCTCCATCTTTTTAAGAACAACTTCTGCTTTTGTGCCAAACAAATGTTCCTGGTTTAATGGAGCATCTAGTGATTTTGCTTGGACATGGTCTGGAAAGGTTTGTTCCTTCAGCCAAGCATGCCTTCTCAGTACAGACCCAGTAACAGCAGCTCTGCAAGATGCTTCTAAGGCATCAAAACCACACTGCAAAGTAGGTTTACTAACTTGGTTTGCAGAATGCATTAATTCTTGTAAATCTATTTTCCGCACAATCTGGAAGCAGCAACATTTTCTGTTTAATTAGTTCCATAACATGCTGCTGGTACTTGAGCATGTGAAACTGGCAATTTAAAGCACTTATGGCAAGAGTTGAAGAGGTATATACCTTCTTACCCCCATCTGTCTAAAGCTCTAGAATCTCTGTCCGAAGGGGTAAGGTTTTTGGCTGTAGTAGTCTTAATACCTTTAGGTCCCTAGGAAATGGTCTCTGGCTCCACAGTGGGAATCTTAAAGAGAAATTTGTGAGAGTCAGGTACTCTGTAGTACCTGTCAGGCTTTCTAAGAGCTGGTGGTAAAGTATCAGGAGTAAGACTGGATTCCATGAAGACATCATCTACAATATCCAGGACAGGGGGTATAGCTAGAGGCCTGTGCTGAGAAAAGTCTAAAAAATTCTCTACGAGTCTCTTTTTGGACTGTGTGTACTCCTGGCATTCCCAATGGAAATGTTCACTTACTGTATGCAAAGTTTTACCAAAAGAAAAGTCCTCTGGAGGGGAGGCAGAGGGAATGGAATCCTCTGCATCTGAATCCTCATAGGTGGATAAGGGAATGTCCTGGTAATCAGAGGGATCAGAGTCTTCGGATTCATGGTCTGTAAAAATCAGAAGGAAAATCAGTCCTTTGTCTTTTAGAGGGGAAAGGCTGGCTTCCCCTAATTAAAGTTATAAGGGCTTCAGCCATTCTAAGCATTTGTTTCTGTGGCATGGGAGCTTGATCAGGCACTTTGGTCATCGGTTTTCCAGGCGTAGTGTGAACTCTGGGCCTGAGAAACTAAGTAGACTGTTTAATACGAACATCGAAATGTCAGAATACACCCTCAGCAGCCAGTGCCTGCACAGTGGCTCTGGACCCATCCAAGGTAGAGACATCCGCAGGTTCCATAGTTGAAGAAGCATCTCGCAGGTCTCAGCAGAGGCCTGCGAATCTGTAAAAGCGGGTATCAAGGACTGCAAAAGCACCTCACTGAGTACTGGCGGACTGGCAACTAGCTTAACGGAAGCACTGTCTTCAATTTTGGACCCATGCGGCCTGTCTCTGTCTTTATCCTTATGTTTTTTTGGAAGATCAGTAGTCGGATGGCTTATCAAAGCCATTTCGTAATACGGAGAATGAGAGTGAAAGAATTTACCGGAAAAGCCTGACGACGAATAGTTCAGGCATTAAACAAGGTACAAAACTGACGAGGAATGTTGTGGTCTGGGACTAAACAGGTGATGCAGCAAGAATGAAAATCTCTCGGAGGTATTTGCTTTCCACAGGCAAGACAATTGTTAACTTTTTCTGACATCAGTTAGAGCAAGAAAAAAAGGATCCCCAATGGGGTACTTAGCTTTGATAAAACTTCAGGTTTGAAACTTGAACAACGAAAATTTCAGGTAGCAGCCGACCGGCACTTGCGAATTGCTTCTGCTTCGGGTTCCCGCATGGCAAGAAAAGCTGATGTAATGGCGTCGGCTGCATGTTTTATACCTCTGATGACCTGATGTCATGAAAGAGGCGACAGCATCCAATGCAGAAATCTTAATACTCTGGTACTCAAGCCAACTGAGGGCTACCTGAAGGCAGATAACCCAAGTGTGATGACTGCAACAGTGAAACACGAAGAACATCTGACACTTCTCTCTGACTGGATGGTACATCGGGAGTCTTTCTTATTTTGGTTGGTGGAATCTGGAAAAATGGTATGAAACAACCTTTGGTATTATTTTTAGGACCAAAGAATCTTTTGTTATTGAAGCCCGGGTATCTGGATGCAAGGACAAGCACGCCCCAAATGCCTCCAGATGTGAGCAGTCAGGCAACCCTTCAGGTTTGCTGAAAGGGTCTATCCAGAAAAAAATACATAAATAAATAAGAGAGTCCAAGAAATCCTTATTTCTGAGTAAAATGCACTAAATTCAGGGACCTCAGAGCCAAGGTCACTGAAGCAAATACGCGCTTCCCACAACTGTCTGCTGCCCTTAACTCTCCATTAGGTGGATGGACAGAGGAGGTCTGTTCAGAAATCTAAATAGTTTTCACAAGTCGTGGTGGGTAGGGAATATAGGCTCTTGCTATCTGCACCCAAGGTACAAGGTTTGAGCCGGAGTTATTCTTTCTAGCCACCGGATATATTTCCTGAGGTTTCTCCCTAGCCACCAGGTATATTTAACTGGAGCATTTTACACACACACACACACACACACACACACACACACACACACACACACACACACACACACACACACACACACACACACACACACACACACACACACACACACACACACACCTGAGTTCGGAATTGCAGCAGCATTGTCCTACAAAGTCCCTTCTTCCCACGAGAGCAGCTATCCATACATGCCTGCAGACACTGCAGTCCAATTCTTCCCGCAAGAGCAGCTATCCATACATGCCTGCAGACGCTGCAGTCCGATCCATCTGTACTCTCATGCCTTCTCTTTATAATCCAGACTGGTTAAACAGCAGAGCTAAAGCCACGACCACAAACCAAGTCCGTAAAAACACAAAAAGAAGCCACTCAATGTATCCAACTACGTAAAAAAACTTCTCAAGCAAGAGGAAAATATACTTTAATGCAAAACCAAAATTCACATAAAGCACTTTTCGTCAGGCTTTATAGCCCAACTTATTCAGATGTTTTTTTCAAAAGCCATTAGCTATTTAAACAGTTAGATCAGCTGTTTTCTCAAACCAAACAAGGATCAGCTGTTCTTAAAGTGGCAACCATGCTCATTCATTACTAAAAACATAAATTAAACAATTCCTATTCACGTAGTGTAAACAAAAATCGTTTTTTTTAAATATATGTTAATTAAATAATGAAAGTGTTTGTTTAAAAGAAGTATAATACCATACGAGACGACCTAAACCATTCTATGTGGAAAACCAAAGTCACTCAATTCCTGTCCAAATTTTTAAGTTGTAGTATACAGTGAATTGTGTATGTTTTGTTAATACCAGGAGGATAACATGCAAAGGTACGTAATTGCCAGTTCAATTCTAGCTTCTCTAACAATAAAGAGAAAGGGCCCCCTCTAGGATCATGATTAATACAATCTAAAAGTGAAGCCATGGCTTGGTTCTTTCATGATGTGTCTTGCTAACGCATGTTATCCTCCTGATATTAATGAAACGTACTCAATTCACTGTATACTACAACTTAAAAATTTGGACATGAATTGAGTGACTTTGGTTTTCCACAAAGAATGGTTTATGAGGTCTCGTATGGTATTACACTTCTTTTAGGTTCATTGGTTCATACTAGGCTATCTGCCCTAGGGCATTTATAAGCCTAGCCAGAGTGTGTTTGGCTTTCGCCACCCATTTTAAATTAATTTTGCTATGCCCTTTTTTGAGGTTAGTATACTGTGCCTCTGTCTAACAGTGACACAGAAGTGATACCCGGGGTAAACCTACGATCTCCCATCCACTCATCAAGATTCCTCTTGAAGAGAGTCATTGTGGGACTCTGCCTAACCTGGACTGGGATTTTATTCCAGAGTGAAGGGAGCCTCTGGGTTATGAATCTGTCCCTCCAGCATGTCCTATTTATTTCAGTGCTGAGGTTCAAGTCTCTCGAGCGCGTAGCTCGATGGGATTTGGATTTTCTGAGGTGCATAATGTCCATTAATTCCGGGTTGGACATGGCTTTATACATCAGGCACAGATCGCCTCTGAGCAGGTGGTATGCCACTGAGTAGCGCTGGAGTTTCTTTAACCGGGCAGCATATGGCATCTGTTTGAGCCCTTTGATCCTCTTGGTGAGGTACTTTTGGGGTCTTTCCAGTTGCTGCAGGTGTCTGGTAAGGTACATCCCAAAAGGGGCATTGTACTCAATTATGGGCCTGATGAGGGATGAGTAAAGAGGCACAATGACGTT
Organism: Protopterus annectens; assembly: GCF_019279795.1. NCBI lineage: Eukaryota > Metazoa > Chordata > Ceratodontiformes > Protopteridae > Protopterus > Protopterus annectens. The sequence continues at coordinate 1,827,658,155 of NC_056741.1, forward strand.
CACTGATCTAGATGTGAATCCCTTCATGATTAGGTGGGCTATATAAAATGTTTTTCTAACCACTTTGGCCACGTGGTTGTCAAATGAGAGATTGCTATCAACTTGGGTCCCCAGGTCCCTAATTACTTCTTCTGTACTTAATGGATTACCACCTATGTGGTAATTTGTGGGCACTTTGTTTTTGCCAAAGGGGATGACTATACACTTTTGGCTTAGCTTGAGGCCATGGCTCTGGCACCAGTTGTCTGTTTCTATGAGGCCCTTTTGGAGGATGCTTGTGTCGGCTGGAGAGTTGATTATGGCGCCCAGTTTGCAGTCATCTGCGAACTTGGTCAGCCACAGTCCTTCCTTGTTGGCCTGTACCTCCGAGAAATATATACCAAACAAGAGAGGTCCCAGGACTAAGCCTTGTGGGATGCCACTTGTAACTGGTTTGGAATCTGACATGGCTCCAGCAATTCTAACCATGTGGGTTCTGTCCTTGAGCCAATTTCAACCCATCTAGTGACATAGGGGTTTATATTTAAGCTGGTTAGCTTATCTATAATGCCCAAGTGGGGTATTTTATCAAAGGCTTTTGAGAGGTCCAGGTAGGCTCTGTGGACCACCTCCCCCTCGTCAATGGCCTTGGTGACTGTTTAAAAGAAATCGACCAGGTTTAAGAGGCAGGATCTGCCCTTAACAAAGCCAAACTGGGTAGGATCCAGCGTCTGTAGGTCCCCAATATCTTTATTTATGAGGTCCATGATGATCCTTTCCATAGCTTTGCAGACCAAGCTAGTCAGGCTTATGGGGCAATAGTTTCCAGGATCCGTTGAGGCACCACCTTTGTGGAGAGGGACCACTGTTGCTGTACGCCACTCTTTGGGTACATATCCTTACAGGTAAGTAAGGCTGAGATTGAACAGTAGTTTTATGTTTGGGTTTAGCTCTTCTTGGAGTTAATGTAGGACGCAGCCCGGGACACCGTCTGGTCCCATTGATGCTGTGTTTTTTGCTTTGGAGAGGGCGGCTCTTACCTGAGCATCTGAGATGTCGGGGGGGGCAGCACTCTGCTGGGACAGATATTTGCCCTTTTGGTGGGGGGGGGGAGTTTGCGCTGAACCTGTCAACTAGGATGTTGGCAATGTCTGTGGGTTCGGTGTATTTTTTGTCATTTTGGACTAATTCTGAGCATATCTGGGAATTCCCACCCAGGTTCCTAACATAACTAAAGAAAGCCTTGTGATTATCCTTAGTGTCCTGTGCAATTTTTACACTTTCATTATTTAATTAACATATATTTAAAAAAAAAAAAGATTTTTGTTTACACTACGTGAATAGGAATTGTTTAATTTATGTTTTTAGTAATGAATGAGGGTGGTTGCCACTTTACGAACAGCTGATCCTTGTTTGGTTTGAGAAAACAGCTGATCTCCTAACTGTTTAAATAGCTAATGGCTTTTGAAAAAAACATCTGAAGAAGTTGGGCTATAAAGCCTGACGAAAAGCACTTTATGTGAATTTTGGTTTTGTATTGAAGTATATTATTTTCCTCGTGCTTGAGAAGTTTTTTTACGTAGTTGGATACATTGAGCGGCTTCTTTTTGTGTTTTTACGGACTTTGTTAAACAGCAGTCCAGATTCCCACACGCATGCGCAGAGTTTCAGGACTCGCAGCTAATTATTTTCTTTCTTTCTTTTTTTTTTTTTTTTTTTACAGATGGGGGGGACTGTAGTCCTGCAGTCCAATAGCATGAGCCGCCCTTGCAATAAAGCCAAACTCTCTAGCTGTGGACATAAATGTTTCTGCCTTCTTATGGTGTCAACAGCACAGCACAAGAGGAATATCAGACTTTTGGAAATATAGGGTTGTCATACCCAACTGATATCCATAAACATTAGGGTGTCTACAAAATATCCCAACTAACAAACTAAAACAATGAGTAAAAAGGTCACACAGGAAAACTAATTGGTTAAAAAACACAAAAAGAAAAATCTAGCAAAGCTAGACTTTCCACTGTGTGATACCTTAAACCTCTTGTATCAGAGGCAACAGGGGATATATGCAAATTACCCTTTAAGGATATTGGGTGTTTCAGCTAAATGGCAATTCTGAATGTCCATGACTTTTTCTTTTACTTTTAAGTCTATTTATGGACAATTTCAGGCCAATAAAGCCAAACAACAACTATGCGTTTCCAAAAGTCAAATATTCCTCTTATGCTGTGCTGATGCCATAAGAAGGCAAAAACATGCATGTCCACAGCTACAGGGTTTAGCTTTACTGGCCTGAAATTGTACATAAACAGACTTAAAAGTAAAAGGAAAAAGTTATGGACATTCAGAATTGCCACTTAGCTGAAACACCTAATATCCTTAAAGGGTAATCTGCATATATCCCATGTTGCCTCTGACACAAGAGGTTTAAGGTATCACACAGTGGGAAAGCCTAGCTTTTCTAGATTTTTCTTTTTGTATTTTTTAACCAACCAATTGGTTTTCCTGTGTGACCTTTTTACTCATTCCACCTAAAACTGCTACACTGAAGCTTAAGAAAATTCTGGGAGAAATAATCAGCTTTCAGCAAGGAATATTACTTAGAGGTGGGGACTGGAATTTGATTTGCAGCACTGAAGATGTGCCTTTGGGGCCCAGAAAATAAAATATAACAAAGGAGGGTAGATTTTCGAAGAAATTTATGAAAATATTTAGCATGGAAGATGTGAATTCAGTAATAGGAGTTTGGAGTGAATTTACATATTATTCCCAAAGATATTAAAACTGAGCTAGGCTAGACAGAATTTACATTTCAGAGGAACATTTGCATTTAATTGAAGGTCTTGACACCCACCCAATAACTATTTCAGATCAAATGCCAATAATAGCTAAAATAAAAACATAGGGTAATGAAATAAAATGAGACATTGGTGCTTTCCCACCTATCTGTTGAAAACAGAGGAATTTAAGAAATGGGTAGTAGAGATTATTCAGGAGCTGTTAGAGAGGATATAAATTTCTTCTGAAAATAAAGCTAGGGGAAGGGATAAAATTAAGGAGTTTAAAATAGGGTGGAAATAAAAGAAAGGGAGCTATGGTTAAGAATTAACAAGAATTATTTAGAGGGACTGACAAATGTTAACGTATTGCAGAATAGGGGGAATCTCACAGAACAAAAAGAGGATCAAATGCAGAATGCTAAGCAAAAAATAAGCGATTACCTCAATAATATGCACAAGCTTAGAAAGACTGCTGTTAAACAACTGTTTTTTATAACAACACTATAGCACAAAAACATTTAGCACAATGACTCAGGAAACAGAAAATAGAAACAGCTGTCACCAAACTTAGGGAGCCTATAACAAAGAAGGTAACAAGAGATCCTGTAGAGGTATTAGAAATATTTCAGAAATTTTAGGAGCGCCTCTACAACGCAGAGAAACATGAAAATCATGAAAAGATGCAGTGGAAATGTTTATGGAAGAATTAAATATACCTAGGTTAGAGGTAGATGAGGCTCAATTACTAACAGGATAGGTGGAGATGAGATAAAAATTGTGATGTATAACCAAGCTACAGGAAAGTCCCCAGGAATATATGGTATTCCATATGGTATTCCTGTGGAAGCTTGGAAGCTAGTAGGGAAAAAAATAAAGATTTGGAAGGTTTTGTTTAACAGTATCTTAAGAGGAGGAGGAGTACCACTGTTCTGGAAGAAAGCAGTGGTAACTGTAATACCTAAAAAAGGTATTCATCCATCGTATCCAGCTTCATAGAGACTCATTTCAATACTAAACCATGACTATAAAGTGTTCATGTCTACAACAGCTAAAAGAATGGCAAAAGTAATGCCAAAACTTGATAGATATGGATCAGTGTGGTTTTGTGGAGGGGAGGCAAACATTTGACATTAACAGAACACTAATAATCCAGAGGGAAGCAGAATGCAACAAAATACCATTGTTGTTGGTGGATCTTGATGCAGAGAAAGCATTTGACGGAGTAAGCTGAGACTTTATGAGCAGCGCAATGGTAGCATCTGCATTTCCTGAAAAAATTATAAGGCTGATTAGGATAATATATGAGAGATCAGAGGTGAAAATTAAAGTGGGTGGGGTCCTCTCTGACCATTTCTACTTGAGTACAGGACTCGAGCAGGGGTGTCATCTTTCCCCTTTATTATTTGCATAATATTTAGAAGCACTGGCAAAGAAAATAAGGGATTTAGAAATTCAGGGATCTATGGTACTCAAGAAAAGATGGCTTTATTTGCAGATGATATTATTTTGTACCCAACAAAACCAGAAAAAGACATTATAGGATTATAGGTTCATAGGTAGGTACTAGGCTATTAGCCCTAGGGCCTATATAAGCCTAGCCAAAAAGTTACCCTGGCTTTCGCCACCCAAGAAAATGATTTTCCTGCGCCCCTGTCGAGCAGAGCCACAGAAGTGATCTCTGGGGTGAATTTCCTATTTCCCATCCAATCATCAAGATTTTTCTTGAAGAGTGCTAATGAAGAGCTCTGTTTGACATAGATAGGTAGTCTGTTCCAGAGTACGGGAATGTTCTGTTTATTGTGGTGACAAGGTTTAGGTCCCTACTGCGTGTAGCTTGGAGGGATTGGGATTTCTTTAAGTGGAGCATGTCCAACAGCTCTTGGTTTGACATAGCTTTGTATGTTAGGCAGAGATCGCCTCTGAGTAGGCGATATGCAACGGAGTAAAGCTGTAGTTTTTTGAGACGGTCTGCGTAGGGCATCTGTTTGAGGCCAGTAATCCCCTTTGTGAGGTATTTCTGTGGCCTTTCCAGTTGTTGTGGATATCTTGTGAGGTACATACCAAAAGGGGCACTGTACTCTATAATGGGTCTAATGAGTGATGAGTAGAGGGGAACAATGACCTATTTTTTTCTGGATGAGAAACCTTTTGTGATGAGGGGAGCCACATAGAAGGATTTCCTGACCACTGTGGCGATGTGATTATCAAAGGAGAGACTAGCGTCCACCTGTGTCCCATGGTCTCATCACACTTTCGGCGTTAAGTAGACTACCACTTATGTGGTAGTTCATGGGTACAGAGTTTTTACCAAAGGGAATGACAATACACTTTTTGGCATAGAGCTTCAGGCCATGGCTTTGACACAAGGCATCTATCTCAGTGAGGCCCTTTTGTAGAATGTCCACATCGATTATGGCTCCTAGTTTGCAGTCATCTGCAAACTTTGTTAGCCAACGACCTTCTGTGTTAGCTTGTACTTCAGAGAAGTAGATACCAAACAGGAGAGGACCCAGGACTGAACCCTGTGATACTCCACTTGTCACTGGTCTGAAGTCGGATTTGGAGTCTGCTGCTTTCATAGTGTGGGTTCTGTCCGTGAGCCAGTTGGCAACCCATCTTGTGACATAGGGATTTATACCTAGTTTAGTGAACTTATCTGTAATTCCAGAGTGGGGGATGGTGTCGAAAGCCTTGGCGAGAACTAGATAAGCTGTGTGAACCACCTTACCCACATCTATGGCTTTGGTGACTACTTCAAAGAAGTCAATCAGGTTTAGGAGACATGATCTGCCGTTTACAAACCCGAACTGGGTAGACTGGGATTTTGGATGCAGGCCTTTATGGAAAATAATAATCATGTAGATTACTATATCCATAAAGTAGCAGAAAGTATTCTAAACTAGGTATTATACTGTTGTGGAACATTTTAAGACCGTTTCAGATCTTTTCAGGATACAAAATTAATTAAGCAAAAACAAAGGCAATAGCGGTAACTTATGTACCCACAAATGAATGGGTTCAGGAATACCCAGTGTGGCAGCTAAGGCTATGTGGGAAGAGACTACATGAAAGATTGTACAAAAACTGAGAAAATGGAAGTTTTGTTATATGGATATGGGCAGTAAGATACAGGCAGTTAAAATGTTTAGTCCCTTCAGTCTTATACACAGGTCAGGCATATTTTTATCAACAAGAGGAGAAGTTGTAGGTAGTAATAAATAAAGGGCTGAAGGACTTATCTGGGAGGGGAGTACGGCAAGAGTCAAGTAGGATAAGCGGATTCTTCTAGTAGAACAGGGAGGATTGGGATTATCCAATTTGAAGGGGTATTTCAGAGCTACACAGTTAAGACTCCTATACATAGCAGAAGCAGAAAACAAGAAGTTATGTACTCACCATAACGTTCGATGTATGTAGTCCATCTCGCCTCACATTCTTACCCGTGGGTTCGGAGCTCCAACTCGGCCATACTCTAGCTTGAAGTCTTTCAATTGGCTGGGCTAAGAGGTATCCCATGCTGCACTGCTCCCATTCCCCAGATCTTGTTTGCTGCAAGCTCAATTACTTACCTTACATACACAACACATAGGGAGGGAAAAAACATTCCAATAATAAAAGGAGTACTGAAACCAGAACTAACCTCTAGGCCCTCCAGGATGGGGGAAGGCAGGGGGATAAGTAAGAATGTGAGGCGAGATGGACTACATACATCAAACGTTATGGTACATAACTTCTTGATGCTATGTAGTCCAATCTCACCTACATTCTTACCTGTGGAACAGAGTCCCCAGCACCTGAACCCTGGGAGGCTCAGTGGAAAATACTCCTGAGCACTGTGGAACCAAAGGAAGATCTGCCTCTGGATATCAAATCCAATTTGTAGTGAGTAATAAAGGTGTGAGGAGATGCCCATGTAGCCACAGCACAAATATCATCCATAGACATCCTTGCCTGAAATGCTGTAGAGGTAGACATCGATTGGGCAAGAATGAGCCTTCACTCTAAATGGTAACTCCTTACCACCCGAGGCATAAAATCAAGGAAATACAACGAGATCCATTTAGACAAGGTCACTTTGGAAACAGGAGACCCAATCCTATTTTCTGAAAATGAGACAAATAGCTGATCTGATTTTCTAAGAGCCTCCATTCTATGCAAATAAAAATGCAACTGTCTATGAACATCCAGCTGGTGAAATTTAAATTCTGCCTTATTAGAAAACTCTGGAAAAAATATGGGCAGTTCAATGGATTGGTTGAGAATACTAACTGAAGCCACTTTCGGCATAAAGGAAGGGTTTGGTCTGAGGGAAACCCTGTCCTTGTGAAATATCAAGTAAGGCGGTTTGATTGACAAAGCTTGGAGCTCCGAGACACGTCTAGCTGAAGTGATGGCTACCAAAAAGTCCAAGTCAAATATTTCAATTCACAAGTAGCTGCAGACTCAAAGGGGAATGAAGTGAGACATTGTAGCACAAAATTTAGGTCCCAAGGCATGACCAGGTCAAAGACTGGAGGGCGAAGCAGCATAGTGCCCTTCAAGAATGCCTTACAAGTCTATGCGCCATTAGACTGGGTTCATTAGCGATGTGAAAAGTGGAAATAGCCGCCAACTGGACTTTAATGGTTGCGGCTGCTGACCCCTGATTGAAAAGCATGGAGAGAAATTCCAGAACTGAAGAAATTGGAGCTGTATAAGGATCAATTTGTCTTGCATAAGCACAGATGGAGAATCTTTTCCATTTACTGGAATAAATCTTTCTGGTTGAAGGCTTATGGGAAGTAGACAGAATATGAACCACTTCTGAAGAAAAATGATGAAGCCTGACTAGTGATGGAACTGGAGTAGCCAGGCTGTCAACCGGAGGGTCTGAAGAGCGGGATGGAACTGCCCTGACATACGAGTCAGTAGATCTGGCTGTGGGTCCAGAATCCAGGGGGCGTCCATGAGATAGGGATGGAGAAAGGGGAACCAAATTTGACGAAGCCAGTGTGGAGCAATCAGAATCATTCTGCTTCCCAAGGACTACGCTTTCTGAATAACCTTCGTCAGCAAAGGAACAGGCGGGAAGGCATAAAGTAGACCGGATGGCCAGTTGTGAACTAGAGCATCCCTGGGTGACTCCCCCCCCCCCCCCTGAGGGGGGATAAGGGTGAAGTAGCTGCTGCACTTGGAATTGAGGGGACTGGCAAATAGGTCGCAGCAAGGCTGACCCCATCTGTGGAAAATCTGCTCCTCAACCTGACTGTTCAGGGACCACTCGTGAGGCATCAGAATAGCTCTGCTCAACCAGTCGGCAATCACGTTGGACTTCCCCAGAATGTGCGTTACTACAAGAAAACGTTGGGAAGATACTGCCCACTGCCACACTTGAATGGCCTCTCTGCAAATGGGGTACAATTTTTTTCTCCCTGTTTGTTCAGATACCATACCACCTACATATTGTCTGAGTGGATCGCAATTGTCCCGAGAGGAAGAAATCTCTGAAGTGCCTGCAACGCTAGTAGCACTGCTCATCTCCAAGATATTGATAAGCAGATGTATCTTGTGTTCCTGCCACGTGCCTTGGACTGTCCTGCCGAGATAATGTCCCCCCCACCCAATCTGGGAGGCATCCGTGGTCACTGTGGCAACAGGAGGGGATGGGACAAAGGGCTTTCCCGCATTCAGGTTGCTAGTGTGAAGCCACCAACGTAGATCTTGCTTGCACTTGTCTGCGATTATTATAAGATGGGAAAGCGGAAGATGTTGTAGAGACCACTGGGCAGCCACTGAAGGAGCCTCATGTGTAGCCTCACAAGAGGAACCAGCATAATTGTTGAGAACAGTTATTGCCTTTACTTTTTTCAGAGGGAGCAACGCGTATACCTGTTGTTGCAAACCCGGAATCCTTTCTTGTGGTAAAAACACCCTCATGAGCATGGTGTCTAACTCGGTGCCTATAAAGTTGACATGCTGCGAGGGCAACAAGGCAGACTTTTCCCAGTTTAGAGTGATACCCAATTGTTGACACAGCTTGATAGTGGTGTCTCTGGTCTGTAGTAGCAGATGCCTGGTGGTAGCAGAAAGGAGCCAATCGTCCAGGTACGGAAAACACTTGGAATTCCTGACGTCTCAAGTGAGCTGTCACTACTGCCATACATTTGGTGAACACCCTGGGGGCTGTGGTGAGACCAAAGGGCAGGGCATGAAATTGAAAATGACTGGCTCCCAGCCGGAAGCGTAGATGACTTTTGGATGCCCTGTCCATCTTTATATAGCAGTAAGCGTCCTTGAGGTCAATGGAGCACATCCACACATTTTTCCCAACAATGGAAGAATAGGCTGCATGCAATGTGACCATTCGGAACTTGGACGTCTACACATGGAGGTTCAAGCGGCTGAGATCCAAGATGGGTCTCAGGTCCCCTGTTCTTTTCGGCACCAAAAAGAATCTGGAGTAAGTCCCTAATCCGATCTGGTCTGAGGGGACATGCTGGATGGCTCCTTTTTCTAGCAGCTTTATAACCTCTGAAGCTGCGGAATCCCTTTGATTGGATGGAACATCTGGGATTCTTTTCATCTGTGGAGGAGGAGAAGAGAAGGGAATGTGATATCCTCCGGAAACTATTTTTAATACCCACTGGTCTTGGGTGATGTCTTGCCAGGCTTCTGGGTATAGTGAAATGCGACCCCCAACTGGCTCCGGAGATGCGCAGTCAGGCCTCCCATCAGGAGCGCTGGTAGGGAAAACCACGAAAGGAGTTGCGGTCTCCCTGGTTACGCGGGCCTCCTCTGCCTCTAGGGCGGCGTCTACCTGAGTTACCACTCCCTCCCCTGCCTCTGGAGGGGGAATCACTTTGTGCGTCAAGAAAAAACCTCTGCGATTTCTTGAACCACATTTTCCCACTCTTCCGGACCTTGGGATAAGGTCTAGAAGGCATGGAAAAACGGACTCCCACGGCAGACAGAGTTTTTCCCTCTTGCTCGCACCTAGTGAGAATGTCCTTCACCTAGGTTCCAAACAACAAGAACCCATCAAACGGGGCATTGGTGAATGTAGACTTGAAGGCCTCCACGAAATTACAGAGGCGCATCCATGAGTGCCTCCTGAGAGAAACTCTGGAGCTTGCTGCTCTACTCGCTCCTTCGGCTGCGTAAGAGATCAGCCTCATGGAGGAGTTAGCAATAGAATTTAGGGTAGACATCTGAGCATTGACTTTCTGAGCCACTGCGTCAGAAATGTTACCCTGCAGAGAGTTTCCAAGCTCTTTCAGGAGATCTCTTTGGAGCTGTGTAAACTGTGACAAGTAATTCAGCGACCACAGAGTAAAGGCCACTGAAGAGAATGTACGCTTCCCATACCAGTCCATGGTCCTAGACTCCTTGTTAGGGAGACGGACGGTAGATGAAGTCTCAGCCAGTTCCTTCTTGGTGGCCGCTGCCACCACCATGGCATTTACTGGAACACCCTTCATGAGAAACTCTGTCAGCGGGGGCGGAGTGAAATTTGTTGGGTCTCCTGGGGACTGGTTCCACAAGGTCAGGGGTTTTCCACACCCTTCGACAAACCAGATCCAGGGGTTCGAAGGGTGGAGAAACCCTGGAGGCGGAGGGTTGAGCCCCAAAGGCCTGCAGGAACACAGACTCCTCCTTGGAGGGGGGTTTATAGGGCCAGTCACCTCTCTGCTTCAAGATCTCTAGGATATCAGCAAAAGAGATATCCTCAGAGGATGACTTGGGGGACCCCTCTGATTCTTTGAGGTTGGTGTTCGATGTGAGAGACTCTTCCTGGGAGTCGATGTGCTTCCTCTTGCACGTTCTTTTTCTGGGTGACTCCTCAAGCAAAAACTCTGGGGGGGGTCCTCAGAAAATTGGGGACCACTCATGGAGAGATCCTGAGGCCTTGGGTCTCCGCTGTCCAAGGATAGGGAGTGATCAGAGACTGACAACAGAGCTAGAGGAGAGGAGTGTCAGTGCTGTATGATGCAGCTGAGGACCTGGCCAGCATGCTCTGCATGACCTCAAAAGCTGGTCCCCCCCCGGCTTCAAAGATTGACCAACCATGGAAAGACCTCGGAGCAGAAGGGACAAGGTCCAAAGCCGAAGTAAGGGTCAGGCTCACCCGTGCCGAAGCACCGAGAGGGCGGCTAGGAGCCGAAGAGCATCCTGGGACTTCCCCCTTGGGTCCGACCGAGGAACCATGAGTCCTGGATCCTGTGGATGGAGCCAACGGGGTCGGAGCTGAGATCGGAGCTGATAAGCCAGGATGGGCTATTGGAGCCGACCTAGAAACAAACGGCGCCGACAACTCTGGCTCCAAAGGCTGAGATTTGCACGGAGGAGGACCTATCGACGATGGATGGGTGACGGGCTCCGGAGCAGACTGGGCTGGAGCTGAAAGCAATTTAGCTAGCACCGGTGACTGGAGCAGTCTCTGCACCACTCTATCCACATCCACATCACAGAGAGAGTCCTGGAGGACCTAGAGGACAAGGTAGGAGATCTAGACCTCCTCTCAGAAGGAGACCTGCGAGGAGGAGAAACCGGTCTGGAGACCGGCTCCGAGCTAGTATCTCAGTCACCTGCTCCGAGAGGCTGGGAGCCAATGTAGGTTCTGTCGATTCACCAACTTCCATCGGCACCAAAGACAGTGGAGCCGAGGATGCCACAGTAGACTTAGTAACTTTCTCTGGAGGCTCCGATAAGACTGACGGAGCTAGAGATGTTTTTTTTGCATTGGAGGTTTTGTCTCTTTTAGAGGGAGAGGACTTAGCACTAGAAGACCTCTCCAAATCTTCCTCGTAGGAGGGTTTCAGTAATCCCTTCAGAATTAGTTTATTCTTCCTTTCTTGAAGAACACGAGGGCTGAATGCGTAACAGAACGCACAAGACTCCTGAAGGTGGATAGCCCCCAAACAATAAACACACACAGAGTGCCCATCAGTAATCAACATCTTATACCCACATTTATTACATTTCTTGAAGCCCAAAGGCTTATGTTCTTTTGTATCATTGGACATGATCGGCAGGACACTAGACACAACACAACAGCCATAACAGACACCAGCAACAAAGCACAGGAACCAGACCCTAAATAAACTGCAGACACCACACAAGGACTTCTAACTCAAATGGCCCGGACAGGAAACAAGGGAAGGACTAGGTCCTCTAACTTAAATGGCCCTAGCCCAGAGGGATAGGGTACCTAAAAAACAAAATGAACACAGAAAGGTAAACATAACAATCGAGGACTAGATCCTCTAACTGAAACGGGCCTATCCCATTGGGAGATAGCTAATGGGATACCAAGACAAAAACTAAGACAAAGGCCATGAAGGCCGCACAAAAAAAGCTTCCACAAACCAACAACACACACACCTAGCTATGAAAATAGCTTTTGGAGCAACAAACCTAGTCAAAGACAACGAAAAGATATATTTAACCACAGCCAAGAGCAAGACCACGTCTGAGCCTTATGAGCGGCAAATGAGATCTGGGGAAAGGGAGCAGTGCAGCATGGGATACCTCTTAGCCCAGCCAATTGAAAGACTTCGAGCTAGAGTATGGCCAAGTCGGAACTGAGGTTCGGCTCCAAACCCACGGGTAAGAACGTAGGCGAGATTGGACTACATAACATCTAAAATTCAAAGTGAAAAGGGATGATGATGAAACAAGGGTGAAGCTCAAGATACAAGGAGTGACTGGGATTTTGGATGCAGGCCTTTATGGAAAATAATAATCATGCAGATTACTATATCCATAAAGTAGCAGAAAGTATTCTAAAAACTAAACCAACACAGGAATGGAGAAAGGAGATTCTGACGATAGGGATGACTGCAATTAGGGATGCAGACAATAGGCAAGAGGGGAGTTGGAATATATTGGAGAAAACTGGCAAATGAACGAAGGTATTGGGAGCAAATAACTAGACAGGGAAAGAAAACAGAATGGGAAGATGTTACAAATTTATTTGGATTGCAGGTTAGAGACTGCATTCCCTATCAGAGATTGATATCAGAGGATAGGCAAAGAGAAAGAAATAGGGACGTCCTAAATGAAAGAGCAGCACTGGCAGAGTTTTAAATAGAATCTAGAACAGAAGCTGCCATTAAAAAAGAAATAATTAGTAGAACATATAAAATATTGCATGATAACCAAGAATCAATCAGAGGAGGTTAGAAAGGATTGGGAAGAGAGACTGGATAAGCAATTCACAGAGAAACAAAGGGAGGATATATGTATGTCTCCCAGATATGCAACAAAATCTGGAAGATTTAGGATTTTTGCCTGGAAATCTTTACATAGATATTGTTTATACCTTAAGCAGGCTCCAGAGAAATTTTCCTCAGGCAGACAGTAAATGATGAAGGTGTGAAGGGGAAGGAGGAGGTAATTGGGAACATATGTTCTGGGAGTGCAGTGAGTTGGGAGACTTTAAGGATTCCCTGCAGGATGCACTGTCAGAGATGCTGGGTGAGCAGATTCATCTGAGGAGGGAAATGTTTTTTCTGAGCTATGATAGAGAATTGGAATTGCCTAGACATGGTAAGACTTTACCTAATAATGGTAGCTGGCAAAAAAGCAACTACTAGAAAATGGAAATCAAAATCTAAACCAACTATACTGAAGTAGTGAATATAGTAACAGAGATAAAACAAATGGAACTGGGATCTTTAGAAAAGGGTATGAGTAAACTACATACAAAAAATAGGAATTGTGGGAACAATACATACAAGGGAGGAATGAGGTCTAAAAGGCAGCAGGACTTAAATGAGCTTTGTAATGTTTGAGTGAGAAAGACTGGGTAGATTATAAGTCATGTATAATATTTACAACTGGGAGTGCATCATTATGGTTTGTGATGTAAAATGCTTGCAAGTAGGATTGTGTCGATGTGGTTTGTTTTCATTTATATAAATGTATGATTGCCTATGTAGCAAGTGACGGCTTGATAAAGATGTTTCTTGCTCAAAAAAAAAAAAAAGGCAGGAATTGAATAATTTATGCAATATTGCTTAGGTTATATGTTACATACCAATATATGTGAAGTATAATGTTTACGTAAATATAGTTTGATTACTTTTATAGGAATAAAAATTTGCCTCTCTCACAAGTGATAAATACCTTTTGAAAAAAAAAATTTGAATTTTATGCCCACAGGAAGTGCATTTCTTAAAGCCAGTCTGTTTTGTGGCCATGGCTGACATAAAGAGAAAGAAAAATATACTAGTAGTAAGTTTGTTTTAGAGTTGTAAGAAAAGGGGTTTACCAATTATGGTAGAAAGAATACCATTAAAGTTAGTAGGAAGGACAAAAAAGAAGGGTAAATTGGTATCAACAATGATAAGCATGAGGCTACTAATAAGGAAGAAAAAAAAGACCTAACAGGAGAAGCACTGAGAATTCCGAGTAGGAGGAGTATAGCCAAAAAAACTGCACAAGAAGGTCAAATAAAGTAGAAAAACTACTCCATTCTCAAAGAATTGAACATGAAGCTCCTGAGAGACAATCTGCATTAGTGTGAGCTAGCAGCAAATGAGATCTGAAGAACTGTAGGCTGACTGGAGCGTTATGGGTAGATGGAGGAGCTTGAGAGTTGGATCCCTAAGTCTGTGGTATGTGGCCGAGTTGGACCCGTAATCTACACATTGAGGAAGAATGGAAGGGACAACATCAGATCATTTGTTTTCTAAAAGATAAATAAATGTAACTCTGATCTGCACAGAACCACACCTGTCTGCTCGTTGCCTTCCCATAACTCATTGAAGGATAGCTAGCTGAAAGTTTGTAAATATTAAACAGTAAACTGGAGAGCTGCAAACTACTGTGGTGGACTGTGGAAAAGAGATTTTTTTTTTTTTTTTAATTCTGGCAAGCAACCAGATGTACCAAGTGGCAACTACTGTCTAGGGGAACTCCAGGCTGGCTGTGAATGAAATCAACTCCAGAAAATATTGCCAACACCTTCTTTGCGGAAACTATACAATCCCTTGCCAACCAACCAGGCCCCCAACAACCTAGACCCTATTAACCCCATATCCAATACCCAACCGTCCTTTAACTTTCAGCTTGTCCCAACAGCATTTATCTGATCCTTCATCAAGAAACTGAAACCCACCACCCTATCAGCAGACCTACTGCTGGCTGAATATCTTCAAAAGGCTGCAGATGCAATAGCATATCCCATTTCAAGTATTAATTAACAGAACCATCTCTGAACCATATATCCCCTCCATCTGGAAAATTTCCCACATAATTTCTCTCCATTAAGGGGGTAACTCCACTGATCTATCAAATTACCAGCCCATCGCCATTCTGTCCCCTTTGGCTAAAATTATGGAAATATGTATCCACAAGCAACCCCTTCATTACCTCAATTTGCACAATCTCTTAGCTCCCTCACAACATGGATTTAGACCCCACCGTAGTGCCACCTCAGCCCTTCTATCCTCCTCTCAAACAATAAAATGAGTAATAATAATACGCTCTCCTCTGCCATCTTTCTTGACCTATCTAAGACATTTGATACAGTAAACCACTAGCTACTCATTTGGACACTAAAACCTCTTGCCATAGACAGCCTGGCAACACGATGGTTTCAGTCCTACCTAAGTGGCAGATAAGCTGTGCTTTGGAAGGATAACCTTTCCTCCCTACTGCCAGTCACCCTTGGAGTTCCTCAAGGGTCTATACTAGGACCTATCTATTTTCCATTTTCATTAATGATCTTCACACAGTTATCCCCAAAGCAACCTGCATTCAATATGCAGACGACTCTACCCTAATCTGCTCTGCCACCTCCCCATTAGACCTGCAGACCTTAACCCAAAATACTTTCAACATAGTAGAAAACTGGCTCACTGACAGGCATCTTCTATTGAATCCAAATAAAAAAAAAAACTGCTACTCTTCATACTCACCCGGAAAGCTACACTCCCATCATTTACCATAGCATCCAATAATGGCACAATGATTTCCCCAGAAAGTAATACAAAAAGTACAGTTGTGTACACTTAACATAAATGTAGATGTTAGAGTGTATTCACTGTTGCGGTCATTACATTTGTGCTATCTGCTTGCAGTAGCCCTCAGTCGGCCTGATTATCAAAGTCTTGGGTCCTGCATCGGTTGCTGTCTCATCTGTCAGGTAGTCAGGGGTATAGAGCATGCAGCCGACGCCATTACATCAGCTTTTCTTGCCCCAGATGTCAGGTGCCCCCCTAATGGGAAGCAATTAAATATGCAAGGTTATACCTCAAACAAAAAAGCAAATACACCAAAAAAGCTTTTAAGCATAGTAAAAGAGAATAGAGATATAGCCAAAAGAAGTGAGGGGGCTGGAGGGAGAGTAACCAGGACTGCAACAGTGAATACACTTGAACATCTACATTTATGGCAAAGGTACACAACTGTACTATGTTCTTCGTGTTTCACTGTTGCAGTCATCACATTTGGGTAGATTCCCCAAAGCTAAGGATGGCAGGAGGAATTTAGATAGCATTAGGACCAGCTACAAGTCCCTGCAAGACTGCAGTGGCAAAACCAGTTCTGGATTTAGAGAAAATAGGCAAATGGTAATGCTTGGTGAAAGTATGTACAGAACTCCAGGTAGCAGCTTCTAGGACACCTCTGAGAAAAGCTTTAGAGGTAGATTCAGCCCTGGTTGAGTGCCGTCCTATCCCCTGTGGGATAGGTTTTCCATGGTGCTTATAGCAGAAATGAATGCAATGGTCTATCCTTTTAGAAATGGTTTTCTTTGAAATGGCCTTCCCCTCTGCCCCTGCAGCAAATGCCACCAGCAGTTGTTCAGATTTCCTTTGAGGTTTAGTCCTGTCCAAGTAAAATCTAAGTTGTCTGTGCACATCTAAGGAGTGCAGTATCCATTCCCCTTTGTTCTGTGGATTAGAAAAGAAGGTTGGCAAATGAATGGACTGATTAAGAGCCACACTGGATTCCACCTTGGGCATAAAGGAGGGG
This sequence comes from Protopterus annectens, assembly GCF_019279795.1. Taxonomy (NCBI): domain Eukaryota; kingdom Metazoa; phylum Chordata; order Ceratodontiformes; family Protopteridae; genus Protopterus; species Protopterus annectens. Next base: position 1,827,674,873 of record NC_056741.1, read on the forward strand.
TTGGTCCTGAGGGACACCCTGTCCGCATGAAAGATGATGAAAGGCTCCACTGCCATAAGGGCCTGTAATTCAGATACCCTTCTTGCTGAAGTGATTGCTAAAAGGAAGGCTGTTTTCCAAGAAAGGAATTTTAACTCTGCACTTGCAGCTGGCTCAAAGGGAGGTACAGTGAGTTTTTCCAATACAAAGTTAAGGTCCCAAGCTAGAGTTGGGGCTCTCCTGGGTGGTCTTACGTTTTTGGCCCGTCTGAGGAACTGCTTGAGCAGTGGATGACAGAAGAGGGGTGGTTCTGTGTTGTAATGAGCTGAAATGGCTGAGGCATGAATTTTGATGGAGGAAAAGGAAAGGCACCTGTGAAGCATCTCAGTTAAGTATTGAAGAATCTGAGGTAAATTGGGTGCTGCTGTGCCCATCCCTTGAGTGTGGTTCCAGGAACAGAATTGTTTCCATTATTCAGCATAAGATTTTCTAGTACTAGACCTCCTTGCCTCCAAAATGACAACCAACACTTGTTTACTGAGGGATGGTAATGGAGAGGGTCAAGCAATTAGCCAGGCTGCCAGGTTCAGGGTTTGAAGCTGAAGATGCAAATCTGGCCCTCCTGCTGGGACAGCAGGGTAGGGATCTGAGGCAAGTGCCATGGTGCCAGCAGTGATACACTGTGCAAGACGGGACACCAGTGTTGGCGTGGCCAGTCTGGTGCAATCAGTATCGTCCTTGGTTTGTCCCGTTTGATCTTTAATAGTACTTTGGAGTGGAGAGGCAGAGGAAGAAAGGCATAAACTGATATATTTTTCCAGTTGAAGGACAGGGCATCCACTTTCCAAGCTTGTTTGTGGGGAGTCCTTGTGCAGAATTTGTCCAATTGGTAGTTCTGGGGGGAGGCAAATGGGTCTATATCTGAGCTCCCCCATTTGTTTATCAACATGTTGAAAGTCTTTGGTTCCAGTTTCCACTTGTGTGGGTCCATGAGATTTCTGCTTAGTTCATCTGCCAGTATATTTAGCTTTCCTGGCAGGAATTGAGCCTATAAATGCACTTGGTGGCTCAAGGCTGTGTTCCACAGAGCCATGGCTAGTCTGCAGAGGAGGTATGAATGGCCCCCCCCCCCCGCTTGTTTATGTACCACATAACAGTGGTGATGTCCATCCTTACCATTAATTGTCCTGGAAGAATGTGGTCCTTGAAGGCTGTCAGAGCTTTCTGTACAGCTAACATTTCTTCTCGACTGATATGCAGGTGCATTTGACTTGGGTTCCATTTGCCCTGAATGCACTTCCCTGCCAGGTGAGCCCCCCCCCCCCCATGCATAATCTGATGCGTCTGTTGACACCATAGGCTTTTTAGATACCACTGTACTTTCCTCATATGCAGTCTTGCATATGGAATTAGGAGAATGCAGGAGGCCATGAACACCAAGGCTTGCAGTATTTGCCTTGCAGATAAGCAGGGCTTTTGTAGCCATTAGTTTGAAGTAAGCTGTCAAATTAATTTGTTTCTCTGGCATAAGGAAAGCCATCTGGGAAGTTGTGTTCAAGCTTGCTCCCAGGAATATAATTTGTTGACAGGGTACAAGATGTGATTTCTTTTTGTTTATGGTGTACCCCAGAGAAGCCAGATCATTCAAAAGTATGTCCTGGCTTTCTGCCTGAATTAGACAATCATCCAGGTATGGGTGTATTTGAATATTTCTTTGCCTGCAAAATGCAATGACTGGAGTGAGGCACTTTGTGAATACCCTGGGCGCAGTAGATAAGCCAAAGGGCAGTGCAGATAACTGATAGTGCATGTAGCCTGTTTTGAAGCATAGGTATCTTCTGCAAGATTCCCTGATTGGGATGTGCAGGTAGGCTTACTTTAAATCCAGTGTTGCCAACCAGGCAGTCTTGCCTAGAATAGGAAGCAACTGATGAGTTAGTATCTTGAATTTTGGGATCCCCAAAATGGTGTTTAGGATAGAAAGGTCCAGGACAGGACACCATGAGTTCTTTTCTGGGAACCAAGAAAAGTCTTGCGTAGAAACCTTGTCCCTTTTCCTCTTCTGGTACAGTATGAATAGCCCTTATGCTTAAGAGAGAGAGCACTTGCTTTTGAGCCTCTGCCCACTGATTTGGGGGTAGATCTGGCTAACCGTTTGGGGTTGGTAACGTGTGGAAGTGAAATCTGTATCCTTGGGAAACTATCTTTAAAACCCATTTGTCCTGAGTAATTAGTTTCCATTTTTTTGTCTGCAGAGCAATCTTTCTCCCTAAAGGAGCAGTCAGTTGAGAAGGGCTTGGAAGTTTTAAAGCTAGGTCACTGAGACAGTTTACCATAGGGGGGAGTCTTACAACTCCCTGATTTGGAAGTGGGAGCCCCCCACTGCTTAGCCCTGTGAGTATCTTGGGACTGAAGCCTGGGTGGTTCTGCTGGTTCTGGGTTTGTATTGAGAAGGCCTGAAGAGGCAGGAAAGGACTAATTCTTAGAGGGCCAACACCTACTAAATCTTGGAGGCTGTACCTGTAGGAAATCTTTAACAGTTTGAATAGATTTAGCTTTTTTCTCCATCTTTTTAAGTACTACTTCTGCTTTGTTGCCAAACAGGCAGTCCTGATTTAAGGGAGCATCCAGCAATTTAGCTTTAACATGATATGGCAAAGATTGCTCCTTAAGCCAAGCATGCCTTCTAAGTACAGACCCAGTGACAGCAGCCCTGCAACATGCCTCTAGTGAATCAAAACAGTATGTTTTCCAACTTGTTTCGCATAATGCATTAAATCCTGTGAATCCTTATTTTCAGCACAGTCAGGAATCAACATCATTTTCTGTTTAAGCAATCCAATAACATGCTGCTGATACTTTAACATATGAAACTAGCAGTTTAAGGCCCTAATGGCCAAGGTTGCAAAAGTGTATACCTTCTTACCCCATCTATCCAGCACCCTGGAATCTCTATCAGAGGGGGTAGGATTTTTGGCAGTAGTAGCCTTAATGCCTTTGGATCCCTGTGAAATGGTCTCAGGATCCACAGTAGGATTTTTAAAAAAGAACTTGTGAGAGTCAGGAACCCAGTAATATCCATCAGGTTTTTCTGGGAGCAGGAGGTAAAGAATCAGGGGCCAAGCTACATTCCGAAAAGGCATCATCAACAATGTCCAGTACAGGGAGGTTAGCTAAAGGCCTGTGTTGGGGCAGCAGTAAGAAATCCCCAAGCCTCATTTTACAATCAGAGTAATCCTGGCTTTCCCAGCGGAAATGCTCTCTAAGAGTATGCAAAGTTTCACCAAAAGAGAAATCCTCTGGAAGGGAAGCAGAGGAAATAGAGTCCCTGCATCAGAATCCTCATAAGTAGATAAGGGTAAATCCTGGTCATCAGAGGAAACAGAAATTTCAGAATCCTGATCAGAAGTATCATAGGCAAATTCAGTCCCAAGTCTCTTAGAGGGGGAAGGTTGGCTTCCCCTGATTAAAGTAAGGTCTTCAACCATTTTTATCATTTGTTTTTTAGGCATAGAGGCCTGACCATGCGGGTCTGGGCATCGGTTTTCTAGATATGGTTCGAGTTTTAGGCCTTGAAGAAGAAGATGTCGTCGGTGTAATATGCAAGTCAGTAGGCCTGAATACACCCTCAGAAGCAAGTACCTACACAGCGGCTCCAGACCCATCCAAGGTAAAGACAACCTCAGGTTCTGCAGTTGGAAGCATCTCACAGCATACCAGACTCAGAATGGGTCTCAGTAGAGGTCAGTGAATCTGAAGTAGCGGGTATCAGGGGCTGCGAAAGCACCGGAGTACTGGCAAACTGGCGACTAGCTTAGGAGAAGCATCGTCAGTAGCTTTGGACCTAGGCGGCCTGTCTCCATCTTTATCTTTGCGTTTTTTCGGAATGTCAGTAGTTGGATTGCTTACTGAAGACATATCCGGATAATTGAACCGAGCACCAAATATTTAGAAGCGTAAATATACCAATGATGAATAGTTCGCTGTTTAAATAAGGCACAAAACCGACAGCGAGGTACGTCGTGTTCAGGGCCTAGGCAAGGAATACAGTACGAATGAAAATCTTTATGAGGTATTTGCTTTCCACAAGAAATACAATTATTGACTTTTACTGACATCAGTTTAGAGCAAGAAAAAGTTTCCCCAACGGGGTACTTGGCTTTAGTTGAAGACTTCGGTTCTGAAACTCGAAAATGAAAATTTCAGGAGTCAGCTGACCGGCACTTGCAAACTGCTTCTGCTTCGGGCACCGCATGGCAAGAAAGACTGATGTAATGGCGTTGGCTGCATGCTTTATACCCCTGACTACCCAACGTCATGGAAGATGAGACAGCAACTCATGCCAGAACCAAGACTTTGATAATCAGGCCGACTTGATTGCTACTGCAAGCAGTTAACCCAAATGTGATGACTGCAACAGTGAAACATGAAGAACATCTACTAGGTGTAATTGTGGACAATAACCTTAAGTTTGACACCCACATCAACAAAAACCATTAAAACAGTCAACAAAAAGCTAGGATATCTAACATAGGATTAAGATATTTCTAACTCCAACTGCTAGGACAGTGATTGCCCAAACACATTTACTTTCAACCCCTCTTTTTGCCTCCCCAATCTATACAAATCTGAGTACATCTGACCTCAATAAACTCAATAGCTGCTACAATAACATTGCCAGATTTGCCACAAGCTTGGCATATAGAACCCGCCACTGTATTAACCTACGATCTCTAGGCTGGCTAGAATTTCCCTCTCAAATCCAGTATAACCAAATAATAATAGCCCACAAAGTCCTCTATCACGCCCATACTCAAAAATATAATTTCCCCATATAGTAACCTAAAAACTCTCCTTTGACAAAGTGCTGGCACAAACTGTTAAATCTAAAAACTTAGCAGGTGAGTCATTATTCTGCAACTCTGTTGGTACAATCTGGAACCGACTCCCTGACAAACTTGCATCAATCCAGTCGATAAACCAATTTAAAACATCTCTCAAAAAATACCTAAAAAGTCACTGGCTATGCTCCTGTACCAACCCTGACTGACCAGCTCACCACTTTCTTCACTACCTGGCTATCTGTAAAATAGTCTCAAAAGTCTAACATTTGACTATTGTTCTCCTATATATTGTACTACTGAATGATATGCTACCTTATTCAGCCTTGTATCACTAAAATGTCCTAAGTTCGAACAAGAAAACTAATGTTGTTAGGTATGTATGTATGTATGCATGTAATCCTATAATTCTGCACTGGTATATATATCTAACTGGATAAAACTGCTACTGTTAACTCTTAAGCAACTATCCACATGTGGAGCTTTTCTCCCCGTGCCTCCACTGAAAATGGACCTGTGTGCAGTTGGACTAGCCCAGTTAACAAATGTAAAATAAAGATAAATAAATAAAATAAAAACTTGTCAGTTGCTGTATTTAATTTCCATTATGTTATGACTAGTACCTATCTGGTATTAATATACTAGATATACTGTATTTTAGAACTGAGTTAATATAAGAATAACATTCAGTGGGTTATTGCATTGTGTCATGTACCCAAAAAGGAGTGGATCAGGTTGGCGAAGTTTCACAATGCTAATGAAATTGCAAAGAAATCTGTAACAAAGATTCATGTAGGACAGCTTTGCCAGTCCATCTTATTCCAATTCTATGACTAGGTCACTACTGAGGTAGTGAGGTAAACAAAGATAACCTAATTGGACTTCCCGAAGATGTTTGGCTTTATGGTTCATGCAATATCGAAGGGAAGTTAAACCACAAAGAAGTGGGATACAAAATGGTGAGGTGACTACGGCAATGGTTAAAAGACTGAAAAGCAAAAGGGTGCACAGCAATGTACATGCAAGTTAAAACTGTTTAGGCTTAAAAAGTTGAACAGTAAGAAGCTTTTAAAGCTGAGGTTTTATTTATTTATGTAGTTTTACATAGCAGGTAGATTAGTCTGAATACCTTTTTCAATTATGATTTGGGGCAGAGGCAATAAAGTGTAGTAACATTTACCCAAATCTGACATTTACAGATTGTTGCAAAAACAATTAATAAAGTGAGTAATACAACTTTCACATTACATTCATTTTGTTATGATAAATAAAAATGGTAGAAGAAATATCATAGGTGGAAAAGGTATTTATATACGTATGAGTGCAGAGTGGTGACAGCTGGTTAGGAGAGCTGTAATGAGTAAAATATTAAGAAATAACAAGTAAGGCAACATTTTACATGAATGTTATGTGATGGGTGTCAGTTTTAATATTCTAAAATGCAAACAATCAAACATTAGCTAGAGTATACTGTAGTAATTATTATCATGTGTCCCAAAAACAGTAACAGATGTAAGTTTGTGTGACGGATCTAAAGATGGGATATCTACTCTTATTTCTGATTTCAGACAGAAGATTCCAGTTTGCTGGGGTAAAATAAAAAGAAGTATTTTTCTGCTACAGGGACCAATGGTGAGATGCCTGACAGCAAAAGAACAAAAAACAAAAATAGATCAGATATGTGATATCATCAGATTTACTTGTGGAACCTCCATCAGCCCAGCAAAGAGGCATGCAAAGAATACTCAGATTGTAAGGGATCAGGAGTTTTTTCATGTACAGCTGACCCAACATGCATAGTGCTAGATATACTGACACTATAAATTTAAAGATATCAGAAGGCCAAATTGGCAAACATTGCAGGCTGTGGAGAAAAGCAATAAGCTCATAATAAACGCAAGTAACTAGTTTGTGGAATTCTGCACCTTATTAATGCAGCAATATTTCTTAGACAGAAACATGATGACAAAAAAAATGTTTTCTTTATGTCAGCCTGTTGTCCAATGCCACTGTTTAGGTTTATCATTTTACCCACTCAACAACTTGAGTGACAGGTTGTTTTTTTAAAAAGGATGGATGAATCCCAAAAAGTAGAACGAAATGCCATGGCCATTTTCTTGGATATAGCTTTAACGTGATCATTAGACTTATGCTTGGCAGCACTCTAGGTCTTTATCAAGTGTACCTACATGACACATCATGTGATACTGAAAGGAGAGGTAAAGATAGGTATCCCTTCAGCAAAGCAATTCCTAAGACCTCCCCTTCTAATGAATTACTTCACTGGAAGCAAACACTCAGAATATCATCTGATGTGAATGGAATAACTTGCCTTCTTCATTTATTCCACTTAAAGTCTGGCATTAAGGGCTATTGTACGTTTGTGAAAAAAAAAACTAGACTGGGATGGGGTGGCAGGTTCCCTGTGCTGTGGATGAGAGCACTTAGTCCTCATTATTTGCTCAGTTTAAACTCTGCCATTAAGGGCTAAAGTGCATGTGTGTGAATTAAGTCTGAATATTTACTCTTCTTTAATGTGCTGGCAGGAAACCAGATTTTTTGGGTGGAGTAACTGTGTTATGGATAAAAGCAAATTGCACTATTCATTTGCTCAGTTTAAAGTCTAGCATTAAGTGCTAGTGTACATTTATGTGAAATAAAATGGAATGTTTACTCTGTCGCCAATCTTTGTGGGAAACAAATTTTAAACATACTGATTTTGCAGAATTTCCTTGACTTTGCCTAATACTGTTGTTCTGCAACTCACCGTGTTGTTGTTTGCTTATCTTATATAGTCTGACTTTACAAGACTAGTGTGCATTTTTATGAAATTAAGTTGGAATATTTACTATCTGGATGCAATTTGTGTGAAACCAAGTTGAAACTGTCCCCGACTTTAGACAATGGACCTGATCCTACCTCATTTTTTTAAAACACCTTTATTAAATTAGGACTTAAGACAGATAAATGCACGTTAACAGAAAAGAAACAAAACCTTAACATTTTTTCCACTTGCATACATTACATATCTTTTTTGTAATTATCATTAGCCCAACATTACATACATTGCTGAAATCCTGCTTTTCCTTAAACCTCACTCCTTCTGAACATTATTCTGCATGGATTGTTCCCACAATTTCCATTTATTTCTATGTAATCTGCTCCTTCACTTTTCTAAAGAACCCTCTTGCAGTTTTTTTTATAAAATTAAATACTTCAAATACAGGTGGTTTAGACTTTGATTTCCATTTTCTCATAACTGTTTTTTGTCAGCCAACAGAATTACACTCAAGGCCTAACTAGGTCTAGACAATTCGGGTCTATATCAGATGAGCGACCATTCCAATGTTCGAATCATAGATGATCGACATCATATGATCAAAACGTCGGAAAAGTGAAAGTCAACGGCTTTTCACGCACAGAATGGGAATTTTTCCCTTTCTGCACTGAAGTGTGTTCTCGGAGTTGGTATATTTAAGTAGGGGGTGTGTGTGGGGTGCAGGTGGGGCTTGCCCCCTGCTCAGAGTGATAAGGTAAGTTTTTTTTTATTTTATTATATATCGATGTTTTGAACTTTGCTCATGTGAGGTTCGAAGTTTTGAAACTTCGACTATATAATATAGACCCGATAATTCATATCCTGTGATGTAGCTAAAAAGAATCATTTCCTTTGTTACAGACATTCGCTCACCCAATATTTCTGACACAGTAGTCTGTGGGGAATGTTTAAAATTTGCCAAATCATTACACTCACAAGACCCCAGTTACCTCTTTCTCCCCCATGAAGTCTCCAACATTTGCTATCTATGAGGGGAAATTCTATGAAGTCTGCTTGGGGTATAAAATATCTACGCAAACACTTCCAAGCAAAGATCCTAAACCTTCTGGACTTTGCTGCATACTTGGGAGCCATACATATGTCCTCCCATTGTTCTCTTGTAAACTAACTACTTTTCCAGTCTCTCTTCACAATCTTTTCTAATCTCCTCAGATTGATTCTTATAGTTACAATGCAATATTTTATATGCCCTACATTATAATTCTCCCTTTTAACAGCAGCTTATGTTCTAGATCTGATTAAAAACCCCACTAGAGTAGGTCTTTCACTTAAGATCCCCCTGCCCTTTTCTCTTTGCCTATACTCTGACATCAATCCCTGGGAGTAAAGGCAGTCTCTAGCAGACAGTCCAAATGTTTTCCCGGCCTCATTCCACTTCGCTACCTTTCCCTCTTTAGTTATTCCATACTAGTACCATGTTCCTCTGCCAGTATTCTCCAGTAAATCCCAGCTACCTCTTGCCTATTTTCTGTATCACTACTTGCAGTTGCATCTTTTGGCAAAATCTCCTTTCTCCATTCCTATGTCCTAACTTCTAAGCTTCCACAGCAATACCATCTGTTCTTGCAAACTTTCCTGCAGACTGAATATTCAAACCATTTTATATTATCTCGCCTATCTTAACCTCTAATTTTGGCATAATTATGTCTTCCCTGAATACTTCCACTTTTGCTCTTTCCTGATTTCCACATTTCTGTGCTTTTTACAAATTTTCATAAAATTTCCGAAACATCTTTAAAAACCTCTACAGCACCTCTGGTTATTTTTCTTGTTACAGGCTCCCCCCGAGTCTGGCAACAGACCTTTCTACTTTCTGCTGCTTAAGTGGTTTTGCTAAACATTTTTGTATTCCGTAGTTATCAAAAATAGTTGCTTAAGAGCATTTTTTCTAAACTCATGCATATTATCGAGATGCTCCCTTATTTTCACTTTAGCACTCCGCATTTGCACCCTTTTCTTGTTCTGTGACCCCCCCCCTTAATCTGCATAATAATTCTTACTATTTCTTAACTGTGTCTTTTATCTCTACCCTATTTTTAAACTCCATTTTCACTGTATTCCACACACTAGCGATTAGCGTCTGAAGACATTTCTAATCTTCTGTAATAACTCTCAAATAACTTCCAGTACCTATTCCTTAAACTCTTCTCTTTTTATCAGTAAATGAAGAAAATGCTGGGGTCTCATTTTTACTTCATTACCATGCATTTTTATCTTTATTTTTATTGGTGCATGATGAATAATTACTGGATGTGAGGAGCTAGACTCTCCAAGTTTCCTGTTAGTCTAATTTACATAATTCAATGTGTTGTTCACATTTAGATAAATATAAGGTATTCATGGAGTTAAAGTCCACATGCAGTTTAAATTTATAGCACTTATATTTATAACTGGATGTATAAAGGACTCTGCCACTAGCATATATTATATGTACATTGTGTGCATGGAAAAGTACCAATTTCGTTTGACTTGTCCGTTTTACCCTTTTACAAAGGAAACATTCCCTTCCTCTTTCTCCATCTCTGTCTCACTCAGCAGGTAGTGCATGAGCCCTTTGCACAATAGTGAAGTCCTCATGCCAGCTAAAGCTGACAGTGTAATGAAGATTTTTTTTTTTAAACAAGAAACATCTACTGAATTATCACTTGTGACACAAGCAAATCGCACATTTACTCAAATGAAAACAAAACTATATTGACATATTTTCAGTTGCAAACATTATACATCATATATAATCTTCTATACAGAACATTACATAGCTCATTTATTTCCCTTAAACCGCATTCCTTATCCAAAACATTATTCGGCATGTACTATTCCCAAAACTCCCATTTTTTTCTATGTAATTTGCTCCTACCCTTTTCTGAAGATCATGCTGCCAGTTCTTTCATCTTTGTTACTATATTCACTACTTCTAGTATGGTTTAGGCTTTTTTAGCAGCCACCAGAATTAAACTCACCCATGGCCTTACTATGGGTAAGCAATTCTGTTTTTGTATCATAACTCTAAAAAATTTATTTTCTTAGTTATACCAATTTGATTACCTAGAATTTCTGACAGAGTAGTCTGCAGGGAATTTTTAAACTCTAGAAAACGAAAACAGTCCTTGAACCAAATAAGGAATCAGATGCAAAAACCAGAGAATACAAGATAAAGAAAAATAATCTGGTTCCACACAGCAGTGAAAATCAATATGTCCTTTACTGTAGTAGGTAAGTGCTTTCTCGGAATAACATCCGCTTCATCAGACCAACAAAGATAGAATAGCAGTTACATTTTTAAACACAAACATCCAATCAAAAATCAGATAAAATGTGCATCATAGCTAAAAGCCATGTGATAAAATACATCTGTAGAATCTATAGATCGTTACAAAATTGAATAAAACAGACTAAATGAACAATATGTACTTAAAACTGGTAAATACAATAGTAAAAAATAATAAAAGATGGACTATTGGAATATACATGATAAAATATTAAGAGAGAGATCAATGCTTTAATGGCCGTGCTTTAAGGAAGGGTTTCAGGGAAACTGTTGTTTAAACCAGGAGGTTTATCAGCTCGAAAGTTGTTGGTCTGATGAAGTGGATGTTATTCCGAGAAAGCGCTTACCTACTACAATAAAGGACATATTGATTTTCACTGCTGTGTGGAACCAGATTATTTTTCTTTACCTTGTATTCTATAATTTTTAAACTCTGTCAACTCAGCAGTGTAATAAAGATAATCAGTATTTAAAAACATTGGTGTGCAATTGGGAGTGAAAGCAAACGTAAGCCATGTATTGCATGTGCCTCATAGTATTGGTCTGTCACTTCTATGGATAAACAGTAAGGCTGCATGTGCTATTTAAGACTCTTCTTACCTTTAAACACAAACAGAGGGGCTCTACCTACAATACTGCCTAGATCTTAGGATTTAGTTAAAATATTCCCAGTTTCTCTTAAAGTGCAACATATATCCTTACTATTGCACTGTTTTAGCAAGTTAGAGTTAGCAGCAGCTGAACTGCCTACACATAATTTGATCAGTTATTCCAACTGTTGTACCTACCAGGAAAGACTGACGAGCCTCGTCCATGCTTTCAATACCCTTTGTGTCAAATTTGCCTTGCTGCAGGCTACTTTGCATGAGGCTTACAGCACTAGTGACACCACGCTGGATGTCCTGCAAAGTTGTGGCAGGATAGCCATTCCGTAGCTTACTACACAGTACCTCCCTAGAAAATGGGAAAAAATACCAGTCAACAGGAAATAAACTGTAAAAATGACAGAGCATAAAGTTTTTACATCTGTGTCAATGCAGTTTTCCACATTAGTTTATAAAGAACACCACAGGTAATAAAGAAAGAGAAAATTAGACAATGACCTCAGGGTGCACCTTCTGCATTTGTATACCCCTGTGAGTATAACTGTATATATTCTTTCCAGCTTAGCCAAGTGGGCTACATCATCAAGAGCTTTTCCATTTCTTGAGGCCTCCATCATACCTTCTTCGACATTTCCGACAAAAATGCTTCAACTGCTCTTCTTTCTCTCGATAAACATTTCTTCACATCTCAACACATTTATGCACTCATCCACCTTAACAACCTGATAATACGACTTCTGCATGGGCACCTGCCTCCTGTACCTCTAGTACATCTCTCAACATACCTTCTTGTCTCGCTACCATATCTTTTTCTTAGATTCTAAATTCATAAATATGCCAAGGCTATTGAGTACTATGACCATTTACGTACTGCCAGTCTTGTACCTCAGGCACCACCTCCTTTTCTCCAGGAGACCCATATTAGTCAATCACTAAAAACTTTGAAATCCCATCCAGTCAAGTAGGTTATGTTTAAAGGAAGACAGTGAGCGGCACTGCTTAATATGCAGGGGAAGTTTACTTCAGAAACTAAAGAGGTGCTGGGTTATAAACCTGTCCTTCCACCATGTCTTATCCAATGAAGATTTAAATCCCTGGATTTAGTACTGGTAGGACCATTAGACTTAAGGAGATATTGGAAGTCCAGAACAATCAGGTTTCTAATGGTATAGTGAGCGAGACAGAGGGCTCCCTTCAAAAGCCTGTAAGACACTGAATAAAGGTACAGTTTCCAGCCTCTCTTAATAACTAAGGGGACTTTAAGCCTTTGATCTTTCTGGTTAAGAACTTTTGGGGTCTTCCTAATTGATATGTTTAAATGAGATACATCCTGAAGGTGGCATCACACTTGATAACTGGCTTGATCAAAGCTGAGTTTAAGGGGGTGATTACCTCTTTGGACCTTGAAGATACTCCTGTGGTAATTAGCTATGTATTTAGATATGTGACAACCACAGTCACATAATGGCCACAAGAGAGGGAATTACCAATCAAAGACTCCAGGTCCCAGACTACATTTTCATTTTGTAGAGGCATACTGTCTATACAGTTTTATGAATGGAGGGGTTTGTCAACCATAACTGATATTTTACTTTTTAGCATTTAGTTTTGACCTATTTTTAGTACAAGAGTTAACTAAGGAAATTTAATTCTGGAGAGTTTGGGTGTCAGTGGGTGGAATTAATAACCACCAGTTTACAGTCATCTTCAAATTTTATTAGCCAGAGGTCTCTGTTCTTTAACATGAGATGTGAAAAGTACAAAAAGGAGAGGTCACAGCCCTGAACACCGAGAGACCACCAATGGCCACTTTCATATTTTCTGATGAAGTAACCCGCAACTTGCACTGTGTGTATTCTGTCTTTCAACCAGTTTGCGGCCCATCTTGCCATATAGGGATCAATTTTTAAAGCAGTTAGTTTTGGATGATGACTACATAGGGTAGTGTGTTGAAGGCCTTGGCAAGGTCAAATTTCTCTGTGTGTACTGTGTGGCTACTTTCTACAGCATCCAAAACTCTTTTTAAACAGTATACCAGATTCAGTAGACATGATCTGCCCTACACAAAGCCAAACTGGGGTAAAGTCTAATAATATTCTTGACATCAGTTTATGAGATGAATTATATGCTCCAAGGTTCTGCAGATAAAGCTGGCAAGACTGATAGGTCTGTAATTACATGGATTACATGCAAGCCCAGCCTTATAGTAGGACATTACAAATGCAGTGCACCACTTAACACTCAGGGATGAAGCCAGTACCTAAACTTAGGTTAGATGTTTTAATGGGTGGGTCTGTAAAGGTATAATCAGCACTATTAAGCAACAGATCCACTGTCAGGTCCCATTAAAGAAGTACTTTTTGTCCTGGTTACCACATTCAGTAAATGATCTTTAGAAATAATTGGTACTAAATTTATTTGCAAGGATACTGGTGATATCTATTCAGTCAAAATAAGAGGTGCCATTAAGAATACATTCAGGGAAATATGGAGTACTGTTTACTAGTTTTCTAACGTAGCTAAAGAGTATATAATCATCTTAGGCTTCAGTGGCCAGAGCAAGTTCATGAGCTCCTATAGTGGGCCTGATACAGTTTTACAGTAGTTTTTATAATACTTTAGATATGTTCCTTAAGATAAAAAAAAAAACTTTCAGATCTGGTACATTTAGAGAGTTTCTTTATTTTGCTTTATAGTTATTTTAGAGTGATGGACCACAGTGATTATTATTTTTGAATTTCCAATGATACCTGGCTCTGGTAGTGACAGACAGCTTTATGCATTTTTCTGAATGGGTACTAAATTTCTTAGTAAAGCTCGCTGTTGTATCAAGCTCAGGGGTGGTGCTGTCATAAGTGATGGTGTATTATTAACTTGTGACACGGGCAAACTTACATTTCTATAAAAGTAAACAAACCATATTAACACGATCACATTTACAAACATTATACATCACATATATTCTTCTATGTAATATAATCAATACAACATACATAAATTGTTCAGTTTCTGCCTTCTCTTAAACCTCATTCCTCCTCCAAAACATTTTCTGCATGTATTGTTCCCATTTCAATTTTTTCTATGTAATTTGCTCCTACCCTATTCTAAAAATCCCACTTTCTGTTCTTTTATCTGTTACAATGTTCACTACTTTACATAAGGTTGATTCAAACGCTGATTTCCATTTTCCTAGTGTTTGCTTTTTTTTTTTGGCAGCAACCACAAAAACGTAGCGAGGCCTTACTAGGTCTAGTCAATTCAGATCCATCCTGTATCCCAGCCAAAAAAAATAATTTCCTTAGTTACACTCATTTGCTCGCCCAGTATTTCTGACAGAGTACTCTGTACAGAATTTTTAAAGTGTGCCAGCTCATTACACCCCCAAAATGTATGTTCCTAGTTACAGCTTTCTTCATTTGCGATCTGGGAAAAAAAATTATTTGGAGTCTACATGGGGTATAAAAGTATCTATGCAAACACTTCCAGACAAAACCCCTAAATCTTCTACACTTTGTTGCATATTTGGGAGCCATACATATGTCTTTCCATTGTTTCTTTGTGAATTGCTTATCAAATCTCTCTCTTCCATACCTTTTCTATCATCTGACTTATTCCTATAGTTACCATGCAATTTTGTATATGCCCTACTAACACAGTGCAGGTCTTTCACTTAGAATTCCTCTATCCCCTTCTCTTTGCCTATAGTCTTCTCAATTCCTGATCAGGTAGGCAGTCTCAAGCATGCAGTCCAGATGTCTTCTAAGCCTTTTCTCACTCTGTTACCTTTCCCTATCTAATTATTTGTTCTCAATACCTTGGTTCCTTTGCCAGCTTCCTCCAGTGAATTCCAGCCCCATCTTGCTTATTCTCTGTAACCCTAACTGCAGTCATCCCTATTGGCAGAATCTCCTTTCTTCATTCCAGTGCTGGCTTAGTTCTTACAATACTTTATGATACTTTATGAACATAATACTCTGAATGACTGCTGTTATTCTTCTTAAGGAGAAGTATCCAAAATCCCACTGTCTTCTCACTATTTGAATTTCCCCAGCTTCATCATCCTTTTCCACTATGGACTGTAACTTTCTGCTGGTGTTACAAGAGTTTTAGCTGTGCAGCTCTACAATATCCCTTCAAATCAGGTAATTAGAAACAACCTTATTCTAACTTATCCCACTTGACTCTTGCCCTCTCCTCTACTCACTAATAAAATCCTTCAACTCTTTATTACTATCCACAACTTCTCTGGCTGATAAAAATATGCCTGACCTGTGTATAAAACTAAAGGGACTAAACACATTTTTAACTGCTTGTATTTTCCTATCTATATCCATAGGAAAGAGCTTCATGTTTCTCAGTTTTTCTATTATCTTCTGTTTAGACTTTTGCTACACATCCTTAGATGCCATAACAGAATATTTTTTAACCCGTACTCTAATACTTCATGTCGTCATGTTCTCATAAGTATGGGTATTGCAGAACTAATTCATGTGTGGCTTACAGCTATAGCCTTTGTCTTATATTCATTAATTTTATATCCCATAAAAAACTAGGAACGGTCTCGGAATGTTCTATAACACTGACATGTCCTTTTCAGGTTTTATCTGGTACAAAATAATATTGTCTGCAAATAAGGCCAACTTAATAATTATATCCTTGAGTTTCTCAGTCCCTTATTTACCCTGCCAATGTTTCTAAATATAAAACAAACAACAAAGGGAAAGAGGGCAACCCTGTATGGCACCTTTCTTCAGACACGACTTATTTGAGAGAAATCCTCCCACTTTGATTTTTGCCTCCGATTACTCATATAGTCTCCTAATTAACCTTATTTTATCACGGAATGCAAATGCTTACACTGCCCTACTCAAAATCCGATCTTTCTCTGTTGAATGCTTTCTTTGCATCAGGACCCACAAACAACAGCAGTATTTTCTTATAGTCTGCTTTTTGTCTGCATCACCAATGTTCTATTAATGTTGTCAAATTTTCGCTTCCTGTCCACAAAACTACAATGAACCATATCTATCCATTTTGATAACATCTTTGCCATTCTTTTAGCCATTATAGACAAACTTTGTAATCATGGTTAAAAACTGAAATGGGCCTACATGAAGCTTGATCTGATGCGTCTTTACTGCCTTGCTATTTCAGTCACCATAGCTTTTTCCAGTATGTTGGTGCCTCCCCTCCCTTTAAAATACTGTTAAATAAAATCTTCCAGATCTTTATCACTTTCCTCCCTTCAACCTTCCACTGGAATACCATCTATTCCTGAAGACTTTCCTGCAGACCGGTTTATACTTCACTATTTTTATCTCATTTCCTACTATTTTAAGTCTTAATTGTTGAGCCTCATCTACCTGTAAACCTTGACATCTACAAGTCTTTCCTAAATATTTACATTTGTACTATTTCTTGATCTTTCATTTCTCTACTTTGTACACATTTTCATAAAATGTCCACAAACTTCTCTAATTCTGCTACAGTATCTCTGGTAATTTTTCTTGTTATAGACTCCCTATGTTTGGTAGCAACCCTTTATATTTTATGTTGCCCAAGTCATCGTGCTAAAAGTCTACTCTGGAGCTCTCATCAAAAAACAGTTGCTTAGCAGTTATCTTTTTAAACTCATGCATGTTATCCTGGTACCCCCTTATTTTCTTTTCAGCACTTTGCAGTTATGCCTCTTCTTGTTTTGTGAGACTCTCCTTACTCTGCAACATTTTAACCTTTGTCAGCCTCCTCCTTCTTTCGGCTGTTCAATTTAGGAATCACCACAGCAGATCATCTGTTTCTATTTCTTCCTGTCTCCTGCATCTCGCTCTGTCACGCCAACCTCCTGCATGTCCTCTCTCACCACATCCATAAACCTCATCTTAGACCTTCCTCTTACCTGGCAGCTCCATCCTTAGCATCCTATTGCCAATATACCCAGCATCCATCCTCAGCACATGTTCAAAGCAACACAATCCTGTCTCTCTGGCTTTGTCTCTAAACCGTCCAACCTATACCGATTCCTAACCCTGTCCATCCTTGTTACACCCAATGCAAATCTTAACATCTTTTAACTCTGCCACCTCCAGCTCCGACTCTTGCCTTTCCATCAGTGCTACTGTCTCCAATCCATATAACATAAGTGGTCTCACTACCCTCTTGTAGATCTTCCCTTTCACTCTTACTGGTACGAGTCTGTCACAAATCACTCTTGATACTCTTCTCCACCCATTCCACCATGCTTGTACTCTCTTCTTCACCTCTCTTCCATACTCACCATTATTCTAACCTGTTGATCCCAAGTATTTAAACTCATCAACCATCGCCAATTCTACTCCCTGCATCCTCACCATTCTTCTATCCTCCCTCTCACTCACACACGCAAATTCTGTCTTAGTCCTGCTCACCTTCATTCCTCTCCTCTCTAGAGCATATCTCCACCTCTTCAGGGTCTCAACCTGTTCCCTACTCTCACTACAGAACACAATGTCATCCGCAAACATCATAGTCCATGGGGACTCCTGTCTCATCTCGTCTGTCAACCTGTCCATCACCACTGCAAATAAGAAAGGGCTCAGAGCTGATCCTTGATGTAATCCCACCTCCACATTAAACACATCCATTACTCCTACCGCAGACCTCACCACTGATACACTACACCCTTGTACATACCCTGTACCACTCTTGTACATTTCTCTGCCACTTCCGACTTCCTCATACAATACCACAACTCCTCTCTAGGCACCCTGTCATATGCTTTCCCTAAGTCTACAAAGACACAATGCAACGCATTCTGACCCTCTCTATACTTCTCCATCACCACTCTGAGTAAACATCGCATCTATAGTGCTCTTTCCTGGCATGAAACCATACAGTTGCTCACTAATCATCACCTCCCTTCTTATCCTAGCTTCCACTACTCTTCCCAACAACTTTATGCTGACTGATCAATTTTATCCCTCTGTAGTTACTACAGCTCTGCACATCACCCTTGTTCTTAAAAATCGGTACCAAAACACTTTCTCCACTCCTCAGGCATCTTCTCACTTTCCAAGATTTCATTAAAAACTCCACTGCCATCTCTCCTAAACACCTCCATGCTTCCACAGATATTTCATCTGGACGAACAGCCTTTCCATTCTTCACCCACTTCATAACTGTCCTTACTTCCTCCTTGCTAATCCGTTGCACTTCCTGATTCACTATTCCCACATCATCCAACCTTCTTCCTCTATCATTCTCTTCATTCATCAGCCCCTCAAAGTACTCTTTCCCATCTGCTCACACACTCTCCTCGCTTGTAAGTACGTTTCCCTGATTATATTTTATCACCCCTACCTGCTGCACATCTTTCCCAGCTCGGTCCCTCTGTCTAGCTAATTGGTACGGGTCCTTTTCTCCCTCCTTAGTGTCCAACCTTTCATATAACTCTCTATACTCCTTATCCTTCACCACCTCTCTCTTCACCATATGCCTCATCTCCTTATACTCCTGTCTACTTCCTCTGTATACTCTCCTGTACTCACTTGTTCCACCAACAGGTCTCCTTCCTCTGTCCAGATGTCACATCAAGCACATTTCTAGCAGTCTCCCTTACCAGCTCAGCTGTAGTTACCCAGCTATTCGGTAACTATTCACTGCCACCCAGTGCCTGTCTTAACTCTTCCCTGAACTCCACCTCACAATCACCCTTTTTCAGCTTCCACCATTTGTTTGGCACCACTCTCACACTCCTCCTCTTCTTGATCACTGTCATCCAAAGGACCACCATCCTATGCCTCAAAACAGACTTACCATTTATTTTAGCTCATGCCTCCCAAACTCTCGAGCCAGGCTTTTATCCATAATGCTCCTCTCAAAAGTACTTCTGGTCGAGTTTGCCTACATTAGGGGCAAACAAGTTATAAGAATAAGAGACCAGATATGTGTCCATAATAAGAAGCCAATCCTGTAAGAATTCAGTCCACTAAGAGTCTCAGGTTGGGGATGGGGGGGGGGTGTCATGGATTAGTGAAGATCTACAGCACAGACGGAACATTATGGTAAGACATAACTTCTTTATCTGATGTCAATATTCACATGATCCTTGGCTGTGGGACAGAGTCCCCAGATACTAAATCTTGGGAGGTCTCATGGAAGACTATTCCTGAGCATCATCGAACCGAATGATGCCCATCCCCTGGAGACCTGATCAAGTTTGTAATCACTGATAAAGCTATGAGGCGAAGCCAAAGTAGCTGCTTTACAAAATGTCATCTAAAGAAGCTCTGGCATGAAAAACTGCGGAAGTTGCCACCGCACTAGTTGAATGAGCTTTGACAGGGTGTGAAGGGTGGAGCCCTTTCGATTGACAAATAAATGTAATACAGTCTCTAAGCCATTTTGCCAAGGTAACCTTTGAAACTGGATTGCCTAAAGAAAGGGAAGAAAAGGACCAAACAATTGATCAGATTTTTGAAAGTCTCTTGTTCTGTGAAGGTAAAAATGTAACAGTCTGTGAACGTCTAATAAATGTAGGGTGTACTCTCCTTGGTTAGAAAACTTTGGGAAAAAGACTGGAAGTTTAAGTGTCTGACATATCAGATTCTGAGACTACTTTTTGGTAAAAAGGAAGGATTAGTCCCAAGGGAAACCCTGTCCTTTTGAAAAATGATATAGGATAGTGTGGAGGATAGAGCCTGGAGTTCAGATCCCCTTTTAGCAGATGTGATCGCCACTAAAAATAACGTTTTCCATGAGAAGAACTTTAAGTCACAGGTAGCTGATGGTTCAAAGGTTGATAAAGTAAGAGACTGAATAACTGGTGATAGATCCCAAGAAGGAATGGGTTCTTTAAATGGGGGTCTTAACATTAGAACTCCCTTTAAAAAGACTTTATAAAGTTTATCAGACATCAGGGATGAACCTTCAAACCCTATGCTGAAGTTCGAGATTGCTGCTAGATGAACTTTAACTGTTGAGGTAGAAGAATCAAATTGGTAGAAAGTAGGTAGGAAATCCCAAACTTTATGAACCGGAGTCGTACAAGGGTCAAGGTGGTTCATCAGGTCCCCAATTTAAAAATTTTCCCATTTACTTTGATAGTTTTCTAGTTGAAGGTTTGTGATGGGCTACAATTATTTGACAGACAGGAGAGGAGGGGAGGGGAGGGGATGCATGCATAGCAATCATGGGAATTGGAGAAGCCAAGCTGTGAGCTTGAGGTGGAGGTTCGGATGAACCAAGCTCTCCAGATGAGACAGCAGGTCCGGAGCCAGGTCCAGTATCCATGGTTCCCGAAGATGAGCCCAAAGGAAGAGGAACCAAACTTGTCGAGGCCAGAAGGGGGAAATGATGACGGAGTTCTCCAACCTCTTGGCTTTCTTTAGAAAATGGGATATCAAGGGAGTTTGGTGGAAAGACACAGAGGAGACCAGGGGGCCAACTGTGGAGAACAGCATCTCTGGGTGACACCCCCAGAGGGGGAATTAGGGCAAAGTAACTGCTGCACTTGTTGTTTAGGGGTGATGCAAAGAGATAGCAGCAAGGTTGGCCCCAGTGACGAAAAATCTCTTTTGCCACCGCAGGACGAGAGACCACTTGTGAGGTATGAGAATGGTTCTGCGCAGTTTGTCCGCTATTACACTGTTGCACCCTGGAATGTGCATTGCTGTGAGAAAGTGGTTGAAAGACATCACCCAATGCCAAACTCTGAGGGCTTCTTGACATAATGGGTAAGACCTGGTTCTCCCTTGTTTGTTGATATACCAAACTACCAACATGCTGTCCGTTTGATTTGCTACTGTTCCCAGAGGAAGGGCATCCTGGAATGCTTGCAACACAAACAGCACTGCCCTCATCCCCAAAACATCAATGTGTAAGTTGAGACCAAGTGCCTTGGACTATCCTTCCCAGATAATGCCCCCCACCCTATCTGGGGAGCATCCGTGGTCATTACTGTCTAGGGTTGCAGAAAAATGAAAGGTTGCCCCAAGAGAATCTGATCGGAATGGAGCTACCACGAAAGATCCTGTCTGCCACGACTGGTAATCACAATTAGATAAGACAATGTCTGATGTATCAGAGACCACTAGGAGGCAAGTAACCACTGTAAGATTTGCAGTGATATCTCACTAAGGGGGGCAGGAGTGACAGACGCTGTCATCGAGCCTAGTGCTTGTAGGACTAATCTGATTGGAACCTTTCTGTTTTGGGTAATTTGTCTGCCCTGGAATCTGATCCGTTGCAGTCTTTCTAGAGGAAGTGAAGCAATTCCTCTAACGGTGTCTAAGCGGGCTCTGATGAATTCTAATTGTTGAAAAGGTTGTAAACTTCACTTTTCGAAATTTATTGTTATACCTAGCAATGTACAATGTAATCTTTTGCCTGTTCTAACTGACGTCTGGTGGCAGCAGTGTGCAGCCAGTCATTGAGGTATGGAAAAACCTGAAATCCTTGCACTCTGAGATGAGCTGTGACCGCTGCCATGCATTTGGTGAACACCCTAGGGGCTGAGGTGAGTCCAAAGGGCAGTGCTCTGAACTGGAAATGACTGGCTCCTAGCCAGAAGCACAGGAACCTCCTGGATCATTTGTCCACTTTTATGTGGTAATACGCATCCTGGAGATCTACAGAGCACATCCAATCACTTTTTTCCAAGAATGGAAGTATCGACTGTACTGAGACCATCCAGAATTTGGTTAGCTGAACTGCCTTGTTGAATTTGCTGAGATCCAAGATGAGTCACCAGTCCTCTGTTTTTTTGGGCACTAAAAAGAACCTCGAGTAAAACCCAGATCCTGTTTGGTCTGGTGGGGTTTTTTGGATGACTCTTTTGTTGAGCAGTTTTTGAATTTCTATAACTGCTTCTTCCCTGTGACAGGGTGGAACACCAGGGAGTCTTTTCTGGGTTTCTAGGGGCAAAGATAGTGGGATTTTGTAACCTCTGGATATTATTCCCTGCACCCATTTGTCCAAAGTTATTAACTGCCAGGTGGGGCTGGTGCAGAGAAAATCATCCAGACTGCCTCCACAGCAGGGCAATTGGTCTCCCTTCAGTGATGCTGGTAGGGAGTTCCAGAAAAGGAATCTCTACACCCCTGGTTTCGCGGGCTACTTCTGCCTATGAGGTTGCGTCTTCCATAACTTCCCCATCTGCTCCGGGGGAAGTCCTTGTCACACGAATCCTGGAAAGGCCCTTGAGACTTTTTAAACTATAGTCTCCCACGTCTCTGGTTCCTAAAGTAAGGCCTCTGAGGAGTGGAGAAATGTACGCCTACAGCAGAAAGAGTTCTTCCCAACTTTTTCACATCTACCAAGCATGTCTTTAACTTTGGGACAAAACAGTGATGATCCATCAAAAATAGCGTTGACATATGACACTTTAAATGGCTCCACAAAGTCACACAAGTGCATCTAGGAGTGCCTTCTAATGGTTATGCCTGAACCCGCTGCTCTAGTTGTCCCTTCAGCTGCGTGGGCAATCAGCCTCATGGACAAGTTAGAAATCGCTTCAAGGGTCGAAAGCTGTGAGGTAACTGTCACACACCTGGTCAGCTACTGTTCCTGAGAGGTTATCTGAGAGATCTTTGATCAGATCCCTCTGCAACCTCGCAAAATGTAGCATGTAAATCAAGGACATGAGAGCAAAGGTCACTGAAGCGTAAATTTGCTTCCCAAACCTATCCATAGTCCTAGACTCCTTGTTAGGAGGATGGATAGTTGGACTTTCATCAAGTTCCTTCTTAATGGCAGCCGCTATCACCATGGTGTCAACAAGTATGCCTTTACACCAGTGCTGCTCATCCTTAGGGGCTGAGGGGATGTAATCAGGCCTCTTGGAGATCGGCTTGATACAGTCGAGCATCTTCCATGACCACTGAGTGATCAGTTTATTGAGTTCGTCAGCAGAAGAGATCCAAGAAGTAGAGGGTTAGGCTAGAAAAGCCTCCAGGTATATTGGCTCCTCAGGAGAAGCTGGAGGGTAGACGAGTCACCCCTCTGTTTCAGGATTTCCAGGATGTCCCTGAAGGAAACCTCATCAGGGGGGTGACCTGGGGGAGCCTTCACCTTCATCGAAGTCAGCATCTTCAGTGAAAGACTCCTCCGGGGAGTCCAAGTGCTTTTGCTTGCACTTTTTTCTTCACGGGTACTTCCTCGGGGGGATGTTCTGGGGAAGTGTCTGAAGAGGAAACCACCAAAATGGGTCATTCCTGGAGGATTTCTGCCCTCCGTCCTAGGAATAAGATCAATGGAAGCTCCACTCGAGGGATGTGGACATCTGTCCCGACATGGATGGCAGAGATTGAGAGTCCCCAATGGACAAGGCCTTCTCCATGATTCAAAAGGCCTGCTCCCCCCATAGTGGGATGGGAGCCCGGAACCAAAAAAAGACTTTCAGAAATAGGGTTCCACCCCGCAAAAAGGCAGCAACCCCTGAAACCGAAGCCTGGGTCGATCCTACGTAGGCCGAAGCACCAAGGGCGATGGATGGCTCTGAAGGTAAAGAAGCCAATCAGTGCATCTCGGACTCAACCAATGAGTCTCGACCTCTGGTGTTGAAGGGCCAGAGGAACTCAAGGAGGCTCTGGGCACCAGAGACGAAGATGCTACTGGAACCAAAATAGTTGATGCCAGGAGGGTCAGAACCAAGGGCACCAAAGTTTTGACTGGAGTAGGAGGAAGAATATGCGGTGTCACAGCAGGAGAGGTTCTGACACTGGATTGGCTAGCAACCAAAGACAAGCCTCTCGCTGTGAGGAGCTGATACACCAGTCTCATATCATCAGTCTTGGAGAGACTCTTACTGGATCGAACCGATGCAGTTGGAGACCTAGGGGGTCTGACATCGACAAAGGGGCTGGGAGGTCTATCTTTAAAATGGGTCAATAGATGGTGAAAACTTGGACCTTGGTACCAAAATAACGTGAAGTTGCTCAGGTACCAATTTATCTGTCTGGGCTGAGGAACCCAATGTCGGCTCCGAAGATTTAGATGGTTTGGAGTCATGTCCTGTCTTCGGTGCCGTAGAAGTGGTTGGTAGCAAAGAGTGTTTTGAAGCCTTCTTTGGCGGTTCCAAAATGCTTGGAACCAAAGGGCATTTTCTAGATGAAGGAGATGAAGATGAACTGGCGCCTGTTCTCAACACAGAAATGGCATCTTCAAAATCACTCTTCAAAAGGCCTTTCAAAATAAGCTTATTTTTACGTTCTGAAAGAGTTCTCATAAAAAAGCCATGACATATTGAGCAACTCTCTTGTAAATGAACTTTTCCTAAACAACAGACACATAAGGTATGTGCGTCTGAATTGGGCATTTTGCCCTTGACACTTAGGACACTTCTTAAAACCTGAGGTGCCTTTAGTTTAGAAGAGTTAACTGGCGACTCAGCCTTTTCAGCCATCATGCAAAGAAAATTATTAGTCACTCACTCACACACACAGCCAGAGGAAAGCTTTTTTTTTTGATAGAGATATAAATACATATAAAGAGAGGAAAAATACCAACTGTGGTAAGCAGAATACCCTAGAATGGTAAGATAGGAGTACCAACAATGGTACTTTGACAGAAAAACTACCGGTGGTAGATAAAAAAATGGATAATAAAGGCACTCACACATGCAGGAAACAAAGGAGAGGAGCAGGTAGAGAAAAAGTTCACTAGGAGAAAGAAATAACATTATAAATGGAAATATCAAGGAAAAAAATGTACTGAATATTAAAACCAAGGCTTGACAACAGTTGAACATGTCTGACACACAAAGCGGCAAACGAGATCTGAAGTACTTTTCAGAGAAGCATTACGGATAAAAGCCTGGCTCAAGAGTTTGGGAGGCGCGAGCTAAAATAAACGGCCGTGTCAGTTCCGAGGCTCAGAACCGAGCCCAAAGCTGAGGATTACATGAAGATTGACATCAGATCTACATTTTCCCCTGCCACCACTTTACAGGCTCCAATCTCCTTCACTTTAACCTTTGTCAGCCATTCTAAATAATTCTTGTTACTTCTCAACCATATCTCTTTTTATTTCTACCCTATTTTTTCCACTTTCATTTTATCCCCTTGCTACCTACAACTTCTACAGTACTTTTTATCTTGCCTAAAAACTCCCAAATACTTTCCAATACTTATTCCTTAAATTCCTCTCTTTATAACAGGTAAGTGAGGAAGTACCAGTGTCTCATTTTTGTTTCATTACCCTGCATTTTTATCTTGGTTATTACTGGTACATGATCCGAAAAAGTTACTGAACGTGTACCAAAGCTCTCAATTAAATGCACATGTTCCTGTGAAATATAATTTCTGTCTACTCTAGCTCAGTTATTCTACCTTGGGGAATATGTAAATTTTGACTTCCTACTACTGAAGTCACATCTTCCATACCAAACATTTTCATAAACATTTTTAGAAACCTATTCTTTTGTTATATCTTCATATTTCCCCATCTAGGCCCCGCAGATGCATCCTTATTGCAAATTAAATTCCAGTCTCCACCTATAAGTAATTTTCTCTGTTGAAAGCTAATTTTCCCAAAATGTTCTTAAGTTCCATAACAGCAGTTTTAGGTGGAATATAAATACATGCCTTCGTAATCCCCTTCCCTTGCCAGTAGCCCCTCACTACCACAAATCTATCATCCACGTGAAACCATTATTCCCCCCATTATATACGAGTTTTTTAAATATATATTTCCAGCTTTTACGCTACATGCACCCAAAAATGTTTGGCAGATTGTTTTATACAGTTTTTTTTTCTTGTCATCTTCATTTCTAGGCAAGTCACATTTTACTAATTTTTTTCTTTTACTGAAAACCCATGAACAAAAAAACGAACACACAGATTTGATCTGTCACAAATACACAAAACTATGTACATCTTCAAATAATTAAGTTTAAACCTCCTAATAGGAATAACTGTCACAAATAGATGGCTACAAATACAGATCTTAGCTAACCTAAAGTTAAGATTATCCATGCTAAGATGCATACTACTGCCTATGCTACTACTTATACTAACTGGTGTTTGTTCTTTTTTTATCTTTATTTCTCTACAAGATGTACAAGTTGCAAGCTTTCAGAAAACATTAATGTTTGGCTTTGAAGAAAGCAATGCTTTGGCTTTTTATTGCCCTGTAATCAGCTTGTCTCCATGGAAATGCAAGAAAAAAAACGTAGCTCCCAGCTGCAGACTTCTAAAACTAGCAGAAAAATTTATTGCTAAAGGAAATTTTTCATTACATTCAGTGTTCCCTTATTTTTTTCCACTTAAAACTTATTAGATTAAGTCGAGGATCTTAACCCAGACATTCACCTATGCAAAAGTAAGTTATTATGACCTGTGTACTTTTGCACCCCATCCCCCACCTCAACAACCCATGATTAAAGCCTATTAACTTAACAATGCTTTTGTCTAGCCTGTTTTTTCTCTTTTTCACTGTAATGTCTACATTCTTAATATTAAAAAAGAAAAAAGGCATCTGTTCACTTTAGTATTATCATATATAACTAAAAATGCGTTACTATATGACATGCAATTTATATCATGAAAAGTTGTATAGAGACACTGTTAAGAATAGAAATTATTTTACTTGCAGTTACATTTTTCTTTGATCTTCCCCACCCCTTAGGGTCCATTCAAACATTAACAACATGAAGTGAGGCAAATGTCTTTCAGTTCTCCACAAGCGTAACAAAGTCAATTAAAATCCATTCTTACAACTTTTACTTAGCTGTACAGTCATATTTTACAAATATGACTGATGCTTTGTAATCTCACAATTATTTGCTGATTTCCAAGTTGCAGGTCGTCTTCCTGTTCATCTTTATTTCCTAACTCCAGACTCCAGTTCAATTCCAAGGTACTCCCGATTCTTCTAGTCAGTTCCTGTGCTTTTCTCCCTCTCCCAAGCATTTTCCTGTTTGAACACTGGAAAACGTTTCACTGGTAAAAGTCTCTCCATGAGCTTTATTATCGGAAGAATGACAAGCAGAGTCCTCTTCTGCTTGATGGCTCACTTTTTGTTGGACAAACCTTTTGATTTCCTCCTTAGCCTGTTTTGCATCACAAAACTACTTTGATCCTCTTAGAAAAAATACTCAAAGTAGTTGGGTACAGCAGATTGAATCTCATGCCTGCCTCTGAACATTCCCTGACTGCTGGAATAAATTTGCTTCTCTTCTGCCTGGTGTACAGTGAATAACAATTTTTCATGAACACTGTATTGTTCTACATTTTCATAATTTGCCTTTTGCCACAGTTTTGTCAGGCTCAATTCTTTCTGCTGGTAGGACTGCATCTTTACTAACCCATTCTTGGCTGCTTTTTCATGGCCAGGTTGGGAGCATAAACACAATGTGCCCTTTTAATTAGTAAATCCTGCTATGTACTACTAATCCACTTGCTTATCTCTGCCTTCATAAAATGAATAGAATCTGTTCCTACTAGTATTTACCAGAAAAGCAGAAAATCTCTAGTTTTCGCTATGTGCTCTGTCCTCTAATTCTACCATTTTTTTTTTGAAACATCACTCCTTGAGAGGTCTTGTAATCAAGTCTGCCTTTTCATTTCGACTTCTGATTTTTGGACTTTTATCAACTCATTTGAATATCTGTTTAAAGCTTCTTCCATTCTTTCCAGCCTTTTATTATTTTGAGTTGATAAAAAATAAAGAAAACACTGAAGAAGTAATCAGTTCTGAGCAGATCTGGCTTACTTTTCCCTCTAGATTACTGGAATGTGTTGCACCAAAGCTAGATCTTGAGCTGCTTCCTCCTGAACACCTGCAGAATTCTCTTGACATTTTCTAGTTGATTTTCTTTCAGGTTCTCTTAGTTGCTCCTTGAAGGCATGTGCTAGAGGTCAGTTGGACTGAGTCATTTGTTTCAAATTTATATTCTTGAGTTCTTTTAAAGTAATCTCTTTGTGTCTTCTTTGCGGACATCCAGGCAGTGTACTTACTAGCCAGCAATTGTATTTACTGAAAGTGACAAGAGTTCTTGACCCTTGTGTTGAGCTGAAACTAAGCTGTTGATCAGTGTGCAACCATCTTGGACATTCCAGCTGTAAATGAATTTTGAAATTTCATCACAGAGCAGGCTGCGGTTGGCATAGGTACAGTCCTCAAATACAATGGGGTTTGTTTCAGGGTCTTTTGGGATTTAAAGGAGAAGATCATATGTTTGTGGTCAGCATACCTCTCAACTTCTTAAAGCAAGAAATCTGGACAAAGCCATAAATAAAAGTGGTACAAAGGCCCAAAAATAGGGACAGTTTTTAAATATTGCTCTTACAAACTGTTGATAAATTAACAGGTTTTGCATTAGCCTGAATTTTCTAAAGGGTATAGACACTCAAATGTCTGTCATTATCTTCTAACTTTAATCCTTAATGATTTGCTACTAATTTGCCAGAAAAAAATACACAACTTTATGAAAAATGGGCCAAAAATATGAGGGTTAAATCTGGAAATTCTGCAAAATATGTACAGTTGAGAGGTGTGGTAGTCAGACTTTACTAGGGAAGTCCAACTCATCAGACTATTTTTCACTGTCATTCCTTCAGCATGCCAACTTGCAATTTCTACTCTCTATTTAATGCATGCAAATATTTTCTCAGTCATTCTGTATATAACTGTCATATATCTAGCACTTTTATACCTCAACCCAACTCTGAAATTCACTTTGTATACAATACATGTACAGATTATATTATATATTGCATTTTATCATTCATTCTGTATTATATAATGTCATACCTATCGTGATTAACCTGGGTAGAGAATGAAAGTGGTCCAGTGGGATCAATGCTCTACACCAACTAAATTCAAATTAAAATGGTTTACATCCTATCAGAGAGGAAGAAAACCAGCAGTTCTATGGCAGGACAAACTGTCTGCAATGTTACCTCTCACCCTTGGAGTCCCTCAGCGCTCCATCTTAGGTCCCCTGCTTTTTTCTATTTTCATTAATAACCTTTATGCAGCCATCCCAGAAGCCACCTGCATCCAATATGCAGATAACTCCACCCTTATCTGTTCGGCCTCCTCCCCATCAGACCTTCAAAACTTAACCCAAACTACATTTAATACAATTGAAACTTGGTTAGCTAAACAATGCTTGCTCTTAAACCCTAACAAAACTACATTACTACTTTTCAGCCCTACCAGTAGATCTACTCCTCTCTCTTTCTCCATATTATCCAACAGTGGCACCTCTATTCTCCCAGACATCAGCACTAAGCTATTAGGGGTTACAGCTGACCATCTCAAATCTGATTTGCATGTAAATAAACCCATCAAAGCTGTTAACCAAAAGCTTGGCTCACTATACAGAAATAAACCTTTTCTAATCCCACTAGCCCATACCACCATAGCCCACTCTTCATCTACTTTCTAGCCTGCTATATGCTTCCCCTATCCTCTCTAACTTGAATAAGACTGAAATTAATAAACACACCTGTAATTATAACCATATAGCTAGATTTGCTACCAGCTCTACATACAGGACCCATCATTGTCAAAATCTTGAGCTTCTAGGGTGGTTAGAGTTCCCTAACCTACTTTGGTTCAACCAGCTCATAGTTGCGCACAATATTCTCACACACCCAGAAAAAAAACTCTTGCTATTAGAAACTTTATAAAACTGTACTGTCACCCCAGACCACTCCGCTCATCTAACAAACTAACAGTCCAAACACGAAAAGCTAGTAATTGGGCTGGAGACTCACTATTTACCAACTTCGTTGGCAAAACCTGGAACTTACTCCCCACCAACCTTACACTTGAACCCTCTCTCAAGCTCTTTAAAAAAGCCCTTAAACAATATTTAAAAACCACTGGCTCCGCCCCTGCACTAATCTAGATTAATCTCCATAGATATCCTGTCAATTTTATTCTCTTAACTAATTCCTATTTTGCCAAAACCTGTAGGATACTACTTAATATTTAACTATGTAGAAAAATGCTATATTGCAAACTGCATATTCCACAGCGCTCTTTTAAGTATATACTGTTTACTCTAGTGCGATAATTTATGAAAAACTGTTAAAAGTCTTATGTTTTTTCCTGTGAAGATAATTCCTACACTGTCTTAGTTAACAGACTCTTGAATAATGTATCACCTCTGCAGTTGCTATTCTTATACTCTGCTATGCTTATTACTGTTTTTTGCTTATATCTTTGATTTGGAGCTTTTCTCCTCAGGCCTCCACTAAAAATGGACATGTATCCAGTCAGACTATCACAGTTAACAAATGTAAAATAAAAAAAATGAAATAAAATAAACAAATAAGGAGGTACCAGATGAGTAGTGCAAAAGGTTGTTATAGTTATAAAAATCAGGTCAAGAATGCTGTCTCCTCAGTTTACTGGGGGAAGCTGGCAAAGGAACCAAGGTGGTGGGAACAAAGAATTAAAGAAGGAAACATAATAGGATGGGAACAGGCCAAGAAGATATTTGGATTGCAGGCTAGTGAGTGCCTTCCCTATCAGGGACTGATATCAGAGTACAGACAAAGAGAAAGGGATAGAGGAATCCTAAATGAAAGAGCTGCACTGGCTGAGTTTTGAATTGACTCTAACACCAGCTGATGTTTAAAAAAGAGATTAGTATGGCATATAAAATATTGCACTACAACTATAGAAAACAATCAGAAGAGGTCAGAAAAGACTGGCAAGAGAGATTAAATAAGCAATTCACAAAGAAACAATGAGAAGACATTTGTGCATCTCCCAAATATGCAGCAAAGTATAGAAGACTTAGGATTTTTGCCTGGAAGTGTTTGCATAGATATTTTACATGCCAAGCAGATGCGAAAGAAATTTTCCTCAGGCAGATGGCAAAGGTTGGAAGTGTGATTGAGAAGAAAGAGGCAACTGGATGTTTAGGGAGTGTAATGAGTTGGCAGACTTTAAAATTTACCTACAGAATACTCTATCGGGAATACTGGGTGGCAAGTGAGTGTAATTAAGGAAAGTTTTTTTTTTCCCAGTTGGGATACAGGATCTCAATTGTCTAGACATAATAAGGCCTTTAAAGCTCAACTGCGGTGTCTCCCAAAAAAGCAATTACTAGAAAATGGAAATTAAAATCTAAACCAATTATACTTGAAGTAGTGAATATTGTAACAGAGACATGAGAACAGGAAATTAGATCTTTCGAAAGGGATATGAGCAAATTACAAAGAAAGAAATGGAAACTGAAGAACCAACACATGCAGAAAAATGTTTTGGAAGAGGAATGAGGCTTACCAGAAGGCAGGAACTGAATAATTTATGTAATGTAAAGATTATAGGATATATAAAAATATATCTAATACATAATGTTTGCAAATGTGAACTTGTTGATATGGTTTGATTACTTTTATGTAAGGAGATGATCTGTAACAAGGTATAAATTGATAATATTTACAGTGACCTGTAGTTCAATGCATTCAGCTTATGGATCCCTATGGATTTGCCTGGAGGTAATATGTCCCTTGACAAATATGAAGACACCACCACAGTTGTTGTCGGTCCTGAAGACATAAATAGCATAAAACCCAGGAATAGAGGGAAGCACACTCTTAACAATTACACCAAGTCTCAGTAACTATGCAGACATGAAGGTTTCCAGATGCAGAAGTGCTTTAAGATAAAGCAATTTACTGTGTGTATACCTGGTGCCAAGGATCTCAACCCAAATAAGATCTAGTTTCAGGACTGCTACATTAATTACACTGGAATGTCCATCAAATGGACTCTGCCTAAAAAAGGCACTGAGGAGGAAAGGCTTCAGCCAGTATCCATAAGCCTTTGAATGAGAGGTAGAGGCCATCCTTAGAGAAGCAAGCTGGACTGGCAAAGTATTTGTGCAATGCTGACACATACTGGATCCTCCTAGAATGACACCAGATATTTAACCAGTTACTGAAACCGATTATCTTTTCTTTATATCTAGGCATTACTCATGGTGAAGGAAGGATTCCACTCAGGTTGAGTGCCTTGCCTGCATTTGTATCATGCACGGAAAGTTCTGCCATGTTTCTTTGAGCTTCCCTCATTGCTTTACATCTCATGTAAAAAGTATGCTATAATTATATTTGTCAGGAGTTAGAATCATTAGGGCGAAGGTCATGATACTGTAACCCTCTGCTAGTGCAAGACAAGTAAGAGTGCCTACCAATATAGTCACCTATCAGTACACCATTGCTGTTGCAGTTCAGACCGATAGATTTTGATGTTTTTGTTCAGGCTGTATCTCTACGGTAAGTATGCATGCAGTGGAAGAGTGGCCTGATTTTTGCTGAGACTTAATAGTCTTACTTCTAGGAAGTTTTGGTAGTGCTTTTCTTTTACAGCTTCAGCATAAGACATTTTGGTGTGATGAGTAAAGGATAGTGGTGTAGGTGTATGCAGCTCACAGGGCAAGTTTTTAAGCGAGAGGGAAGCCTCCAAATTAATTAGGTATTTACACTCGTCATAGATGGAATTATTATTGCTGTATAAGTTAATTATCTGTGAGCATTGTGACAAAGAGAACTACTGCCAGCCCAGCTAGCTGGAATTTTGTAAATTATACCTCATTTGTGAATATTAATATGATTTATATAGAAATGTAACAGAAAGATACTGCCAGCCCAGCTGTCTGGAATTTTGTAAATAACTATGTCATTTGTCAATATTAATATGATTTATATAGAAGTGTGACAGAAGGAGATACTGCCAGCTCAGCTACCTGGAATTTTGTAAATAGTTGTATGTTATTTGTGAATATAGGTTCATAGATTAGTACTAGGCTAACTGCCCTTTTAGATCATTTTAAGCCTAGACAATTACCTCATGTGAGAATCAAACCTTGCACTTTATCTCTAAGGTAAATACCTTAACCATTATGCCGACCTCCCACCCAATATCAGCATGATACAATTGCAAGTGTATGTTACATGTATAACAAACTGCTGGAATAAAAGAGATATTTTTAAAGTACTGAGCAGAAATGTGTATGCACTATTGTAACAGTTTATATATATATATATATATATATATATATATATATATATATATATATATATATTATTGCTGGGCCATAAACAAGAGATGTTATCTTTCAGTTTTAGTTAACAAGAGACAGGATGTCTACACTAAGGGGACTCTCTGTGCTGCCTTGAAAGAGAGAACTACTAGGATTGAGATGTAGAAGTGTTTTATTGCTTTATGACTTCCAACAGCTGCACAGCTCTGAGCAAAAGCCTTAGTCTATGTATTTTCACAGGGAGATGCTAAAATGCTGGCAATTTCTTGCAATGGGGGTTTCCACCTAGGATGGTCATATGACAAAAGTGAGGTCATCATGCAAGTATCCCAGTAGCAATATTTGAGACATTAATTTAAGAACTCTAGGAGAGAAAATGTGCACTTTGTAATTTGTCTTTTATCTAACAAGAACATCCACTCACCACCTCTGCAACTTGCCTTGCTCTAAGTGTTAGGGCATAGCAATTCTTTTAGATTCAGATAGGAGTATAGTAAAGTACAGCTTAGATGTTTTCTTTATTTACTTGAGACTGTCCAGCAATTTTGTTTTAAATATTACCTGTGATTTTGAACTCTGAAGTTACTGTGATTTATTGAGTATTTTCTTGTTATTTTATTATTAAATATATTTAAACCTTTCAATTGTGGTTGGTGTGTTTGGAGATATTTAAGCTCTTAGCGTACTTGCATATCTACTTGGTGACACTTTAGAGGCCACTGCTAATAGCCTTGTCTCTTGGTCAAACTACCATATGGATTAATAGTAACATTACACAATAGGATTAGACACCCTTTGCTAAGGGCCTTAAAGTAGCTGATAAGGAGCTGGCTGGTGGCAGTGAAAACTACCTTATAGTCTGGGCAGAAGTTAGCTAGTAAACCTGTGCCAGCCTTTCCCAGGTGTGTGTGTGTGTGTGTGTGTGTGTGTGTGTGTGTGTGTGTGTGTGTGTGTGTGTGTGTGTGTGTGTGTGTGTGTGTGTGTCTATAAATCAAATCTCAAAGTCTGTTTGTGTGTCAGCTACTTGGGCAGGGACACGAAGCACTGACTGGACAGAGAGGGTGCTGGAGGTCTTAGCTTGGCCACTCAGCTGAGATCTCAACTCTATAGCTGTGCCAGTGAGGAGTCTTATTGGGAATCTGGAGAAAGGATGTGAAACCAGCCCCAGACTGAATGAGATCTCTGTGTGCTCTTAAGGGAAACTGCACTTTACTGTGTGTGTACTTGTCATCCTCCCAGTGTGTACATTCCCCAATGTTGCCAGTGGTGTGGAATGAGGCTCCTTGATTTCTGGGCCAATGTTGGGGCATCGCAAGCTTAAAGGAGTTAAGTACACTGTCTTGGAAGACTTGGGACTGAAAGCTGGCAACAGAGGTGAAACTAGCAGTATACACTTCTGTCGTCTCCAGTGGTTAGGTGTTTAAACCAGTAAAATAAATGCAAGAAAGGGTGCATGTAATTACAGTAAAATACCCAAAATATATATTCAGGAGCTGCTCCGGTGAATGGTAGTCTTGTCACAGATGCTGCAGATTTTAGAAGTAAGAACAAGAAAATGGCTTGATACTTCTAGTTAATGGACTGTGCACTAAAGCTGGCAGGAAGACATGAAAGAGAGGGTATCCCAAGCTTTTGAGGTCTAACAGAAGGAACTTCCCTATTTGATCTTCTAGTGCTCATTAGTACAATTAGATGAGATGAGACTGGGAGGAGCTTTCAAAGACAAATGTATGGTAAGAGCAGGCAATCTAACAGCCACCCAGTAAAAAACAGGAACAAGGATAGACTAGCTCAGCACTCAGTATTCAGGATTTATGGAATGCAACAAGGAAGGCAAAATAGCTTAAAGGGAATGAATTCACAAAATTATACTTGTGTGCTTACTGCTACAATCAATGAAAGAGGAAAGGGAGGGAATATTATGGTTAAATAAACATAAGGGGCAGACAAGAGACATTGGGTTTAAAAACACAGAACAGGATGGGATTTTTTTTAACCCATAGGTCTGTTGTTGAATGGCTTGACACTGATAAAAAAGTACAGTTTTGTACCTACCATAAATGTAGATGTTTTCGTGTATACACTGCTGCTGTCATTACACTCTGGTTATCCTGCCATGAGGCGGTTCCCCAGTTGGCCTGAGTTTCAAAGTCTTGGTCCGGCATCGGTTGCTGTCATCTCCTCCCAGACGTCAGTGCGACAGGGGTATACAAGATGCAGCCGACGCCATTTTCTTCAGTTTCTCTTGCCCCAGATGTCAGGTGCCCCCAAATAGGTAGGCAATTCAAATTGCTAATAAAACATACATAAGAAAAGCAAACAACAACTTTCAGCTACCAGCAAATATTCCCCATAGGTAGTAAAGGGTAGAAGACATAGGTACGTACCAGCAAGTAAGAGGGGAAGGAGGGAGGGTAACCTGGACTGCAGCAGTGTATACACTCGAACACCTACATTTATGGTAGGTACAAAACTGTACTATGTTCATTGTGTTACACTGCTGCAGCCATTACACTTGGGTAGAATCCCAAAGCTGAGGTAGGGTGGCTGGTTTTATAAGGCATTAGGGGTGGCTATAAGGCCCTGCAGCACTGCAGTGGTGAAGCCAGCTCTGGATTTAGAGTATAGAGGCAGATGGTAATGCTTGGTGAAGGTATGCACAGAACTCTAAGTTGCTGCTTCCAAAATATCCTTGGTAGGTACTCCTCTGAGGTAGGCAGTTGGGCTGTTGCCCTGGTGGAGTGAGATCGAATGCTGCTAGGTATAGGTTTCCCATGGTGTGTATAGCAGAAAGGTATACAGTGTCCTATCCATTTTGAAATAGTCTATTTTGAAATGGCTTTTCCCTGTGCTCCTGCAGCACACGCTACCAATAATTGCTTAGATTTTCTGAAAGCTTTGGTTTTGTCCAAGTAGAAGCGTAACTGCCTGTGAATGTCCAAAGAATGCAGTAGTCCCTCCCCTTTATTCTGTGGTTTTGGATAAAAAGTTGGCAAGTGAATAGTTTGGTTTAGAGCCACACTGGATACCACCTTTGGCATAAACGTAGGGTTAGTTCTTAAAGACACCCTGTCCTGGTGGAAAATGAGGAAAGGTTCCACTGCCATTAGTGCCTGTAATTCTGAAACTCTTCGTGCTGATGTTATTGCCAAGAGCAGAGCAGTTTTCCAAGAGATATATTTTAATTCTGCTGTGTTAGCTGGCTCAAAAGGAGGTAAAGTTAATTTTTCCAAAACAAAGTTGAGGTCCCAAGTTGGAGTAGGTGCTCTACGGAGCGGTCTTATGTTTTTAGCCCCTCTGAGGTACTGTCTTAGAAAAGGATTAGAGAAAATTGGTGGATCCATATTGTAATGAGCAGAGGTGTGGATCTTGACGGATGAGAAGTAGAGGCCTTTGTCCAGCATCTCAGTTAAATATTGTAGTATCTGAGGAATGTTTGGGACAAGAGGGTCAAGGTTGCGAGCCTGGTTCCAGGCACAGAATCTCTTCCATTTATCCGAATAGGCTTTCCTGGTACTAGGCCTTCTGGCCTCCAGAATGACATCCATAACAGCTTTGGAGAGAGGCACTGCTTGCTTGACTAAGGAATTTTCCATGCAGCTAGGTTTAAGGTCTTTAGCTGGCTGTGTAGTATCTGACTGTTGTGATGAGTCAGCAGATGTGGGATTTGAGGCAAAATCCAGGGTGGTCCTTGTGCTAAGTTCTTTAAGATTGGGTACCAGTGCTGGCGTGGCCAGTCTGGTGCAATCAGGATCATCTTTGGCTCTTCTTGCCTGGCTTTTATGAGTACCTTTGGCAGGAGAGGTAGTGGTGGGAAAGCGTACACTTGTAGGTTTTTCCAGCTGAATGAGAGGGGATCCACTTTCCATGCTTGTGGATGGTAACTCCTTGTGCAGAATTTCTGTAGCTGGCAGTTCATTGGGGATGCAAACAGATCTATGTCCGGGCTCCATCATTTCTGTGTTAACATTCTGAATATTTGTGGATTCAATTCCCATTCGTGGGGATCCATGATGACTCTGCTTAAGTCATCTGCCAGTGTGTTTTTCTCTCCTGCCAGGAATTGTGCTTGCAGATGAACTTGATAGCTTAGAGCCGTGTTCCACAAGGTCATGGCTTATCTGTAGAGGTGGTAGGAGTGAGTGCCCCCTTGCTTGTTTATGTACCACATAACTGTGGTGTTGTCTGTCTTTAGTAGTAGTTGTCTTGGATGCAGCAGGTGCTTGAAAGCTATAAGGGCATTTTGTACGGCTAGCATCTCTTTTTGATTGATGTGAAGATGCCTTTGTTCTGCGGGCCACTTGCCCTGAATACATTTGCCTGCCATGTGTGCTCCCCAGGCATAAACCGATGCATCTATTTTCAGTGTTTGCCTGGCTGTGAGTTGAGTAAAAGGCTGTCCCTTGTTGAGGTGACAAGCTTGAGCCCTTCCATCGAAACTCCTGCTGAAGGCAAGGAATTAGTGGTATAACTGTTTCCAAACTTTGACAGTGTTGAGACCATACATTCTTTAGGTACCATTGAAGTTTCCTCATATGAAGTCTGGCATATGGAATTAGTAGTATGCAAGATGCCATGTAACCCAAGGCCTGCAGATTTTTTCCTGCAGGGAATTGGGTCTTTGTTGCCATCAATTGAAAGTATTGAATCAGTTGTCCTTGCTTATCTGGCATGAGATAAGCCATCTGGGCCATTGTGTTCAAGCTGGCATCCAGGAATATTATCTCTTGTGAGGGCACTAGTTTTGATTTCTTTTCGTTTACTGTGTACCCCAGGCAACTTAATAACTTTTTTACAAACACCAGATGCTTTAGAAGAATGCCCTTGCTCTCTACTTGATTCAGGCAGTCGTCCAGGTACGGATAAATTTGAATTCCTTTCTGTCTGCAAAATGCAATTACTGGTGCCAGGCACTTTGTGAAGACCCTGGGAGCAGTAGATAAGCCAAAGGGCAGTGCAGAGAATTGATAGTGCATTGAACTGGTATCTGAGGTATCTTCTGCAGTTTTGTCTGATAGGGACATGCAGGTATGCCTCCTTGAGGTCCAAGATCACGAGCCAAGCTTTCTTGCCCAGCATGGGAAGAAGCTGGTGTAGTGTCAACATTTTGAATTTCGGAACATCCAGGTAAGTGTTTAGAGAAGAAAGATCCAGAATGGGTCTCCAGGCTTTGTCCTTTCTGGGAACCAGAAAGAGTCTTGAGTAAAATCCTTGTCCTTATTTCTGTGGTGGTACCTTTTGAAAGTACAGTTTTGTACCTACCATAAATGTAGATGTCCGATATGTATGCATCTGCAGTCATAACATATGGGTTGTCCTGCCTCAGGCAGCCCTTCGGTCGGCCGGATTCCAAAGTCTGGGTCTGGCCTCAGCTGATGTCGCACTTTCCCTGACATCAGAGCGTCTGGGGTATAAGAGCATCAGACAACGCCATTTTCCTCAGTGTTTCTTGCCCCAGATGCCAGGTGTCCTCTAGGAAGGCTAAATTTGGAGGAATGCAATAAATTCCAAAACATTTTCCAAAATATATACATATATATATATATATATATACAAACAAATACACCATAATAGATCCCCCAGCTAGCTAATGGAGGGGTAAGCACCCTAGGAATACCACAGAGGGGAAGGAGGGAGGGTAAACCTGACTGCAGATGCATACCTATCAGACATCTACATTTATGGTAGGTACAAAACTGTACTATGT
Organism: Protopterus annectens; assembly: GCF_019279795.1. NCBI lineage: Eukaryota > Metazoa > Chordata > Ceratodontiformes > Protopteridae > Protopterus > Protopterus annectens. The sequence continues at coordinate 1,827,714,094 of NC_056741.1, forward strand.
CCTTCAAGGATGCATCTGCAGTCATAACATATGGGTAGAATACCATAGCCAATCTGGGGGTGGAGGTACTAAGAAAAGGATGGTGTAGTTAAGATACCCTGCAGGACTGCTGTAGCAAAACCTGCTCTGGATCTGGAGTATAAAGGTAAATTGTAATGTTTGGCAAATGTATGCACGGAGCTCCATGTAGCAGCTTCTAAAATGTCCTTGGTAGCCACCCCTCTTAGAAAGGCTGTAGTGGTGGCTGTGGCCCTTGTGGAATGAGGCCTAATGTTTGCAGGAACCGTCTTTCCATGAAAGGAGTAACAAAATCGAATGCAATTTCCTATCCACTTTGAAATTGTCTGTTTGGAAATTGCTTTTCCTTGTACCCCAGCAGCATATGCTACAAAGAGTTGGTCAGTCTTTCTGTGACTTTTAGTTCTGTCCAAGTAGTAGCGTAGTTGTCTGTGTATATCCAGAGTGTGTAGAAGTTTTTCCCCTTTATTTTGTGGATTTAGGAAGAATGTAGGCAAGTGAATAGCTTGGTTCAAGGATACCCTAGATACCACCTTTGGCATAAAAGTAGGATTGGTTCTCAATGAAACTCTGTCCTGATGGAAGATAAGAAATGGCTGTACTGCCATTAAAGCTTGTAACTCAGATACTCTTCTTGCTGAAGTTATGGCCAGAAGGAATGCAGTTTTCCAAGACAGAAACTGTAGATCCGCCGATGCTGCTGGTTCAAAGGGAGGAAGTGTTAGTTTCTCCAGCACAAAATTGAGATCCCAAGTAGGTAAAGGAGGTTTCCTTGGAGGATTGATGTTTTTGATTCCTCTCAGAAATTGTCTGAGGAGAGGATGCGAGAAGATAGGTGGATCAACATTGTATTCTGCTGAAATTGCTGAGGCATGAATCTTAATGGAAGAATAGGACAGGCCATTGTGGAACAATTCTGCCAAGTATTCCAGAATATGTGCCATGCTCGCCACTGTCACATCTAAGCCTTTTGTCGTGTTCCAAATGAGAAATCTTTTCCATTTTGCTGAGTATGTCTTCCTTGTGGAAGGCCGGCGAGCTTCCATAATAATGTCTTTTACTCTCTGTGATAAGTTATTCTGAGGAGGGTTTATGGAATTTTCCAGGCAGTTAGCTGCAATGTTTTCAAGTTGGGGTGCATGGTCTTGAAATTGTTCTGCGTCAGAAGAAGTGGCCATAGGGGGAGAGGCCACGGTTTCGTCTGTGACATGCTCCTCAATAGTGGGTACCAGTGCTGCCTTGGCCAGTCTGGAGCTATCAGAATCACTCTTGGCTGTTCTGCCCTGATCTTCAGTAAAACCTTGGACATTAATGGGAGAGGTGGGAAGGCATAGACTTTTAGAGCTTTCCAGCTGAAGGAGAGAGAGTCCACCCGCCAAGCTTGTGGGTGGTATGTCCTTGAGCAGAATGTCTTCAGTTGATGATTGTGGGGCGAGGCGAACAGATCTATCTCCGGCTTTCTCCATACTTGGTGTTATGAGTAGAAAGATGTCTGGGTGCAGCATCCATTCGTGCGCATCCATGGTAGTTCTGCTTAAGCTGTCTGCCAGTGTATTGTCTCTCCCTGGCACGAACTGGGACTGTAGTTGTATATTGAGTTTCAAGCATAGTTCCCATAGATTCATGGCCAGCCTGCATAGAGGGTAGGAATGCGTGCCTCCTTGCTTGTTTATGTACCACATGATTGTGGTGTTGTCTGTCCTTATTAACAGGTGGCCTTGATGGAGGAAAGGTTTGAAGGCCTCGATTGGGTGCATCAGTGCCAGCATTTCCTTTTGGTTTATGTGCATGCGCAGCTGTCCTTGAGACCATAGGCCTTGGATACATTTGTCCTCCATGTGTGCTCCCCAGCCTCGGTCTGAAGCGTCCGTGGTGATGGTTTGGTTTGTTTTTGGTTTGTTGAAAGGCAACCCTCTGTTGGACTGGCAGGCTTGAGCCCACCACAGGAATTCCTTTTGAAGGCAAGGAATGAGTGGTATCAAAGTTTCCAAACTGTGACTGTGCTGAGACCATACACTCCTTAGGTACCATTGTAATTTTCTCATATGCAGCCTGGCTTGTGGAATCAGAATTATGCAGGATGCCATGTAACCCAGGGCCTGCAGGATTTTCCTTGCAGTTAGCTGAGTTTGTCTTGTCAGATTCATGAAGTAATCCGGAAGTTGTTTTTGTTTTTCTTCTGTGAGAAAGGCCATTTGGGTGGTTGTGTCTAGATCTGCACCCAAAAAGGTTATCCTTTGGGATGGAACAAGTCTTGATTTTTGGATGTTGACTGTGTATCCCAAGGCCTGTAATAGGTGGATGGCATAGTCCAAGTCCTTTATCAAATTTTTCTTGTTGTCCGCTTGTATAAGGCAGTCGTCCAGACATGGGTAGATTTAAATCCCCTGAAGTCTGCAGTGTGCAATTACTGATGCCAGGCATTTCGTGAATACTCTGGGCACAGTAGATAAGCCAAAGGGCAATGCTGAGAATTGATAATGCTCTGATCCTGCAAGAAATCTGAGGTGTCTTCTGCAACTTTGCCGAATAGGGACATGCAGGTATGCCTCCTTGAGATCTAGAGTCACCAGCCAAGACTCCTTGCCCAGCATGGGAAGAAGTTGCTGTAGGGTCAGCATCTTGAATTTTGGCACAATGGGGTAAGCATTCAGTGCGGACAGGTCGAGAATAGGCCTCCATTGATTTTCTTTTCTTGGAACAAGGAATAATCTGGAGTAAAATCCTTGGCCTTGTTCTGAAAGAGGTACCTTTTCTATGGCTTTCATTTGTATTAAGTTGTTGATCTGCTTTAAAGCCTCTGCCCTCTGATTTGGTGGCAGGTTTGGCATTCCGTTTCTTCTTGGCAAAGTGTGGAAGTGGAACCTGTATCCTTTGTCTATTATTTGCAATGTCCATGTGTCCCTTGTAATGTAACGCCAGTTTTTTGAGAATAAAGAAAGCTTTCCACCCAATTGTGCTTCCAATTGAGCCCTGGTCGGCAGAATCAAAGGAAAGTCATTGAGTCTGTCCAGGTGTAGTAGTAGTAGTTGTTGTTGTTCCTGCACTACCTCTCTGGTTGGTAGGCTGCCACTGACGGCCTCTGTAGGAGCCTCTAGCTTGCCCTCTACCTCTGGGACGCCTGTTCCTGCCCCTCTGGGATCTGTCTGAGTCTGGAAAGGACCAATTCTTAGTAGGCCAGTTTCTGCTGAATCTCGGTGGTTGTACTTGCAGAAAGTCCTTAACTGTTTGCACAGATTTTGCCCTTTCTTCAAACTTCTTTAAGACCTCCTGAGCCGTGGAACCAAATAATTTTTGTTTTTCCATTGGAGCATCCAGGAGTTTAGCTTTAACATGGTCTGGTAAAGATTGTTCCTTCAACCAGGCATGTCTACGAATAACTGCCCCTGTCATAGCTGACCTACATGAAGCTTCCAGTGCATCATAACCACACTGCAAAAAATGATTACTAACCTGCTGTGAGTTATGTACCAGATCCTGAAGAGATTTACGGTCAAGGGGTTCAGAAGAGGAAAGCTTCTTATGCAATTCATCTAACAAATACTCTTGGTACTGTATCATATGAAATTGACAATTTAATGCCCTCATGGAAAGAGTTGCAGAAGTATATACCTTCTTTCCCCATCTCTCTAAAGCTCTAGACTCCCTTTCAGAAGGTACAGGATTTTTGGCAGTGGCAGCTGCAACCCCTTTAGGGCCCTGGGAAATAGTATCTGGGTCTGCAGAATGGGCCTTGTACAGATGTAGATGAGAATCCGGGACCCTGTAGTACCCATCAGGTTTGGCAGGAGCCGGAGGGAGAGAATCAGGGGCTGTACTAACATCATTGTACACATCATCAATAACATTCAAAACAGGAGGTATAGCTAAAAGCCTATGCTGAGGTAAATGTAAAAAGGTCCTTAATCTCTTTCTAGAATCAGAAAATTCCTGACCCTGCCATTGGAAATGTTCTCTCATAGAGTGCAGTGTCTCACCAAAAGAAAACTCTTCAGGAGGGGAGGCCGAAGGAATAGATTCTTCAGCATCAGAATCCTCGAAGGCCGAATAAGCCTCCTCCTGGTGATCTGACAACACAGATCCATCCGTAGACTCATCTGAAGAGTGTTGGTCAGAGGGCTCAGTCCTGGGCCTTTTGTCTGGTGGTGGTTGAGAGCCCCTGTCCGGGTGAGGATGAGAACCTCTAATTAAAGAGATAAGATCCTCTGCAAGGCTGAGAATCTGAGAGCTAGAAGAAGGTCTCTGAGAGGTAGTCTTGGGAGGCAAAGCTTTAGCAAGTTTAGCAGCTTTAGCCCTGGAAAAAGCCTTAATGGACATGGATGCAGGGGGTCTGGCTGCACCACGTGCAGGAGTAGACTTGTCTAAAGGAATGGTGTCGGACATTTCCTGAACACTGGTTTCAGTAGGTAGCTCAGTAGCCGACTCAGCGGGGGCCTCCAGGGCCGCGGTGGTCGGTTGAGTGGAGTCGGTTAAAGGAAGTACCGAGGACTCTGTTTCGGCCGAAACCGAGACACTCGCGGTAGGCCTAACCGTGGTTTCAGCCGAAACCGCGGGCCGCGAGTGTCGGTCCTTGTCCTTCCGTTTTTTCACCAAATGCGATGTCGGAGTCTCCGACGGCATCTTATATGCAAAATTAGCCCCAAAGAATTCCTCTGCAAACTCCGACCGACATCTAAGAGTTCATCGGTTGAAGGAAGCACAGGCTGAACAGGCCGAGACGTCGTGGTCTGGGCCTAAGCAAGGGAGGCAGTAAGAGTGGAAATCCTTATGAGGTATTTGTTTCCCACAAGTTAAACAATTATTTACTTTATCTGACATCGACTGAGGCAAGAAGGAGTCCCCAATGGGGTACTTAGCTTTTTCGAAATCTTCGGTAGCTGAATCACAGGAGCTGGCCGACCGGCACTTGTGAACTGCTTCTGCTTCAGGCACCACGCGGCAAGAAAGACTGGGGAAAATGGCGTCGGCTGATGCTTTTATACGCCAGACGCTCTGACGTCAGGGAAAGTGCGACATCAGCCGAGGCCAGACCCAGACTTTGGAATCCGGCCGACCGAAGGGCTGCCTGAGGCAGGACAACCCATATGTTATGACTGCAGATGCATCCTTGAAGGACATCAGCTCTCATATCCATGAGTGCTGTAATTTGTTTTTGAGCCTCTGCCCATTGATTTGGTGGCAGATTTGGCATTCCTTTTAACCTTGGCAGAGTGTGAAAGTGGAACCTGTAACCTTGAGATACAATGTTGAGAACCCATTTGTCTTTGGTGATCATATGCCAATTGTGATAGAAAAGTGTCAGTTTTCCTCCCAAGGGGGCTGCCAAGAGAGCTGTAGAGGGAAGTCATTAGGGCTGCTTTTTATATGGTTGGAGCCTGTCTTCCCCTTCTTTCTTGCCTGATGCAACCCATTGTCGAGGCCTGTAAGGACCTTGTGGTCGACCTCTACCTCTTGGACGTCTGTATCTGCCCCTTTGAGGTCCGTCTGTAACTGGAAAGGACCAATTCTTAGTTGGCCAATTTCTGCTAAATCGAGGAGGCTGAACCTGTAAGAAATCCTTCATCATTTGCATAGATTTTGCCTTATCCTCCATTTTCTTTAATACCTCTTCTGCCTTAACTCCAAATAATACATCCTGCTGCAAAGGTGCATCCAATAATTTTACTTTAACATGATATGGTAACGTATGTTCTTTTAGCCAAGCATGTCTTCTAATGACAGAGCCTGTAACTGCTGCTCTACAGGAGGCCTCTACAGAATCAAAACCACATTGCAAAGTATGATTCCCCACTTGTTCAGCTGCATGCAATAAATCCTGCATTTCTTTAAAATTAGGAGGATCTGAATCTGGAAGCATTTTTAGTTTCTTTGTTTTTAAAGGAGGCTTAGACTTAGCAGAGGGTTTAATGCTTAACTGAGTAGGTCTGAAAACACCCTCTGAAGCTGCGGGTAGCTCAGCTATTCTGGATCCCTCTGAAGGGTTAGTTTCGGTAGGCTGAATAACTTGTGCGTCCGAAGGCCCAGCCATCTCCACGTGGGAGTCAGAAGCGGCCTGTGGTTCTACAGAAGCGGTCGTCAGGGGCTGCGAAGGCGCCTTGCTGAAAAACAGAGAACCGGCGACTGGCCTAGAAGAGGCTTTGTCGTCAGTTTTGGGCCTCAGATGCCTATCCTTGTCTTTGCGCTTTTTATGTATTCCGGTCGTCGGTAGTTTCAACGGCATGGTATAATTGAATTTTCTACCAAAATAATGTCGGGCAAAATCAAACAGACGTTTAATAGTGCGATTGTTAAACCTAGCACAAAACCGACAACCAGTGACGTCGTGATCTGGGCCTAGGCATGGGATACAAAAAGAATGGAAATCCTTATGAGGTATTTGCTTCCCACAAGAAATACAGTTATTAACTTTTACTGACATCGGTCTGAGGCAAGAAAAAAAGTTTCCCCAACGGGGTACTTAGCTTTGTAGAAGACTTCAGTTCTGGATTCGGAATGAAAATCTCAGGAGACGGCCGACCGGCACTTGCGAACTGCTTTTGCTTCGGGCACCGCGCGGCACGAAAGACTGGGGAAAATGGCGTCGGCTGCATCTTATATACCCCTGTCGCACTGACGTCAGGGAGGAGGTGACAGCAACCGACGCCGGACCAAGACTTAGGAACTCAGGCCGACTGGGGAACCTCCTGACGGCAGGATAACCCGAGTGTAATGACTGCAGCAGTGTAACACGATGAACATCAGAAATGCAATGCATGAATACTCTTGTCTCAACAAGGAATAGCAACTATATTTTTAACATGCCTGAAAGCAATCACAACTGTAATAACTATAAATCAGATTTTATTTCCAAAAGTTAGACCACTTAAGTGGCAAAAACAATGCAGCTGTTTACTGGAATTACTGAATACAGGTTTAAAGAGCTTTAAAAACACATTACCATTTCCTGTAGGATTAAAAACAACAAAACACTGGTTACAACAGCAATTAAAAAATAAAACAGATGCAAACTGTTAAAAGATTTAATCCAAAACAGAAAACAAGAATGAAAACAGCTAAAACAGATACAAACTGCTAAAATGAACTTAAAAGGAGAATTTTTCATTCGTTTAGCTCTGTTGTTGAATGACCTGGAAGCTATATATCCTATTCTCAAAGTAAGAAATTACATTTTATCTTCACAGCTTCCTTGTTACAGCTGTTAAAAATATCTTAATCACAAGGTGGTGCTGCTGGCATAAATAGTTTGGCGCTAATTATACCACTAATTATCTAAATGCCTTTTTTAGGCAAGGCTATTTCAAAATACATGACAGTGTTGGTGGGTGAGACTTAATTTATTTGTTGATTCATTTTTGGCCTCAAACCTTTGCTCATATCCTGTATATGTCAGTCTTTTGTCATGGGAGAGATCGCCACTGTCCTTTTGTTCAGACTTTCCTAGTAGTGCCTTTTTTAGGCAAGGCTCAAATTCTAAACCTACCACCCTAGAAAACAAAAATGGGAAGAAACTAAGGGTAATGCTGTTCAATGCCAGAAGTCTAAATCTCAAAATGCACGCACTCGAGGCCCTTCTCAGTATGGAGAACATCGATGTCTGTGCTGTGACTGAAACCTGGTTCAAGGCTCCTGAGAGCACCCCGGCACTATCAGGTTTTACCTCATATCATGCGTTCCGGCCCCAAAACTCAGACCACACCACAAAAGGAGGGGGTGTATCCATATTCATCAAGGATACCCACACCTCCAGGTTGGTGGCAACGCACGAAACATCGGAAACCATCCAGGTGCAATTAACCATAGGCAAAACTGCTCTACAATTTGTAGCATGCTACAGGCCACCCGCTCAAACTCAGGAACCCCACACAGCCTTCCTGAAGACACTGGAGGGTATAAATGTATCTCCAAACACCATTATATTGGGTGACTTCAACTACGCGAATATAGACTGGGAACATTACTCAAGCCCCAACTTTCTAGCCCAAAGGTTCCTGGAGTTCATAAATTCAAATGCCATGGAACAACTAGTCACCGTTCCCACAAGAGGAGAAAATATACTAGATCTCATCATCACAAACATGGGGACAAAATGCTCCACACCGGAAGTATATCCCTCATTGGTGAGATCAGATCACAAACTTATCTCACTGGAAATCCACATCCCGCCCCCACCCCAAACAAAAAATGCAACTGTGAAGAACTTCTCTAAAGCAAACTTCACACTACTCAAGACTGGTGTGGTATCCTTCAAGGCCCCCGAGCCAGTGGAAACCACAATCCAAGCTGCGGAAGCCCTTACAAATGCCTTCTACGAAAACCTCCAGGACTACATGGATCAGGCAATCCCTAATAAAACCAAGACTCTTTCCACCAGGGGCAAGCGTCCAGTCTGGTGGACCCCGGCCATAAACAAACTTTACAATAAGAGGAGAAAGCTGTTACATGATGGAGCAAAATCCATAAAAGAGAAGACACCCTTGATCATTATTAGTAAAAAAATACGAGCACTCATAAAATCATCCAAGGCCAACTTTGAGAGAAAAATTGCAATAGATTCAAAAGACAATCATAAGGCCTTCTTCAGCTATGTTAGAAACCTGGGTGGGAACTCACAGATATGCGCAGAATTAGTCCAAAATGATACAAAAATCACTGAATGCACAGACATTGCCAACATACTGGCAGACAGGTTCAGTGCAAACTTCACCCCCCTCCCCAAAGGAGAGATAACTATCCCAGCGGAGTGTAGCCTCCCAGACATCTCAAATGCGCAGGTGAAAGCTGCTCTCTCTAAACCTAAAAACACAGCATCAATGGGACCGGATGGTGTCCCCGGCTGTGTGCTACACGAACTCAACGAGGAACTAAACCCACATACAAGGCAGCTGTTTAATCTTAGCCTTACCACAGGATACGTGCCCAAGGAGTGGCGTACGGCAACTGTGGTCCCACTCCACAAAGGCGGTGCCTCTACGGACCCTGGTAATTACCGCCCCATAAGCTTAACAAGCCTGGTCTGCAAAGCTATGGAGAAAATCATAATGGAACTCATAAACAAAGACATAGGGGACTTGCAGACATTGGACCCGACCCAGTTTGGCTTTGTCAAGGGCAGATCATGCCTTTTAAACTTGGTCGACTTCTTCGAAACAGTCACCAAGGCCATTGATGAGGGAAAGGCAGTCCATACAGCATACCTTGACCTTGCAAAAGCTTTCGACACAATACCCCACTCGGGTATTATAGAGAAACTTACCAGCTTAAATGTAAACCCATATGTCACAAGATGGGTTGCAAACTGGCTAAAGGACAGAACCCACAGGGTTAGAGCTGCTGGCGCCATGTCAGACTCCAAGCCGGTCAGAAGTGGTGTCCCACAGGGCTCAGTCCTTGGCCCCCTGTTGTTCGGCATCTACTTCTCAGAAGTACAGGCAAACATAGGAGGACTATGGCTGACAAAGTTTGCAGATGACTGCAAACTGGGCGCCATAGTGGAAAGTACATCGGACACAGATATCCTTCAGAGGGATCTCACAGAAACTGAAAACTGGTGCCAGAGCCATGGCCTGAAGTTAAATGCCAAAAAATGTATAGTCATACCCTTCAGAAAAACAAGGTAACCCCAAGCTACCATATAGGTGGCAATCCATTAAGCACATTAGAGGTTATCAGGGACCTGGGGACCCAGGTTGACAGTGGCCTTTCTTTTGACACTCACATTGCTAAAGTGGTTAGAAAGACCTTCTACATTTCCCACCTGATCATGAAGGGATTCACATCCAGATCAAGTGAGGTCATTGTTCCCCTGTACTCTTCACTTATCAGACCAATGATAGAGTACAATGCCCCATTCGGGATGTATCTCACCCGACACCTGCAGCAATTGGAGAGACCCCAAAAGTTCCTCACCAAAAGGATAAAGGGACTCCAAAATCTGTCATATGCTGCCAGACTGAAGAAACTCCAGCTCTATTCAGTCGTATACCGCCTGCTCAGAGGTGACCTGTGCCTGACATACAAGGCCATGTCCAACCCGGAATTAATGGACGTGCTCCACCTCAAAAAATCCAAATCTACCAGATTCACTAGAGCAAGCGACTTAAACCTTAGCATGGATATAAATAGGACATGCTGGAGGGATAGATTTGTCACCCAGAGACTCCCTATGCTGTGGAATAAAATCCCGGTCCATGTGAGGCAGAGCACCTCGCTGGCTCTGTTCAAGAGAAATCTTGACCAGTGGATGGGAGATCGTAGGTTTACCCCGGGAATCATCTCTGTGTCACTGCTGGACAGAGGCACAACAAACTAATGGGCACAGTACTTTTTAACATAAGGGGTGGCGTAAGCCACAAAACTTTGGGCTAGGCTTATAAATGCCTTAGGGCAGATAGCCTAGTATAAACCTATGAACCTATGAACCTAAATTCAGTGAAGAAGCTTGGATGCAAGAGGCAACAACTATGTCAATACAAGTATATAGCCAAAGGCAAGCCACTAATCTTTGGAAGAGGGTGTCAGGGAACAAAATTAGAATGTCAACCAGTGGAGGACAGGTAACAAGCACCCAGCAACATATGCAGTATGGTGCAGGCAGCACAACACATCTGGAAACCAGGAATTTATGTACACAAAGACTAGCACAGTAAGTAGCAGTGCGACTGCTCTTAGCATGTAAGACAGCTGTGATTGTTCTCTGTCTAAAAAGAGTACACAACCCAATGCAGGCACAGTGGTCCTAGTGGTAATGAGCACAAGACAGTCACAGTGTGCATTCTGTAGGAGTCCAAGTGACAACAGGAAAGGACTGGTGAGTATACATAATACTAGGAAAGTCTGAACAAAAGGACAGTGGCGATCTCTCCCATGACAAAAGACTGACATATACAGGATATGAGCAAAAGTTTGAGGCCAAAAATGAATCAACAAATAAATTAAGTCTCACCCACCAACACTGTCATGTATTTTGAAAGTGATCCACCTTTCCAAGTCCTTCAATCCTTCCAGTCATGAAATCCTAAAACTGCATCAGTTCTACAGCTGTGAGATCAGCACAGTCCTACATTAAAGTATGCCCAAGATGATCTTGTCAAGACAACTCTGACTAGTAAAACAAATGCAGTCTTGGCACTGTACACTTGACCATGGATATTGGCTTGGATGCCTTACAATAGATAAAATTGCCTCTACTACTGTATTTGTCACTAATATAATCAATAAACCCTCAAATTTAAGCTTGGATTACATATATATATATATATATATATATATATATATATTTATATATATAAATATACATACATATATATATATATATATATATATATATATAAATATATATATATAAATATATATATAAATATATATATGGCAAAGTATAACCTATAAGTACAATCAGCACATCACTGTAAAAATGAAGCTGTTTTTATATTTTAGAAGGTTTTTCTGTATCAAGTCCACTGCCTCTTTCCTGTCAACTGCATGCCCTCCCCTCCACTGAGCTTTTTTTTTTTTTTTTATAAAAGTACCAGTTAATGGAAAGAAGCAGATGACTGATGCTTTTTTTTTTTTATCTCCACAGCTGCCTATCCCAAATCCCGTGAGACCTCTCTTTAATATTCTGCCTAGTTTAATACCTGCTGACCAGATCCTTTTTTGCCAAGCCTGCTTATCAAACTTAAGGTGACAGCAAACAACACAATTTGTAATTCTATCTGTAGTACTAGTTACCCAATTAGGCTCCATGGGAAAAGACAAAAATTGGCTGACCAAACTAAAGGAAAAAGTACAGTTTTGTACCTACCATAAATGTAGATGTTCGAGTGATAATACAGCTGCAGTCATAACAGATGGGTTCTCCTGCCATCAGGCGGGTCCTCGGTCGGCCGAATTCCAAAGTCTAGGTCCGGCGTCGGTTGTCGTTGCTTCTTCCCTGACGTCAGTGTGACAGGGGTATAAAGGAACCATCCGACGCCATTTTCTTCAGTTTTTCTTGCCCCAGATGTCAGGTGCCCCCAGAAGGAAGGCAATACATAAATTTGTGCAGTAATGCAGTGCAATATAATCAAAATACAGTAGTTGCAAGCAAATGCATCATAAATGAATACCCCAATCAGGTTGTATGAGGATGTGCTAGCCTACAGGCCTGTCCCAAGAGGGGAAGGAGGGAGGGAAACCTGGACTGCAGCTGTATTAGCACTCCAACATCTACATTTATGGTAGGTACAAAATTGTACTATGTTCATCGTGCATACAGCTGCAGTCATAACAGATGGATAGAATCACAAAGCTAAGAAAGGGGTGGCAGGCACTAGGTGGAACTAGGAGGAGCCAAAATGCCCTGCAAGACTGCAGTGGCAAAGCCTGCTCTAGATTTGGAGTATAATGGTAGGTTGTAGTGCTTGGAAAAGGTATGCACAGAACTCCAAGTGGCTGCTTCCAAAATATCCTTGGTAGGAACTCCTCTGAGGAAGGCTGCAGAGGTGGCTGTGGCCCTGGTGGAATGAGTTCTAATGCCTGTAGGTACAGTTTTGCCATGAAAGGAATAGCAAAAGCGTATGCAGTGGGCTATCCATTTTGAGATGGTCTGTTTTGAAATTGGTTTTCCTTGAGCTCCTACCGCATAGGCCACAAAGAGCTGTTCTGATTTTCTGAAAGGCTTTGTTCTGTCCAAATAATAACGCAGTTGTCTGTGGATGTCCAAGAAATGTAGTAATCTCTCCCCTTTGTTTTGAGGATTAGGATAAAAAGTAGGTAAATGTATGGCCTGATTTAAAGCTACCCTGGATACCACTTTAGGCATAAAGGACGGGTTGGTTCGTAATGAAACTCTGTCCTGATGGAAGATGATAAAAGGCTGGACAGCCACATGAGGGCCTGTAATTCTGAAACTCTACGAGCTGAGGTGATAGCTAGAAGGAAAGCTGTTTTCCAGGACAAATATTGCAAATGTGATGAGGCAGCTGGCTCAAAGGGAGGCAAGGTCAGTTTTTCCAGAATGAAATTAAGATCCCAAGCAGGTATTGGTTGTTTCCTTGGAGGTCTTAAATTCTTAGCCCCTCTGAGGAACTGTCTTACGAGAGGGTGAGAGAATAAAGGTGGATCAGTGTTGCATTTTGCATAAATGGCTGAGGCATGGATTTTGATGGAGGAGAAAGAAAGTCAGTTCAGCCAAATATTGTAGTATCCGAGGTAAATTATGGCCCTTTTTCTCATTCCAGACACAAAAACGTTTCCATTTTGCGGAGTAAGCTTTTCTAGTTGATGGCCTTCTGGCCTCCAAAATGACATCCTGCACCTCCTTGGAGAGTAGGGCCTGCTGTGATGCTAAGGAATCTTCCATGCAGCTAGATTGAGTGTTTTTAGCTGACTGTGAAGAGTTTTGAAGCTGTGCTGAGTCAGAAGAGGCATTAGAGGCAGGGTCCATGGTGGTGAATGCGTCAGGCTCCTCAGCAGTGGGTACCAGTGTTGCCTTGGCCAGTCCGGAGCAATGAGGATCATCTTTGGTCTGTCTGCTCTGGTCTTCAGTAGAACTTTGGGCAGCAGAGGAAGAGGTGGGAAGGCATACACTTGTCATTGATGTCCAACTGAAAGAGAGAGCGTCCACTCTCCAGGCCTTTGGATGGAAGATCCTTGAGCAGAATTTTGTCAATTGATGATTTTTGTGGGAGGCAAAGAGATCTATGTCTGGCCTTCCCCATTCTTGGATTATTTCTGTAAAAACTTTTGGATGCAACTTCCATTCGTGTGGATCTGTCATATTCCTGCTTAGGTTGTCTGCCAGCGTGTTTTCCTTGCCTGGCAAGTACTGTGCTTGTAGTTCCATTTGTAAGTCCATGGCCATGTTCCAAAGTGACATGGCCAGTCTGCATAGGGGGTAAGAATGTGTTCCTCCCTGCTTGTTTATGTACCACATAACTGTGGTGTTGCCCGTTCTTATCAATAGTTGACCTGGTTGTAGAAAGTCCTTGAAAGCTATAATAGCATTTATTACTGCTAGCATTTCTTTTTGATTGATTAAAAGGTGCTTTTCTTTTTGGGACCATTTGCCCTGAATGCACCGATCTGTCATGTGCGCCCCCCCAGGCGTAGTCCGAGGCGTCTG